>NC_081415.1:292613317-293813317 GCF_030272615.1 Cryptomeria japonica
GCCATTTCCAAATCTTCCCCAGAAGAGAAGGAAAAGACAAAGAAACCCCTTGACAAGGCTGAAACATCAATTTGTCCTTTCAACCTCCATTTTCTCTTAACAAAAGACCTAACGACTTCAATATTAGGTCTTGGTCCAAAAAAATTTCCCACTAGAGAAAAATCCATTAGAGAAATACTATGGTCTATAACCACATCTGGTACTGCAATAGCTAGTCTACCTATTTTTGTATCAAAATATCTTTCACAGAGAGAAAGGACGATTTACCAGTGGGTTTGTTTGCAAATAGACTATTCTAGGGTTTGAGAGCCTTCACCTTTGTTGTCTTTTCCAAATCAGGGATCAAGATCTCGAGACCCAACTTTGAAGAATCTTTATTAGTTTTAAGGACAAGAGGAGGGTCCTGATGCCATGGGTCCCCATCATTTTGACCATCCTCATCATCCACCATAGATCCCAAAGAGACAAGTTGTCCTTGAGTTGCAAAGGTAGCAGAACTAGAAGAGCCAGCCGTGTTGTTCCCTCCATTCGTAGAATTCAAATTTCCCTTCAGCTATGCTATTCCCTCCATTCACAGATTTCCTATTATTGATGTTGATATAATGCTCTTTGAATAAAACCCATAAATGTTGATGAAGTTGTTAGACTATTGCTTGCTTGTGTTGTTTATGAATATTTCAAGGTACATCAAATGGATGTCAAATCTGGATTTTTGAATGGTGATCTTGAGGAAGAAGTTTACATTGAACAAATTTATGGATTTTCACTATCAGATGATGGAGACATGGTATGTAAGTTGAAGAAAGCTCTTTATAGATTGAAACAAGCTCTTAGAGCCTAGTATGCTAGATTAGATAAATACTTGTTGAAATTAGGATTTGCTAAAGGTACTGCTGACAATAATCTATATTTCAAGATTGAGAATGATAACATCCTGATTGTTGAACAGTTTGTTGATGATATTTTCTTTGGTGGTGATGATAACTTGAGCATGAAGTTTGTTGGTGATATACAAAAAGAATTTGAGATGTCTTTGATTTGTGAGATGGAATTTTTCTTAGGTTTGCAGATTGCATAGACAAGAGAAGGTATATTCATATCTCAAACTAAGTATGCAAAGGAATTATTGAAGAAGTTTAGATTAGATGAATCCAAACTGGTTGGAACTCCTATGGTGACTAGTTGTAAATTATCCAAGAATGATGAATCTCCTAAAGCTAATCAGAGTTTATATAGATCTATGGTTGGTGGACTGCTGTATCTTACACATACTAGACTTGATATTATGCATGTTGTGTGCATGGTTTCTAGATATCAAGTTGATCTGAAAGTGAGTCACGTTACTGTTGTTAAGAGGATATTCAAATACTTGAAGGGAAGTATGGACTATGGATTATGGTATCCTAGGAATAATGATTTCATGCTTTGTCCCTATACTAATACTGATTGGGTTGGTGATGTAGATGACTGAAAGAACACTACGAGTGGAGTATTCATTCTGGGTAAGAAGTTGGTTTCATGGGCTAGCAAGAAACAAGATTCAGTGTCCTTATCTACTGCTAAAGCTAAGTACATTGTTGTTGCTAGTAATTGCACTTAGGTGGTTAATTTGGATGAAGAAAATGTTGAAGGATATCAGAATTATTCATGATGATCCTACTATTATATAATATGATAATTCAAGTACTATCAACATGTCAAAGAATCCAGTGTAACATTCAAAGACTAAACACGTGTCAAGCAAAAATCATTACTTGAGAGAGCAAGTCAGTGAAGAGAAGGTGAAGCTAGAGTATGTATCTACAAATGAACAAATAGCTGATATTTCCACTAAACCTTTGCATGTAGATACATTTGTCTACTTAAGAGATAAGTTAGGGGTATCCACCCCTCTTGATGAGAACTATATGCATTAAGTTGCACCAATCTGGTGGATTTTAGAGCCTTATTCTTTTATCCAGATTGGTGAGTTGGTGTTGCTCCTCTGAGCTGGAGTAGTCTTTGTTTTGGGAAGAGAGTTTGGTTTTCTATTTTTGGAGATCTTTGGAATTTATGTCAAAGGGGGAGAGAGTTCATGTGAAAAATGTCTTTCTAAGTTCTGATCTTAGGGGGAGTTTCTTGGTGATATCTTCTTTCTTTGCATTGATTGTTTTTCACATTTATATGTTGTCATCAATGCCAAAGGGGGAGATTGTTGGATATTGTTGGTCATTGTTGCTAGTAGGAGATGTTTTTGTTATTGATGTCAACACACTCCTATGATTTTCTCTGGTGATTGCATCTTGGGAAGATTTTATGATCCGGTTTGTAGTTTGGTTTTGTTGATCACTATTTTGCAAAGGCTGGTATTTCCTCTGGTATATTCTAGTGTGATCAAATCCGATGTTGAGATTTTGTGATATTGTTTTGGATGATCTTGTGTATCTTCATTTCAGTTGGATCATGATTTGGTGCTCCACAAGTTGTCTTTCTTCGTGATAGTTGTTGATTGGTTGTGTTCTTGAGCTTTCAGACGTTGATAGATGAAGATTTGAAAAGTGGTGTTGGTGCAGCTGTTTTGGATGATTCTAACATGCTTGTTGGTGTTTCTTAATCATGTCTTATTTTCTTTGATGATCCACATAGATCATTGTGTGATTTTTTGGTGGTTTATATCAATCGGTGATGATTTGTGTGTTATGCGGTATTTTTGGTGGTGTAGCGTGTTGTGGTTGATCTTGGCATGATTTTCGATGGAGTTGTGTGTTTGGGAATTTGAATTAGGACATGTTATGCTATGTAAATCATAATATTGGTCTACTGGTTGATCTTTGTGTCATGTGATGTAATTTTGTAATTGAGGGTTGAGGGTTTAGTCGACCTTGTTATCAAGGTTGATGAATTGTATATAGGTGACATAGTCATGTAGTTTGGGTGTTGTTGTTATGTCTGCATTATCAGAGAGAGGTTTGTGTGCAAAAAAGTGATTTATCCTTTGGTGTTGAGTTTGTGGTGGTGAGATTGGTGTTGTGGGGAAGACATGTGTGCTTAACCAAAAATGTAATCAAGCATTTGGAGATGCTATTCTTTTAGTTCATTTCTTTTAGATTGTAGTCTGAATCGTATTGTAAGTTAGTGAAACTTCCTTGAGGGTTGTAGCCTTCTAGGCAAATACATTTTGAGTAGTGAGCTCTAGGAAGTGTGCCTGAATGCATGTGTATTCCAAGCCACTTTGGTGTTCCATTATTATATTGGTGAACCGAACATGGTGCATAAAGAGGGCCACATGCTTGTTGAGATTTCAGAACCTAAGAGCTATGAAACCTTTCTTTATGGATGGGCTAGGGATGGGGTCAAGCTGGCATAATATTTTTTTCATTGTGATAGGTGGGGGCAACTTGCTCCCAAGGAGTCTATTACTTATGTGAGAACACTTATTGAATGAAAAGGCATGTAGCATGCTATGGTGATTGACTATCATCTCTAGAGAAACAAAAGAGGGATTGCTATCATAACCTATTATGCTTATAATATAGCCTAGCATAGGCATAAGAAAGTGGAGGTGTTTTGAATAAACCTTTGCATTAAATTTTTCAATCATTGATGCACTTGTTATAGGTTGTTCCATTTCAAAGATATATAGAAACTTCATACCTTTGTTATTCCTCAGTAGCTCAGTGGTAGAGTGGTCGACTATAAATCCATTGGTCGTAGGTTCAAATCCTATTTGAGGAGAGCTCTTTTCATCAAGCACTTTTTTAAATGAACAAATAGCAAATTATTATTTCAAATTATGAATAAGATATTATCAATAACAATATATATATAAGTATTCTCTCCCCTCCAAGGTCCACCATGCTAGGAGGGGGATGACAACCCCCAACACTTTATCATCTCCCAATAGAATTCCAAGAACTAAACATTTCCCACCCACCTGAATTCTAGTAATATTTTCACATACTATTGCAGAGTATCATCTTACTGTGGGTAGGTTCCTATCGTGGTTTTTCCCTTAACTGGGTTTTCCATGTCAAAATCTTGGTGTTGTGTGTTGTGTTGTTAATTTGCTTAGCTGTCTTATTGTTACAGTTTATTAGATCTATGTTTTGTGGTTAAGTTTGTTATTCCGGTGAAGATCGATTCACCCCTTCTCTCAGTCTTCCCTCTTGGCTACTACTAACAAGAAAACTTATTTCTTTCATCGTGATTTGGAGGAGGATATTTATATGACACAGCCGAAGCACTACGTGGTGACAGGTAAAAGTAATTTGGTCTGTAAATTAAAGAAATATTTGTATGGCCTCAAACAGAGTCCTAAGATGTGGTACCATAAATTTGATACATATGTGTTGAGTTTGGGATTTGAGCATTTTAAATCAAAACAATGTATTTATTGTAAATCTGATGGTGATCATTTCCTATACATTGCATTATATGTTGATGATATGTTATTCATTGCTAAAGGGAAATGCATGATTTCAGAACTAAAGTCTCAGCTTGCTACTAAATTTGAAATGAAAGATCTTGGTGCAGTGAAACACATTCTTGGGATGTAAATTAGAAGAGATAGAGTGAACAAAAAGCTATGGCTAGGCTAGAATAATTATGTGAATTTGGTACTATAGAGGTTCAACATGCAGGATTGTAAACCATTATGTGTTCCCTTCACAGTTAGAACAAAATTATCTATTTTGGATTGTCCTACATCTCCATCAGAGATGGAAGACATGAGTAGAGTGTAGTTGTAAATTTGATGTATCTTCTAGTTTGTACTAGACCAGACATTGCCCAAGCAGTGGGAGTTCTTTCCAAATATATTTCTAATTTTGGTAGAGTTCATTAGGATGCGGTTAAAAGAGTCTTTAGATATTTGAAGGGTACCTTATAGTATTCTTTGTGTTATCATGGAAATTCAGTTGGAGATGTGATTTCCGTTGATATTCATGGTTATGTTGATTTATACTAGGTAGGTGATATGGATAGTAGATCATCCACCAGTGCTAATGTGTTTACTTTATTTGGTGGTACAATTAGTTGGATGAGTAAGCAATAGACTGTCATTACTTTGTCCACTACAGAAGCAAAGTATATGGTAGCTACTCATGCTTGTAAAGAAGTCATTTGGCTTAAAAGATTGTGTTCATATATTGGAATAAAACAAGGTGTAGTGATAGTTTATTATGACAATCAGAGTGCGATCTACTTAGCCAAGAAACTAACATTTCATGGTCAGACCAAATGCATTAATGTTCATGTTGGAAAGAACAATGCAAGAAAACTAAGAGGGGGGGTGAATCAGTTTTCATGAAATAAACAAATTAACCTCAACTTTAGATCTGATCAAGAACAACAATAGCAAAGAAAAACACCACATCAACAACACACATAACACATGGATTTTGATGTGGAAAAATTGATTAAGGCAAAAAAACCACAGTGGGAACCTACCCACAATATGATGATACTCTACAGTAGTATGTGTAAATATTACAATGGGGAATGCATATGCATCCAGGCACACTGCCTAGAGCTCACTACTCAAAAACAACAAAGGGAAACAACCCTGGGAAGGCTCACCACCTTACAAAAATTGGACAACAATTCGGATTACATGAACTGAAAGAATAACATCTCCAAATGCTCGATCACAGTTCCAATTAAGCATACTTTTTGCACAACAACACTTCTCTTCTTTTCTTCACTATCAAAAGATAAATTCGCTTGTTCAGACATACAATACTCTCATAGATCATAGATCCAAATACACACACACATCTTACATGATTACAACACTTATTTATACAAATCATGAACCTTAACTTCAAGGTCGGCTCAACACATAAGACCTAATTACAAAATTACATCACACGATACATAAATCTATAACTAGACCAATACAATGTCAGCAAGGACATAGCATGGATCCAAATCAAATCCTCAAATACACAACACCACCAAATAATTCACCAAGATCATCTGCAACATGCTAAACCATTGAATATGATGCATAACACGAAGAATACCACTAGACCAATAAATCTTCAATAATGTGCACCATGATAAATGTGGACCACCAAAACACATAGAACACAATCAAAGAATATCAACAAGAAATAGGAATTCCACCATAATAAGCGCAACAACTCAGATAACAAGAATCATCATTATTCCATCACCGAAGCTGAAGAACACCAACTGATAAACAAAAAGATATGCTTGTGAAGTTCCAAATCATGAACCACCTAAACTGAGGACACACATGAATATCCCAAACACTTTCCAAAACTCATACAACATAAGGAATCAATTCCAGAGCAATACAATCTAGAAGTCACAACTCTGCAATACAAAACCAACAAAAAAACCAACCACCATACCAAATCACATAACTCGATCAAATCACCTTTTGGAACATTGAAACTCATATTGAATCAACTAGAGATAATTATCTAAAAACACATTAATCTTCATTGACACATCAGCAACAGATCATCTAAACCAACTCTCTACAACAAACCAATTCTCTGTAATACAGGAATATGTTGACATCAATGACAACAACACATTCCAACAAATCTAATATCCAACAATATCCCCCTTTTTAATTGATGGAAACATATGAATTTGAAAAACAATCAATGCAAAGAAAGAAACCAACTCCAACAATCTCCCCCTTAGATCATACACCCATAGCTCTCTATCTCAGATAGATAGATAAGATATTTTTTCACATGCATCTATCCCCCTTTGATAGCAATGCTGAAGACATATAAATAATTATTCTCTCCCTCTTACAAGATAATCTCTCCCCTTTAGAAAAAAATCACAAATCTAAACAACTGAATCACACAATAACTACTCCCCTAGAGCAACAATACCCACTCATCAATCCGGATATCACAATAAGACTATAAAGTTCACTAGATCGATGTAGCTCAATGCATCTAGTTCATACCAGGAGGGACAATTATCCCTAACTTATCTCTTAGGTATACAAATGTATCTATAGGTAGAGGCTTAGTAAATATATCTATAATCTATTCTTTTGTAGGTACATACTCTAATCTATCTTCCTTTGCATTCACCTCTCTCAAGAAATGCAACTTGATTGATATATTCTTTTTCTTAGAATGCAACACCGGATTCTTGGAAATATTGATAGCACTAGAATTGTCACAATATATAATAGTAGGCTCATTATAAAGAACTCTAATATCCTTCAGTGTCTTCTTCATCCAAAGTACTCAAGTACAGTTGCTAGCAGCAACAATGTATTAAGCTTCTATGGTAGATAAGGAAATAGCATCTTGCTTCTTGCTTGCCCAAGAAATCAATTTCTTTCCCAAAAACAATGCCCCGCCGGTAGGGCTCTTCCAGTCATCAACATCACCTAACCAATCAGCATCTATATAAGCATTTAAAGTGAAATCATCATTCTTCGAATACCATAGACCATAATCAATTGTTCCCTTCAAATATATGAATATCCTCTTCACAATAGTAACATGACTTTCCTTAGGATCAGCCTGAAATATTGCAACAAGACATACAACATTCATAATGTCAGGTCTAGTCTGAGTCAAATATAACAGTCCACCAATCATAGATCTTTACAGGGTTTGATTAGCCTTCAAAGATTCATCATCTTTTGTCATCTTGCATCTAGTCACCATAGGAGTTTCAACAGGTTTGGAATCATCTAGTCCAAACTTCTTCAAAAACTCCTTTACATACTTAGATTGAGATATGAAAATGCCTTTGTCAATTTGTACAATTTTCAATCCCAGAAAGAATTTTATCTCACCTATCATAGACATCTCAAACTCTTTTTGCATATCATCAGCAAATTTCTTACTCAAATCATCATCTCCTCCAAAAATAATATCATTATCAATCTTGAAATACAAATTACTATCAACGGTACCTTTACAAAATCCCAACTTCAACAAATACTTGTCCAATCTAGCATACCAAGCTCTAGGGGCTTATTTAAGTCCATATAATGCTTTCTTCAATCTGTATACTACATCTTCTTTGTCTGTCAATGAAAATCCATTCAGTTTCTCAATGTAGACCTCCTATTCTAACTCACCATTCAAAAAGGATGACTTCACATCCATATGATATACCTTGAATTTATTATGAGTAGCATATGCAAGAAATAGTCTAACAACTTCAATTCTAGCTATTGGAGCAATAGTCTCCTCAAAATCAATACCTTCCATTTGTGAATATCCCTTACATACTAGTTTTTCTTTGTTTCTAACAACTTCTCCATATTCATTCAACTTATTTCGGAACACCCATTTAGTACCAATTACATTCTTGTCCTTAGATCTTGGAACAAGTTCCCATGTTTTGTTCTTCTTAATCTGATCTAACTCTTCTTCCATAGCTTTTACCCAATTTTCATCTTTAAAAGATTTAGCAACATCTTTAGGCTCAATTTTGGAAATCAAACATGTTTCTTCAACAACAATTCTTCTCCTAGTCATCACACCTTTATTTTTATCACCAATAATCGAGTTTTCTAAATGATTTAATCTTACATACCTGGGGGTCTTCTGATTATTCTAATTTTCAGTCTCTTGAACTTCTTCACCAACAACTCAGCATCTGAATCTACTATCTCTTCCAGATCACTCTGCTTCATGCTCGAAGTCTACACTTTCTTTGAAGTAACATCCCGATCATCAGATTCAAATCTGTATGCTCTGATTTTCTTCTCACGATTCTCATCAACCTTCATATTCACACTTTCCACAATCTTTCTCGAACTCTTGTTATAACACTGGTAGGCTTTGTTGGTATTATGTGAACTGGTATGAGGACATAATAACATTGTATGTTGTCATTGATGTCAATATGCTGAAAAGGTGAGAACCAACATATGTGAGAAACAGTATAACACTATGAACTGGCATTTGTGCCAGAATGAAGTGGTATGTTTGTTCAAGGTGAACCAACATATGGTTATGGGAACAGGCACATGGAAGCATTGTATGACTACCGGTTGGTTGTCTCAACTTCAGGGTTTCCGGTTGAAGTGCTTCAAGCCTGTGTGGCTCAATTGGTGATTTTGTGTGATGAGTTTGCATGGTAACAAAGAATAGATCATGTTGCCACATAAGACTTATGCGTGTGAAGGATCTTGCATGAAGGAGATTTTTCCTATCTACCTCAGGAATGTGCAAAGTCTGTAAAATGATGATAATGTGTGATGGGTTATCAGCTACCATGTAATCAGTCAAAATGGACGATGGAGAATGTCTTGAGATTGGATCAAGAACTGTTGCATTTAATGTAGTGTGCTCAATGGTCAGGATTGAACCGTTTGAATTCCTTAACCTAACAGGTTTAGGGTTTAGGGTTTATGCTACCAACCTATCTGATTCCCTATAAGGTCAATGTTGTGTCTCTTTCTGAGGTTGTTGACAAAAGTTGTGTGTGTGTATCCAAGAGAAGGGATACATGATTCTTACCAGACCAAAAGGAGAGAAGTGATACCTACAGAGTGTAAGTGCAGAAGGTGAATAGGAGCTTAAGTGGATCTACATTGGCATTGAGTGTTGTTACCAGATCATTGTAATACCTATTGATCTCTAACCACTTCAACAGTTGAGAAATCCCTTAACAGGGTAGCTTTAATAGGCTTGTTGTAAATCCTTTAACAGGGTGACTCAAAACCATTGAGTTCTTGAAATCCTCTAACAAGGTAACCTTTAATAGGGTTTAACCCTTAACCGGGTGATCCCTAACAGGATTGGTTCCTAACATAACCTATTATATTAGTCTTTAACCAAACAAGGCTCCTAACAGAGCGGACTTCTAAAGAGTTCAAAAACAAGCTTGTGGGTATTCATCCCCACCGTGGTTTTTCCCTATTGGGTTTCCACATGAAAAATATGTGTGTTATGTGTGATGTCTTCTTCATGCGATGCTTTGTTGTTTTCCGTCAAGCACTGAATCTTGTTGATCTTGTTGCTCATATGTATATCTTTGATGGTAGATTACCTATCCATGCATTAGGGTGAAAAGGAAATGAAGTGTTAGATTGTATGAGAAGATAAGTGTTATCCAGTTTATACTTGTCTTAGTTATTCTGGGTTTTGCCGGTTGTACTCTGTTTGAGGACTGGTGTCATTGTTTGTCTGTCAATACACAGTGTCTACAGATAAACTGGTTCAAGAGCATGTTTTTGTCTATATTGATTCCCCCCCCCCTCAGTACCATCATTGTGTTATCAATTGGTATCATAGCATCCTCCAGATCCTTTGTGTTATAAGATTAACCACTTGAGGTAAAGATCCCAGTCTAATGATGAAGAGGAAAGGTCCAAAGTTTAACAGAGAAAATTTCAGTATATGGAAAGACAGAATGAAGATATACATCAGAAGCATGGGTGCTCAACACTAGAGCTATGTTGAGAATGCCTATGTTGCCCCTACCGGTACTCTCACCGATGACCAGAAGAGAGAGATACAGGAGAATGGGCAAGTCATGGAAGCCCTAATTAGTAGTTTATCTGACATTGATTTTATTGATGTCCAAGATAAGGAAAATCCCAAAGAGGTATGGGATACTCTTGAAAATATCTATAGCGATGATGAGCATGTAAAACAAGCTAAGGAAGAAAGCCTTAGAGGGAAGTTTGAAGATATGCGGATGGTTGAAGGTGAGACCATTCAACAGTATGGAATAAGAATCAAAACCATTGTTGGAGATATCAAGAGTGCAGGTGGTAAAATAGAAGATTCCACTATGGTAAGCAAAGTCCTGAGATCCCTATTGTTGGTCTATGTAATAAGGGTTGTTGCTATTCAAGAGCTGAGATCAATAGACAAGACTAAGGTATCCCTAGACTCCATCATTGCAAAGTTGACAGCCTATGAGCTAAATAGTTTTTATGGTAGTGTACAAAAGACTGAATCAGCTTTTAAAGCTTCTACAGTACCATCCAGAAAAGGAAAAGGAGCTAGCACTAGTGGTGAACCAAGACAGAGCAGAGAAATGGATGGTGAGGAGATTCTGGTGGCATTTGAAGCTCTCCTTACCAAGAAACTTCCTAAAGGTACTGGCAAATATAGAGGTAAGCTACCTTTGAAATGCTTTTGCTGTAACCAGATAGGACATATTGTTATAAAGTGTCCTAATGGTGACAACAAGGACAAACCAAAAAGGTTCAAGAAATTCAAAGGAGGAAACTAGAGAAACTGTTTTGTGGCAATTGATGAAGGTGTCACAGATGAGGAATCAAAGGATGAAAAAAATGAAGATATTGTGTTTGTTGTTGTCAAGGAAGATGTGTCAGACAAGAAGGCTCTTGTCTCCCAGTTTGATAATTCCAATGAATGGATCATTGACAGTGGTTGTTCTCACCATATGATTGGTGACCGGAGCAAGTTTCTATCTTTGGAAGAGTATGATGGTGGTGTGGTTTGCTTTGGCAATGATGCACCATGCATGGTCAAAGGCAAAGGGTCTATCTCTTTGAATGGAAAGAGTAGTGCTGAAAATGTGTACTGGGTTGATGGTCTCAGACACAACCTTTTGAGTGTTGCCCAACTGAATGATAGTGGCCTCACTTTGGAATTCAGGAATGGAGTTTGCAGAATCAAAGGAAAGAATGGTGAATTGGTGGCCACTGGCATGCAGACCAAAGGTAACCTATTTCAGCTAAATGCAAATATAAGTACATGTCTTATGGCTAAATTTGATGATAGATGGATATGGCATAGGAGACTCTACCATGTAAACTTTGATAACATTGTGAAGGCTAGTAAGATCAAGGTAGTTAGAGGGTTGTCGGTGCTAAGAAAATTGGATAATACCTTGTGCAGAGATTGTCAATTGGGGAAAATGTCTTCCACAACCTTTAAAGGTAAATCTTTCATTGCTGAAAACTTGCTTGATCTTATGCATACTTATTTGTGTGGCCCTATGAAAACTAGAAGTGTACAGGGTGATAGGTACTTCATGATTCTCACTGATGACTACTCAAGAATGATGTGGGTCACATTCTTGAAAGACAAGTCTGAAGCCTTTGTAAAGTTTAAAGATTTTAGAGGATTAGTGGAGAAGGAAAGTGGTAAAAGGATCAAGTGCCTATGAACTGGTCAAGGAGGGGAATTCACTTCCGGTGAATTCAACAAGTACTGTGAAGAACATGGCATCAAGAGGCAACTATCTACCTCCCGGACTCCACAAAAAAATGTCCTAGCAGAGAGGAATAATCGGATTATAGTTGAAGCAACTAGAACCATGTTGATTCAAGGAAAGGTAGCTCACACCTTTTGGAGAGAAGCAGCAAGCACTGCATTCTACACAATGAACCGGATACTCATCAAGAAAGGTAAGGATAAAACTCCTTATGAGTATTGGACCGATAAGACACCTGTGGTTAGCTACTTTAGAGTGTTTGGTAGCAAATGTTACATCAAGAGGAGTGAACACCAGAGCAAATTTGATGCGAAATGTGATGAGGGAATATTCCTAGGATATTCCACCAAGATCAAAGCTCTCAAGTGTTTCAACAATAGGACTCAAAGAATTATGGAAAGCATCAATGTAAGAGTTGATGAAAGCTCTGAGAAAACTGAGGAAACTGGCAATGAGAAAGTGGTAAATGAACCGGTTGTAACATTCTGGGAATCGGTTGTTAGTCAACCAAGTACCAGTAATAGTATTCCTACACCAGTAGATGTAGATGTTGATACTGATGGAGATGAGGATGAAGAAGAAAAGCAAGAGGAATCCATTAAGACCATTCCTCGGTCTATCAAGCTAAATCATTATCCTAAGCAAATCATAGGAGATAAGGATGTAGAAATCCTTACAAGAAGAAAGGTTAGAGAAACCTCATGTATGATCTCTGAATTTGAGCCTAAATCATTCAAAGAGGCTCATAAAGATGAAGACCGGATCAAGGCAATGGAAGAAGAACTTGACCAGATAGAGAAAAATGGTACATGGTCTTTGGTACCTAGACCAAAGCATAAAAATGTCATTAGTACCAATGGGTTTTTAGAAATAAGTTGAATGAGGATGGCATAGTGATTAGGAACAAAGCCAGATTGGTGTGCAAAGAATATGCTCAAGAAGAAGGTGAAGACTATGGAGAAACCTTTGCTCCTGTAGCTAGATTGGAAGGAGTCTGTATGCTTCTTGCATATGTAGCTTTTAAAGGTTTCAAAGTATAACAAATGGATGTAAAATCTACATTCCTAAATGGTGTACTTCAAGAGGATGTGTATATTGAGCAACCAAATGGGTTTGCCCTATCTGAAGATAGTGACATGGTATGTATGCTACATAAAGCTTTATATGGTCTAAAGCAGGCACCTAGAGCATGGTATGAGCATTTGTATTCCCATTTTGTGAAGATTGGATTTGAGAGAACAAGTGAAGATGGCAATATCTACTTGAAGTCTGAAGGAGATCAGATCCTGATCTGTGAGGTATTTGTTGATGACATTATCTTTGGTGGAGATGACAAGATGAGTCATGAGTTTGTTGATGAGATGAAGAAAGAGTTTGAGATATCACTCATAGGGGAGATTAAATTCTTCATTGGACTGCAGATCTAGCAGATGAAAGATGGAATCTTTATCACTCAGTCCAAGTATGTCAAAGAGGTGTTGAAGACCTTTGGCATGGAAGATAGCAAACCGGTTGGTACTTTGACTGTGACTGGTTGTAAACTATCCAAAGAAGATGACTTAGCATTAGTCGAAGAGAAGGAATACCAATCAATGATTGGTAAGTTGCATTATGTAGTGCATAGCAGACTAGATATTGCACATGCAGTTGGCATTACTGCAAGATTCCAGAAAAGCCCAAGAGAATACCACTTGGTTGCAGTCAAGCGGGTTCTTAGGTATTTGAAGGGAACTATTGACTATGGATTGTCATATCCATATAGCAAGGATTTCAACTTGAAAGTATACACAGATGCTGATTGGGAAAGCAATATAGATGACCAGAAAAGCACAACCGGTGGTGTATTCTTTCTCTATGGTAGACTAGTCTCATGGATGAGTAAGAAGCAGAGTATGTTGCAGCTTTCATTAACTACACTTAGACAATTTGGATGAAGCATGTATTAAATGGCTTCAAAGTTCTTGTATTTGAACCGGTATGTATATTTTGTGACAATGCTAGTGCAACTAATATCTCCAAGAATTCGGTTTTACATTCTAGTACCAAGCACTTTGAGCTTAAGTATCATTTCTTGAGGGAAAAGGTTCAGAACAAAGAGATTGCACTGGAACATGTTTCCAGTTAGGAGCAATTAGCAGACATATTCACCAAGCCTCTCCCAAAGGCTACATTTATGTACTTAAGAGGTGAATTAGGGGTGTTGCCCCTTCAGGAGGTAAACTAAAGGTATATGCTCCACATCAGTCAGGTATTGCATAGTCAAATTTTTCTTCAAGATTGATGTGTTGAAGGATGCTACTCCTTAGGGGGAGTAGCATAATGGAACAGGGAAACTTGTGCCTCCACTTTGGCATTGTTGTCAAAGGGGGAGAAGATGTGAAGCAGAGAAGATATCTGCAAAAATTGGGGGAGAAGATGGATTGTTGGCATTATGTGAACCGGTATGAGGACATAATAACATTGTATGTTGTCATTGATGTCAAATGCTGAAAAGGTGAGAACCAGCATATGTGAGAACTGGTATAACATTGTGAACCGACATTTGTGCTAGAGTGATGCGGTATGTTTGTTCAAGGTGAACCGGCAAATGGTTATGGGAACCGGCACATGGAAGCATTTTATGACTACTGGTTGGTAGTCTCAACTTTAGGGTTTCTGGTTGAAGTGCTTCAAGCCTATGTGGCTCAACCGGTGACTTTGTGTGATGAGTTTGCATGGTAATGAAGAACAGATCATGTTGCCACGTAAGCTTTATGCACGTGAAGGATCTTGCATGAAGGAGATTGTTCCTATCTACCTCGAGAATGTGTGAAGTCTGCAAAATGGTGATAATGTGTGATGGGTTATCAACCACCATGAAATCAGTGGAAATGGATGATGGAGAATGTCTTGAGATTGGATCAAGAACTGTTGCATTTAATGCAGTGTGCTCAATGGTCAGGATTGAACCGTTTGAATTCCTTAACCTAAAAAGTTTAGGGTTTAGGGTCCATGCTACTAACCTATCTGATTTCCTATAAGGTCGATGTTGTGTCTCTTTTTGAGGTTGTTGGCAAAAGTTGTATGTGTGTATCCAAGAGAAGGGATACATGATTCTTGCCAGACCAAAAGGAGAGAATTGATACCTATAGAGTGTAAGTGCAGAAGGTGAAGAGGAGCTTAAGCAGATCTGTATTGGCATTGAGTGATGTTACTAGATCATTGTAATGCCTGTTGATCTCTAACCACTTCAACATTGAGAAATCCCTTAACAAGGTAGCTTTAACAGACTTGCTGTAAATCCTTTAACAGGGTGACTCAAAACCATTAAGTTCTTGAAATCCTCTAACAAGGTAACCTTTAACAAGGTTTAACCCTTAATGGGGTATTCTAGCCATCCCTTAACTCGGTGATCCCTAATAGGATCGATTCCTAACAGAACCTATTGTATCAATCTTTAACTGGAAAAGGCTCCTAACAGAGTGGACTTCTAAAGAGTTAAAAAACAAGCTTGTGGGTATTCATCCCCAATGTGGTTTTTCCCTATTGGGTTTCCACGTGAAAAATGTGTGTGTTATGTGTGATATCTTCTTCATGTGATGCTTTGTTGTTTTCTGTCAAGCAGCGAATCTTGTTGATCTAGTTGCTCATATGTATATCTTTGATGGTAGATCACCTGTTCATGCATTAGGGTGAAAAGGAAATGAAGTGTTAGATTGTATGAGAAGATAAGTGTTAGCCAGTTTATGCTTGTCTCAGTTATTCTGGGTTTTGCCGGTTGTACTTTGTTTGAGGACCAGTGTCACTGTTTGTCTATCAATACACAGTGTCTATAGACAAACCGGTTCAATAGTGTTTTTTTGTTTGTACCGATTCACCCCCCCCCTCTCAGTACCGGTTGGGTACTACTCATTCATCATTGTGTTATTAGGCTTTTCTCTTAGTAGAATATCCCAATAATATTCCTTCATCACATCTCAGATCAAATTTTCCTATATCCTCATCTCTTTTGATATAACATTTTCTTCCAAAGATTTTAATATATCTAACTGTAGGAACATGACCAAACCATATCTCATAAGAAGTCTTACTGAAATCACCTTTTATATGAACCCAGCTGAATGTGTATACAACAGTGATAACAACTTCTCTCCAATAGATATGTGGAACATTTCCTTCAATCATCATAGTTCTAGCAGCATTCAAAACATTTATGTTCTTCCTTTCAACAACTCCATTCTGTTGAGGGGTTCATAGAGTAGATAATTGTCTCCTGATTTCATGCTCTTTACAAAAATAATTAAAGTCACCAAAAGTGAATTCACCTCCTCTATAGACCTTAGACACTTTAGCTTCAATCCTATCTCTGTATTCACTCTAGATTTGAATATTTTGAACTTCTGTAGTGCTTTAGATTTCTCCCCTAGAAAAGTGACCCGCATCATCCTAGAATAGTCATCAATTAGCAACATAAAGTATCTGTCTCCTTGCAAGCTTCTCAGCCTTGAAGGTCCACATAAATTGATATGCACAAGATCTAATAACCCATTAGATGTATACAGTTTTCTCTTGAATGAAATTCTTGTTTTCTTTCCCAATTGATATTCTTTGCATACTAGATTAGTAGGCTTCACTATCATAGGCAGATTTCTAACAACTTGAGTAGAATTAATATTAATCATGCAGTCAAAATTATCATAACAAATCCTTCTATGCCACAACCAACTCTCATCAATCTGAGCAATCAAACAACTTTTCTCACCAGCATTCGAATGAAATATATTACCTTTAGTTTTAGTTCCTGATGCAATTTCTATACTGGAGCTATTCAAAATCTTACACTTCCCATTCTTTAATTGTAAATCATATCCCTTATCAACCATCTATCCAACACTCAAAGATTATTCTTCAAACCTTCAACATATAAAACATCATCAGTATTATGCTTACCATCTAGACAAATAGAACCTCTACCACAAATTACACAAACTTTATGTCTCCAAATCTCACTACACCGCCATCAAACTTGTCCATATTCCCAAATTTACCTTTGTCACCTGTCATGTGATGTGAACAACCACTGTCAATCACCCATTCATCTTTCTCATCAATCTTCGCATCCAAAGCTTTCTCTTCAACAATACAACTTGTAGAATGTACCAAATCATCTTCCTTGATAGCAATGAACACAAATTCATCTTTTGAATTCCCTTTCTCAAACTCATCCTCTATCACACCTTCATCAATAACATAATAACACTTCTTTTGATATATATACTTTTGATTAGGCTTGTAAGTCCTATCATACTTTGATACTCTTTCTGCTCTTTCAGGACACCTAGAAGCAAAATGACCTATCTTATTGCATAAAAAACATTTCAAAGGCAACTTCCCTTCACAATTATCCGCTCCCTTAGGCAATTTCCTGGCAATAAGTGCTTCAATCTCTTCCAATTCTCTTTCTTGTTCTTCCATTTCTCTCATTTCCTTTTCATACCTGGAAACCCTAGTTGAACTTTCTCCCGGATCATACTTCTGCTTCTCGGATACAATAGCTTTAAATGCAATCTCAATTTTGCCATGTGATTCACCAAGTTTGCTTAATTCAAAAGCAACAAGCTTACCAACCAACATATCTCTTATCATAGTTGTCATAGTCTAGATCTGATCAATAGCAGAAACTTTATGTTTATAAGCAGGAGATAATGATCTCAATACTTTAGTCATAATTGTTGGACATTGTTGTTGCTAGGATATGTTGTTGTCATTGATGTCAACATATTCCTGTGATTTATTTCTACAGTGATTGCAAATTGGTTCATTAGCTATATGGTTTGGTGTATGGAGTATTTATAGTATCACTATATTATTTTATATTGGTTTTCATGGTTCGGGAAGCTTAATTGATCATATCATATGATTCAGTTTTGCAATTTGTTTTTTTGATCAATGCATTACAAAATTCAGTATTTCCTCTGGTATATTTCGGTGTGATCAGATCTTGACCTGAGTATTTAGGAGATTGTTTGAGATGGTATTGATGATATGATGAATCAATAAGGATCTAGACAACTACTAAGGGGGGGGTGAATCAATAGATAGAAAACTGACTAAAATTTCACCAAACTCAAAAACAATCTCACAAGTCAATCACTAAACTAACTGGTTCAAACACTAAGCTACAAACTTGAATAGCACTGACAGTTTACTGATTTGACTAACATATCAAAATAACAATATAACAACTCTGAAACTCCCAAACCATTTAACCAAAACATCAAAATACTTTACTAACAATAGTAAAAGCACATTTTAGATTTTTGTTGGTCATCTTATCATAACTAAGTGGATTTAATAGTTAAGTGAATTAACCATAGCAAACATAACCACAAAAACCATTCACAACTTGACACAATGATTTTTGACATGGAAACCCAAATGGGAAAAACCACGGTGGGGATGAATACCCACAAGTATTCTAAACTCTTCTAAAGTTTGCCCTGTTAGAAGCCAAGCCTGTTAAAGCTTTATAAAATGTCCTATTAGGAACATATATTGTTAGGGAACACCCGATTAAGGGATTGACTGTAATGCCCTGTTAGAAGCAATGCCCTATTAGGAGTAACCTCAATAGAGGGTTTGAAATCCAAGCTAATGGATCACTTGGTTAGAGGATTTAGAAAGCACTAAGTCTATTAAATCTTACTCGGTTAAGGGATTTAACTATTGTAATTGTTAGAGAACAACAGGGTTTGTTGATATGGTAAATAGCACTACTCTGCTTGATCAGATCCTTTTCATGCTCCTATCTGCCTTCACACATATTGTAGAAACTCCTTCTAGTTTGGAAATCAATCACACTGTCACTTAACCAAAATTATCAACACAACAACAAAACAACTCATCGACCTTATAAGAAAAACAATAGGTCAGTAACACATCACAAACCTAAGATCTCATAGAGATTACAAACAAATTGGTTCAAGTATGACCATCAGATTACATAGCAATCATTGCACATTATACAAGACAACCTTGACCGCTTCTTGATCACTGCTTCATCGAATCCTGTAACTCATCACACGGTTTCCTCTTCATGCAATGTACTCTCTCATTCCCAAGATAAAATTGTTATCTCTACATGCCAAAAACCACTTGAAACTCATCACATACAACATGCATATGTGGCATAATCATTACTGATCACCATTTGATCATAAATCAATATAACCAATTCATCAAGCTCCATCGCTTAGGGTTTGGCACATGAATAGGTAGGGTTACTAGTTGAACTCACTGCTTCTTAAGTAATACTAGTTTCCTTCACTTGCACAACTACTAGTTGCAAAACAAAATCATTACCAGTTACAATTGACATCAATGACAACACAATAGTTCATTAATGCAATCTTCAATCAAATACCAACAATCTCCCCCTTTGGCATTGATGACAATACAAATATCAATACCCTTGATTGTGATGATTGAGAGTAATGCACATACATAGGTATAGGAATCATGGTTTACATTTTACCATGTACTCTCCTTCAACTGAGTCTCCATTTCTTTAGCTGGCAACTGGCTACAATTCTTCTCTCTATCAATCATACAATTTTTATCCCCATAATGATACAGTTCTTCTCCCCCTTTGACAACAATACCAAACTAAAAGTAAAACATGCAGTGTCATACTTCAGTGATCTGCATCAATGATCTACAACTTGATGCTCCCCTTGTGGAGTAACTCCACTCTACACCAATCCAAATTCAAGATCTTCAATTAGCTTTGGGACCGATGTCTTCTACATCTACTCAATTGACCTCATGTAGGGGCAGAACCCCTAGCTGACCTCTAAGATACTCAAAAGCAATCCTAGGTAGAGGTTTAGTAAAGATATCCGCTAGCTTCTCCTTAGTAGATACATGCTCCAATAACACATCTTTATTTTGCACTTTCTCCCTCAAGAAATGATATTTTGGCTCAATATGCTTGGTTCTAGCATGCAACACTGGGTTCTTTGAGATATTTATTGCACTGGTGTTATCACATAAATCTTTACTGGTTCTGTGATCTTCAACTTGAATACTTCCAGAATGTGTTTCATCCAGATTGCCTGGGTACAATTCATATATGTTGCAACATATTCAGCTTCAGCAATGGACTATAATATACAACTCTTCTTCTTGCTTCTCCAAGATACAAGTCTTCCTCCAAGAAAGAATGTACCACCAGTTGTGCTCTTCTTGTCATCAACATTTCATGCCCATTTTGTATCTGTATAAACCTTCAAATCAAAGTTACCTGCATATGGACACCATAATCCATAATCAATAGTACCTTTCAAATATCTGAATATCCTTTTAGTTGCAATCATGTGTGTCTCCTTTGGGTTCTTCTAAAATTTGGCAACTAATCCAACTGCATGAGAAAAATCCAATCTACTGTGAAAAACATAATACAGTTTCCCTATCATTGATCTATACTCCTTTTCATCAATGGATGACGCATCATCCTCCTTAGACTATTTACAACCTATAACCATTGGTGTCCCAATTGGTTTACAGTCTCCCATTCGAAATGTCTTCAATACCTCTTTCACATATTTGGACTGTGTGATAAAAATACCACTCTTCATCTGTTGAATTTGCAAACCTATGAATAATTTTATCTCTCCTACCAGAGACATTTCAAATTCACTTTTCATCTCATTTGCAAAGTCATCATTCATGTCATCATTGCCTCCAAATATGATATCATCAATAGACACTTCACTAACCAGTATCTTATCTCCTTCAGTCTTGAGATATATATTACTATCTTCACTAGTTATATGAAAACCTATCTGCATCATGTGTGAATGTAGTCTTTCATACCATTCTCTTGGTGCTTGCTTCAAACCATAGAGTTCCTTGTTTAGTTTACACACCATATCCTTTGCATTAGTCAAAGCATAACCATTTGGCTATTCAATATATACTTCCTCTTCCAGTATTCCATTTAGAAATGTTGAATTCACATCCATCGGATATACTTTGAATCCCCTATATGCTGCAAATGCAAGTAGAGTCCTAACACCTTCCAATCTAGCAACCGGTGAAAATGTCTCACCATAGTCTTCTCCTTCTTATTGTGCATAACCTTTGCATACCAATCTTTCTTTGTTTCTGACTACTACTCCATCTTCATTCAGTTTATTCTTGAATACCCATTTAGTGCCTATCACATTTTTATTCACCGGTCTAGGTAATAGGGTCCATGTATTGTTCTTCTCAATCTAGTCAAGCTCCTCTTCCATAGCTTTGATCTAGTGATCATCTCCAAAGGTTTCCTTAGTAGTTCTTGGCTCAATAGTGGAGATCATGCAAGAATTCTCTCTAATTCTTCTTCTGGTTAACACTCTAGCATCTTTATTTCCAATAATCTGGTTAGGATTATTATTGAGTCTCACATACCTTGGAATGACATGATCATTATCTTCAAGTTCTTCTTCCTCATTATCATTATCTTCTTATGCAGAATCTACATGTTCCGGTTAAACTGGTACTGTAACATTCACTTTATCAACTTTTGGCTTCACTAGTTCTACTTTCAAAATCAAAATGTAAGGTTCATCTTCCTTCTTTTCCTCGCTGGTTTCTCCTAAAACTTTAGGACACTCATCCACTCAGACATCAAGACTTTCAATGATTCTCTTTGTTTGGTTGTTGTAACATTTGTAGGCTTTACTCTTGGTGGAGTAACCAATAAATATGCCTTCATCTCTCTTAGCATCAAACTTGACAACATAGTCACCTCTCTTGATAAAACATTTACTGCCAAAAATCTTAAAATAACTGACATTAGGTGATCTACCATACGAGTATTCATAAGGAGTTTTATCCTTACCTCTCTTTACCAATATCTGATTCATAGTGTATATAGCTGTGCTAATAGCTTTTCTCTAGAAATTTTTTGCTACACCTCCTTGTATTAGCACCATTATAGTAGCTTCAACAACTGATCGTTTGTTCCTCTCTGCAATACCATTTTGTTGTGGTGTCCTAGGTGTAGAAAGTTGCCTCTTAATTCCATTGTCTTCACAATATCTAGTGAATTCTTCTGAAGTAAATTCACTCCCTTGATCAGTTCTCTGACACTTTATCTTCTTACCACTTTCCTTTCAAGATAAGACTCTAAATGCCTTAAACTTACTAAAGGCTTCCATTTTGTCCTTCAATAATGTGACCCACATCATTCTTGAGCAAACATCAGGGAAGATCATAAAATATCTATCACCTTGAATACTTTTAGTCCTTATCAGTCCACAGAGGTCTGTATGAACCAAATCTAACAAATGTTCTACTGAGAAATATTTTCTCAACTTGAGGATGTCATCTTACCTAACTGACATTCCTTACATAGAGCATTCACCGGTTTGTCCAACTG
Organism: Cryptomeria japonica; assembly: GCF_030272615.1. Classification (NCBI taxonomy): domain Eukaryota; kingdom Viridiplantae; phylum Streptophyta; class Pinopsida; order Cupressales; family Cupressaceae; genus Cryptomeria; species Cryptomeria japonica. The sequence continues at coordinate 292,635,861 of NC_081415.1, forward strand.
AGGAAAACCTCTTACTGACTTGGACTTATTGACTTTGACAATGTTATCAAAATTTATATGACAAAATCTCCGATGCCAAATCCAAGTATCATCTACTTTAGCAATTAAATAGTTGCTGACTTTCGGATTTAGGTGAAACAGGTTACCTTTTGTCTGCTTGCCGGTTGCAATCAGTTCACCTTTTCTCCCATAGATTTTGCACATTCCATTCTTAAATTCCAATGGATAACCTCTGTCATTTAGTTGAGATACACTCAATATATTGTGCTTTAATCCTTCAACCTAGTAGATATCATCTGCACTACTCTTTCCATTAAGAGAAATGGTTCCCTTTCCTTTTACCATGCAGGGTGATTCATTTCCAAATCTCACAACTCCTCCATCAAATTCCTTCAAAGTAAGAAATTTACTCTGGTCACCAGTCATGTGGTGTAAACAACCACTATCTATGATCCAATCATCAGAACTATCCATGTGAGAAACTAATGCCTTCTGATCAGATGTCTCCTCTTTAATGGCAACAAAGACAATATCTTCATTAGCATCTCCCTCAGATTCTTCATCAGTGATTCCACCATCAACTGCAATAAGGCAATCTCTTTTGCCTTTGCCTTTGTACTTCTTGTACTTCTCATGCTTATGCTCATGGTCACCATTAGGATAGTGAGTTGCAATATGTCCAATCTTGTTACATGCAAAACACTTCAAAGGTAATTTACCTCTATACTTACCGATACCTCTGGGTATCTGCTTAGCCAACAATGCTTCAAGATCGATCAAACGGTCTTCATCATCAACTTCTCTACTGGATATAGACTCATAACTATGACTAGCATCTCTACTTTTCCTCATAGGTGGATTAGAAACTGAAGCTCTAAATGTAGGTTCAAATTTTTTAGCACTACCATCATAACCATTTAATTCAAATGTAGTAAGTTTACCAATGATGGAGTCAAGTGTTAAATTTGTTTTATCAATAGACTTTAGCTCTTGAATGGCTACAACTCAAATATCATAGACCGGTAGAAGGGTTCTCAACACCTTACTAACTACTGTGGCATCCTCCACTTTACCACCATCACTATTGATCTCACTAACTATCTCCTTGATCCTCTAACCATACTGTTAAATATTCTCACCTTCAACCATCTACATGTCATCAAATTTACCTCTCAAACTCTCTTATTTGGAAATATTCACATGTTCATCACCGCTATAGGTCTCCTGAAGTTTCTTCCACACATCATAAGAAGTCTCCAAACCATGGACATCAACATACTCTAAATCAGACAAAGAACTAATAATCGCCTCCAATGCTTGATTATTCTCTTGTTGCTCTTTATTTTGATCATTAGACAAAGTCCCACTAGGTGCAGTATATTGTGTAACAACATGTTCCCAATATTGACTTCCTAGATTCTTGATATATATTTTCATCCTATCACTCCATATTCTGTAGTTTTCCCTATTAAACTTCAGGCATTGTTTATTCATCATGTTCTTCTAGATCTTTACCTCAAGTTGTTAGGCTTAGACACTAGAGGACCTGAAATACTCTGAAACCAATTGATGATATGATGAATCAATAAGGATCCAGACAACTACTGAGAGGGGGGGGGGTGAATCGATAGATAGAAAACTGACTAAACTTTCACCAAACTCAAAAACAATCTCACAAGTCAATCACTAAACTAACTGTTTCAAATACTGAGCTACAAAATGCAATAGCACTGACAGTTTACCGGTTTGGCTGGCATATCAAAATAATAGTATAACAGCTCTAAAACTCCCAAACCATTTAACCAAAATATTAAAATACTTTACTAACAATAGTAAAAGAACATTTCAGATTTCTGCTAGTCATCTTATCATAACTAAGTGGATTTAACAGTTAACCAAATTAACCATAACAAACATAACCACAAAAACCATTCACCACTTAAACAATATTTTTGACATGGAAACCCAAATGGAAAAACCACGGTGGGGATGAATACCCACAAGTATTCTGAACTCTTCTAAAGTTCACCCTGTTAGGAGCGAAACCTATTAAAGCTTTACAAAATTTCCTGTTAGGAACAGATCCTATTAGGGACCACCTGGTTAAGGGATTGACTCTACGCCCTATTAGAAGTAATACCCTATTAGGAGTAACCTTGATAGAGGATTTGAAATCCAAGCTAATGGATCACTTGGTTAGAGGATTTATAAAGCAATAAGCCTGTTAAAGCTTACTCAGTTAAGGAATTTAACTGTGGTAATTGTTAGAGAACAACAGGGTTTGCTGATCTGGTAAATAGAACTACTCTACTTGATCAGATCCTTTTCATGCTCCTATCTGCCTTCCCACATACTACAGATACTCCTTCTAGTTTGGCAATCAATCACACTGACACTTAACCAAAATTGCCAACACAACAAAAAATAACTCATCAACCTTATAAGCAAAACAATAGGTCGGTAACACATCACAAACCTAAGATCTCATAGAGATTACAAACAAATCGGTTCAAGTATGACCATTGGATTACATAGCAATCATTGCACATTGTACAAGACAACCTCAACCACTCCTTGATCACTACTTCATTGAATCCTGTAACTCATCACGCAGTTTCCTCCTAATGCAATGTAATCGATCATTCCCAAGATAAAACCATTATCTCTATGCACCAAAAACCACTTGAAACTCATCACATACAACATGCATACATGGAATAATCATTGCCAATCACCATTTGATCATAAATCAATATAATATATTCACCAAGCTTCATCAGTTAGGTTTTGGCACATCAATAGGTAGGGTTACTGGTTGATCTCACAACTTCTAAAGTAATATCGGTTTCCTTGACTTGCACAACTACCGGTTGCAAACCAAAATCATTACAAAATCATTACCAATTATAATTGACATCAATGACAACACAATAGTTCATCAATGCAATCTTCAATCAAATACCAATAGGTCTTGTGTATCTTCATTTTAGATGGTTCATGATTTGGTGCTCAACGAGTAATCTTTCTTCATGACAGATGTTGTTGTTTGAGTGACCTTGAATTTTAGATGTTGATCGATGAAAATTTAATAAGTGGTGCTGGTGGAGCTGTTGCTGATTATTCTAACATGCTTCTTTGTGTTTCCTAATTGTGTCCTATTTATTTTGATGATCCACATTGATCATTGTGTGAGTTGTTGGTGATTTTTCTGATCCGGTGATGTTCTTCATGTTATGCGGTTTTCTGGTGGTGTAGCATGTTGTAGTTGCGGTTGATCTTGGCCTAATTTTTGGTGGTGTTGCATGTTTGGGAATTTGATTTAGGTCCATTTTATGTCATGTATATCATTATATTGGTCTGGTGGTTGATATTTGTGATGTAGTTTTATAATTGTGATTTGAGGGTTTAGCCAACCTTGTTGTCAAGGTTGATGAATTGTATAAATAGGTGATATTGTCATGTAATTTAGGGATTGAGGTTGTGTCTGCATTATTAGAGAGTGGTGTATGTGTGAACAAGTGATTCATCCTTCAACATTATGATTGAGCAGAGACTGGTGTTGCAAAGTAGACAATTATGCTTAACCGGAACTATCATCGGGTCTTTGCAGATGCTATTATTGTAGTTCATTCTTTTGGATTGTAGTCTGAATCTTATTGTAACTCAGTGAGACTTCCCTAAGGGTTGTAGCCTTTTGGTTCATTATCTTTTGAGTAGTGATCTCTTGGAATTGTGCTTGGATGCATGTGCATTCCCCATTGTAATATTTTCACATACTACTACAGAGTATCATCTTATTGTGGGTAGGTTCCCACCGTGGTTTTCCCCCTAACCGGGTTTTCCATGTCAAAATATTGGTGTTGTGTGTTGTGCTTTCAATTTGCTTATCTTTGTTATTACTATAGTCTATCAAATCTATATTTGTGGTTAAGTTTATTGATCTGGTGAAAACTGATTCACTCCCCTCTCCATTTTCCTTCTTTATTGTTGCTAATAATTGGTATTAGAGCTAGATTCTCTTGAAGAATCTTAACCACTTGAGGAGATATGGGATGGAAATTGGAACTAGAGGTGTTATCTTTAAGAAGGAGAGTCCAAGATTTGATGGAAGTAACTATGCTATATGGAAGAACTAGATGGAAGTGCACTTGAGATGTCTTGGAGAAGATTACTGGAAGATTACAAAGAATGCCTATTTTGTTCTTTCGTATGGACCGGTTACTACTGATGAGATCAAGGAAGCTAAACATAACATTAGAGAAAAGGAAGCATTATTGAGTTCCCTAATTGATTTAGAGATGACAAATGTAATGGGACTTCAGACTGCACATGAGATCTGGGAGAAGCTTGAGACCCTGTATGAAGAAGATAAACAAGTGAAAGTTGCTAAGCTGTTGAGGTTGAAAGGGAAATATGAGATGCTAAAGATGGGAGAAGATGAGAATATAAATTTGTTTATGGATAAGATGATGACCTTTTCCTAGGTATTAGATGTGTCAGTGGAACCCTTGAAGAAGATGAAATTGTTGCTAAGGTGCTAAGATCATTACCTCATTTTCTCTAATGTTATGCTCTAGAGACATGTTGGTTGGAAAGATTGTTGCATTTGAACTGAGAGAATTTGGTGAATCACATGGAAAGTATGAGACAACATTTAGAGAATTTGTATCTGGAAAGAAGAAGTATTCATACATCATATATTTCATATTCAAAATATCATATTGATTGCATAATCATTCATTTGATTCCCAATCAAGATAAATTAATTCAAAACATAGTCATGTGTTAAAGAATTTTAAATAAAATAAGAAACAATAAATAATATCATCACAATGGGGTGTAACACACCCCCCCACCTCTCATTTCTCTAGGATATTCAACAAGATGATGTCGGGGAGAGATATTTGTGGAGGGAAAAACTTCCTAAACAAGGTAAGGAAAATTGATTTCCTTCAGTATGTACATGTTCTAGAACGAGAATCTTTTCTTTGTCTAAAATAAATTCTTGATTTTTGTAGCAATGTGGGTAACAAGCATTTGATCTTGTCCTTCTAGCACTCGTTGTTGCATAAAAACATGATAAGTGAGCTATTCTAATATATGTGCTCTTCCATTTTGATTGACCTCAAATAGTCTTGAAAATATTCCATGATCTCTTTGATGGTTATTTTAATGGGACTCCTTTCATCAAGGAAATGGGTAATATAATGGATTAGGTGATGAAAGAATGGGGGATGCATGGATGGGGCTTCTTCATTTTCCTGGAAAGGGGAACAAAATAATTGTTGCTCAAAGTAACCTTCCATGTTGGATAAAAAGGTAATTTTGTTTGCTTGTATTTGTATTGAGGTGGATTTAAATAACTATTTGCCAGATTCTTTAGAGATTTGTTTAGGCTCAGCTTCCTATGTTCAATAGTTAGACTATGAGTCTCTTCCTTTTAGATGTAGAGTTTATTAGGAATATGACCATCTTCAGCATCAGTAACCCTAAGTTAATCAACCTTTTGCTGGCAATAACTCCTCTAAGCCCCTACATGTGGAGAGTGATAAAGGAGACAAAGGTAAAGCTCTTGTATTAGAAGGGGGTTCTATAGGGGATGGAGTTGTGCTAGTCAAACCTCACACTAAAGGCGGTGGGAAAAAGAGGTCCCTTAAGGACAAGCAGAATGAGGGGGATTTTAATTGTTTTGATATTTTTTCATTAGAGGAAGGAATTCCAATGGAAGTATCTTTTCAAGCAATGGGTATGGGAATGCATGTGGGGATGGGTTGCGATGGCCCAACATCTCAGGACTAGAACCCCCAAGTTATTTCTTTTGGTCAAAAGGTGCACAATCCAAATGACTCTAGTATCTTGTAGGATGATGTTGTTTTGGTAGATTTGGCCAAAAATGTTTTGAAATTTGGAAGGGGCAAGGGTTCTTCCCAAGTTTTGGGTTTATTCCAGCAACCTCATAAGAAAAGTTCATTTGAAAGCTCTAAAGGGGGCCACAAAATGGATCAAGAGAAGCTTCAATGAGTTGGGCATTTGTTAGTGGAGTCTAGGTTTGTGCAACCTATTGTTTCTCACTTTTCACATTCCCTTAAATGATAATTGTTTCTTGGAATGTGTGGGGGTTGAATATCCCCTCCCATCAAAAAGTTATTTGAGATTTGATGGGTGTTCATTATCTAGATATTTTTTGTATCCAAGAGACTAATCTTTATGTTGATCTAATGCTTCAACGATCTCTGGCTATGTGGCACTTTTTTTAGTGTCCGTGTATTGGTTCCTTAGGTTGTTCAGGTGGATTGGCTCTTTTTTTTAATCCAAGCAAGGTTGATCCTCTTTGGTAGCTCTTTAGTCAGTCTTCTCTTTCCTTGGTTGCCTCTTGTCTAGAATCTGGCAAAATTATTATGGTTACAAATGTCTATGCTCCCACTAATATCCATGGTAAAGCCTAGCTTTGGTCACATCTTAGGTATGTTTGGTCTTGTGCTCCTTACCTTCCTTGGGTTCTTGCTAGTGACTTTAACTCTATTCTGAGCTTGGTTGGGAAGAGGGGGGGGTGCTGGCCAGATTGTGTCCTTCTTCTATTCTTTTTCAGGATAATGTGGATTTTCTTGGCCTAGTTGATGTCAAGCCATCTAATGGGGTAATTACTTGGAATAATCAGCGATATGGTGAGGGCACTATTTTAAAGATATTAGATGGAATTTTTGTCTCCTACTACTAGTATGGGATAGGGTGCATTCTAGTTTAAAGATCCTGGACTGGTGTGGTTCCTCTCATTGACCAATCAAATTTTTAGCTGATTCTATCAGTAGTCATAAAAATCCTCCTTTTAAGTTTCAACTCATCTTGCTCTGAGAGGATTCTCTTCATGATCTCATAGCCCAATGGTGGCATGATGGGGGGCTTGCCTATGGTACAACTATGTATACTTTTGTTAAGAAGCTACAGTTTGGAAATACCAACTCAAAAAATGGAATAGGTTGTGATTTGGTAATATTTCTTGAAGGAAAAAAAGTTCTCAAGAGTGCCTTGATCCTATTACACACCAAATCCAGGATTTTGGTTTCATTGAAGTCTTGGGCAATGTTGAATCTATTGGCATTATTGTCATTGATGTCAACAAGTGTTGCAGGTTGTAGAAGTGATCATATCAGGATAGCAATGTCGAATACAAAGTAAGATCCATATATCGAGATAGCAATGTTGAATACAATGTAAGATCCATATATCAAGATAGTTGACAAAGGCGGAGTAACAATATTGTGTAATACCGATAGGAAAACTACTCTAATAGCATTGTATCAGAATATCTATGCTGACCAAGAGACCTTGCGAGGTAAGGAAAATCAAAGCAGCTCTAGGCTCCCTGCTATCCTACGGTGTGTTTGAATAAAGGATAAAGGTAATGCGGGATAAAAATGTCATAAAGGTCGAAGAACCCCTCGCTATCCCACAACATGTGTGTTGAGTCTTGGATGACCATGCGGGACAAGAAAGTTCAAAGGTAAACGAGTCCCCCACTATCCCACACCATGCAAAGTGTGCGCATATTATTTACGCGGGATAACTTCAATCAGGGCATAGTGACCCCCCACTATCCTATGGCTTATTTGTGTTAAGACTAGAGGCCTCATAGGGTAACACAAGATTAAGCAAGGAATTCTTCTCGTTGCCTCATATCTTCATGGATGATTTAAAGGTGACCATGCAAGGTTAAAAGGACAAAGGAAGGAATTGGGCTTCTCGCTATCCCACGTCATCAAAAGTAAAGAGCGATGGTCATGCAGGGTAATGCAAGGTAGAGTGAGATATACATCCTACTATCTTGCGATAGTAAGTAAGACAAGATGATGGTCACATGGGGAAACATGATGATAGTGGAAGAATTTTCCCACTATCCTACACCGTTCAAGTTGGGTATGCGATGGTGGTGCAGGAAAAGAAATTAAAGTGAGAGAAGGATCCTACTATCCTGCACCCTGCAGAAGAATTGAAAGTGGATCCCACGAGGTAAGATGAGGCAAAATGGTGCGCATCCTGTAGTGATAGATTTTAAGGTCTTTGTGACCACTAAAGATGTTTTAGTCAAAATGTCAGGAGCCTTATAGATATAGAGATCCACATGGTGGTCAACCAAGTTTCACCAAATGACCTGGATGATGATTAAGAAGACTTTTGATGCCATGGATGTCTGTCAATAGACTCAATAGTCCACATGGGAGTTGAGCAAGTTTGACTTGACAACATGGCATGTATGAAGAAAATCAGAGGACATTTTTTGGAAAGATGAAAGGGTATTTTAAGGATAGGATTGAAGTTTGTAATTGACTTTGCGATCATGACTTCATGTTGATAGGCAAAATGATCTACATGGAAGTTTGATTTGGTTTGATCAAGTGACCTGGATGCAGATTGGGGAGATTAAGAATACTTTGAGGACACATTGCATACCTACAAACATAGATATGATGTGGCATGTGGAACTACCATGATGATGATTTTAATCAATTCCTCCTAATTGAATTTAGTAGATGGATGACTTAGATTCAAATTTGATCATGAACATAGATTGGCACATCTGGAAACTTCAACTGTTTACTGGCCAAATACAAACTGACTAAGTGAACAATCTGCAAGCTACATTGGAAATTGTACAGATCATGGGGTATGACAATGAGGAAGAACAACAGTTTTCCTACATGTGATGAGTTATGATCCAACCACATTTTTGGAGGTGATAAGTGCTTTATGAACTTAGCAATGGACATAGTGTAACGTTGTTGTCAAAATAGAAGCAGAGAGCAAGATAACTTTGATTAAGTGATTACTGAACATCATAGAGAAGAAGATGTTGTAGAGGTATACCTGAGAAAAGAAGCAAAGCAAAAATGAGAGAAGTAATTACAGAAGAAAGACATCTTTCAGGGCAACAGATAGGTGTTACAAAACTCATTTGTAACAAGGTTTTTGTAGTTGTAATAAAGTATTTATTGAATCATGGTGTATCTTTGAGTGGGTGCTCAGAGAAGGGGTAGGTGCTACTTGATTTGGTACTCAAAATCTTAGGGCTTGGTGCTCCTTGGGTCGGTGCCCTAAAACATATTATAACTCTAATTTACTTGTGAGGTTGGATTGGAGCAGTAGACTCCAATGGCTATTCTCACTAAGGTTTTTCCCACATTGGGTTTTCCTTGTAATTATTGGTGTTATGTGATGTGTCCTTGTGTGTTGTATGATTATGGTTTGTTTTTTATTTTCACACACACTTGATTGAAGTTTTATATTATCATTGATTCACCCCCCTCTCAGTGCTCACTTGTGTTCTTAAATTGGTATCATAGCCTTAGGTTCCCTTAGTGAAAATCTTCCTCTAGCTTGGGTAGATCCTGTCTGGTGAACACAATGGCTAGAAATGAAACCTCCTCTTCCAAAGCACCTATGTTTGATGGCACAAACTATGCCTTCTTGAGTAGAAGAATGGAAACTAATTTATCCTCTTTAGGCTTTGATGTCTAGATGTCAGTGAAAAATGGTTATACTATTCCTCAAGTTCCTTCTACCAACCCTAATGGAAAGAGGGAATATGAGAATGATGCCAAAGATAAGAATACAATCTTAAGTGGTCTGTCTAATACAAAGTTGTCAAAGTCTTACATTGCACTTCAGCAAAGGAAACATGGGATAAGCTACAAAAAGTATATGAAGGAGATACCAAAGTGAAAGAATCCAAATTGTAGAATCTAAGGGCTCAATTTGAAAGCCTAAAAATGAAAGAAGAGAAAAAGATACCAGATTATCTACAAAGAGTGGATGAGATTGTGAGTGCTATAAGAGGAATTGGATAGGAATTCAAAGATGAATTCATTGTCAAAAATGTGTTGAGATCACTCACTTCAAAATATGACACAAAGGCCTCTACAATAGAAGAAGCTAAAGATCTAAAAACTTTCTCCATGAATGAGTTTTTTGTTTCCTTATCAGCCTGTGAGATGAGGACAATGGGTAGTGAAACCTCTAAAAGAGAAGTTGCTTTCAATACTACAAAGAAAGGAAAATAAGAAGTTGTCAATGTGGAGGAAGATGACTTTGGTGTTGCTATAGCCAATTTTTCAAGGAGGATCAAGAAAGGTTCAAGAAAATATAAAGGTAAGCTCCCTTTTAAATATTTCAACTGTGGTAGATTGGACACTTTGCATCTAAATGTCCTTATGGAGGGAAGGATGAAGATGATAAGCAAAATGAAGACCTATGGTAAAGAGTAGATGAATAATTATTTCAAGCCAAGAAGAACAAATTTTAGAAGGATGAACAGTCTTTACACATTTGAGGATGATGCTACTGATGAAGAAAGTATCTATGGTGAGTACTGCAGTGAGAATGAAAAATAAGTCAATCTCTTTATGGCACTAGGAGAGTTGCATGATTAATATGTTGTTGATGAGGAAGAGGAAGTTGAATCTAAGGTAGATCTTGAAGGTGAACTCATGAGTGCACTTGAAGAACTCAGAAAAGTAAAGAGAGAATACAAAAAGGTTAAGTATGCTACTATTGAAGAACAAGACGGATTGAACAAATGTCTTGAGGAGTCCGAGCAAAACATTTCAAATCTAAGAACATAATTCGATGAAGCTAAGAAAATGTATGAGGTAATTAAATTAGATTTAGAGAGTAAGGAAAAGGAGTATCAAAAGATGGAGGAAGATATTATGAATCTCAGAAAGGAACTTGTAAAGTGCAAAGATGAACTTAAGGTAAGAATCAAGTATGAGGGAAGCACTGATGCATTGGATAAAATGTTAAAAAACATAAGCATTCCAAAGACATAGAGGGTGTTGGAATTGATGTTGGTCAGTGTTCTACAAGTAAAGACTTGTCAAGCAAGGAAATACACTTTTTTACTTCAAGTAATAATGATAATAGGCAAACCTTCACAGTCAAGGATGAACCAAGGAATAAAATAGATTTAACTACAATTGTTGAAGACAAAAAGAAAACATATGATGTTTCTGCAAAGAGAAAACATATTGATCCTAAAGGAAAGGCCAAGGTGGATAATGATGGCTTCATAAAAGTTAAAGACACTAGGAAGAACTCAAGAAGATTGAGTTATGTTTTTTCATGGAGACCAATGAGAAACACATTCAACAATAATTGGTATGTACCTCAATTCCATGGCTACTGCTATAAATGTAATACTTATGGTCATATAATTGTTGAGTGTAGGCTTATGTCTAGGTCTCTTCCTAGTTATGAAAGCAGTAATCCTTTTGCTCCTCTTAGAGATGCAAATATAATTTGGTATCATTGTAATGGTATTGGTCATAGAAGTTATGAGTGTAGAAGCTATGATTTTTAGTCCTATAATAGTCCCTCAAGTTTTCCATTCAATATAAATGTCAAATGTTATCATTGTTAAAATCTTGGACATATAGAAAAGCATTGTAAAATTAGAACAGCTAAGCAAAAGAAGGAAATGTCAACCTTGAAACCTGAAGCCAATCTAGATCAAAAAATAATAGCAGACAAGAAGAAAGAAACCAAACAAGTGTAGGTTGAAAAAGATAAGGACAAGACTGAGTCAATTCTAATTGTTCAAACTACCCTACATGCTGAAAGGGAGAACTTATGGGTAGTAGATAGTGGTTGCTCAAATCACATGACTGGTGATAAGAAGAAATTTATCAAGCTTGAAGATTGGAATGGAGGATCAATGAGATTTGGAGACAATCCATCAATCAAAATCAAATGCAAAGGTACTCTCAGCATAGATGGGAAATTAAAAGCTCATGATGTATACTATGTGGAAGGTTTAAAACACAATCAGTTGAGTGTTAGTCAAATGTGTGACAAAGGATACAAGTTTACTTCCAATTAAAAAGGATGTGAAATTGGAAAGTAGAGCAATGGTAAATTGATTGTAGAAGGAAAAAGGACTAATGGAAATTTATATAACTTGAAGGAGCGTTATGAGTCCCAATGCATGATGGGACAAGTTGATGAGAGTTGGTTATGGCACATAATATTGGGTCACATAAATGTTGACAGTCTTGTCAAGGTCAGCAAGAAAGGATATGTGACGCATATACCACAGATCATCAAGCCAGCAAGCACATTCTGTAATGAGTTTCTAAGAGGAAAGGAGACTAAAGTAAGCTTCAAGGCAAAGAAGCACTCAACCACAATGCCTTAAGAGCTTGTGCATACTGATTTGTGTGGTCCTACTAGGACAAGAGATCTAAATGGTGAGAGATATTGCATGCTTCTTATTGATGAATTTTCAAGAATGACATGGGTTACCTTCTTGCAAGACAAGTCGTAGGCATTTGAAAGATTCAAAATTTTTAGAATGTTGGTTGAAAAAGAAAGTGGTTATAAACTAAAATGTCTCAGATCAAATCGTGGAGGTGAATTCACATCAAATTAATTTGAAGACTATTGTGAAAGACATGGAATCAAAAGACAATATTTAGCCCTTAGGATGTTACAACAAAATGGTGTTGTAAAAAGGAAAAATAGGATAGTCAAGGAGATGGCAAGAACTATGTTAAATGAAGCAAATCTGGCTAATATATGTTGGAAGGAGGTAGTCCATGCTGCTATATATACACTAAACAGGGTTCAGCTAAGAATGAAAAGCAAAATGACATACTTCAAGGTGTTTGGCAGCAAATGCTTTATCAAAAGAGATGAAGATGGTTTAGGTAGTTTTGAATCAAGATGTTATGAGGGAATCTTCTTGGGCTATTCTACTCATAGAAAAGCTTACAAGCATTTCAACAAAAGACTAAGGAGAGTGGTTGAGAGTGTGAATGTTAGAATAGATGAGAACTTGCACAAAGGAAGGGAAAATACAGTAAATTAGATTGAAGAACCTTATGTTGAATATGAAGGACAATCTAAGAATGAACAAGAAGAGGAATCAAATAAGACACCAAATAACTATGTTCAGAAAAAACATCCCAAAGATCAAATTATAGGAGACAAAAATGAAGGTGTGCAAACTAGAAGAAGGCTTACAAGGAACAGTGAGCAAGTAAATTTCTCCCTCATGACTGAAATGGAACCAAAGAATTATGATGAAGCCAACAAGAGTGAGAAGTGGATAAAAGCTATGGAAGAAGAGCTACAATAGATAGAAAAGAATAAGACATGGTAACTGGTTCCTAGACCTGCTAATAAGAATGTAATTGGGACTAAATGGGTATATAGGAATAAGATGAATGAGGAAGGTAAGGTCATCAAAAATAAATCCAAATTGTTATGCAAGGCATATGCTTAAGTTGAAGGAATAGATTTTGAAGAGATATTTGCACCAGTTGTAAGACTTGAAGCAATCAGAATGTTCTTGGCATTTGCAGCATATAAGGGATATAAGGTATATTAGATGGATGTCAAATATGTCTTCTTGAATGGAAATCTTGAAGAAAATGATCAATAATGATGAATAGCAGATACCCCAACCAGTACTGAGAGGGGGGGTGAATCAGTATAGATAAAAACTTTCTCAACAACTTATCTAGTTAAAACAATACCAACTGGTTATCACCATTATTGAACTTAACCATGGCAATACCAGTTAAACACAGTAAGACACCAGACACCATAAACTGATAAGTCTAAACACTTCAAATACAATCAATACTCGACATCAACTTCACCCATAAACATATGCATTTGATATACTAGTAATATCATAACCTATTAACTCTACATGCATAATCTCTCAACCAAATAATTCATAAACATCACATGAAAAATGCATAACACATAACATAAATTTTTTTCACGTGGAAACCCAAATTAGAAAAACTACGGTGGGGATGAATACGCACAAGCTTGTTTTTGAACTCTTTTGAAGCTCACCATATTAGGAGCCTAGTTCAGTTAAAGACTTTACAATAAAGTTCTGTTAGGAACCGATCCTGTTAGAGATCACTCAGTTAAGGGATGGCTATATACCCTATTAAAGGTTACCTTGCTAGAGGATTTGAAGAAATCAATGATCTTGAGTCACCTGGTTATAGGTTTTACAATAATCTTGTTAAAGCTACCCAGTAAAGGGATTTTCCAATTGTTTTAATGATTAGAAGACAACGAGTAAAACTCTAATTTGATAACAACACTACATACCAAGGCAAATCCTTTTCATATCCTCTACTCTGCAATCACACTCTGCAGTTTCCCTCTTACTGGTCTGGCAAGTATCAAGTATCTCATCACTCGGATACACACACACACAACATTTTCCAACAACTTTACAATAACAAACATCATCGACCTTATAGGAAACAGTTAGGTTGGTAGCATAAACCCTAAACACTAAGCATCTTAGGTTTACAATACAGGCGGTCTAATCCTGACTATCCAAACACTTCGCATAGATCATTATGATTTCAAATAGATCACAAGACAATCTGCATCATTCATTCTTCACTACACATGGGAATCAGTAACCCATCATGCTCTCTTCTCATTCCACTAAGAAGAATGATCATTCCCGAGGTAGACTTCAAATGCAGTCAATCTTCTCATGCAAGATCCTCAAGAAATTCCTTCACGTGCACAAGGCTGATGTGGCACCTCAATCTCATTCACATCTCTTATCTAACTCATCACAGAGTATCATCGATTGCATCACGCAAGTTGGATCACCAAACTGATAACCCTAGAGCTGAGACTATCAACCGGTAGTCCCACTTAGTGAAACCTTGACACCAGTTCACTAAATCTCCTCATACTTATTCATACTGGTTCACTTGAACTTATTGACATCAATGACAACATACATTATCATCATATTAACATGCTAGTTCATCATATGATACTGATATCCAATAGAAGAAGTCTCCATACAGCAACCTAGAGGATTTCAGCTAGATGAAGATGAGAATTTTGTATGTAGGTTGAAAAAGGATTTATATGGTTTAAAATAGCACCAAGGTCGTGGTATTCTAGGTTAGACAAATATCTCCAATAGCAAGGATTTAGTAAAGGGAATGTTGATAGCAACTTAGACTTTAACGCAGATGGTAATCGCATGATCATTGTTGTAGTATATGTAGATGACATCATCTTTGGAAGCAAAAATGATGCCCTATGCAAGGAGTTTGTTGATCAAATGAAGTCTAAGTTTGAGATGTCTATGCTTGGAGAGTTGTCATATTTTCTTGGTTTGTAGATTTCTTAGTTAGAAAGTGTTAGGTCCCAGAGGCAACTGAGAGGGGGGGTGAATCAGTTGTCCAATAAATACAAACCAAAACTAACTTAACCAAACTTAATGCTTAATATTGGTAAACCAAACTTTAATGTCGGTAGAAATTCTTATCAGTTAATTGGAGTACTGGTAAAGTTTAATGCATGAAATAGAAACACAAATAACATACACAACACATAACATAGTTATTTGTATGTGGAAACCCTATAAGGGGGAAAACCATGGTGGTAAACCCTACCCACAATCAGATGATACTACTGTAGATAGTATGTGTGTACAATATAGAGTCTGCACATGCAGAAAGGCCAACTACCTAGAGCTCACTGCTCAATCACAAAATGGGAGTCACACTGACTACAATTGGATGGTTAAATCCAATGATAATGTACTGCTCAAAATAGCATCTTCATATGTTGGATTCAGTACCGATTAAGCTCTGATTTGCCTTCTTCAAACCTTCCTTCAATCTTGAATGATGTCTATGTGTATAGCTCTTCTTATATTTGCATATACCTTATTACAATCCTTTTCCACTTCTACCACACAATCTCATAAATGAGATCTTACATGTATACCAAAACCTAAGACCAAATGAGTAGGTCAGCTCACTAAAAGATATTACAATAAAATCAATTATAAATGAATCAATATGTGATGCATGATGTCAGCTCAATGCATTTATAATAATTATGAATCATTTTCATGACGTTTCATGCTGATCTGGAGTAGATATGCTTGTCGATGCATATCATGGACCTATTTGCCGGTAACAGCAAATATGCAAACCTGATTAAACCAATGAACAAATCACCAAAACCAAGTGATCAAAGAATGTCTTCAACATAACCAAGTAATCTCCAGATAATAATAGATCATCCTCAATGTTGGTGAATAATATAACCTACTGGTAAATCAGATACCGATGATTGTGCATAAGTCACTGAACATGTCGATGAAAATAACCAAAGATCTCCAAGTGTTTCTCAAGTGTTGACAAGTGTTGACATCAATGACAAAACCATATCAACATATCCAAAATACCAATAATCTCCCCCTTTGGCATTGATGGCAACACAAGATGGAAAAACCATCTAAGTGCCAAAGCAGAAATGCCAAAAACCAAAAACCAACAATCTCCAAAAGAGATCATCAAAATATAGATATAGAGAGTAACAATCTCTCCCCAAAAGATAATGTGTTTTTCCATAAATATCTCTCCCCCTTTGACATCGAATGCCAAAGCAATACAAAACCAAATACAACCAGTTCATAGAACTTGTTACAAATACCAATTGTTATAACCATATTTATCCAATCTACTCCCCCTGAGAAGTAGCTCTCCTTAATCAAAGCCGGAAAAAAGATTTCTCTTTTAATTTTATCGGTCTGATGACATGCTTCAACTGTCTAATTTTCTATAGGTGAGGGTATAACTCCAAGCTTCTCCCTAAGATATTCAAAAGTTTCCTTAGGCAAAGGTTTAGTAAAGATATCTGCAATCTACTCTTTAGTATTCACATAAACCAATTTCACTTCTTTTGCTTCAACATTCTCTTTCAGAAAATTGAATTTGATAAAAACATGTTTAGTTTTTGAGTGAAATACCATATTCTTAGATATATCAATTGTTGTCATATTATCACAGTAAATGATTATAGGTTCCTTGTGTTTTACCTTTATGTCCTTCAACATTTGCTTGATCCATAATACATGTGTACAATTAGTTGCTGCTGCAACATATTATGATTCTGTTGTTGATAAAGATGTAAAACTTTGTTTCTTGCTCAACCAAGAGATTAATCTGCTACCAAGAAATAATTCTCCACCGGTGGTACTTTTTTGTCATCTACATCTCCTGCCCAATTTGCATCGGTGTATGCACATAAATCAAAGTTTTCATCTCTAGGATACCATAAACCAATATTTGTAGTACCTTGTAGATACTGGAAAATCCTTTTCACTGTTGATTCATGATTTTCTTTAGGATTACTCTGAAATATTGAAACAATACATACTACATTCATAATATTTGGTCTTGTTTGTGTCAAATACAGTAAACCTCCTATCATATACTTACCAGATTAGAGTTTTCCATGCCAAATTTCTTTAGTAATTCCTTCAAGTGCTTTGATTGATTTATGAATATACCTTTATCAGTCTGTGAGATCTGCAATCCTAAGAATAATTTTATCTCCCCAATCATAGACATTTCAAATTCTTCCTACATCTTAATAGAAAATTCTTTACATAATCCATCTTCTCCTCCAAAGATTATATCATCAACAAAAACTTATATAACCAAGATTTCATCATTAGTCACTTTGTAATATAGATTGTTGTCAGCATTACCTTTAGTGAAACCAATCTTCAAAAGATATTTGTCCAATCTAGCATACCAAGCTCTAGGAGCTTGTTTTAGTCCATATAAACCTTTCCTTAACCTGCAAACCATATCATTGTCATTTGTCAATGAAAATCCATCAGGTTGTTCAATGTAAACTTCTTCTTCAAGATCTCCATTCAGAAATGCACATTTAACATCCATTTGATATACTTTATAGTTCTTGTGTGCTGCAAAAGCTAAGAATAATCAGACTGCCTCAATTCTAGCTACCGGTGCAAAGGTTTCATTATAATCAATTCCTTCTTTTTGTGAATATCCCTTACACACTAATCTTTCTTTATTTCTGATTACCTTACCATCTTCATTGAGTTTATTTCTAAATACACATTTAGTTCCAGTTACATTTTTGTCTTTAGGTCCGGGAACTAATGTCCATGTGTTATTCTTTTCAATTTGTTCCAATTCATCTTCCATGGCTTTAATCTAGTATTTATCTTCACATGCCTCATTAACTGATGCTAGTTCAATTTGAGAAATAAGACATACCTCTTCATTTGCTAGTCTTCCTCTAGTCATAACTCCTTGATACTTGTTCCCAATTATCTAATTTTCAGAGTGATTCAATCTTACATACTGGGGTGTTTTTATTTGTTGTTGTTCCTCAATCACTGTGGAATTCTCAGATGATTCCAGTGTGACTAGATCAACATTTTGTACCGGTGTTCTCGTAGTAGGTTCATTTGTGATTATCTCAACTATCGGTTCAAAGTCTATACACCTTCTAAATTGTTCATCAATCTTCACATTTGCACTTTCAATGAGTTTCTACAATCTCTTATTAAAACATATATATGCCTTTCTCTTAGATGAATAACCAATAAATATTCCTTCATCACTTCTAGGATCAAATTTGTCAATATACTCGTCTCTTCTAATATAGCATTTACTTCCAAATATTCTAAAATATTTAAGAATAGGAGTATTACCAAACCATAGTTTATGAGGGGTCTTACTGGTTTCACCTTTGATGTGAACTCTGTTGAATGTATAAACAGTTGTATTGACTGCTTTTCTCCAATACACATGAGGTAGATTTTCTTCTGATAGCATGCTTCTAGGTGCATCCAAAATAGTTTTGTTCTTTCTTTCCACAACTCCATTCTATTGGGGTGTCTGAGGTGTTGATAACTATCTTCTGATTCCATTCACTTCACAGAATGTATTAAATTCCTTAGATGTGAATTCATCTCCTTGATCTGATCTCAAGCATTTGATTTTCTTACCGGTTTCATTCTCTACCATGACCTTGAATAGTTTGAACTTCCCAAAAGCTTCTTATTTCTCCTTGAGAAAAGTAACCCAACACATTCTAGTATAGTCATCAATGATTAGCATAAAATATCTATCTCCTTGTAAACTTCTACTTCTTGTTGGACCACATTAATTAATATGAATTAAGTCAAGAACATTATTGGATTTTTCTAGTATACTCTTAAAAGATGCTCTAACTTTCTTTCCAAGTTGACATTCCTTACATACTGGATTGTGAGGCTTAACAATCTTACATAAATCTCTTATTGCCTTAGTTGAACTAATTTTCACAATGCAATCAAAATTTACATGACACGGTCTCTTATGCCATAGCCAACTTTCATCAATATGTGCAATTAAGCATGTCTTCTCATTGTTATTCAAATGAAATATATTACCTCTAGTCTAATTACTGGTTGCAATATCTAAGCCAGTTCTATTCATGATTTTGCATTTACCATTCTTGAATTGTAACTGAAAACCTTTTTCAACTAATTGACCAACACTCAAAAGATTGTGCTTCAAACCTTCAACATAGTAAACATTATCAGTATTATGCTTACCATCAAAAGATATAGTGCCTTTTCCTCTAATCAAACAAGCTTTGTCATCTCCAAATCTTATTAGACCTCCATTGTATTCCTGAAATGTTAAGAATTTACTCTTATCATCAATCATATGATGTGAACATCCGAAATCAATAATCCACTCATCCTTATCTTCAATTTTAGCTGTCAGGGCCTACTCTACCAGTTGAATAGTAGGTGTCGGTTGATCTTCTATTAATGCAACAAAATCCCATCCATTATCTATTAGTTCCTCATTAGAATCATCAGTAACTCCTTCATCAACATAGTAACATGATTTGTCTCTATTCTTCTTAGATTTGTACCTTTGATATTCAAGGTTAGGCTTGTATGTTCTTTTAGCTTCTTCTTTAAATCTTGCATGTCTATCAGGACACCTAGATGCCATACGGCCAATCTTATTATAGTTAAAACATTTAAATGGTGCTTTACCTTCATACTTACTTCCAACTAGACCTTTAGGCATTTTCCTTGCAAATAGTGCTTCAAGCTCTTCCAGTTCTTCATTCTCCTTTCTAATTTCTTCAAGTTCTCTTGCATAAAAGGCTTTCCAATCAGATTTTTCAGATGATGATGATGATGCTACAGATGATGATGATTCCTTGAAAGCTAAATATGTCTTAATAGTAGCAGCAGGACCAAATTCCTCAAGTTTAAAGGCTGAAAGTTTTCCAACCAAAGTGTCTATGGATACAGATGTATTAGGCATTGTTCTCAATTCATTTATAGAAGTTACTTTCATTTTGTATGCCAGTGGTAAATCTCTTAAAACTTTAGAAACAATTTCATCTTCACTTAAGGATCCTCCACAACATTGTATACCCAAAACAATTTCATTTACTCTTTCCATAAATGTAGAAATCCTTTCATCTTCTTCCATTTTTAGATTTTCATACCTAACCCGGAAGCACTCCAGTTTTGCAATTTTGACTATGGTATCACCTTCATTCAATGTTTCTAATTTGTCCCAAATAGCTTTAGTAGTAGATCGGTCTGATAATCCCATGATTTGTTGATCTGACAATGTGCTCAAAATTGCTTCTCTTGCTTTGCAATCATTTTCCTCATCTTTAGCCAAGGTTGGTGGAATAGGTTGACCTTGAGTAGGAACAACATAGCTATTCTTTGTAACATCCCATATGTCCTTCCCAATGCAATTCAGATGTGTCTCCATTCTGATCTTCAATATACCATAGTTAGTTCCATCAAGTTTTGGCTTGTCCTTCCTCAAATAGTTAGAAGACATTGGATCTCCTCAAGTTGTTAAGCTTTTGCAAAAAGAGAACTAAGCTCTGATACCAATTGTTAGGTCTCAGAGGCAACTAAGAGGGGGGGGTGAATTAGTTGTCCAATAAATACAAACCAAAACTAACTTAACCAAACTTAATACTTAATACCAATAAACCAAAATTTAATGCCGGTAGACAGTTTTATCAGTTAATTGCAGTACCAATAAAGTTTAATGCATGAAACAGAAACAGAAACACAAATAACATACACAGCACATAACACAGTTATTTGTACATGGAAACCCTGTAAGGGGAAAAACTACAGTGGGAAACCTTACCCATAATCAGATGATACTATTGCAGATAGTATGTGTGTATAATATGGAGTTTGCACATGTAGAAAGGCCAACTGCCTAGAGCTCACTGCTCAATCACAAAATGGGAGTCACGCTGACTACAATTGGATGGTTAAATCCAATGATAATGTACTACTCAAAATAGCATCTTCATATGCTGGATTCAGTACCGGTTAAACTCTGATTTGCCTTCTTCAAACCTTCCTTCAATCTTGATGATGTCTGTGTGTATAGCTCTTCTTATATTCGCATATACCTTATTACAATCCTTTTCCACTTCTACCATACAATCTCATAAATGAGATCTTACATATATACCAAAACCTAAGACCAAATGAGTAGGTCGGCTCACTAAAAGATATTACAATAAAATCAATTATAAATGAATCAATATGTGATACATGATGTCAGTTCAATGCATTTACAATAATAATGAATCATCTTCATGATATGTCGTGCTTATCTGGAATAGCTATGATTGTCAGTGCATATCCTGGACCTATTTGTCGATAACAGCAAATATGCAAACCCGATTAGACCAATGAAAAAATCACCAAAACCAAGTGATCAAACAATGTCTTTGACATAACCAAGTAATCTCCAGATGATAATAGATCATCCTCAGTGCCGGTGAACAATATAATCTATCGGTGAATCAAATACCGATGAGTGTGCATAAGTCATTGAAAATGTCAGAGAGCATAACCAAAGATCTCCAAGTGTTTCTCAAGTGTTGACATCAATGACAAAACCATATCAACATATCCAAAATACCAACAGAAAGGGTATATTTATATCATAAACCAAGTATGCTAAGGATATGTTGAAGAAGATTCAAATGGATGATAGAAAACCTGTTAGTACTCCCATGGTGATAGGATGCAAATTAAGAAAAAATGATGAGTCACCTAGTGTAGATCAAACCTTGTATAGATCCATGATTGGCAGCTTATTGTATCTCTCGACCTCAAGTTTTGATATTATGCAAGCAATGTGCATGGTAGCTAGATTCCAAGCTACTCCAAAGCAATCGCATATGAATGCAATTAGAATAATATTCAAGTATCTACAGGGAATACCTAGTTATGGTCTATGGTATCCAAAGAGTAATGATTTCAGCCTAGAAGAATATACAGATGTTGATTGGGTAGGATGTATTAATGATAGGAAGAGCACTAGTGGTGGTGCCTTCTTCCTTGGTGGTAGATTAGTCTCATGGCACAACAAGAAACAAGGATCCATCTCTTTATCTACTATTGAAGTGAAGTACATTACTATTGCTACATGTTGTTCACATGTTCTTTGGATGAAACAAACTCAAGGATATCCAAGTAGAGTATGAAAATCCAATCTCCATCAAATGTGACAAATCCAGTGCAATCAATATCTCCAAGAATCCTGTCATGCACTCAAGAACAAAACATATAGAAATTAAGTATCATTTCTTGAGCGAGAAGGTAGCTGACAAGGAAGTCAAGGTTGAGTATGTAAGCACAGGTGAGAAAGTGGTTGATATTTTACAAAACCTCTGCCCATGGACACTTTTGAATATCTGAGACTCAAATGGGGGTTGTCACAATTTCTTTTAGCACTTAAGCATTTACAGCAATCTGTGGTTCAAGGGGAGCTCATTGGTTTACTTATTCCTATCCTTTAACCTCATGTCTAGTCTCAGGGGGAGATCTAAATTTGTGTAGGTAGTAGTGGTCTTGCCTTTCTATATTGTCATAATGATTCATCTTGCTTAGCTGGAGAATTCCCTTTGCCATTGTTGTCAAAGGGAGAGAGAAGACATGTCTAGTTTGTGTATTGACATCAATACAAAAGGCAGAGATTGTTGGCATTGTTGTCATTGATGTCAACAAGTGTTGTAGGTTGCAGGATGCAGAGAAACAAGTGTTGCAAGTTTCAGAAGTGATAATATTGGGATAGCAATGTTGAATACAAAGTAAGAGCCATATATCGAGATAGCTAACAAAGGCGGAGTAACAATATTGTGTAATATTGATAAAACAAACTACTCTAACATCATTGTATCGGAATAGCTATGTTGACCAGGAGAACTTGCGAGGAAAGAAAAAGCAAAGGAGCTCAAGGCTCCACACTATACCATGGTGTGTTTGAATAAAGGATAGAGGTAATACGTGATAAAAATCTCATAAAGGTGAAAGACCTCCCCCCCCCCCCCACCCCCCGCTATCCCATGACATGTGTGTTGAGTCTTGGATGGCCACACGAGACAAGAAAAGTCAAAGGGAAATGAGTCCCCCACTATCCCACACCACACAAAGTGTGTGCATATTATTCACATGGGATAACTTCAAGAAGGGCATAGCAACCCCCCACTATCCTGCGGCTTGTTTACATTAAGAGTGGAGACCTCGCAGGGTAACACAAGATGAAGTAAGGAATGCTTCCCACTATCCCATGGCTTGATGGATGAAAGAAAGGTGACCATGCAGGATTAAAGGGACAAAGGAAGGGTTCAAGCTTCCCGCTATCCCACGTCATTAAAAGTGAGGAGCGATGGTCATGCAGGGAAATACAAGGTAGAGCGAGATATGCATCTCGCTATCCCGCGATAGTAAGTAAGACAAGATTATGGTTGCATGGGGAAACATGATGATAGCGGAAGATTGTTCCCATTATCTCGCACCATTCAAGGTGGGTATGCGATGGTCATGCAAGAAAAGATAGTAAATCAAGAGAAGGATCCCTCTATCTCACACCCTATAAAAGAATGGAAAGTGGATCCCATGGGGTAAGATGAGGCAAAATGGCACGCATCCTGCCATCCTGCAGTGACAAATTTTAAGGTCTTTGTGACCACTAGAGATGTTTTAGTCGACATGTCAATAGCCTGATAGATACAGAGATCTACGTGGTGGTCAACCAAGTTTGACAAATGACCTAGATGATAATTAAGAAGACTTTTGATGTTGCGGATGTCTGTCGATAGACTCGATAGTCCAAATGGGAATTGACCAAGTTTGACCTGATGATGTGGCATATATAGAGAAAATCAGAGGATGCTTATCAGAAAGATGAAAGGGTATTTTACCAACAGAGTTGAAGTTTGTAATTGACTTTGCGGTCATGACTGCATGTCGATAGGCAAAATGATTTGTGTGGATGTTTGACCTGTTTTGATCAAGTGACCTGGATGCAGATTTAGGAGATTAAGAAAACTTTGAGGACACATTGCATGCTGACAAACACAGATATGATGTGGCACATGGAACCTCCATGATGATGATTTTAATCAAGTCATCTTAATTGAATCTGGCAAATCGACGGCTTAGATTCAAAGTTGATCATGAACACAAGTTGGTGCATCTGGAAACTTGAACTATAATCTGCTAAATAAAAACCAACTAAGTGAATACAAGCTATATTGTAAATTATATAGATCATGGGCATGATAATGAGGAAGAACAACAGTTGTCCTACATGTGATGAGTTATGATCCAACCGATTGTTTGGAGGTGATGTGTGTTTTATGAACTCAGTAATGACATAGTGTAACAGGGTTGTCGAAATAGAATAAGAGAGAAGGATAAGTTTGATTAATTGATTACTAAACAGGGTAGAGAAGAGGGTGTTACAGAGGTCAACCTTAGAAAAGAAGCAAAGCCAAAATCAGAGAAGTAATTGTAGAAGAAATACATCTTTCAGGGCAACAAATAGGTGTTACAAAACTCATTTGTAACAAGGTTTTTGTAATTGTAATAAATTATTTATTGAATCACTATGCATCTTTGAGTGGGTGCTCAGAGTAGGGGTAGGTGCTCCTTGACTTGGTACTCAAAATATTAGGGGTTGGTGCTCCTTGGTTCGGTGCCCTAAAACATATTGTAACCATGGTTTACTTGTGAGGCTATATTGGAGCAGTAGACTCCAACGGCTTTTCTCACCGAGGTTTTTTCCACATTGGGTTTTCCTTGTAATTATTGATGTTATGTGATGTGTCCTTATCTGTTGTATGCTTTTGGTTTTGTTTTTATTTGCACACACACTTGATTGAAGTTTTAGATTATCACTGGTTCACCCCCCCTCTCAGTGTTCACTTGTGTTCTTCATAATCTTGAGCCTTAAAGGATTTGGAGGAATGGGATATTCAAGAGGAGATCTTTTGGAAGCAAAAAGCTTGAATTGACTAGCTTTAGGCAAGTGATCGTAATACTAAATTTTTCCATAAATATGTTTAGGCTCATCGGTAGAGGGGTGTTATTTCTTCCTTGGTCAATTATGCTAGCATCTAGTTGACCTCTCTTCAGGTGATGTCATGTGAGTGTTGATATGTGGCGACTGATCAGGAAAAAAATTTGGCATTTTTTTGTTGAAAAAACGAAGTAAGAAAACCCTAAAAATAACCGACTTTGAATGTTGCCCTAGAAAACATTTATTATAAGCGGCTAGAATGTAAGGGCATTGTAATGATGTTGTAATGATTTACTAGATAATAAGAAAAGATTTGATGGTTGTATTTGGTTGATGTAGCCCATCTTGGGTGAACCACGCTAAATCTTTGTGTTATCTGTGTTATGCATTTTGTCTTCATCTTTTGTGTTTGTATCTACATATAATTGTTAATTTCTATTTTCTCTAGATCTTCCTAAACCCTAATAGTGAGGTATATCAATTTTATTTAGCCATTTTCTCTGATGATGTGCCCTCTACTCCTATGGAGGATATTCATATCTTGTCTTTTATCCCCTCTTTGGTTACTAGTATGATGAATGAGTCTCTTATTCGATCGGTGACCTTGTCGAAACTTGGAGAAGTTGTTTTTGGTATGGCTAAAGGAAAGGCTCCTGACCCATATGGTTTTCCTATTAAGTTGTTTCAAGAGTTTTTGGACATCATCAAATTGGATTTTCTAGTGGTTGTCTAAGAATCTCATAATAGCAAGCAAATGCTTCAGGCCTTGAATTCTACCTTCCCGGTTCTTATCCCCAAAAAGGAGGGTGCTACTCAACTTGAGTTCTTTAGAACCATAGCTCTTTACAATGTTGTGTATAAAATAATTACTAGGCTAATTGCAAAAAGACTTAAAATTTAGCTTCCCTTGATTGATCTTTGATGAGTAGGGGGGTTTGTGGCTAGCAGAAAAATTTTGGTTGGGGTTGTTATTTCTTCTAAAGCCATGCATTCCATGGCAGTGTCTAAGGAGAGGTCTATGTTTATTAAATTGGATATGGCCAAAGCTTATGATAGGGTCAGGTGGAGATTTTTATGTCATATTCTCCCAACCTTTGGCTTCAATTTGGAGTGTCAATTGGATTATGAGTTGTGTGACCTCTTCTTCTTTCTTTGTTCTTATCAATGGTGAGTCATCATAGTTATTTGGTGCTTCTAGGGGTTTGCAGAAAGGTGATCCTCTTTCCCTTTACCTATTTATCATTATGGTTGAGGCTTGGGATGCTTCTTTAAGTCCCAGGTTTCTCATGGTTTGATACAGGGGTGGGATTGGGATGTTGGATTACCTTAGATTTCACATTTGCAGTTTGTGGATGACACTACTCTTATTGGGCATGCTCGCATTTAGGAGGTGGAATCTATAAGGAATTCACTAGATGTTTATTTAGTTGCTTCAATCCAGCAAATGAATGATCACAAGTATTATATTTTCTTTTTTAATACCCCTGAACCTATTCAGAGAAGAACTGCTAATATTTTGAGGTTTCTTGGTTCTCTCCCTTTCATCTATCTAGGGATTCCTCTAGTTGTTAGCCGACAGCTAAGACCCTTTTGGTGGGACTTGTAGGATAAGTTACATCAAAAGGTCAATCATTGGACTCATAGATGGCTCTCTATTGCTACTCATGTTACTCTCCAATCTATGTTTTAGGCTCTTCCTATTTACTAGGGTTTTGTTCAGGCTGCTCCTATGTATATCCTTAAGTATTTTAATACTTTGTCTCATCAATTTCTCTAGAGTGGTAATTTGTATTCTTCTAAATAGAGCTTGATTAAGTGGGATTACATTTGTCGGCCTAAAACTGAGGGGGGTCTTGGCCTTCAGTTTGCAGTCTTGCATAGCCAATTTCTTGTGGCTAAGCTCTATTGGTGGTGGTGTACCAATCAACATCAAGTGTGGGCTTTTATCCTCACTCATAATTATTTTGGTCCCATGGATAGTTGGAATGTTCCTCACTCTCAGTTGGAGGGTAGGCGATCTATGATTTGGCATACTCTGAAAACTGGGGCCCAACTTATTAAAACTAGGCTTTTTTGGATTTGCAACAAGGGTTCATAGGCTCTTTTCTAGTTGGACCCTTGGGATGGTAATTCCCCCATTTTATCTATGTACCCTCATTTATAGCCCCTTTATGACATCCTTGTGGTTGTTGGTTGGACTACGGTTGGGCATTATAAGTCTATTCAGTCTTTTGGAATAGTTGTTTGTTATAGATGGAAGGATCCTAATGAGTGGTTGCTAGGGGGTTCAAAGGACTCTCGGTAGGAGTTGGCTCATATTCTTGCCTCATGGGAGTGTAACTCCTTCGTGGGATAGGATACTTTAGCATGGTGTGGTGATTATTTTGGGAAAAATTCATTTGTTGTTGGTTACATGAAGATGGTCCATCAAATTTATGGCGGTGAAGAGGTGTCTTGGTGGAAGCATGTGTGGAATAGATTTTATTGGATCAAATGTAACTTCTTTTTGTGGTTGTTGGTCCAAAATCAGTGTCTTATTTGGGACAATTTGTGTAAGTGGAGTTTATGTGTGTTCTTTGTTGTATTAGTGAGGAGTTTGCCTCCCATCTTTTCTTTCTGTACTCCTCTAGGAAGATTTTGCACTCCTGGTGGGATTTTAGGAATCATTCCTATTGGCATATTTCTTCCCTTGTTGAATTTTGGGACCAATGGGGCCAGACTCTTGATCGCACCCCGTTTCTCTAGATTTCCTAGTCTTTAGGACCCTCCTTTATTATTTGGCACACCTGGTTGGAGAGTAATGTCATATTTTATAGGATGCTAGGTTAGTTGTTCAACATGTGTGGTGGAAATTTTTGCACTCTCTTCAAGAAACTATTTTGGATATGTGTGACCTTGTTGGAGGCTCGGATCTTGGGGAGAATACTACATGTAACCAGTTTAATTTCCCTCTTTAGGGGGATGCTCATATTATTGGTATGCAGACGGCTCGACGGGTTATGAGAAATAGGTGTTGTCATCCTTTACAAAAGATTTATAGAGTGGGTCATTGGAACACACCTCCTCATGATGTTTTCAAAATTAATATTGATGGGTCTTCTAGGGGTAGTATGGGGCATGCTAGTATTGGCGGTGTAGGGCATGATTGTTTGGGGCAAGTCTAGTTTCTTTTTTCTATCTATAAAGGATTTCACATGAATAATTATATGGAGGATCTTGTTATTTTGGTTGCAATGCAGTGTTGTTGTTCTCTTTGTTGGCAACAAATTGTAGTTGAATCTTATTCCCAAATAGTGGTGACTTTGTTGAATCAGTAGAACTTTGATGGTGTTAGGTGGCAGCTTTAGATTATTATTCGACAAATTATTTTGTTGTATAACTTTCTTAAGTTAGTCACTTCCATTCACATTCCTAGGGAATGGAATGGGGTCGTTAATTGTTTTTCCAAATGAGATTCTGACTTTATGAAGGGTTGGTCTATTGGGGATAGGGCCAACTATCTCCAGCATTGTCTCACATGTTGGATCAACTTGTGGATCATGATAAGACACTATAGTCCTCTCTTGGCTAGGCGGTTTGCCTTATTTTGATGTACTTTTCCTTCTCTTTTGAATAAATTTTTACCCCTCTTTATTGCCATGTTGGAATTCTTGAGTCATAATCATGCATATTCATCAAGTTTAATTGAAAAATCCTTTGAGAAAAATGTTGAGAAATAAACAATAATTAACCATTCCTAAAATATTGTTCCCTAAGAGCATAATCTATGTTTTAATATGAGAAAAAAAAAAAAAAAAAGTAAAATCCACTAAATGAACCATTATTCGAAGATTTGATCGGAATCAGAGAAGATAAAATGAGTATGTAACAAACACTTCAAAATCAAATATGACACAGCGCATGCAAACCTAAGTAAGACTAGTGAAAGGCAAACAAAGGCACAGTCCAATGCCCAACCTATGAAAAACATAATAAGGTCAGTTCATAGATGCAAATTACTAAACTTTGAAACGTTGTTTTAATTTTTTATAAGGGGGTTACAAAAATCTCTTTTTCAAAAAGTGTTGGACCCTTATTACAGGAATGCTCATTGGATTTTATAGATGTTTTTCCTTCAAGAATGGGAATGATTTGTGAAACTGAATCTTTTTCTGCATACTCGTCGCATGTTCATAAAATCATGACGACCATTGCAACTATTTCCTGCATAAAGGGTTTTTATGTTATTTCCTCTCCTTGCCTCTTGATATGAGCACAACCTAGATATCTCATCATTTTAAAGTTAAATAGTTTAGGCATGTAGTTTCTTTTAAAATCTTGGCACTTGATTCTATTTTGGACCCACAAGGTGTCTAGGTTCATTCTCACGTCCATCAACCAATGGTCTGTCTTTGTTACTATTGGAAATTTTTGTGCCAACCTTAGCAGGGATTAGTTCCTAAATTTCAGTGTGGCTAACATTTTGTGTTGGTCAATACCAATAACATGTCATGTTATTGATCTCGGCAGAGTTAGCTGCTTCTTAGTTTTGTAGTCATCTAACATGAGGGTTATATGATGTGTCAATAACACAAGTGTCATTGACCCTATGCCTAATATTCTATATCAATAGCTCATGTCAATAACATATCGTGTTATTGACTAGGTCATATTATTGATCACCTTAGTTTGCAGTTATTTGGCATCGAGGTGGGCCCCAGTCGACATCAAAGAACAATGTGGAGACAATGTGTTTTCTCTTATCCTGTGGGGTCGAGGGGGACACAATCTGATGTCGTGGATAAGAAATAAAGCTATGCTTTTTCTTATCCCATGGATTTATAAAGACATCGGTATGGTCACATGGGATAAGAATAAAAAAGGATCAAAGTAACAAATGTTTATCCCATGAGGTAAAGAAAAGACTCAAAGAGGCTTGTGGGATAAGAGAACAAAGGATACAAGGGAACATATGACTTCTTTATCCCGTGTGTTCCCGTAGGCTAAGGAAACAAGGAAAACTCAAAGGACTCTTATCCCACAATATGGAGGAAAGGCTCAACAAGGCTTGTGAGATAAGAAAGCGAGACAGAAACAAAGGAAAGGGTTATCCCACGAGGTAAACAAAGATAATAAAGGGGACCGCGGGATAAGAAGAAAAATCAAATGCAAAGGGGATGGTTGTTCCCCCTTATTTCACATGGTATGCAAGGCCATTTAGCGGTCAAACATAGCTTGTGAAGTGTGGACCCAGGGTGCCACATCAGATATCTGTGGCCATCAAATCTTCATAAAGGCCCGATATGATGGCCATATTTTAATCACCGATTGGGCCTACTGGATACCTATGTGGAGAGATCTCACACATCCATCTTCGCGCAAATATCTTAGATCGACGATGGACATTTGAATTCATAGTGACCATTTGGTTTTGATTGCTCTGTGCAGGGTAGTTGTTGACTCGAT
This sequence comes from Cryptomeria japonica, assembly GCF_030272615.1. NCBI lineage: Eukaryota > Viridiplantae > Streptophyta > Pinopsida > Cupressales > Cupressaceae > Cryptomeria > Cryptomeria japonica. The sequence continues at coordinate 292,666,505 of NC_081415.1, forward strand.
GGTCAAGATCTTTCTTTGCTTAGTCAGTGCCTGATCTCACACCAACCACCAGATTTTGATGCCCTTACTACAAAGGTGACTTCTACACATCGATTTCATACACCACCATGCCCTCTTCAATAAATAACAAAGACCTTTGTCCCTGCAAGTGTGATAGGCCATGCTTGTTGACAGGGATTACTTCACCGAGGGGTGGTTTTTGCTCTTCTAGAGGCAGAGGACACCTTCAAAGGTTGGATTCAGCACGCTATCAGATTTGTTGATCTGATCATCTTCTCCTATCTTAGATTTTGTAACCTAACCTAGGTAGGGTTAGGGTTTTCATCAAATGTGCAATCCAGAGTTATGCCTGAACTATAAAGGCAATTTTTGTAATTTTCTCAGCATCTTCTTTCTTTTCTCTTCAACTGAATACTTTTTTCATGATTTTTAAAAGTAACCTTGCCTTGAAATTAATAGATTATGATTATTCTTGCCTCTTTCAATTCTTGCAAACTATGTAACAATTTACCTCTTTATAATGTATTTTATTTTTAGGCTATAAGTGTATGTGTTGATTCCCCTATGGATGTTGATTGTGAACTAGACCCGGTTCCTTTCTTCATTTCATAGGATTTTGACCCTCATTCACACATAGGTGGCTAACTAGGATAGGAATTTATGCATACTCAAATCCTTTTTGTTGATGTTGTATGCAAACATAGCCTTTTTTCCTTTTAAAGCAATTCTTCTTCCCCTTTTCCCTCAAAAAACAATAGTGTTAGATTATTTGTGTTGGATTGGTCCAACACCTACATCAAATTAGAAAGGAAATCAGCCTTCTCCGGAGACTCAACCTCACTTCTACAAGTCCCACACTTGGGAGGTTGTTTCCATGTTTCACAAGGTTGGTGATAAAGCCTGATCACCAAGGGTACAAACTTTTGTGACAACAATTTTTGGCATGCTCAGTGGGACATAATTTCAACATATATGCTAAGGATTCAATTCTTCTCTTAGTAATCCAACCTTTGGAGGCAATCAATCAAGAACATGGCAACTCTAAGGAACAAATTCAGACTCTTGGTGAGGATCGGTTGTCACTTACATGCCAAGAATACACACCAGATCTTCTTCTAGAGGTAATTTTCAATACTCTGAACTTCCATATTCAAATTCTAGAATAACTAGAGGTAGGATTTTGTTGTCACCTACAAGGGGAACTCAAGGAGAATCGCATACACCCTTAAGGTCTTAGTCTACCCCTCCTTTTATCAGCCTTTCATAGTCTAGAGACCCTTCCATCCATATCAATAGACCCCTATTTGCTATGGTAGTGCCAAGAGAACATACCTTTGTCACCTTCAATGGTGGCAGACCCTTAGTCCTAGCTCAAAAGAATGACATTCTAGTAGCATCCTTTAAGGCTATACCATTTTTTATTAGAGAGACATATACCTCCCCTGAAGAGCACATACAAGATGTGGAAAGTATATCATAGTGTTTGATGTCACGGAGGATAATGTTGTAGTGAGGCTTCCTGCCTCCTCTTTCAATGGAAAATCCCTTCAATGGTATAGGGGGCTAGCTCCTAACTCTATTCGCAATTGGGATAAGTTAGGAGAAAAGCTATGCAAGCATTTCAAAGACAAAAGTGACCATCTATCACTTATGGAGAAGTTGACCACAATAAAAAGAGCACCCCATGAGTTCATGGGTGATTTCAACTATAGATTTCAAAAGACATGGGATAGAATCCCATCATTAGTAAAGCCTTCATCAAACCATGCTTTTCTATATTATCTTAAGGCTTTGAACAATGACATATTTGTAATGATTCAATCCATGGGGGGAAATAATCTCCCATTAGCTTATGAGACTACAAAAAGGGTAAAACATTGATTAATATTGTTGGCCATTTGGTGGAATTGATTATGTGTTGCATTGATACCAACACTAGCTGTTTGGATGCTTTATCGGCACCCTTCTAGTCCTGGTAGGTTGAGTGGTTTTTGGTTAACTTGGATCTGGCATGGTCCGGTAGGCTTTGGTATAGTCTGGTGATGGAATTGGCTTGTTCATGATACTTATACTCATATCTAGTTAGTTGGTTTTGGTCTGATGATTGGACGCTATCTTGCTTGTTTAGAAGATTGGTTTTTGGTTTTGGTGAGGGTTTCATCGATAGAGCTTTTGATGGATATCTTTGATAAATCACATAAGTAGTCTTGGTGCAGCTTCTGGTGGATTTTTCAGGATGTTGTTCATGATCATGTTTGAGACTTGGTGGTTGGAGATCATTGTTGTATCATATGGACCTATATTGGGTCTTGGTTGATCTAGGTTATGGATCGGCTTTAATGTAGCATGTGGTTAGGACCTGTTGATGTATTTCTAGGATGTCTTATGTGTTGATATTATTTGTTTGGTCTAAGGCCGACATGGTTTATAACTATGTAATCAGTTTAGTAACTGGTGGCTGACCTGATTGTTTATGGTCAAGGGTTTGTATAAATAGATGTAAGATCTCATTGTAGATCATCATGGTTAATGTAAGAGGTCATGTTCAAGGAATGTAATGTGCGAATAATGTAATATCATTTAGGTAGAGGAGTTGGTCGATCATTGGAGATCAAATTGGGTTTATGTAAGAGGATTTAGTCCTTCGGTATAGAGTTTAATCAAAACTATACTCAGGCATAGGTGATGCTATCTTTTGCAGTTCAACACTTCTTTGGATTGTAGTTTGGATTTTTATGTAGTCAGTGAGGCTCCTTTTATGATGAGCAGTGTGCTCTAGGTTTTTGGCCTTCCTACAAGTGTAGGCCCCTCAATTGTAATTCACATACTTACTGCAGAAGTATTATCTGACTGGGGCTAGGCTTCCCACTGTGGTTTTTCCCTTTACCTGGTTTTCCATGTACAAATCTTGGAGTTATGTGGATGGCTTTTATATTGGCCATTTGGTGGAATTGATTATGTGTTGCATTGATGTTTTGTCATTCATGTCAACATTGGCTATTTGGATGCTTTAACGACACCCTTCTGGTCTCGATAGGTTCAGTGGTTTTTGGTTAACTTGGATCCAGCATGATCTGGTTAACTCCGGTATAATCTAGTGATAGAATTGGCTTGTTCATAATTCCTATACTCATATTTGGTCAGTTGGTTTTGGTCTAGTGATTGGATGTTATCCTTCTTACACAGAAGATTGGTTTCTGGTTCTGGAGAGGGTTTCACCGGTAGATCTTTTGGTGGAGATCTTTGATACATTGCACAATTGGTGTTGGTGTAGCTTCTAATGGAGTTTCAGGATGTTGTTGGTAATCTTTTTTGAGACTTGACATTTGGAGATCATTGTTGAAGCATGTGGACCTATACTTGGTCCTGGTTGATTTAGGTTATGGACCGGCATTAATGTAACATGTGGATAGGAATTATTGTTGTATTTCTGAGATGTCTTATGTGTTGGATATTATTTGTTTTAGTCTAAGGCCGACATGGTTTGTAATGATGTAGTTGGTTTATTATCTGGTAGCTGACCTGATTGTTTATGGTCGAGGGTTTGTATAAATAAGATGTAAGATCTCATTGTAGATCATCATGGTTATTGTAAGAGGTCGTGGTCAAGGAATGTAATGTGTGAATATTGTAATATCATTCAGATAGAGGAGTTGGTTGATTAATGGAGATCAAATTGGGTTTGTAAGAGGATTTAGTCCTCCGGTATTGAGCTTAACCAAAACTGTACTCAGGCATAGGAGATGCTATCTTTTGTAGTTCAACACTTCCTTGGATTGTCGTCTAGATTTGTATGTAGTCAGTGAGACTCCTTTTGTGATGAGCAGTGTGCTCTAGGTTGTTGGCCTTCCTACAAGTGCATGCCCCTTCATTGTAAATTCACATACTTATTGGAGAAGTATTATTTGACTATGGGTAGGCTTCTCACCATGGTTTTTCCCTTTACTGGGTTTTCCACATACAAATCTTGGTGTTGTGTGGATGGCTTTTATTTTGTGACTATTGTTGATGCTTAATTGGATTAACTGATATTTTAGTACTGTTCTTTTGAATTGATAATTCTTTTGGTAATCTATGACAACTGATTCACCCCCCCCCTCTCAGTTGTCTTTCGGTTATCTGAACTATCTAACATTTTATTATGTGATTATTGTTTATGCTTAATTTGTATTAAAGTTTTGGGTTTTGGTATTAAAGTTTAAATTGCTAATGGTTCCTATAATCTGTGACAACTGATTCACCCCCCCACCCTCTCAGTTGTCTACCGGTTATCTGAACTGTCTAGCAAATATAGGTAGGAAAGTTGTCTCCTAGGCCTCCAATGCCCTTATTTCCAAAGGCTCCTAGCCAACAACCTATTTTAACACCATTACCAATGGCATTTGCAAGTCAAATTCTTACACCTCCACCTCCTCCACCTTCTAAGATTTAGGAGCACAAGGTTTTAGTGCAAAATATGAGCCAAAAATTGTAGGGATATGGAAATTAATTGGTCTTAGTCAAGTGACAGTTGTTGTAGGCTAACAATAGGCCTTACCAGCCCCAAAACCAGAATTATCAGTAGTAGAGGCCTAGTTTTTAAGGGCATAAGCAATGGAGCAATATTACGCCCTTGAATAGTTTGAATCCCACAGCTGCAAGCACCTCAAAGGCTATAGTGTCAATTCAGAACAATCTTGCTCAAGAACAAGATTTCTGTGTTCCATGAAATCAGCCCCATAATTAGGTCTCATGTCAGAATGGTGAGTTTTCTCAAGCCCTAGTAGCACAAGAGGAGCCAAGAACATTAGGGCAGCAACAATTTGCCGACTATCCCAGTCATACATAGGGGGATACAATTTTCATGAATTGGAAGGAGGCTAATTTTTGCGGAATCAATCAGACAAGTAGGGACAATGTGGCCAACAACACAAGATCAAAAAGGAGGGCCATAGACCCTAGTGCTAATTTTGTAACAGCAGCTTAGACTCCATCTATATCTTAGGCTTCACAACCTATCCTATTGACTAAAATGCCAAAGACCCCTGACAAGGTGACTTCTCCAAACAAAGAGTGAGACTTGACACAAAATGTCAATGAGGGAGAGCCACCTAAGACCCCTATAATATCAAAATCGGACCTTGTTGTGGCAAAGGTCTCTGCTAAGGTTGTCATTCCCTTCAATATTGTTGAATAGATGAAGACCTCAATATATCTATGTGGGATGCTCTTGCCATCCCATCTCAAAGAGACCTACTTCAGGAATCCCTAAAGGGGATGGATGTTGCAGAAAGTACCAGTCAGAGTTGTAGTTCTTCAACTTCCACAACCTTGGTGTAGCCTTTGGAGGTAGAGAATTCAAAGAAAATCAGTAAGTCTCCTCCCTTTTATATGTCAATAATCATAGGAGATAAAATTATTCATAATTGCATGATAGATAGTGGGGCTAGTAGTTCAGTCATGGCTAAGGATATAGTTGACCACCTAGGTATCAAGTATGAGCCTATAACAAGAGGGGTGGTGAATATGGTACTAAGAGAGGGGATGAATCAGTGATAGTAAAAATAATACAAATCTGAATATCAATTTCACCAACTTAAAACTCAATAGACATGCAATAAATAACACCAAGTACGCAATCACCACACAAAGTATAAACCACATGTCACAATAGATTATACATGGAAAACCCAAATGGGAAAAACCACGATGGGAGTTAGTACCCACAAGATTCACTATCTATAGTATAGAGATCTGGCCAGTTAAGGTCTACAACACCCGGTTAGGGGCACACCCTATTAGAAGTGTCTAATCCTAGTTAAAAGCTTTACAAAAAGGCCTGTGATGACCAGCCCTGTTAGGAGCTACCCAAGTTACTAGGATTTGAAAACACAAGCTAATGTGTCACCTCATTAGAGGATTTAATGATGAGAACTGTTAGGATCTGACTGCACCCTGTTAGGAGTGACCTTGTAAGAGGATTTTCTTTCTGCAACTATTAGGAAGACAACAATTACAAATGATCTCAGTATAACACCTTATGTGTCTAATAAGATCTCCTTCAGAACATTACAACATCACAAAAACTTCATCTTGCAACTCCTCTGATCTTCGCACTATCAGAAATACAAAATTCGCTCATCACATCTCACACTATCAAGATCATGTATATATATCCTTTTATACCTCATCACACAATTAAAATTATTATAAGGTCAGCTGGAACCTTATTATGATTCCCTAGGTTCAATACATCTAAACAATCTTGCATTGTATGCTTTAGTTATGTCGGCCACCGACATAACAAGTCAAATTTTGTGTTCTTTTACCGATCTAAGTGATTTTCATCAGTACCGTAAGTCTCCATCCACTAATATGTTATGTCAAAGAAATCTCATTGTCCTGATCGATTCAGCATGTGTGGTCACTAACATATCTTCATCTGATAATATTCAATGTTGTTGCAAAACCACATCATCTCAATCTTCATGATTTTCATGTACCCGTTGTCGGAATGTAAAATTGTCTATCATTTACCGGTTGAAGTCCTAATTACCGGTTCTGATAAAATTGTCTTTGCTTTATCGGTTAAGTCTATCCGGTTGACTGTAGGACTTAGATGTCTTAAAGAAACATAGTTGCCATCTTTGACAACATACAAAATAGTCATCATACATAAATCTAATCTCTATGCACAACAAACATATATAGGTTGTATCAAGCAAATACATATTACCGGTTTAGTACAAATGATCAAATGCCAACAATCTCCCCCTTTGGCATTGATGGTAACACTTAGGAAAATTTTGTCAACCAAGTGTGAAAAACAAAAATTAACTTCATAACATACACTCCCCCTTAGCAATTGCATGCCATTACAAAGATGAAATCATTACTCCCCCTTAACAGTACATACAAATTTTTGACTCTTGAACTAATTCTACTCCCCCTTTGACAACAATTCCAAATAGAAAAGTAAAATACATACATTACATCAAAATTGTCATCAAAAACTGCATATATAGACAGATAAAAGAGTTTTGAAGTCTTTAGAATGCAATTCTCAATAAAATATCATTGAAATGAAACTTTAATTGCTTAAGGTCATTGTCCCATGTTTCTAACAGTGTCTCAATAATTTCAACATGTGTCAAAATCTGTGCAGTAAATTCTTCCATAGCATCGACAATGCTCATCTCCGGGGTAGCCAAAATTGCTTCAGACTCCTTGTATGCTCTCTGTAGAATTTCAACTTTCGAAATTAACTTATTCTTCAACTCCTTCAAGGATCTTATCTGCTTCACCCATTCAAAATCATAAATTTCTATTATGTGGTGTAAGGCATCAACTAATTTACCAAAAACCAAAGCGGAGTCTTGTACTGGTATGTATGCTTCACTTATCCTGTCTAGTTCCTTCTTTGTATCTTCTCTCTTTTTCTTTAAGTCGAAATAGAATAATGATACTTTAGATATAGTCGCCAAAATTTTACCTCCAGTTACTATTCCAGTTTTCAAAAGATCTTTGTTCACTATTAAACCAACCTAACCTTTGTCAATTTCTGAAATCAATTATTCTCCCCTTTTCTGCTAGAGCATGAGCTGCCTCTTCAAGTGATTTTAGTTGTTCAATGGCATCAACAACTAACTATCCAAGATTTGCAATAGGGGTGGATAGATTATCTATATCAGTCTCTGGTAGGAGACTTGACAAAATTTCAACAATAGTTTGAATGGTCTCTACTTCTTGTTTCTTCTCTTTCAACCTCTTCTTATGTGCACGGGATTGCATAGCAATAGGAATCTCCATTAACTCAGAAGCACTCAAATTATCCATGTCTATTAGACCTTTTGTGCTGATTGAGTCATCATCATCATCCTCAACTATTGTTTTCTTCTTGTTCTCTTGATCCTATTTATTTGTCTTCTCCTTTTTCTCTATATTTTCTTCTTCTATTTTCTTCTCTTCCTCCTTTTCTTTTTTTGTCTCTTCTTCCTCAGTGGTGTCTTTTGACCAGTTGCGAATTTTCAATAGTCTATTCTTTCATCGGTGCTTCCTCATTGGTGCTTCCTTTTCCTTATCAACTGAATCCTTCTAATTATCCTCAGTGGCAATATTTACATTTGTAGCTACACTTACATTGACTGGTGTAGTCTGAGTCTCTATTGATTGTGCATTCACAGGTTGCTCAGTTGAACTTTTGCCTTCTTCTTTTTCTTCTCCTTTGTTCTCAACCTGTTCCTACTGAGTATCCAACATCTATACATCATCTTCAAAAACATCTGCATTGTCAACTGTGTTAGCAACATTATCAGCATCAGCGGTATCATCATCTTTTATATCTACTGATTCAGTATCAATAGGATCATCTTGCATATATTTGTTGTCTAGTTCAAAGTCTGTAGACTTAACACCCTTAGGAAAATCTTCTCCCTTTAACTTAATAGGTGTATCAGCCTCATCTTCTTCATCTTTGTGTTCTTCTTCAAGGATTAGACCTAAAAAAAATTTTATCAAAACTCTAGTCTCCTTTTGGACTATTTCAATATCACCTATAAACATTCTAGTCAGTCTTTTCTTGGATCTAAGAAAATATTTTGCATTTACTTGTACATCTTTTATTTCTTCCTCGCTCACTTTTGGTTGTAGGTTTTTAAGAGTGTAATCGATAAATTCTTTATCATGTCTAATGGAGGCTTGTCATCTTGCATCAATAATATTATACATAGTGTCTGGAATTTTCCCTTATAGCTCAATGAGGGCTCTACTAAACTTATTTATACTAAAGATGACTTCATCTTCAATCTCGCTTCGTTGACTTTCAGACAAATGAGTAAATAGTATGTTTAAACCTTTGTAAATACCATACTCCTTAATAATTTTAATCATTCTAGTGAAAGAATCTTCAAGTGTCAATATTTTTGTAGTTGTTTTACCTTTTTAAGTAGTCTTCTGCTTCTTAGCACTTTCCCTTAGTGCTCTCTTATCTTCTTCTAATTTTGTTTCCTCTATATCTGTCACCAGTTTGTGAGCTTTCTCCTTCTTTCATTTTCCATTTTGGGCAGGCAATAGTTTTACCTTTACTTCAAAATTGTAGTTTAGAGGGTTTCTCTCTTTGAGAATAAGCAGGCTTCACCTTAGGTTCTTCTTCTTTCTTCTTCTTAGCTACTTTGGCTTCTTTGAACGTACCGATGGGGGTACCGGTTGGTACACTAAAAGTTCCACCTTGTTGAGCCTCATATTTGGCTCTTGCTACAGCAATCTATTCTTTTGTAAATCTGGCCTTCTCAACAAAGGCTTGTACCTCTTTTCTTACTTTCTTTGCAATCATCGATTTCTATAATTCAGAATGCACTTTCAGTAGTTTCTCCTTGTAGGTTCCAAACCTCTCATTGGTGGTATCAACCAGTTGAGCTAACAAATAATTAGCAACAGCAATAAGTATGTCTTTATCTACTTAATAACCCATGGGCATTACCCATGTGGTCCTGGGAATAATAGTTTCCATCAAGCATGTATTTGTGTCAACCATAAAATAGATAGAATCCTCATGCTGATTCATTACCTCTGCCAGTATGTGTTCCCTAGCATACATTTTCTTCTGAAATTTCTTAAAATATCCCCATGAAATATCATCAAACTTGCTTTTTCAGCATCCTAATGTTGTTCTTCATCTGCAATAGGGCAGATGTCCCGGTTATCCATTGTACATCACCAATACTGGGGAAAAAAATTTGGAAATAAAAGAATAAGCCCATGATAAGCTGTCCAAACTTGAATCTAATCTTCTTTCCCTCCTTGACTGCTTCCAAATTTTCCATTAATTGACTCCTTAGAGCTTCAATCAAGTCATAGTCCATATTTTCCTTAATCATCTGGTATGCAATGTGAACTGTTGTTGCCGATATACTATTCATTCTGCTTGAATAGAAAATTCTATAGCCAATCACCATAGATGCAAATTTAACAACGGGATCATTAATATCTTCACGGACATGGCTCTTTTATCCCATTTAGATCTAGTTAACTTCTCAACATCATTCTTAGGTATAGACCTAAGCAATGGCACTTCAATGGTTGAGCAGAAGCTGGTTACAACATGGATTGCTTCCTTAGTGATTTTGTGAGGTCTGTCCAACCACATGAACTGATCATGAATACGGCGCAAAACAAATCTCACCAACTCGTCATCAAAATCATCAATGAAATTGATTGCTTGATGAAAACCTTTATCGGATATGCTTCTGAATTTTTCTTTCAATATTCCTTGTTCATTACACAGAGAACTGTATTGCTTATAAATAACTGTAACTCCCAAGTCTTCAATTTTGCAGTGAAAAAATAATCTTACATCCTCTACATGCAAAACATCTTTCGGTACACCCGATAGGGCATCGACAGGGTCAGTTTCCTCTGACTTGCATGGATGTCATTTGTATTCAGGTCTTTCCCTCTTGATCACATCAACTAGATTCAGAGTATCCATGCTACAATATGCAAAACTTTGAAGCAAAGAGTAAGATTTACTAATAAACACCTCTTCTGCTCCAGTGCTAGGGTTTCCAACCATCAAAAACTTTCAATACTTGATCATCAAATCAAACTTTACTTTGATCGCCTCGGATGCTAGTACATGATCTGAATGCAGCTCACACAAACTTATCTCTTCTCTTCTTGCTTAACCAAGAGTTCTCAATATGCAAAGAGACAAATGAAACTCAAAAATTTCTATTTATTTGCACTCTAACTACTGCAATAAATGCATTTACTGACAAAACCCTAAAATGCCTTGGCAAACTCTAAAGCATATTATCGGTAGCAAAAACACAATGATATTTACCAGTTATGATCCAAAAACACATCAAAACATCAAAATGCATTAGAATATGAAAATTTAACTTACAATACATCATCCATCTCTCTATAGCTCATTCCTTCATCCATATTTTTCTTAGGATTAGAGATCCCTTTCAATTGGTTAATCCTTAAGGAAGCTAGGCTTTGATACCAATTGATGAACTTATAAGGCACTGAGAGGGGGGATTGAATCAGTGATAGTAAAAACAATACAAATTTGAATATCAATTTCACCAACTTAAAACTCAATAGACATGCAAGAAATAACACCAAGTATGCAATCACCACACAAAGTATAAACCACATGACACAAATATTATACGTGGAAAACCCAAATGGGAAAAACCATGGTGGGAGTTAGTACCCACAAGATCCCCTATCTGTAGTATAGAGATCTAACCGGTTAAGGTCTACAACACCTAGTTAGGGGCACACCCTATTAGAAGTGTCTAAACCTGGTTAAGAGGTTTACAAAAAGGCTTGTGAGCACCAGCCCTATTAGGAGCTACCTAAGTTACTGGAAATTTGAAAACACAAGCTAATGTGTCACCTAGTTAGAGGATTTAATTATTAGAACTATTAGGATTTGACTGCACCCTGTTAGGAGTGACCTTGAAAGAGTATTTTCTTGCTGCAACTGTTAGGAAGACAACAATTACAAATGATCTCAATATAACACCTTCTTTGTCTGATGATATCTGCTTTAGAATATTACAACATCACAAAGACTTCATCTCTCAACTCCTCTAATCTTTGCACTATCAAGCTCATGTATATATCCTTTCATACCTCATCACACAATTAAACTTATCATAAGGTTAGCTAGAACCTTATTACAATTCCCTAGGTTCAATGAATCTAAACAATCTTTCATTGTATGCTTTAGTTGTGTTGGCCACCGACATAACAAGTCCAATTCTATGTCATTTTACCGATTTGAGTGATTTTCATCACTATTGGTTAAGTCTACATCCACTAATTTGTTATGTCAAACAAATCTCATTCACTTGATTGATTCAATATGTGCGGCCACTAACATATCTACATCTGATAATCTTCAATGTTGTTGCAAAACCACATCATCTCAATCTTCATGATTTTCATGTACTGGTTGTCGGAATGTAACATTGTTTGTCATTTATTGGTTGAATTCCTAATTACCGATTCTAATAAAACCATCTCTGCTTTACTGGTTAAGTCTAGTCAGTTCAACTGTAGGACTTAGTTGACTTAAAGAAACATAGTTGCCATCAATGACAACATACAAAATAGTCATCATACATAAATCTAATCTCTATGCACAATAGACATATATCAGTTGTATCAAGCAAACACACATTACCGGTTTAGTACAAATGATCAAATGCCAACACACCTATGGTACCTTGTCTTGTGCCTCCTGTAGCCAAGTTCTGATAAAACCCTTTCATCTTTTCTAGCCTAGCCAACTTGGCTTCCTCTGCAACCTCTTCATAAGGTTTATTTGTAGCTCTACATCCTATCAATGGCCACATAAGGATAGGTGGCTGAAATATCAAAGGTAGCCAATTATTACTTTTTTTCCTTCCCAAGTGGATATACTTGGGAGCTCTTCATGTGGTTGTGTGATAATTGGGTGATCAATGGGGTTCACCCTGCTTTAGGTCCTCTCGAGGACTATTCCAATGCTGAACTAGACATTCAATTGCAGCTTGATTCTCAGTTCTAACCAGATTTTCATATTCCTGAAATACTTCCTCTCTCAATGATAAAACTTGGCTTCTAACATCAGATCTAGTCAACAACTTTTTCCATTCATAGTACATATGTCATGGTTTTTTAGCCTCGACTCTGAGTGGCAGTGGGAAAACAAGCTCTAAGCTCCTATGCATTCTATCTTGTATTCCCATACTAATTTTATTTTGTATCCAGGACATCAATGCTTTTAACTGAATATCACCAATAGACAGTGAGGGATTCCATTCATTGTTAGAAGAGACAACATAAATAAAATTCACATAAAAAATTCTTAATGGTTGTAGGAGAAATTTGGTAAACACTATAAAACTCCTGCGGATTATTCAAATAAGGGATAAGATCCCTAACAATGTGGTTGAGTTTAAAACATAGATATTGCTCCTTCAAATATAAAGCTTAAACTCTTTACGGAGCCCTGTACTATATTAACTTGGGAACCATGTTCGCTACAATATCTATTTTGGTTTGTATCTCAACAATTTGGTTGTCCCTCTTTTCAATTTCTTTTTGTTTCTTATCAATTATCCCCTGTAGCCTATCCTTTTCTATCTCCCACTGTCTATAAAATGTGATTGCAATGGATAAGCTAGTGAGACATGAAGGGAGCTTGTGAGACATCTCTAAGAGACTGTTCTACCAAAAATTTTATTAATCCATGATGATTAATTGAATGATTACTACCCCTCTGTATTTCCTTTGCACTAATAGAGATAAGATGATACAAGAAATTTCGAATATTCATCCTTCGGCCATGCCTCAAATGACTCAATAATTTAAAATAAAAATAATGCAGATTAGAGTACCTACCATCATATGTTATATATTTCATTATATAAAATGCAACATGTGGCCATTCTCCTAGGAAGAGATGTTCATTTGGTTCCTTGCTTGTCCACACTAAGAGTTCCATCAGTTGGGTGAGTAAACTCTGCCCTTGCACTTCTTGCATCTTTTGCCTCAGGAAATAGTTCTCCATCCTGCAGCAACCCAGTGACTTCATCTATTCATTGCTTTGTGGCTATGACCTGTAACCCTTTGATAGAAGCCTCCCCTTTATTGAATGTGCACATAAATTCTTGTGCAATCTCCTCATTAAAATCTATCAATTTTAAAATATAGTCAATCCATCCATAGGTTTGGAAATAGTGTTCACATTGGTTGTCTTGTAGTAAAGCGTCATGAATCACATGCTCATGATGGATAGGGGCTCCTCCCATGGTTAACTTGACATTCAAAAACAATCACCATAGCAAAATGAAAGACTGGAATATCTTGCAAAATTGAAAATTCATGCCCCATAATCTTTTATTTATTATTCAGTACCTTTCATCAACTATGGCGGTAGGAAAGGTATACTCACTCGTGCTACAAGATTTCACATTCAAAAATGATGTCAAGAAAATTTAAAACACATCATGGACAAGGACACATAATTACGCAATTATAAATAGAACCATAAAACACCCTCCCCCCTCAACTTAAGATCTCACGTGCCCACACATGTGAAAAAGGATAGAGGGAAGGGTGTGCGGATTATGTGAATTATATCAGGTAATAATCATAAACACATACCTGCAGTCATACTATTGAATGTTACAATAAAATAATTAGCTATTCACAATATGAGATGAGGTGACATGAAGTGAATGATGTGACAGAAAATATAAATGAAATGAGATGAGGTGGATAAGAAAATTATTAGCGGAGAACGGAATTTCCATAAAGTATGGAAATAGTTATTATGAAGGCATGCATGAGGAATTTTAAGACACGGGACCAAGAAGGCCCCCTATAGAGATTGCAGGAACTATGCCAAGAAGGTCCCTTGCAGAGGTTGCAGGAACTATACCAAGAAGGTCCCCTGCAGAGGATGCAGGAACTGTGGTCTGAAATTGGTTGTCAAATTGTTGCAGGAACTCTTCTTTTGTTGTAGGCTTATGATAAAGGCATAGTCGATGACCATTGACAAAAATTTTGAATCTAACTGGGTCTATTATTGTCAACCAAACTGCTCCATTTTGAAAAACTTCATCAACCTCATATGGGCCCAACCAACATATCCGTAGCTTCCCCATTGTATCCTTATATCTAGAATTATATAACAATGCCTAATCTCCAGATTTGAATTTTCTCTCCATGATATATTTATCATGCCATTCAGCTCGTTGATGTTGAATAATTTATGTATGCTAGATAGCCATCTTTCTCATCTCATTGAGAGCATTCAATTGCATGATGCGGTCTTTTTGTGCTTCTGAGATAGTCATATTCAATTGTAGAGTTGTCCTTAGAGTTTTATGCTCAAACTCAATGACCATCATGGATGTTTTTCCATACACCATTTCAAAAGGTGTAAAACCAGTTGTTGTCTTCCATGTTGTCCTTTATGCCCAAATGGCTTCAGGAAGTCTATTTGACCAATCTTTCTTATGAAGAGAAACTGTCTTGGTAAGAATAGCTTCTAAATCCCTGTTTGTAACCTCTACCTGAACATTTGCTTGAGGATGGTATAGAGTAGACTTCTTGTGTCTGATATTATATTCATTAACCAATGTTGCAATTAATGTGAAAGTAAATTGTGGTCCTTGATCTAAAACAATCTCTCTTGGAACTCCATATCTGGTAAATATTTCCTCATAGAGAAATTCAGCTACCTTATTATCTCATGCATGTGTCATTGCTCTTGCTTCCACCCATTTTGTAACATAATCAATGCATACTAGAATATAGGATTTCCCATTGGAAGGAGGATCAATTGGTCCAACCAAATCCAATCCCCATTTGTCAAATGGTGCAACCAATATTTGGGGATACTATGGCATTTCATTAGATTTGGTAGGCCTACCCATTTGTTGGCATCTGTCACATTTTCTAGTATATTGAGTTGCATCTTTATACAAAGTTGGCCAATAATATCTTGTGTTAAGGATCTTAAGTGTTTCTCTTTTAGCAGTAAAATATTCTCCACATGGCTCATCATGACATGCATGAAGAATCTCATATGTTTCATCCTCTCTGACACACCTTATTAAGACTTGTTCAAGTCCAGTATAAAATAAACAATCAGCAATCCAAGAGAAATTAAAACTTTTCTCAACTGACAATCTTCTTTTTTTAGGAGAAAAATGAGAAGGCATCTTATTAGCAGCCAAATAATTTGCAATATTGGCATACCAAGGAGTGTGAGCTTTTATCAAGAATAAATGTTCATCTAGGAAAGCATCATCTATAGCTTCAGGATTATCCTGCAATTTAAACCTAGAAAGATAATCTGCAACTACAATAACTTTACCTAGTTTATCAACAACTATAATATCAAATTCCTACATCAACAGTAACCATCAAGTCAATCTTCCTATAATTGAAGGTTTGTTCATGAGATATTTGATTGTTGTATGATCAGTATGCACATAGATTTGATATCATGTGATATAATACCTAAATTTGTTAAGTGCATATATTACTGCCAACATCTCCTTTTCTTTGATAGTATAATTAAGCTCAGGTCCCTACATGCTTTTGTTGATGAAATAAATTGCATTCTCCAAATTGTCCATCTTCTACCCCAAAATTGCTCCTATACCATAATCTAATGCATTTGTATGAATATGAAAAGGAAATGACCAATTCGGACCCTTAAGCATTGGTGCTTGAGTCAAGGCATGTTTGAGCTAGAAGAAAGCTTCATGGCATGCGAGAGTCCAATCAAACTCCATATCTTTAGTCAAAAGACAATACAAAGGTCTTGTAATTTTACTAAAATCCTTAATAAATCTTTGATAATATCCAGCATGACCAAGGAAACTTCAGACATCTTTTTCTTTGTGGGGGCAGGAAGTTTTTGAATAACTTCAATTTTGGTTGGGTCAACCTATATTCTAGTTATAGAAATATGATGACCAAGAACTATACCTTCCTGCATAATCATAAAGCATTTTTCACTGTTCGAAGATAAATTGTAATCTTCACACCTCTGTAAAACTTTCTTTAAATTCTCCAATGCTTCTTCAAATTCTTAACCATAAGTGGTAAAATCATCCATATAGATCTTCATGTTGTCCTGGGAAATATCTAAAAATATGCTTATCACTGCTCTTTGAAAAGTAGCTAGAGCATTACACAACCCAAAGGGAAGAATAGAATATGCATATGTTCCCCAAGGGAAAGTAAATGTATTATTTTCTTGATCCTCGGGAGCAATTTGAATCTGGTTGTAACCACTAAATCCATCCAAGAATGAAAAGTATCACTTCCCTACCAAGGAATCTAATACCTGATCCACAAATGGTAATGAAAAATGATCCTTCCTAGTTGTTGAGTTCAAAGCTCTGTAATCTACATATACCTATCATTTACCTCCTTTCTTTGGAACTATGACTAGAGGCAACACCCACTGACTATCTGATATAGGATAGATAAATCCAGCATTTAATAATTTTTGTAGTTCCTCTTTAATTATCTCCATTAATGCGGGATGGATTCTTCTCTGTGGTTGTCTGAGTGATCTATAGTCTTCTTTGATATAAATATGGTGTGTACAGATTGTAGGATCAATTCCTTGCATATATTTGTAATCCTACACAAAAGTGTGTTGATGACATTTGACCAATTCAACCAATGTTAGCCTTTGAGTCTCTACGAGTTGATTGTTAATATTCAAACATTTATTCGGATCAACTTCCACCTTGATATTAAGATAGACTTGAGCTTCCTCAGAAAGACAAGAAGTGCGGACTTCCTACAGAAATAAGGTATTCAATATGTCAATGGCTACAGGAAAATCCGATGTTGTAATACTTGATGTTAACTCCTGCGACTGCTGCTCCAGATTATACTGGTTTTCTAGGATTTTATAAAGAACAAAATTGTCATCCTAGAGTTGTATGAATGATTCTTTGTTAATCATCATAAGATGATTGATAGATTTAACTTCCTCCTCTAATTCTCCCCCACATTAGGCCAAACAGCTTGTTCTTAATCAAGTTGGGGTTGAGCAGGTGAATACAGAGATAGAGTTTTAGTAGTATTTCCATCAGAAATAGTCATGTCCCTTGATCGGTATCCAATATATGCATTAGATGTAGCAAGCCAAGGTCTCCCTAAGATAACTAGATATCCCCCCAATGTAGCCTTAGAAGACAAGATCATAAAATCCGTTGGATATTCCTATGAGTGTAAAGTAACGACAACATCTTCAATCATACCATCAGGCCAAACTGTGGAACTATCGGCAAGCTGCAAGACCATAGGAGTAGGCCTGAGACTGGTTATGTTAATTTTTTGCATAATGTCTCTTGTCATTACATTGATGGCGACTCCCAAATCTATTAAGGCATTCTTTATCTTAGTGGCATTGATGACTATTTTCACAAGGACTACCAAGGTCAGAATATTTAGGAATTGAAACTTTTCCCAACATAATATCAGCTAGTTGACCCATTACATACACTGTTTGTGGATCCTTTTTCTTTATGCTAGGTTTCCTTAAACATGCCTCTTTAATTGCCTTACCATAGATAGGGACATCCATAATAGCCTGAAATAATGGAATCTTAACACATATATGTTTCAGTTGATCAATGATATCAAAATTTATATCCTCTTGTTGAGGAATATCTTTAGCTTGTAACCTTTGAGAAAATGGAGATATTTGCTGACTTTGAGAAATTTGGGTTGTTGGGCTAGATATTTCCTTTTCCTTATGTGTTTCAGTTATAACTATAGGGGATGGGTCAGGCAAAGTTGTCCCAAATCTAAGGTGAATATCACTTATAGAAAGAGAATAAGTTGGGTATTGATTAGGATCAGCTAAATAAACTTGATGTTGTTGTTGAGGCTTTCTATTTGGATTTGGCATGGGTTGAGTGGATAGCTAAGTCAGTTTAGGTGGAATGACCTTAGTAGTAGGAGGGGGCATTATAGCAGGTTGTTGAGACTATTGAGGCCGCTACTGACGTTGTTGATAACCAGAAGACTGATTCATCCATTGTTGACCTCCTCTCCATTGAGGAGTAGGTTGTCAATTCCCTTGGAATGGTTGTCATGGTCCCTAAGATTGAGATCAATTTTCTTGTGGTTGTTGCCACTGTGGTGTTTGATTGGCAAAATTTTGCCCTTGGCTTTGACGATTATACCAATTTTGATAATTTTCAAAATTTTGAGCATATGGAGGTTGTCATTGATTATTTTGTGCATAGGAATTTCCACCATAACTAGAAAAAGAAAGTGGATCAGGAGGCATACCTTGTCTTGGAAAATTTTGCCTTCTTTGAGCAACATAGAAGATTTGTTCATCTTCTCCTTGTACTGTCTTAAAATTAGGAACTTCAAGATTTGCAACCATCTTACATCTAAAGTCTCTTTTCTTTTGTCTACAATGTGGACAGAATTCTGTGAGCATTATATCAGCTTCCTCATGCTTCTTCTTAGCTTGAAGTGTGTCTAACTGGGTAGCCATATTGTTTATGATATCCTCTTTAAAATCCTTCAAAAGGTGATTGATCTCCATTCGTGAAACTCCATTACTGGACGTTGATGAAGACATTCTCGGCTTGAAACACCTACTCTTCTTAGAAGAAGATCTGGAATACTTCTAAAAAATTTGACCAATGTCATTCCATGTTGCTTGACTTATATCACCACCTCCCATAAGGTCTAAAGTATCCATGCATTCCTCACTGATTCCCCTCAAAAATATCAACTTAAGAGAATCTTCATTTAAAGTACTATGCTTGGACTTCTTGACATTGAATAGAAACTTCTTCAAATAATTTTCTAGACTCCCATCCTGCTTTTGTGTCATTTTAAAGATATCATCCCCATGGTGGTCAGTCCCTCTACAATAATTTGTATATTTCACAAGAAACAACCATTTCATCTCATCCCATGTAGTGATTGTACTACTTCGTAGACTCATAAACCATCTCAAAGTTGATTCTTTTAAAGTGGTAAGAAATATTTTGAGTCTATGGGAATATGTAGTGTAATCATAACTCCTACAGAGGACATCAAATTCAAACAAGAAAGTATCAGGGTCCTCTGTCACTAGTCCATAAAATTTAGGAAGATAAGAAGCTAGAATGTTCTTGAGATTAGCAATATAATGCAAATTAGAAATAGGGAATTCAAATATTGGGTTCACAGGAGGAAGTGGGTTATTCCCACCGGGGGGTGGATTTCCTTGCATTGGTCTTTGAGGAGGAGTTACTGGACAAGGGTCCTCTTCAGGTGGTCCAAAGAGGAAATGAAGGTTGTTGTCTAAAAATTCAAATTCAAGTGGGTTGAAATTATCTGGGGCTTAGTAAAGTGAAACAAAAGGGTTTACATTTGGTGCTTCATATGGATTGAGTTTTGTATGATGAGGACAGTTAGGAAGGAATCTACCTTGAGAATCTCTTTTTTATCTATGCATGCAGATTCATGAGAATTAATTAAAACAAAATGAGCTATTAAAACCAACTATATTGAAAACTTAAAAATTCATAACTGTGACAAGTTCACAGTTTGACACCATCCCTGACAACGGTGCCAAAAATGTTTGCCTAGCCAACAGGAACAATAACTAGAGCTAAAGTCTTAACCCAAAGATTGATCATCCATTTTGAGTAGCTATCATCTCCATGACTGAAGTTCATTTACTTGTCAACCCAGGGACATATTACTTGAAATGGGTTTGCATTGTATATGCACTAAGTTCCTGTGATAGTCATTATGCACTACTACAGCAACTAAGTCTATCTAAAATAAACAAGAAAAAAAATGACAATTGAATGGCTACAGTAAATCTTAACATTAACAGAAGATTATAACTAAATAATTGTTAACTAAGTTCAGAGCTAACAAACTTGAATTACTCTGTCTGCTTTGGCTACAGGAACAGTTACAGGATCTGGTTCCAGTGGCTACACGAACAATCAGTTGCCAGAACATCTACTGCAGCAAAAAGGAAACTTAATCTAACAAAAACATAGGAATACTCACCAAGTGGATGAGTGTATCCAGACTTCAAAGATGATTCTATATACTTAGAATAACATAGCTTTTATTCATTATTTCCAAAATTTGATACAATACATGACATAAGAGGAATGCTTCTAATTCTGGAAAACAGTGTCTAACCTCTGAGAAGAGGTACAGGTCTTTATTTATAAGGAAGTTATAACAAACTTCATACTACTTAGATCATGCCCATGAAATTAGGCAGAAACATTTATGACTGCAAGGAGAAGAAGTTAATCCATAAAAAATGTGGAATTTACCTAAACTGCAACCAAGAATATAGCATGGCAATGGTTACTAGATTGATGTTTGCTGGAGACAACCATAAATAAATCTGGTATCACCTCACTATTCCTTTTCCTATTCTCTTGCACACCATCTTCTCTATTATTTTAAATGTTCAACCACCCATAAATCTCTCCAACTATTTTCATGACGTGATTCTCCATCTGGCTTAAAACAACTGCTTTTGCAGCAACTTATTTACTCCTGCTTTAAAGGTTAGAACATACAAGCATACATATATATCTATTTCCATTAATCATCACATTTATACATCCACCCATGATATTACCTATAATAATCTGCATGGCTACAGGACTATTAAGTCAAAACAATACAGGGTTCAACAGTTTTAGCTATCATTCGGAATGCACATAGTCAAACTTTAATACATCACATGACTCAAACATTGTCCCAATATGAAACTTAAAACATAGGAAAAACTTATCAGTCATAGAAATAAAAGAGCTATTATTTTAGCTCATCAAAGCTGATGTGGATGATGAAGGTAATCTGATGCAATTTGAAGCACTATTGGCTAAAAGACTTCCTAGAGGCATTGGTAAGTACAAAGGTAAGTTGCCTCTCAAATGTTTCTCTTGTAATAATATAGGACATATTATTGCACACTGTCCTAATAATGATCAAAAGGAAAAGTTTAGAAAATATAAGGCAAAAGGAAAGAAACAGTGTTATGTTGCAGTTGATGAAGGTGCCACTGATGAGGAATCTGAGGATGAAGACAATGAGGAGATTGTTTTTGTTGTTGTTAAGGAATATTTGTCTGATAAGAAGGATTTAGTATCTCGCATTGACAATAGTGATGAATGGATTATTGACAGTGGTTGCTCACACCACATGACTGGTGATAAGAACAAGTTTATTTCTCTTAAAGAATTTGATGGCGGTGTAGTAATATTTGGAAACAATTCACCTTATATGGTTAAAGGTAAAGGTTCTATCTCTTTGAATGGTACAAGTAATGTTGATGATGTATTCTGGGTTGAAGGTTTAAAACATAACTTGTTGAGTGTTGGTCAATTTAATGACAAAGGTTATCATCTTGAGTTTAAGAGTGGAGTTTGCAGGATCCTAGGATGCAAAGGAGAATTTATTTCTACTGGTAAGCAAACCAAAGGCAACTTATTCCATCTGAATGCTAATGTGAATAGTTGTTTAGTTGCTAAGGTTGAAGATAGATAGTTATGGCATAGAAGGTTTTGGCATGTACTTTGATAATGTGATTAAGGGCAATAAATCTAGTATGGTGAGAGGTATGCCACCGCTTGTTAAACCAAACAATGTGTTGTGTAAAGAATGTCAGTTGGGTAAGATGACTACATCTTCTTTTAAGAGAAAATATTTTTCTTCTGAGCATATTCTAGATTTGGTGCACACTGACTTATGTGGTCCTATTAGGACTAGCAGTTTTATGGTGACAAGTATTTTATGATATTTACTGATGATTTTTCCAGAATGATGTGGGTTACTTTTCTGAAGGAAAAGTCAAATGCTTTCAGCAAGTTCAAGGCATTCAAGGCCTTAGTAGAAAAGGAAACTGGTAAGAATCTTAAGTGCCTGAGATCTTATCGAGGTGGAGAGTTTGCATTAGATGAGTTTGTGAGATATTGTGATGTAAATGGAATAAAGATGCAGTTATCTACTCCAAGGACACCACAGTAGAATGGAATTGCAGAAAGAAGAAACGGAACCAGTGTTGAAGAAGCAAGGACTATGTTGATATAGGGAGATGTACCAAAGATGTTTTGGAGAGAAGTAGTCAATATTGTTGTTTACACATTGAACCGAGTACTGGTGAAGAGAGGTAATGATAAAACACCCTATGAGTTATGGTACAGTAGAAATCCTAATGTTAGTTACTTCAAAGCTTTTGGCAGTAGATATTTTATTAAAAAGAGATGATTATACTAGTAAATTGGATGCTAAGAGTGATGAAGGAACATTTCTTGGCTACTCCACTAAGAGAAAAGCTTTCAAGTGTTACAACAAAAGGAGAAAGAAGATTGTGGAGAGTGTGAATGTAAAATTTGATGAGTACTCTAATGATACCAGCAAATCTGATCCAGAAGATGATGAACAAAAACTTGTGTTTATTGAACCGAATGTATGGAAAGATGTTGAGTAGAACAGTGTAGATGAAGAAGATGAAGAACAAGAAAAGTTTATTGCACCATAACAGGTTATTCTTAGGTATGTAAGGTTAAATCACTATGAAGACCAGATAATAGGTGACAAGAATGTTGGAGTGCAAACTAGAAGGAAAATCAGAGAAAGCTCTTGTCTAATTCCTATAGTTGAACCGAAGACAATTAAAGAAGCTCTTAAGGATGATGACTGGTTAAATGCAATGAATGAAGAACTTGATCAGATTGAGAAAAACAACACTTGGTCACTTTTCCTACACCTAATGATAAAATGTGATTGGTACAAAATGGGTATTTAGAAACAAGTTGAATGAAGATGGAGAAGTTGTTAGAAACAAGGCAAGACTAGTATGTAAAGGGTATGCACAAGAAGAAGGTGAAGAATATGGAGAGACCTTTGCACCGGTTTCTAGGCTTGAAGGAGTTAGAATGACACTTGCATTTGTAGCATTTAAAGGCTTTAAAGTCTATCAAATGGATTTAAAGAACATTTCTAAATGGTATTCTTGAAGAAGAGGTGTATATTGAACAACCAGATGGGTTTGTATTGTCAGAAGATAAGGATATGGTATGCAAACTGCATAAGACATTATATGGATTGAAGCAACCACCAAGGGCATGGTTTGAAACACTTCATGCACATCTGATAAAGATAGGATTTTAGAGAACCAGTGAGGACAACAATATTTCTTTGAAGACTGAAGAAGACAAGATGTTGATTACAGAAGTATTTGTTGATGACATCATATTTGGAGGAAATGATGATATGAGTATGACTTTTGTAGATGAGATGAAGAAAGAATTTGAGATGTCTCTTATAGGTGAGATAAAAAAATTCATTGGATTGCAAGTCCAACAACTGAAAGGTGGAATTTTTATCTGTCAATCCAAGTATGTGAAGGAAGTGTTAAATACCTTTGGAATGGAAGACTGTAAACCGGTTGGCACACCTATGGTTACCAGTTGCAGATTTTTAAAAGAATATGTTTCACCCTCTGTGGATGAGAAGGACTGCAGGTCTATGATTGGGAAATTGCATTATGTTGTTCATAGTAGACTGGATATTTCCCATGCAGTTGGTTTAGTACCAAGATTTGAGAAGAGCCCTAAGGAGACACATATGATAGCAATGAAGAGGATATTTAGATATCTTAGAGGGGCAGTTAACTATAGATTATGGTATCCATATAGAGGAATTTTTTCTTTCTAGGTATTCACTGATGCTAATTTGGCAAGAAACGCGGATGATCGGAAGAGCACAATCGGTGGTTCATTCTTTCTAGGTGGTAGATTGGTAGCTTGGACCAGTAAGAAACAGACTTGTATTTCTCAGTCTATAGCAGAAGCAGAGTATGTAGCTGCATCCATGAATTGTACACAAGATATATGGATGAGACATGTCTTGGAAGGATTCAAGCAAGATATGACAGAATCGGTGATCATACATTGTGATAACACTAGTGCTATAAACATATCCAAGAACTCGGTACTGCATGCAAGGACTAAACATATTGAATTCAAGTATCACTTTTTGAGAGAAAGAGTGCAGGGAAAGAAAGTGAGATTGGAGCATGTATCAAGTAAAGAGCAATTGGCAGATATATTCACTAAGCCATTTCCTAAGGCTACCTTTGAATATCTCAAAGGTAAGCTAGGGGTTATACCCCTACCCAAGATCAACTAGGATGCTGGTGAAGCATCAATCCAGTGAACTCATTGAATATCTTTCACTGTGGATTGACGAGAAGTGGGCTACTCCTCAAGGGGAGCAGTTGAGATGATGACAAAAGATGCCTTTGCACCTTTGGCATTGTTGTCAAAGGGGGAGAAGAAATATGATAGGGAGAGAAGAGAAATAAAGAGAAAAGGAGAAGAACTGATGACCAGACAATGATATATAACAGAAATAACAAGTTTCATGATGAGATTTTGGTGTTGCAATTTTTGGTGTTGCCATCAATGCCAAAGGGGGAGATTGTTGGCATGTTGCCATAACTGATGGAGATGATGATGTACCATTAAACGACTATTGGTGATGATATATTGATAGACTGTTGGTGATAATATAATTATGGTATGATTCTTGATGATCAGTTATTTCTGTTTTCATTGATGGCAACCATATTTGTCCATATTTGAGAAGGTTGAGTGTGTCAGTGATCAGAGAAGTGTGTGTGTGTGTGTGTGTGTGTGTGTGTTGAACTAGATTGAGATGTCTGCATGAGAGAACTAGATTGGGTCTGACAAGGATTTGTAATAGCAAGCTATGAAGTGTTGAGTCCAGATCACTTATATGGTTTTTCCTAACAGTTGCAGCAGCATTAAAATCCCTTAATCGGGTAGGTCCTAACAGGCCTAATCTTATAAATCCCTTCACTGGGTGGCTCATTAATTTGGTTTTAAATCCTCCAGCATGGTTACTCTTAATAGGGTAAAGCTCTTAATAGAGCTAAGTTGTAAAATACCTTGACTAGGTGACTCCTAACAGGGTCTTCTCTTAACCGGGCATTGTTGTAAAGCTCCTAATCGGGCTAGGCTCCTAACAGAGCGCATTTTGAAAGAGTGCATATTTTGTGGGTACTAATTCCCACCGTGGTTTTTCCCATTTGGGTTTCCATGTGAAAAAACCTTGTTTTCATGTTGTGGATGGATTGTTGAGTTATGCATTTGATGTATTTACTATATTTGCTTAATGATGAACAACTGAGTTGCTACCGGTAATATTTTGGTAAATCTGCATTAACTGATTGTTTGATCAGCTACTGATACTAGTTATGAATTGTTTTGTGAAGTATTTTGTAGATTGAGGAAAATTTTCTGTTTATTGTATATTATTGATTCACCCCCCCTCTCAGTAATAACTAGATCCTCACAATAATAGTTATAATATGTAGGAAAGAGTATTTAATGTCCTCATGGAAGATGTTCTTCATTCCTCCGATTCTTGATTTTCATGTTTTGTAGTTCTAGATACAATGTCTATGTTTTTTGGGTGATGCACTATCATGTTTTCAAGTTCTTAGTTTCTTAGATGATGTAGTTGGTAGTGGCGGTTTGTTGATAGTGAGGTTGTTTGTTAGGACTGGTCTAAAGAATTCTTTGCATTGTTTTTCTTTGCTAATTCAAGTGTTGCGGCTTGGTGTACATGTTCATATAGTTTTTGCAGTGTTCTAATTCATATTTGTAGTGTTGTTTTGATTGGAAAGTGAAGTTATGTTTTTGTGTGTTCAATGTTATTAGTTATGTTGGTCTCTAACTAACTTAGGTGGTTTATCTTATTTGGATCATATCTTTTTGGTCTAAATATGAATTTAAGGTTGAGTTATAATGTTGATATAGGTCTCTTTGTGGCGTGTGTATATCTATATTGAGTATTTTACATTGGGTGATGCTTTTGGGTTGACTAGTTAGCATTCTTCATTGTTTATCTACACGTTGTGTTTGATGCCAATTTTGAAGGATGTTATAGAATGTGTGGTTCATTTAAACTATCTTAGAAAGATGTGTTGTGATGTATATGGGTCCCCTTTATCTCTTAGGGTGGATTGCATTGAGTTCTTTTGGTCCAGGTGGCTAACGTTATGTAATTCATGTATACTTTGTCTATGACTGACCTAGTTAAGGGTTTCAATGTATAACCTTATATAAATGGAAGTGTGGATGTGTGATTTTGTGTGTGAATCATTTTTAATTGGCTTTGGATGATATGCAATTAGTATAAGTGCAAATTTGTATTTGTGATGAGCTTTGATATCATATCTTCAGTACAGTAATGTGTTGAGAAAGTGAACGAAATCAAAGATGTTTGTCATGATATTGTTTCCTTGACATAGTGGTTCAAGGATAGTTTCATGATCATGAGATCTTGTTCATTACAATTAATTTTCTCAATACCTACCAGAAGATAGTGAGTCCTTTGGTAGCTTGTGTAGTTCTCTATATATTGCCCTGAGATTGTGCATCTTAGTATTGCAAGTCTCTTATATCTTGCCCTAAGGTTGTGTGCCTTAGTTTTGCTAGTCCAATCAAGTGTAGTCATCTCCTTGACCTTAATCCTAAAACATTTTAATTAATTATTAATATTGTGAGTGTGATTCTTATCATGTTTTTTCTCTTCTTGGGTTTTCCACATAAATTTGATGTTATTGTGTTTGTTATGCTTTGTGGTTTCATGTTTCATAATTGAAAAGATAATTTAATTGTGGTTTGAAGTTTAAGGGATTGTAAGTAAGTTCCTTTATGATCCATGCTAATTCATCCCCCTTATCAGTCATGTGGTGTGTTCAACATATGCTTCCACAAGGTTTACATGGGGAATCCTTTCAAGAGAAAAAATGACCACCAAAATAATTTAATAGCTATATAATTCATAATAAGAAAATACTCAATGCATTAAGGTCTTTGAAACCTTATATACTATTGACGAATATCCTTTTGTCTTACACAATTAAATGATTAAACTCGACACATTCTTAAGAAAATATATATAGACATATTTGCTAGTATATCAATGTTTTAACCATTCAAACAACCCATAGAATACCAAGAGTCATGCAACAATATTCTAACCATGCATAATGTTAGCATATGATATAAAACATCAAGTGTGATGCCTCCACATGGATGGCCACCTAATGAGATCTATCATTACTGCACATAATGAATCAATAGTTGCAACCTTAATACCATCAATATATGTGTGTGTTGATGATGACAACTCTAACACTCTTAAAACACATGTTCTCTTACACCATATGAGGGTTACTCTGCCCAACATTCATGCATAGCATAACAAAGAGAATTAATCAAAAAATTGCAAGAAATAAGTTTCCTTCTATTTCTTAATGAAATGAAAATTCACACATGCTCTTCTCTTTAAATAAATTAAAATACACAATATTCAACTAAAAAATATTAGCCAATTAGACTTTACAACTTTTCAACATAGAGTTGCAAGTTATTCTTCTACACCCCTTACTACTCCTCTTTATGAAGAAAAGAACTCAACTCTGAATGCCTAAACCTCTATCCCAAGCCCCTATTTATAGTTCTCTTGTGCTTCTTTAAATCTTCACACCCCCTCTAAGGTATAAAAGAATGAAAATAAATAAATGGAACACATAGCAAATAGATGACCTTTCAACTTCCTTGGGATACCACCTAAAGAGACATCTTTTCAATTTTCTCAAGTGGGTGCCTTTTTCCTCTTTGTATATAACCATTCAATAAATATGAGTGCATGACTCTTCCCCATTTCTTGTCCCTATATAAAGAATTGTATTTTTATGATTTTAGCATTATAAATGATAGAAAAAGGGTTCCCTTAAAAATTAAAATTTCCA
The DNA here is from genome assembly GCF_030272615.1 of Cryptomeria japonica. Taxonomy (NCBI): domain Eukaryota; kingdom Viridiplantae; phylum Streptophyta; class Pinopsida; order Cupressales; family Cupressaceae; genus Cryptomeria; species Cryptomeria japonica. The sequence goes on from NC_081415.1 coordinate 292,694,865, forward strand.
TTGAACATATGCCACAAATATTTAATAGTTTTAACCTCCTATATTTTCTTAGACACAAGCTTAGGTATATGGAGACCCATATATGTTTACATTTATTTTTAGCCTCCTAACCATAATAAAAAATAAAATCAATAATATTTTTGAGAGATGTAGGATTTCCCTACACCCCTAGATGCTCTTGCACTAGACACCTAGGGTAGGAAAATTTTGTGAGCTTTCTCTCACAAAATAGACTTGGATGGTAGAGCCACTCTTTTAGGTTGACAACAATCTTTAGTTAACTCCATAAATATAGCAGGTACCTCCAACTAGTTCTTATTTCTCCTCTTTCAACACCTATTTGAAACAATCATCACTTTTCTCTCATAACTCTACTTACTATTCTTCTCTCCTTTCATGGGTTTTGTATCCACCATTTTCTATCCTCCACCAAATTTCACCTTCAAGTTCCTTTGTTGTGATTATCAAGTCACTACAATCTATCCTCCTTTACTTGGAATATCTTCATGCCCAGTACTCCACACACAAGTTGATATGAATGACCTTATTGAAATTACAAATTTCCCTATATTCTTCTTCACACTCTTCAACCTGTATCATATCAAATGAATCAAACTCAAAACTCTCAAGCTTTACATTATTTTCCTTCACTACTCCAACCTCCTTTCCTTTATTTTTTGTTGCACCATTCAATTCCTTAGGTTCATCTGTCCAATTTACTCTAACAATTTGTCGATGATCTTCATCTCTTCTTTCCACTAAAGTTTATTATCCTCTTCACCCACTTTCTTGTCAAATCTAGGGCCTTCTAACTCTATCATCTCAGGTTCTCTATTTGTTGCAACCTCTTCAACTATCACAATTTCATTCTTCCCTTCTTTTTTGGTCGTTGTTGCACTCATCTCCTCATCTTCATCCTTCTCTTCCATTCCTTCCAAAGACATGTCTCTACTAAAAACTCATTTTCTTCTACTTCTTTTTTGTTTCTTTCAATCACAACATTATTAGGAAAATAAAAATTTTCCAAGGAATCTATTCTAATTTCAATATTTTCTCAATTCTTAATGGAGCTTCATGTTCTCCACTTCTTCCTAATACTATTCCCAAAATGGGATTATCACAAGTCTCCTCATGATCCATCTCATCCTCCTTTTTGAAATCATTTTCACCTTTAGAGACTCTCATGTCCCTTTGTAAACAATTTTTTTTTCATAATCTCATTCAAAGCTTTTATGCCTCCTTCTCCACCCTATGTAGTCACAGGTCCAATCTACAACAAATTCCTCTAGGACTCTAGCTATTTGTAGTTACAAGTCTCCTCACTTGCAACAAAATCTTCTATAACTCAAATCCTATGTAGTTACAAAATCCTCTTCTACAACAAACTATTTCTAGAGTTTTCTTGGGACACCTTCAAGCTTCTTCTATCCACAAGTCTTGTTGTTCATCTCCACTCTAAGAATCTTGTGGCTCTAATAACAAATGATGATAGAGACTTCCCCTGATACTCTAAAAACACATGCTCTCTTTCACCATATGAGGCTTACTCAACCCAACATTCATACATAGCATAACAAAGAGAATAAATCAAAAAAAAAAAACTTTTCATTCATTTTTTAATGAAATTAAAATTTACACATGATCTTTTATTTCAATAAAATAAAATACGCATTATTTAACTACAAAATATTAGCCGCTTAGGCTTTACAACTTTCCAAGATGGAGCTACAAGCTATTCTTCTACACCCCTTACTACTCCTCTTTATCTATAAAAAGAAGAATTCAACTTTGAATGCCTAAAACTCTATCCCAAGACACTATTTATAGTTCTCTTATGCCTCTTGCATTTCTCACACCCCCTCTAATAGAGAAACACATGGAAATAAAGAAATGCAACACATATCCAATAGATGACCTTTCAACTTCCGTAGAAGGCTACCTAAAGAGGTGTCTTTTCAATTTTACCAAGTGGGTGCCTAAAAAGGTGTATTTTCTCATTTTTATGTAGCTGTAGACACCTAAAATTAATATTTAAATAATTTAAGCCTATCAACATAATTAATTGACTTAATTATGTTATCCTCATTCCTCACATAGTCAATTAAATCTAATATAATTAATCCTATCACTATTGTCCAATAATTAATCTATCAAATAAATTAATTATTCCCCTATTCTTCTAAAGTTCCCTCCAATAATTATTTCCTCTAAACCCACTCAGTTAATTAGTTCTAATTAATTAACCTAGTCATGTGATTCCTACAAATCACTTTTCCTAATCCCACTCAACCTAATTAATCCTTATAGAATCTCTCAAAATCATGCTTATCATTATCCCTCTATTTTTAATTCCCACTCATGTCACATCAACATTTAGCCTCTCAAAGAAATTCAAATTTCTTTGAATCCCTCAATGCATCCTTATTTTGGAATTTTTAACTCCTCATATTTGAAATTCAAATTTCTCCCCCCTTTTTCCCAAGGAATTTTATATTCTTGTTTATTTTCCCAAGGTATCCTTGATCCATGCCTTCTATCTGAAACCAATCTCAACCCTTCATGATCAAATCAATCTTGGGCCTCCATTGGCCTTCTCCAATCTATAAATTGGAGCTTATTCTACTCACAAATCATCCACTTCTCATGCATTGTCATGGTGCTCTTTTCTCCTCTCTCTTCTTCCTTCAATCTTTCAATTCAAATCCATCCAATAATCCTATCAAATCCAATCTATCTTGTTGAGCACTTGGAGAGCATTCCACATCACAATCAAGGAGCTAATCCAAACAAGGTAAGGAGGGGCGCATCCTTGGCTTCACCAATAGCTCAATCCGAAGAAGGTATAAGCTTCCAAGGTATAAACAATTTGTTTATGTTTTCATATTGTTTGTTGATGTTTCATGTTTTTGATGTGTTTGAATGCTTTGTTTGCATACCAACCGTTTGATCTCACCTTGCTAAATTGTATCCTCTTCAATAACCATTTAATAAATATGAGTGCATGAATCTTCCCCTTCCTTTTTCTCCCATCAAGAAGGGTATTTTTATGATTTATTATTATAAATGATGGAAAAAGGTATCCCTTCTTGAAAATTACAGTTACCATTGAGCATAGGCCACAAATATCAAATAATTTTAACCTCTTATCTTCTTTTGGACACTTTCCTAGGTGCATGGAGACCCATAGATGCTTACATTTATTTTTAACCACCTAAACATAATAGGAAATAAAAATGACAATATTTTTTGGGAGACGTAGGACTTCTCTAAACCCCTAGATGCTCTCCCATCAATGTTACTAGTAAAACCACCTCTACTAGATTGACACTTTTGGTAACTCATATCAACATAACATTTCTATTAACTATGTTGTTACTTATTGTCATTTTCCAAGACATTATATTGATCTTAGTTTGTGTTGCATAAATGCTAGTTATGTTGCATGTACTCTTGTATCACTATTCATTCTCTAGGAAATTCTAATTACGTATGTAATTATGAGTTCTTCAAATGTTTATGTTATTACTATATTACTAACACATGTGAAAAACTTATGTGATTTACTAAATAAATTGCAACATATAATTTACAAATGATTATTCTTGTTCTAATATAATATTTTTACCTTCATCACATATCAACACAATCAAGTATATATAAAAGTTAACCCTAAAAGGAATCTCTACAGTGAAGATTCTAAGCATTAAAATCATCAACTTGATATTTATTATAGGAGAGAGTGTGGTATTCAACCCAAGATATTAACATCATGCTCAAGAATGGGATAATCACATCTTATCCCTACACCACATGAACTTTATAGTACTAACAAGTTTTGTCAAAGAATTTATATTCTTTAGTTGAGTATCAATTTTCTCATCTATAATTTCATCATGCTTGAAAATGGGATAATCAAATCTTATCCCTACACCACATGAACTTCATAGTACTAACAAGTTTTGTCAAATAATTATAGTATGTAGTTGAGTATCAATTTTCTCATCTATTTATTTCTACTCTCAATCATCTTCCTCAAAAATTGATGCTACAAATATATATGCTTGGTTTTATTATGATAAATAGGATTCTTAGATAGAAAAATTATACCCTTTGAATCACACTTCACAACTAAATGATTCTCAAAATCAGTATAGCTTCTTAATCTCTTCAAGCACATGGTTTCCTTGCAAACATGTATTGAATCTATATATTTGGATTTAGTAGCTAATAAGGCAATGATTTGTTTCATCTTTTTCATCCAACTCATTACTTCAAATATAATAAACACATAAACACTTGTAGGCCTCTAATTATAAAAATATCCAACCCAATATGAATAAAAAAATCAATATACACTCAATGCTTTGTACACGTCATCAGTATAGTGATAAGTCAAGAAATAATTAAGGGTTTTTTTTAATTATTTGAATACCCTCTTCACATGTGTAAAATGTTCTTTACCTAGCTTCACCATAAATGAACTTATAATATTAGAGTGAAAAAGGTAATCATATAATAAATTTTTATTAGATCCCTATTTAAACTAGCATAATTAAGCTCACTTAGGTCATTTTTTGTCTAAAGTCTTAAGATTAAATCACATTTCATGATCTAATTATATCCTCACCTAGGATTTCATCAAGTGATTCACCTTTATCCTTATCAAGGATTTATACTTGTATATTGTAATACTAATTATTTTGCATCTAATAAATTTTAGGATTCATATCAAATCAATTATTTTTCTCGTGTGATAGGTTATTTTTTATTGCAAGAGACCCTTGAGGTTTTGTGGGAGTTCAATCATCAAATCTAACATAAAACTCTCACAATTTGGCAAATTTTTGGTCTAGTACACATCATAGCATAAATGAGAATTCATATGGTACTCTCTAAGAAACCTTCCTTGTTTCATCCAAATATTCTATAAATTTAGGATCGTGTTCCTTGTAAGGAAGCTAAGGTAGTAGAACAAATTCCTACAGTAATATTGAGAGGAAATTTATGCAAAAAAAACTTTGCAACAATTATGGAAATAAACACAAATTTCATTTATACTACAAAACAATGATTTATGTTGTGAAAACTATTTTGGGAGGAAAATGCCACACTCTAAAAGTTTCTCAATATACTATTCTAAAATAAACTAGATTACAATATACTTATAAAACAAGCTTCTCAAAGGAGTATCACCAACTAAAGATTTAAAGGTAACTCATTAGCTATTAAAAAATCACACAATACAAAACTGTATAGTTAAATACAATGTCCTGGTAAAATAAGGTTGCCCTCTAGGACAATAAAATCGAACATAATCTCTATTGTCAAATATGAGACCTAATGATGAACAATCTAGATTAATAATAAAAATATGTAAAATGTGGCTCTAAAGGGCACTCCCCCAAACCCCCACCAAGGCATGTGGTCCTTGGAACTTGCAAGAGATTAGAGTGTACCCTTCTTGAAACCCTCAAACTAAAATATATTCTTATTACAATTTCAAGGTTGAGAAACCATTTTCCTAACATTCCTTACCCAACCTTGTGCTAGCTAGTAGGAGTAAGCTTACGAATTTATTTTCTTGCATTCAAAACTTGTACAAAACTATCTCAAGATACTTGCTTTGATTTAGCCATAATTTTCCTTTTAGTCATATGTCCAATATTTGTATAAAAATAATTTGTATGGCACTCCTAATTATTTGATGTCAAACTTACTAGACATCTAAGTTTTAAGTTTCTAGGTCAATCCTTTACTGTCTCCAATGATAATCATAATATTAATTTCTTAAAAAAAAAATTAAGAACATGACCATTTTGTAATATGCACATGGTCAACATCACTTCTTTAAAATCCTAATTCTATCACATGTATTGAAAAAAATTGGTTCCACATCTAAGGGGTTGTCTTAACCTTTATAAAGACCTACAAATCTTATAAACTAGTTTCACCTTGTTTCCTTTCAAAATTTTCATGTAAATTTCCTCCTCTAATTCTTCATGCAAGAACATTTCCTTGACATTTGTCTACTCAATATCCAAATCAAGAGTTGTAATAATATATAACAGCATCCAAATGGAACTTAACAACCAAGTAAAATATTTCACAAAAATATGAATTCTCGGTCTAGGAATATGTTGTTGTTATCAACCATGCCTTATACTACTTAAGTCACCCATATTCTCTAAATTTATTCTTGAACATCCACTTGCATCTAATTATCCTCAAGAAAATTAACCAAATTTCAATTCTTAGATTACTTTAATTCCTTCATCTCCTCATCCATGGCATTCTTACATGAATTTATTTTTAAAAAAGTTAGCCTCTTCCACAAAACTTGGTTAACTATAAATACAAGTAAAAGAAAAAACACATTGAAAATTTGGCGGCGTATAGCTATCAAGTGATCTTTTCTACCTTGTATAACTTTAACAATGATTGATTAAGAACTCCCTACCACATGCTCACCTTGTTCTTCTTCAAAGTTACCACCATATGCATTTGCATATTATTTTCCTAGATTATTTTGTTTACTAATCTATTTAATTTTAGAATCACTTTGTTGCTTCAATTTTTTTTCACAAATTAACATTTTATTTTCAATTTTATTTGGATTTTATTCATCAATTGAGACTCTAAGTTTCATTAATCTATATCTCTTGAGTAGATAAATTTCAAGATTTCTAGATTCCAAAGCTTTTAAATTTTCACATTTTCACTATAGATAATGAAAATATATCATTTAGCCTTGAAATTCAACTTAGACCACCTCTCCTTAGGCACCTAAACAAATATTTCATAGCCAAAAACCCACAAATGTGTCACCGTTAGTTTTCTTCCTATCCAAATATCATATAGTGTCTTGTTTTATAAGGCAAAAGTAGGATACCTATTTTTCAAGTAGCATGTGATGTATATTGCCTCAACTGAGAAATCGTGTACTAGATATACACTACTTAAGATGCTCGTAGCTTGATCCAAGATTTTTATATTTATCCTCTCAATCATTACATTTTGACACAGTGTCTATGATGTGATCCTTTGCTTCATAATTCTGCCATTCTTAGAAAATACATCAAAATATTTAGAGCATAGTTGACCACCATTATAAATCCTTAGTTATTTGATATTCGTACCAATCTAATTCTCAATGAAATTTTTTAACTCCTTAAACTTAAGATATATTTCAAACTTCCTCCTAAGAAAATACACCCAATAATACCAAAAATAATCATTAGTGAATGATAAATAGTACAACTACGAGATGGGATAATTGCAAGACTAAACACATAATTGTGTATCACCTCCAAAATCTCCTTTGCTTCAATGCTTCCAAAATTGAACTACAATCTATTATGTTTTCAAAGGAAACAATGCCCACAAAAGTCAATACCAACAAAACAATCAATAATCCTTCTACCATATCTACATTCACTAAGGTTTTCAAACCTTTTTTTCATTCTATTTACCCAACCATAGATGTCACAATAACCCTAATTCAAATGTATTAACATTATCACAACTAGGTAAAGTGGATGCATCCAACCTCTATATAGCACCATGTTGGACCTCCTCTACAAGCATCATATTACATCTAAAACACATATATCAAATGTGACATGAATTATTAAGTTAATAAGTAAATATAAGAGTGACCTTACTCTACTATCTATGAAGGCAACCTTGACCTTTCCCTAATCAATTATACTCAAATAATTGTTATTGCTAAGGAATATGTTGGCATTATAACAGACAAGGGAGATTGTTGGCATTTCAATAAGGATATTGAGAAGGTTGTTATGTATATAACTGATTAAGGATGTTTACTGTCTTAATATTATTATTTTGTCATTGATGTCAACAAATTGATTTTCTAATTCAGTATGATGTTGCCATATCTTGAGAAGTATGAATTGGTGAGTATAAAGATGTTGGTAAAAGACACAGAAAGAATGTGATGAATAAGGGGAGGAATAAGTTATTCAAATGGGTAGCTATTACCGAGTTGGACAATGATGAGATCATGATGTTTAGATTGTTTTGATATCCTACATATGTTATTGATTGTAAGGTTAATACTATATTATATTACCGAGTAAAGAACCTAGTCGGTAAAACCTAAGGAACCTAGTCGGTAAACCCTAAGGTTATCGCTATCGGTTAATGAAGGCGGTATGTCTACCGAGTGAAGTTTAGTATTTACCGAGTTACAACTGAGTAATAACATAATGCATTGAATGAATAAAATCATTATTTAATGAAGGGAGTTGATGAGCTGGTTATGATTAAATGATTGGTATGTCATGCATGAATTTTATTAAAGAATCTATGGCAAAGGAAAATAGGCAAGAAGATCTACAACTCATATTGAACCACAATACCCTATCACAAGTTCCAAGAAATGTATGAAAGTTCCAAGGTGGGGTAAAACATTTTCAAATCAAAGGATACATTGAACCTGGTCAAGTTTGAAGATCCGATGGCTATGATTGATCATGGGATATGTGATCAAGGAGGTTAAGCGGTTGGCAAATTGTTTATAAATAAGGAACTGTTGATAAACAATGTATGCGAGCAACTGTATGCACAGGGATGCTACATAATGATTACCGAACATAGAAGCTTAAAGACCTATTTGAATAACAGAGTATAGAGCCCAGCAGATGGACAAGATTAGTTTTATGTCTAGATTGTATTGAGAAAATAAGAATCTACTTTAGCATTTTTAGATGTGAAGTTGCAAATAGATTTTTATTACTGTTATTTTGTAAAGTGACAGAAAATCTCTTAACCGAGTGGACTTAACAGTCTTATTTGTAAAACCCTCTAGCAAGGTGACATTCTAATTGAGTGTTTGAAATCCTTTAACAAGGTCACTTCTAACAAGGTGAAGATCCTAACAGATCTGAGGGAAATCCCTTAACCAGGTCACATCTAGCAATGTGTTTGTAATCTTTAATAGGATTTGCTTTTAACCAAGCATACTCTAAAAGAGTATACTTCTTAGTGGGTCTGAAATCCCATAGTGGTCTTTCCCTATTTGGGTTTCCATGTTAAATCTGGTGTTATGATTTTTATATGCTTATGAGTTTGCATGTTTAGTAGTTTTGGTTATATTGCTGAAGTATATGTTACCGAGGTTGAATTTGTTGTTGTTATGGAAGATTAAGTTTGTATGATTCACTCCCCCCCTCTCATCTTATTAGCTTGGCAATTGTACTTAACATTAAGTATTAGAACTATCAATTGGTATCAGAGCTTCTAGACTCCGGAAGAAAAGTTTAAAGGTACTTGAGGCAAAGATCCAAAGATGTATAAGAGAGATGCACCGAAGCTGAACAATTCAAATTTCTCTACATGGCAGAAAAGGATGAAGCTGCACCTATCAGGAGTTGGAGAATATGTTGTATATTATCTAGAGAATGATTTTATTACACCGAGCACCTATCCATTGACAATGGAAGGGATAAAGGCAAAGCAAGAACATATTCAAGCAATGATTGAAATAAAATCTGCATTGACCGACTCAGAGTTTAATGATCTAGAAGGCTGCAATGATGCAAAGGCAATGTGGGACAAGCTCATATCTTTGTATGGTGGAGATGAACATGTTCAAAGAGCAAAAGTGGATAGTCTAAAAGAACAACTTGAATCTATGAGGATGAATGAAGGTGAGAACATAACCCAGTACAGTACAAGACTAAAGGAGATTGTCAATCAAATCAAAGGAGCGGGTGGAACTATTGAAGAAAAGCATATAACAAGTAAGTTGTTAAGAACCCTTCTACCAGCTTACACAATTCGAGTCTCTGCAATCAATGAATTGAGGTCTGTATCCAATATGCCAATTTCTTTAGATGCTACTATTGGTAAGCTACATGCATTTGAGTTAAGTAATTTTGATAACAGTGGGTCATCGGTAAATAAAGTTGATTCTGCATTTAGTTCTTTTCATATTGGTGAATCTGATTATTACAATGATAAAATGAGTAAGTACACTAAAGGGGATCACAGTGGAGAAAGTGAAAGATTTCACAAGAACATGGAAGAAGTACACAAACTGTATGAGGAAATCAGAAAGCAAGAAGAGTTTGAAGCACTATTAGCCAGAAGGTTACCGAGAGGCAAAGGTAAGTATAAAGGAAAACTACCTTTGAAATGTTTTAATTGTGATAAGATATGACATATGGCTTCTAACTGTCCTAACAAAGATTCTACTGAAAAGAGAGATTACCGAGATGACAGACAGAAAGATAATCATTACAGAGGCCACTAAGACTTCAGAAGAAGAGATAGAAAGTCATGCCTAATAGCTGATGAGGAATCCAATGATGATAAATCAGATGAAACTGATACAGAGGAAGTACTTTATGTGGCTATAAAAGATGGATCAAATGAAGAAAGGTATGAACAAAAATCCCTAATATCTCACATAAATACTAATGATTCTTGGATCATAGATAGTGGATGCTCACATCACATGACAGGTGATAAACACAAATTTGTTACATTAGAAGATTATGATGGAGGCTATGTAAGATTTGGTAATGATGCACCATGTCGGGTAAAAGGTAAAGGATCTATAACACTTCTTGACAATGCAAGATGCAATGATGTTTATTGGGTTGAAGGTTTGAAATACAATTTGTTGACTGTAGCACAGCTAAACAATACAGGTTACCGAATAGAATTTCAGAAAGGAATTGTCAAAGTTCATGACAAGAATGGAAAGTTAGTTGTCACCGGGACACAAACAAAAGGTAACACATTTCACCTTGACTCAACTCGGAACAAGTGTCTGTATGCAAAGATAGATGATACCTGGTTATGGCATAAAAGGTTTTGTCATGTAAATTTTGATAATCTGATTAAAATAAGCAAGAAGCATTGAGTAAGAGGTCTACCGAGTCTTGAAAAACCTGAGAATGCTAGATGGGTAAAATGACAAGTTCAAGCTTTACAAGTAAGTCCTACACTTCTAAGGGAATTTTAGATCTTGTGCACACTGATCTTTTGGTCCTATGAAAGTTCAAAGCTATTATGGTGATAAATATTTCATATTATTTGTGGATGATTACTCAAGGATGATGTCAGTAATGTTTTTAAAAGAAAAATCATAAGCTTTTCAAATGTTTAAATGGTTCAAGGCAAGAGTTGAAAATGAAACAGGCAGACAACTGAAATGTCTTAGATGAGACAGAGGAGGAGAGTTCACATCTGACAAGTTCAACCTATTCTGCAATGATCATGGTATAAAAAGATAAGTCTCTTCACCGAGAACTCCACAGCAAAATGAGATAGCTGAGAGAAGAAATAGATCTATTGTGGATTATGTCAGAACCCTAATGATTGAAAAGAAAGTGCCACAAACATTTTGGAGAGAAGCAATAAGCATAGCAGTTTACACCCTGAACCGAGTACAACTAAAGAAAGGAACTTTGAAGACACCATATGAGATCTGGTATGACAAGAAACCTAATGTAAGTTACTTCAAAATCTTTGGAAGTAGATGCTATGTACACAAAGATGATAGAAATGGCAAGTTTAATCAGAAAAGTGAAGAAGGAACATTTTTTAGTTATTCTTCTAGAAGTAAAGCATTTAAATGTCTGATCAAATCATCTAACAAAATAGTAGAAAGTGCAAATGTGAAAATTGATGAATTTGCAGAAAGAAATGATGAAGGAAACTGCAAAGAACCAGAAGATTATGATGAATTTGTCTATGTTCAACTGACAGGTCCTACCGAAAAAACTGTAGAAGATAATGAAGAGAATATCTAGTTACCGACTGATGAAGAAGATCATACAGAGCCTACCGAGCCTGTATTAGCCAAGTATGTTAGAAGACATCATGCATCAAGTCAGATTATAGGAGATAAGGATGATCCAGTGATGACAAGGAACAAACTGAGATAGAACACATGTCTGATATCTAAATTTGAATAGAGGATAGTGAAAGAGGCATTTAACAGTGAAGATTGGATAAATGCTATGACAAAAGAGATTGATCAAATCAAGAAGAATGACACACAGACACTGGTCCCAAGACCGAAGGACAAAAATGTAATTGGTACAAAGTGGATTTTCATAAACAAGCTAAATGAAAAAGGTGAGGTCATTCAAAATAAAGCAAGACTAGTGTACAAAGATTATGCCCAAGAAGAAGGAATTGATTATGGTGAGACTTTTGCACCTGTGGCAAGACTTGAAGGAGTAAGAACATTGTTTCCATATGCTTCTTATAAGAATTTCAAGGTATATCAAATGGATGTCAAATCTGCATTTCTGAATGGTATATTAGAAGAAGAAGTTTTGATTGAACAACCTGAAGGATTTGTTGAAGACAAGAATAAAGATCAGGTATGTAAATTGAATAAAGTTTTATATGGTCTGAAACAAGCACCTAGAGCATGGTATGAAAGATTGCACTCTTATTTAATCAAGATTGGTTTTATAAGAACAAGTGTAGTAACATGTACATGAAGAATGATGAAAATGGAATACTGATCTCAGCCATATTTGTTGATGATATTATCTTTTGTGGAAATGACTCTCTATGCAAGAACTTCGGAAATGAAATGAGCAAAGAATTTGAGATGTCATTAATCGGTGAGATAAAGTATTTTATAGGTTAACAGCTACTACAAATGAAAGATGAGATTTTCATTACTCAATCCAAGTAGATTAAGGAAAACTTGAAGAAATTTGGAATGGAGGATTCAAAACCAGTAAGTACTCCTATGACTACCAACTATAAATTATCAAAGAATGATGAATCTGCATCTGTTGATGACACACTTTACTGATCCATGATTGGAAAGCTACAATATGTTGTTCACAGTAGGCCAGACATAGCACATGCAGGAGGTATAGTTGCAATATTTTCTACAGATCCTAAGGAAACACACATCACAGCAATCAAGAGAATTTTCAGATACTTGAAATGCACTGAGGATTATGGCTTAGTATATCAGAAAGGAAATATTTTTGATTTAAAAGTTTATACTGATGTTGATTGGGCAGGCAACATTGATGACAGAAAAAGCACAAGTGGAGGAGCTTTCTTTTTAGGAGAAAGACTAGTGAGTTGGCTTAGCAAGAAACAAGGATGTGTTTCACAGTCAATAGCAAAAGCTGAATATGTTGCTGCAGCATTGAATTGTACCAACATACCATGGATCAAACAACTGTTGGAAGGTATAAATGAGCAATTTACCAAGCCAGTAACTATATTCTGTGACAATACTAGTGCCATTAACATTTCAAAGAATCTTGTTATGCGCTCTAAGACAAAGTACATCTCTATCAAATATCATTATCTTAGAGAAGAAGCTCAAGAGAAGAAAGTGGTGTTGGAGTATTTTAGCACAAAGGAACAAATACCAGATATCTTCACCAAGCCACTACCAAGGGACACTTTTGAGTGTCTCAGAAGTAAGTTACGGGTCCTACCCCTATCTTCCATTCACTGACTGAGTTCGGTGAAAGCATCAATTCGATGACTCTACAAAATATCTTTTAAGAGTTGATGTTGATTTACACACTTTAGCATGTTTTCTAAAGGTGTGCAGGAAACAAATATAGGGAACAGGAATTGAAGACAAAAGGCTCTAACTGAGACTAAGTTGACACATAACAGCAGGAAATCACTTCATACAGGAAGAAATTATGTTTTAGTTCTTTACTTTTTGGCATTGTTGTCAAAGGGGGAGAAGATTAAAGAAAAGGGGAGAAGACTAATGTATGGGGGAGAAGACTGATGATAGGAGGAGAGCATTTCAGCATTTTAGAATCTCACAGCAATCTAAGTCAATTAGGTCATATCAATTGGTTTTGCCATCAATGCCAAAGGGGGAGATTGTTGGCATTATAACAAACAAGGGAGATTGTTGGCATTTCAATAAGGATATTGAGAAGGTTGTTATGGATATAACTGATTAAGGATGTTTACTTTCTTAATATTATTATTTTATCATTGATGTCAACAAATTGATTTTCTAATTCAGTATGATGTTGCCATATCTTGAGAAGTATGAATTGGTGAGTATAAAGATGTCGATAAAAGACACAGAAAGAATGTGATGAATAAGGGGAGGAATAAGTTATTCAAATGGGCAACTATTACCGAGCTGGACAATGATGAGATCATGATGTTTAGATTGTTTTGATATCCTACATATGTTATTGATTGTAAGGTTAATACTATACTATGTTACCGAGCAAAGAACCTAGTCGATAAACCCTAAGGAACCTAGTTGGTAAACCCTAAGGTTATTGCTATTGGTTAATGAAGGCGGTATGTCTACCGAGTGAAGTTCAGTATTTACCGAGTTGCAACCGAGTAATAACAGAAAGCATTGAATGAATAAAAGCATTATTTAATGAAGGGAGCTGATCAGCTGGTTATGATTAAATGATTGGTATGTCGTGCATGAAGTTTGTTAAAGAATCTATGGCAAAGGAAAATTGGTAGGAAGATCTACAACTCATATTGAACCGCAATACCCTAGCACAAGTTCCAAGAAATGTATGCAAGTTCCAAGGCGGGGTAAAACATTTTCAAATCAAAGTATACATTGAACCTGGTCAAGTTTGAAGATCTTATGGCTATGATTGATCATGGGATATGTGATCAAGGAGATTAAGCGGTTGGCAAATTGTTTATAAATAAGGAACTATTGATAAACAATGTATGTGGGCAAGTGTATGCATGGGGATGCTACATAATGATTACCAAGCATAGAAGCTTGAAGACCTGTTTGAATAACAGAGTATAGAGCCCAGTAGATGGACAAGATTAGTTCTATGTCTAGATTGTATTGAGAAAATAAGAATCTTCTTTAGCATTTTTAGATGTGAATTTGCAGATACATTTTTATTACTGTTATTTTGTAAAGTGACAGAAAATCTCTTAACTGAGTGAACTTAACAGTCTTATTTGTAAAACCCTCTAGCAAGGTGACATTCTGATTGAGTGTTTGAAATCCTTTAACAAGGTCACTTCTAACAAGGTGAAGATCCTAATAGATCTGAGGGAAATCCCTTAACCAGGTCACATCTAGCAATGTGTTTGTAATCTTTAATAGGATTTGCTTTTAACCGAGCATACTCTAGAAGAGTATATTTCTTAGTGGGTCTGAAATCCTACAGTGGTTTTTCCCTATTTGGGTTTCCACGTTAAATCTAGTGTTATGAGTGTTATGATGTTTATATGCTTATGAGTTTGCATGTTTAGCAGTTTTGGTTATATTGTTGAAGTATATGTTACCGAGGTTGAATCTGTTGTTTTTATGGAAGATTAAGTTCGTATGATTCACCCCCCCCCTCTCATCTTATTAGCTTGGCATCTATACTTAACATTAAGTATCAGAACTATCAGAATATGCTCCCTTCTTTATTCTTTATATACTCTAACTACCACACCATATGAGGTGTTCTGTAAAAATTATCTCTTGAGTTAATCAACCAAGAATCATAACCAATGACCTTAACAAAATAAATGCATCACTATTAAACTCACCATTATCAAAGGATTGATATAATTTATTTTCCTTCTTGGACCTACAATTCTTCTTATGTGACCCTTCTTACGACAATGTTAATATTTTCATTTAGACTTAGGAAGAGATTCAAACATGTCCTTACCTAAAGTATTCGCATCTCCAATATTTGTATCTCTCTCCTCCTTAGACCTTTAACCACTACGGAATTAGAAGAATTGCCATCCATGGACCTTTTCCTAATTCCCTCGCTTAACAAAATTTCAATAGCATTTTCTAATGTAAGTGATGTGTCATTACTTCTTATAGACACAATAAGTTTTTCCCATGAATCTGGTAGAGAAAAAGCACAATATAATTTTTTATTTTCATCCATTTTTCTTTCTATTGATGCAAGTTGACTTGAAACCATATTAAAGATATTCAAATTATCATTAGTTAATTTTTCTTCCCTTGTTTTTTAGGAGTATAATCTAAAAAAAACTTATCAACTAAACTCTTTTCTTGATATAATGTACCTATCTTGTTTCATATTATTTGCAGTATTTTCCTTGAACATATTCATCAACACAAAATTTGATAAACACAACCAAATCGCAACTCTAGTTTTCTTATCTCTTTTACCCAATCTTCATCGGACACACATGAGAGTTTGGTTAAAATAGTTACTACAACCCATTGATCTATTTCCACTATTTCAACTTTTACAGTTTATGTAGTGTCATAAATTGTAAACCCTTACAATTTCACTCCTTTTGTGCCCTTGCTTTAGTTTTCCCTTCCCTATGTCATTTCAAGCTTATTCGGGGTTCTATCCTATTTTAATTTTCAAGGCACTTAAATGTCATCAATCCAAATTTAAATTCAAAATGCCATATTAGGGCCTTATTACCTTGCTTATTACAAAAGTGGGGTCTATTTTATCGGTTCACTATTCAAAGGTGAACAGTGACTGACTCCTTTTTACCAAAATTTTGGGAGATTAACATATTTCCCTTAACATTGTAGAATCTAGTCTCAAAATTTGGATATGACCCTTGGAAGTTAGCTTAAATGTAAAAATACCTTGAAAAACCTATATAAAACATCATTCCTAATTCATTTTGATTATATATACATCTTTAATATCCACAAGTTTCATTCAAACACTCAATTCCTTCATTCAAGAGAAGATTAAAGTACAAGGAGAATCAAGCTACAAATTACCATCACGTGTGTTTTCATGATGGATTTTGTTATGATTTGCCATGTCATTGCATCAACACTTGGAGAACTTATCTAAAGAGCATTTAATCATCAATGAAAGGCATAATTAATTCATTTCAACACTTCAATTTAGTGTTCCTTTTAGATTTAGTCTCTAACCTACTAGGGGTAAGCTCTCTTTCTAATCATCATTTTTTTAGCAGAGGTTAACACCTACCTAGGGTTTGACTTAGACAAGCCCCTATACAACCCAAGACCACTTTTCTCTTCTTTTATGCATTTCTAGGCTCAAGAAGAAGTTCTAGACTTAGTTTGTGAGTATAGGAGCACAATGCACAAAGGCTACCAAACCAAATTCAATAGAAAAGGCATGGTCTAGGGTTCCTAATGCCCTAATCCACCTAGTATATGGTACCTAGCACTATAGTCTTGGTGATTTGACCTAAAAGTTGATAGGAATATAGTTTGGAGGTTCTTGAGATCAATTTTGATACTTGTTATCACTAGGACACCTATATAGAATTTGGTGCCTAGCTACAATGACAAACTATTTTGAGCCCTAATTTTAGACACGGGTTCCTCTTTGTATCTCAATTCAAATTATGTACATCTTAGTTGAATTTCAATTTTGTATCAGTTTGTTTATGTTTATTATTATCAATTTGGCATCATTTAACCTAGTTCTTGTATTTTCACATCTAAATCGTTATCTAATCATCAACAATCAAAGGGGAAGAAATCATTTACCAAGCACCCAACTCTCCTAAGGGACTAAAGTTGGGCCTAATTGGTTTTTCTCCAATGAAATTGGTGGGATTGGTTTTGTTTCTTAGTTTTCATGTTTAGACTAGCAAACACTCATTTTCCCTACATTTAGTTTAAAAAATCTTTGACTTTATCAATTTATATGAAACTATACATTTATGTTTGCTCTTATTACACCCTTAATCATATAATGTGCATAGGGTTTGGAGTAGTCAATTCATGGCTACTTTAACTCTTAATTAGGTTTTATCATAATTGATATAAACTTATTTATGTAGTTAAGTTAGCTTGGATGAATTCAAAGGCATAAGTAGGGTATTCTTAGGAGTTAGTGGTTAGTATAAGATCATCATTTTGTGAATTATGTTCTCATTGGAAATATTTGGAATTTCTCCCCTTAGAAGTGGCTTATCGTTCCCAAGTATTATCAAGTATTTGTATTATTTTATTCTTCTCTTATGTAATTTATTTCATTGTAATCTATTATATTATTCTCTTATCTAATTTTTTTCATTACAAGTGGTAATAGAACATGATATTGACACTCTTAGGGAAAGAATCAAAGTGATTTTCTTTTCCTCAAGGGGTTGAATTATGAAGAGTACATCTCTCTAAAATTTGTGAATTTTTTCTTGGTTTTTGGAAGGTTTTTCAAGGCTATCTTTAAGCTACTAAAGTATATATTTGAGGTCATTTGAAGTATATTTGAAGAGGTTGTTTTGAGACTAAAATTTCCACCATATTCACTCACTAGGTTGCAAATCAACATTTAAATTTTTTTGGAGATCTTAAAGGAAATATTGAGATTGTTATGGTCCATGTTTGATATCATTTAGAGAAACCTTGTCGAAGCTATTGTGAAATTATATTTTTCATAAAATTCATTCTCAAGGTTTAAAAACAATATTTTTTTTGAATATTTTTCTAAAGACAAGTTCTGGGAAAAAGTAAGTGATGAAGAGCTACTCCATCGAACACTCAAACATAACACAACAACAGATAATAACATAAAAAAACAAATAAGGGAAACAACCCTCTTTCCATTTCTTCAATAAAATGGAACTACAAATTCATAAATTACAATGCTACAACCACATGGGCTTAACTCATTACAAAGAAAATAAAATCCCTAAGAAAAAATCTATAATCCAAAGCCATGATCAACATTGATTGTGCTATCCTCTATTACCTCCATTCCCATCTTTATTCAGCACCAATAACTGCCTTAGAATGTTTTAAAAAGTGTGACTATTTATTTTCCCACCCAAGATGAATTTTCAATTGAAAGAAAAATCTTGGTAACACAAATTTCAAGAGCCATAGCTTTTGACTCAGGAATCCAATTTGTTGTTGTAATATATCATTGGAAAGCTTGAAAATATATTTACAATGTTGAAATTATCCAAAAGATCAATGAACCATTTTTTATCTTTTTTTTAAGGCTTCTAAGGTCTTCAAATTTGAGTTTGAAACTTTATAGAATAAATTTCTCAAGATGGAAACTTTAATATCTCCTAAATAGTATAAGATATTGAGATGATTCTTTTAACATTCACTAAAAAAATTAATCTCTACTTGGAATTAGTTTCATGTCCTTGCATGGGGTTCTTCTCATAGTGTGTTAGTTAAGTGATGGTGTTGTTTTTGTGACCACCAAGGTTCAAACCCCCATTAGGCCATTGTGATCATAGGCTTGTGCCTTTGCTAATCCAATGTGCTTGTGGGTTTGAGTCTGAGTTTTATTGTATGGGGATGAAGTCCCTTGTTTGTGACCTCATCAGTTCATAACTCTAGGTCAAAAGTGTTTCATGTGGTACCAGAGGGTGTGTCATGTCAGCATCGTCGATCATGAAAAAATTATTATTCGACACAAAAAAAATTTCATGTCTTTACATGCCTATATAGGCCAACTTAATAAAAATAGAAGGTAATTATTTTTAGCATTTTCAAACTTTTGAATGCCCTACACCTCATAAGTGTCATGATGGGGTTCAAAAAAACTAAAGTAATCTACAAAACATAAGGACGATATTTTTTTTTTGGTGGTGCAAGATTACCCTTACAATATTGGATGCTCTGGTATCAAGCACCCAAGATAATTTGAGAAGTGACCTTGTCACATCTCTTATCCTAGAGGAAAAATAAGATGGTCAAACTTTGCCTTAAACAGCCAAGATGAATCTTCAACATGTATTCATTTCCACTTAACTAGATATTCTTCAAACTACCTATTTCTTGTACTTCTACCCACACAACTATCTAAGATTTATTTTATCTATTCCTTCATAGGATTAGATGTTGGGATGCTCTATTTTTCTTTTGTTGGTCCCTCTTCAATTCCTCCTTCATGATACTCTATCAAATCAACAATGTTGAACATAGGTGATATGTTAGTTTCACTAGGTAACTCCACATCATATACATTCCTTGAATCATGTTTATTTATAATCTTGCATGGTCCAAACATCTTCATTTTTAACTTATATATTTTCACAGGGAACATTTCTTTCCTATGATGAACCATAACTTCAGCACCAATATTAAATTCTTTGAACTTTCCCTTCCAATTTTCTTTTTTATTGTACTTAAAAAATCATCTTACTAATATGCTTTCTTACTTCTTCATGAAAGTTCTTTATGTGTTCTACAAAGTCCTTAGCATTTGCACTACTCATACCTCATTTCTCTATCTTTATCAACTCAAAAAAATTCCTCAAAATACTCTCATATACAATCTGGAATAGGGACTTACTAGTACTCCTATTGACATAATTGTTGTGATAAATTCTTGCCTATGGTAAAATAAAATCCCATTCCTTGGGCTTATCTCCTATTGAGCATATTAACAAGTTTCATAAACTTTTATTCACTACCTCTATTTTTATGTCAATCAACAGATGGTATGTTGAATCAAACTTCAAATTTGTCATCAACTTCTTCCATAAGGTCTTCCAAAAGTACCCAACAAATTTGATATCTTTGTTTGAAACTATACTCTTCAATAGACAATGTAGTCTTACCACCTCTCTAAAAAATAATTTTGCAATGTGAATATCATTATTCTTTTGACACAAAATAAAATTTTCCATCTTTGAAAGTTTATCAACCAATACAAATATTGAGTCGTTTCATCTCTATGTCCTCAGTAGACCGAGAAAAAAAATATTGCTAATATCTTCCCATGGTTTATCTAGTATAGGTAATGGCCGATATAGCCTAATATTAAGACTTGCCCCTTTGGTCATATGATATTCTTTGCAACTCTATATAAACTTCTTCACATCTTGATGTAATTTTGTCTAGTAATAATTTTTTTAGAAATTAGGATATTAGGATACTAATCATTATAAACAAGATATAAAATGAATTAAATAAGAATCGTACATGCATAAATATAGATATTACACAAGATATACATGGGGAAAACCCTTTCGGATAAAAAAACCCCATAAAGCTTCATTTTATTAAAACACTTACAAATATAGTCTATCATAAAATAGACTTGAACTTGGGGATACTCCTCCAATACTTCCACATGGCCAATAATACCTCTTGTGCATAGTGATACAACTCGCCATAAAGCTCCAAATTCACACACCTCTCAAATAAGAGAGAACCTCCTTAAATATAGGAGGAAGGGTGGCTTCACTAGTCACACCTTTTCAATAACCCCCACTCATAAATAATCAATAATATAATAGCTATTAGATTATAATTATTTCAAATGGGATATGCTTGTAAATCATATAATAAATAAAGTTTTATAACTTATATTAGAAAATTATATAAATGTTATAAGGATGTGATCCCTAATAAAATTATGTTCTAACACTCCCCCTTAATGTTAATAGGGGATCACATGTCAATTTCCATAAAAGAAAAAATGAAGCACCCCAATAACGTAGGTCTTCTTTGACAGTGATAAACAAGGACACAAATATATGCCAACATGAAGATCATGCATTCCAGACTACATGAAAGTCATCTTGTCATAATTTATAATCCCAGTATTTTAAAAATGATGTTATGAGGTCTTAAAAATTATATTGGAGCCACGGTATCCTCAAATTAGCCTCTCCCCGGGTTCATTACATAGTGTCTGTAGGGCTTAATACAATTCTTTTACAAGTGGAAGATTTACAAGGAGAAGAATTTACAATATGCCCGTAGGACTTAAGCATAAATGTGCCTATAGGACTTACTAATGCCTACCTGCAGTAATTAAAACAAAAAAGGACTTTCATATGCCTATCTGCAGGCTTAAAGGACTTACTAATGCCTATACAGGTCTTATTTCATACCTATTAGGACATATGCCTACCCGTAGGATTTAAAAACTAGGATTTAGCCACTAGGTGGTGTCATTGACATGCACACTACCCCTCAATGGCATCACATAAGGCCAAGCATTATTTAAATTTGGACCATATAATGCCTAAAGGTCTTATGCCTATTAGGTCTTACATCTAGGATTTAGCCACTGGGTGGTGTCATGTACACTCCCCCTTAATGGCATCACTAAAACCAATCACTACACAGAGGATTTAAAAGTGATGGCTAAAATTTCAATATATAGCATGTGCCCATGATCTTCAAGGTGTCTTTATTATAGAATAATTTCACTTGAGTGAGGTGTCCATGATCTTCAAGGTGCCTTTATTATAGAATGCTTTCACTTGAGTGAGGTGCCCATGATCTTCAAGGTTCATTTTGATCTTTAGAAATCATATTTTCTAGGAGTAAAGTGACTTCAAGTAAGATGGTACTTTTACATGTATCCAAATGGAACTCTTCTATTAATCTTCTTGGCCATATTGATTCTTCAGGAGCTACTTTCATATTTTGTCCATTTGATTCAAAGACACATAGAAGATAGTCTTCTTCTCAAAGTATTGCACCATCCATTTTGAAGGCATAACCTCGCCATAGAAGAAACAATATAGTTAGTATCATAGTAATAATTAAACTTGATTTTTGGTGAAAAGAAATAACATAATACTGTGCATTTGTCATTTGCCAAAGATCATATAATAGTCCTCATAAATATAAAATATAGTCCAATGATTGGTAGCAAGGAGATCAACGTGTATTTTCATGAGAATAGGAATGAATAATTAGTTGTCTTTTTTAAAATAAAAAATAGACATGCTACTACATATAGTAATGATCCATAAAAAATTAGGCAACGGGTGAGCTATCCTTTCTAGGTTTGCTCCCCAGACAGTTTATAAGGGTGATAGCCACCCATTATAAATAGTATGATTGGAAAAAAAAAAAGATAAAAAACAATAGATATCTTTGATCTCCAAAAAAATTTCTAATGATAAATTTTGAATTTACATATGAAACTTTAATAGCCTTTATATTTCATAGATAAATATTTTATGCTCTATCTATGGATAAATAGATTATCATTATGATAGTTTGATAGCAAAGCATTTGTTCATCAAATATACTACAAGTAGGAATATTATCAATGTAATCCTCTAAAATATTATTTGGAGATAAATTATGATGTTCCTTCCCTTTGTCTCACTTAGTGCACTTATGAGTATTTTGTAATGCAACTTAGAGCACTATTATACGAATTAATTTGGGAGGACAACTTGAAAATAGTAATTGGGACTAGATGCACCAAACATATTATAACATTATATGGAAGGATCAACACCATCATTAGTTATGAGGTGCTTTCTTCTTTGTTAAATCTCATCAACAAGTTATTTACAAGAAGATAGCATAAAAAAGTGGGGGGGGAAGAGATATGGCTATATCCGCCCATATTAAATGACTACAAAAAATATATTATAAAGCACCTTTATAAAGAAAATATGAAATGTCAACACTTATAATGGGTGATCTAAGGAAGTACAAATCTACACCATCTCTTATAACATTGTGGAAGCAACCCTCTTAAAGATAATCTTTTTAGATACATGTATGTTCAATAATGTGTTTGACAAAAAAAAATCTTACATTAATCATAGACAATGATGTTAGCCGCATTATTGTATACGGGAATAAGACTAGTTAATTAAGTCATAATTGAGTTTGTTAGTTGGCAGCCGAGGGGTGGTAGTTGCGGTGCAACAATTGGCACTCGCACCCCCTCGGTATCTTTATATACTTCAGAATGTAACTTGCAACACACGAATTATGAATGGAATAACATATCTGATACTTCTCTGATATCTATGGCATTGTTCTGCATTACGTATTGTAGACACTCAAAATTGTCATGTCTAATTAAATAAATATTTTATTTATTTAATTATCTAAGCCAAATTCTTCTATTAATTAAATAAATCTTTATTTATTTAATTAATTCATTTATCCTCTTCTAGCCTTATTTCTCATTTAAATAAATACATTTATTTATTTAAAATATCCCTTTCCTAAATTAAATAAATATTTTATTTATTTAATTATCCTACTTCTTCTATTAATTAAATAGATCTTTATTTATTTAATTAATTCATTATCTTTTTCTACACATGACACGTCATTCATCTCTTATTTCCTACACTACCTACCCCTTTCATTATTTTGGTATTTCTTATACCTACCCCCTAATCCTAGCCGACCTCTCTTTTTACACCTCTCAATCTTAACCCTCCATTTCCTATTGTGTCTTCTATTTAAGGAGATGCTTTCTTCATTGTCAAACCCTAATGACTAATGACACATGCTAATGACTGATTTTGGAGTACTTGGCTACACTACAATTCCACTTGCAACCACATTCCGTTCTTTATTGAGCTCTTGTGCATACAAAAATCTGAGAGCAAGCATATCAAACAAGATCAATGGAGATAGGAAGAATGGAGATCAAAACCCTATTGGACATGTGAGGGTATAATCTTTGTGATTTTGAGTTATTTTGCATTATCTTAGGTTATCTTCATATGTTATGGTGGATCTTTGTTCATTGTTAGGCTAGGGTTTGGTGGTTGAATTCATTTAGCCTTTCAATATTGTTCTCATTGTTATCCATTTTCACCATATACATTTTGGCACGCCCGATGGGACTGTTGTCCCTTTGCATTTAACATTTTTGTTGCAGATTTTGCATTTTTGAAGTTGTAGATCGGACAAATTTCGACGACATTTTAGGTTTTTTTTCCGCGTCTGCGAGTGTTCGGATCGCGTTTTTGTGTTTCAGAAGAGTCTGTGAAATCGTGAATCGCGCCTATGTTTTTGCCAGATTTTTATTTTTGCAGGTTTCTGGAATCGCATCTGAGAATTTTAATCGCATCTGTGACTGCTCTTATCGCGTCTGTGTTCGGGAATCGCATCTGTGACCTTTGATCGCGTCTGTGAACTATAGAACCGCGTCTGTGTAGTTCAGACGCGTTTGTGTCTGGTATAAAGGCGTCTGTGCTTTCTGTTTTGCAAATTTTTCAAGTTTCTTTGATTCAGGTTTTCGGATTTTGTACTTAGGGTTTCAGATCTGGTTTATTTTTGGCTAACCTTTGCAGATCTAGCTAACCTGGTTTGTGCAGCTTGCTTTGGAGGCAAATACGTTTTTGTTGAAGGCCCCTTTTCACAAAGTCTTTTTGGGTTTTCTAAAATTTACCTAACTTGTGTGCTTGCAGGAAGGGGTTATCATTTGAAACAACCCAAACTACTAACAATTTTGTTGCAGGGCCTTAGCTAGGGTTTTGTAATTTTTATTGTGTGCCTTGTTTTCATAGCTTAGCAAACACTTCAATTGGTGCACTAAAATTGAATCATTGTCTTTTGTGTCTTGAGCAATAGGCTCTTTTTGTTTACTCTTTAGAGGGCCTGTCTTCCCGTGTGGTCATTAGGACTACTAGTGAGAAGAGAACGACCCAAGTGGTAGCGAGGAAAACCCACCTCATCCAAACCACTATAATCAAATGTATTCATGGTGAAAACTATGAATAACGTGTGCTGATTAGTTCATACCGACACTATGTCTCCCCATAAACCCGTTTGATCAAATTTATTTGATCATTTGTAGGGCGTAACCCCTATCGGCTGGGAGCCTTCTGTATTTACAGAGCTGAAAGTGCCGCATGTATGGCCACACGAGCGGATGCCCTTACTAGCACCTCTTTGTTTTAGATGCCCAAATCCTTCTAGTTGTTGAGGCAGGAGGTCGGACCTCTGGTAGCGGCCCACACACATACGGTTCTTAGTAGAGATACAAAGTTCGCCATGGGGAGTTTTCATGGGGACTGATGCTTGGCTGACCCGAGAAGTGAGTGTCGAGGGTGGAGCCAGTGAGGTCAAGCATCTAAGTATCCGCTCTGAATAGCGTAGCCTCGGGGGTAAAACCCTATGTGGGATCAACAACTATTGTCTTGGCCAGCCCTAAGATTTGTGCTTGTCTTATGCTAAACATTCAAACACTCAAAAACAAAACAGCAAAACATTGTGTCTTTTGTGTCTTCAAGTGTATGCAAAAACTTTTTACATCAAACAACACACTTTTTGGAGTCTAAACAGTCTGCAAACATTGAGTCATCAACATTATGTCCTCTTGTCACGAAAAACAGTCGAACAATCAGATTTGGTCACAGCAAAACAAATTCACAGATAGGAAAGATTGCACTAAGGTTACAGAAATGCGTCTGTGTCTGTTCAAACCGCGTCTGTGTCGGATAAACGCGTCTGTGAAGTACAGAATAGCGTCTGTGTTTTTATCAGCGTCTGTGTCGAACAGAGACACGTCTGTGTCTGGGAATCGCGTCTGTGAATTATACAAGCGCGTCTATGTCCACAATTGCAAAAAAAAAAAAAAAAACTGTTACAGTCTCGGCAAACATCAACAGGAAAATCTCAGAATCACGTCTGCGTCAAACAGAGTAGCGACTGTGTCTTAAAACCGCGTCTGTGAAGTATACAGAGGCATCTGTGTCAGGATTTGAAAAATTTTAACAGTCAAGCAAACAAAGAAAATCAGTTTTGGCATACTTGAGCTTCCTAGGTTGTCTCTTCAGGTTTAATCTAACATTCAGCCTGTTCTAAGGTCTTACATAGTCCATCATTGCTTCACATCTCATTTTACATTCATACTTGTCTAAACTTGAGTCAAAAGGTCACTTGCTTGTCCTCATCATACTTTGTCAACACACTACATACAACTACACTTTGCTAAGTGGTCCCTCATCAAGGTTTCTTACCTTTGGGTCTCATTTGGTCTTACTTAGAGTCAAGGTCAGCTTACCTCATCAAGAGAAACTATCCTCTCTTTGGAAGTCACACCTACTCTACTACTTACATACTTGGTCTTACACTTTGGACATTGCAAGTACACCTCAAGATTCATTTACACTCTATACAACTCTTGGTCTTCCATACTCTTGTCATTTTCATCTAGTCTCTCACATATTGGTCTAACACCTAGTTCATGGTTGAAACCCACCTTCAAAAATCTAAGAGAATAGCTAAAGAAGCTCAAGAATCCGTAAACATGAGTTCTTATGAGTATGACAATGATCTATTCTACAATCCTGAGCACACTACATTACCAGACATGAATGTTTATAGAAACAATCCAAATGTGGAAAGCGCAAATGCTATAAACAACAATACTACACACAATGACAATGTTGACAACTCTTCAATACTATCAGCAGACATACAAGAATCCATAATGGATCCTCAATTCAATAGATTGGTTGAAGAGATAATGAAGAGAGATCGTCAATACTTTTTAAACATGATGGCACAAAGTGGAGCTAAAATACCGCATGATTTTGACTTATCTCAACTTATGGAAAGTCGACCTTCACAACAAGCTCAACCCAACATGGATCAAAGGAGACCAAATAGTGGAGGACCAAATAATATGATGCCGGAGTCACCATCAGTTTTGCTTCAAAAACCAGCAATCCCACATACACAAGCTCAAACATATGATACTTACATTCAAAGACCATCATGGAGGCCTTATGCTCAAACACATGCTCAAGGTATGGATCAATCAAGACAAGTGGATACTCAAGGACATCCTCAAAATTTTGACACAAGGAGACCTCATGTCAAAATTGGGGGCAACACAATGGAAAATGAAAGACCTATTGAATATGGTTTATACACACAAAACAGATATGGGGTTCCTCAACAAGAAGTTATGCCAAGTGCTCCATATATGTCGCAACAATATAGACCTCCATATGGACATGTTTACGATCAGTATCATCCATACATGCAACAAGCTCCTCCTCAAATGGGTGTTTCAAACATGGGGTATGCTACAAGAAATTAGTCTCCTCCCAAGAATAATTTGGAACAACAAATTAGAGATCTACAAAAGAAAGTGGAGGACATGAGTACATCAAAACCTACATATACTATGAGAGATATATGCCCTTATCCCTTCAATAAGAGCATTCCAATGCCTCCATTTCCTCCACATTTTGTGACACCAAAATTCGACAAATATAGAGGGAGAGGAGACCCCAAGGCACACATAAGACAATTCTTCACAGCTTGCATTGAGGTAGCGGCAGAAGAAACATACTTAATGAGGTTATTCCCACAGAGCTTAGGAGATCAAGCTATGGAATGGTTTTCTCAATTACCTCCCGGTATTAAGTCATGGGGCGACTTGGCAGAAGCATTCATTCAGCATTTTTCTTACAACATTGAAACAGATGTCTCAGTTACTACCTTGTGCAATACTAAACAAAAAGAAGGAGAATCTTTCGCAACATTTTTACAGAGATGGAGAAACCTAGCTAGCAGATGCTCTTGCGAAATCCCGCAAAAACAAATGGTGGAGATGTTCACACAAAATGTTAACAAGGCTATTGGCTATGATCTCAGAAAATCTTGTTTGTCTACATTCAAGGATGTCATTGAAAAGGGCCTAGCAATAGAAAGAGTCTTAATTGAACAAGGAGTTATCAAACTATTCAAAGAAAACAAAGAGGACTTCAAAGGAAAGGACAAACCAAAATTTTGGAACAAGAACAAGAACACAGTTAATGATGGTGTTGTTGATGCCAACACAATGAGACCCAAGGTCATCTTTTCTGGATCAAGTTCTACCAACAATCAAGTGAACAATCAAACAACTTCAAAACCACGAAGGAAGTACACTCCATTGGGAGAACCACTTGAATCAGTATTCAAAAAGCTTATAGCAAACAAAGTGATCACGGTCCCAGATTTTCCTCCATATGAACCAAAGGTAAAACCGAATTGGTGGAATGATGATGAGTTTTGTGAGTTTCAGAAGAGCAAGGGTCACAAGACAAGTAATTGCCATCGATTGAAAAACATTGTGCAAGATCTCATTGACAGAGGAGATATAGAGATTGAGGGACATTCATCTAACCAAGAGCATGAGGTGTTTAAGGAACCATTCCCAAAACATGACAAAGGAAAAGGCAAAGTCACAGATGATCAAGCCAATTACACTAGAGCATCTTACAATTATGATTCTACCATCAATCACATCTCAATGGACAATCATATCTCTACCATTACTATCAAAAATAAAAATCCTGAGAATCCTCCTCAGCGACCTAAAATTGTCCTAAAGGGTGTGGGATCTTCATCCGAAGCTACCTCCGAATGTCATGTTACAACCCGTCAAGGTAAGATTACATTGCCAGGATGCTCCACTAAGAATACCAATCCTTTATCTACCAAGCCTGAGTACGATCTTGTAGAACAACTAGGGAAGACACCCGCGCTCATCTCCATTCTTGAGCTCTTACGTATATCTCCTGCACATAAAGCCATCCTTGACAAAATCTTGAGAGACACTGCTGTCCCTACTGATCTGAACGTGGACCAGTTTCAAGCCATGGTGGGATACCTATCCGTTCCACACTCCCTCACATTCACAGAAGCCGATGACACCTCCATAAGTCAGCCTCATAATGCACCTTTACACGTTGAAGCCTTCATACATAAACACCGAATAAAGCAAGTCCTGATAGATGGAGGAGCAGGTCTTAACATTTGTACCTTGAGTACCATAAGACAATTGGGATATTCTGACAAAGCTGTGAATTCTACAAACCAAATCACTATTAAGGCTTATGATGATGAAGAGCGTTCGTCCAAGGGCACGGTCATCTTACCACTAAGAATAGGGCCAGTCACAAAGGACGTGGTTTGTCAAGTCCTGGATCTAGACCTCACGTATAACATATTGCTAGGATGTCTGTGGATTCATGAAATGAGGGCAGTCCCATCAACATACCACCAATGCATTAAGTTTCCTCATAATGAAGTCGAGGTAACGGTCAATGGTGATCCAAATCCATTCATATATTGCAATAACTTGAGATCACATACTGAGACTATCATTCCTAGCAATCGTGAGGCTACTCCTTCTTCAGCATATATTGATCCTGAGTCATTAAAGCCCTCGACATCCAAACAAGGTGAACTTAGAGCCAAGTTTCAAGACAAAGGCATGGGAGAATACACTCTAAATCAAACAATGTTCTTACGACAAGTCATGAACTCCCCCAAGGAATATGGGAAGCCACATCCTAATAAGCAAATCTCCATCATGCTACTCAAATGGGATCCTACCGTCTTTCAAAAATGGGGTGAACTAGAGGAAGAAAATTTATATAAAATGCTATATAAGGACGCTGAAGAGGATACACATGATCAAATTATAATACCCTGTGAGAACTATGGCAAAGGTTTCAAAATTCTGCAAAGATTCGGGTATGATGGAAAAAGTCCTCTTGGACTACGCAAAGAAGGTGTCATGGAGCCTTTACAACCTGAGCTAACTACAAGAAGGGAACGCTCCAAGGGGCTTGGTTTTCTAAATCCCAAGATTCAAAATAAAAGAACAAAACAGATATGGCGAGTCAAAGTGGCTGAAGTTCAACAAGAAGATGACTATTCTACAGATTCCAATGAATGGGAATGGGGTTCAGACAAATCCTCCAGCGACTATGAGCTCAACGAGACATTTAGAGAGCTAGAGGAACCTACAGAGGAGGAGGAATTTTACAAAAAATTCAGAGTTGGCCAAGAACTGACCCATAAGGATCCCGCACAGTCGTCGTTTCAAGGCCCTAGGTCAAGATCACATAGGATGAGGACACCTGTCCCTGAGGGTGCTACTAGTGATGATAATTTGGACTCACTCACGATCAAAACTGATGAGGAGAGTGCCATTGACGACCTCGATGACTATCTGGACATACCTGAATATAACCACATCTTCACTATT
The DNA here is from genome assembly GCF_030272615.1 of Cryptomeria japonica. NCBI lineage: Eukaryota > Viridiplantae > Streptophyta > Pinopsida > Cupressales > Cupressaceae > Cryptomeria > Cryptomeria japonica. Next base: position 292,725,521 of record NC_081415.1, read on the forward strand.
AGCCTTGCGGACTCTAAAAACACTAAAGACCTTCCCCTCGTTCACCCCCAACTCATTGATTGGGATCAGGATGGACCAGCACAGCTTAATACATTTCAAAATGATGAAGCTATTGTCAATTATCTTGGCATTCACGATGATCTTCCTCTTGGAGACCATAAAGCAGGATACGCCATAGAGCTTAATAACATGGCATACTTTGGTGAGGGTGTCGGGCCTTCTAGTCGCAAAAATGTGAAAATAAAAACAAAACAAGGGTCTTATGGCGAAAACCACACTGTGGCGCTATCTGACTCTAAAAAAGTAAAAAGAAAGGACATATCTGAGGGTGAAAACCTCTCTGAGGCACCCGAAGATGGAAGGCTTGACATTCTCCCAGCATCATACGAGGAAAAATCATCCATGTTGGTAGAGGAGACTATAAAGACAAACATTGGTACAACAGAGGTTCCACATAACATATTTTTGGCTCAATCATTGACAGAGGCCGAGAAAGCAAGATTCATAAGCTTCTTTAAGGAACGACAAGTCAACTTCGCATGGTCTTATGCTGATATGCCTGGACTAGACCCGGATTTAGTAATGCATCATTTAACAGTCAAACCGGGGGCAAAACCAGTAAAGCAGAAATTGAGGAAAATGCATCCACAAGTGGCATTATTAGTCAAGGCAGAGCTGGAGAAATTACTGGATGTCGGATTCATACGTCCAATTGATTATCCCGAATGGATTTCCAACTTAGTACCTATTAGCAAACCAGATCGCAGCATCCGAATATGTACAGACTTCAGGGATATCAACAAGGCTTGTCCAAAGGACGATTTCCCATTACCAAACATTGATTTAATTGTTGATCTCACAGCAGGCCATGAGATGTTATCCTTAATGGACGGATTTTCTGGATATAATCAAATCAGGATAGCACCCGAAGATCAACATAAAACATCATTCACTTGTCCACGGGGAACCTTCTGCTGGAATGTCATGCCCTTTGGGCTGAAAAATGCAGGTGCCACGTATCAACGAGCTATGACTACTATCTTCCATGATCTCATGCACATAACCGTGGAAGATTATGTCGACGATCTTTTGGTTAAATCAATAGACAGAAATACACACTTGGACATACTTTCAGTTGCTTTTGATCGGTTGGAAAAGTACAAGGTAAGGCTAAATCCTAAGAAATGTGTCTTTGGAGTAACCTCCGGGAAGCTCCTAGGATTCATTGTGTTTAAAAGAGGAATAGAAGCTGATCCAGCAAAAGTTAAGGCTATCTTGGACATGCCGCCACCCAAGAATATCAGTCAACTTTGGTCTTTACAAGGGAGACTCCAGTCCATACGAAGATTCATAGCACAACTTGCAGATAAGTGTAATCCTTTCCAGCACCTGCTACACAAAAACATCAAGTTCAAATGGGATGAGAACTGTCAACAAGCTTTTCAGACGCTCAAAGATTATCTGTTGAACCCGCCAGTTTTGATACCACCAATTCTAGATCAACCATTGCTACTTTACATATCAGCTACTCCGACAGCACTGGGGGCACTCCTAGCACAACAAATACCTGACGGCAAGGAAAAAGCAGTCTACTATATCAGTCGCACATTGGTAGGATATGAGCTGAACTATACACCAATTGAGCGTGCATGTCTCGCTGTGGTCTTCACTTCACAAAAATTACGACATTATATGCTCACTCACAAGACTAAGTTGATTGCCAGAATTGATCCACTAAAATATCTTCTCAACAAAGCTACACTTACTGGGCAGTTAGCCAAGTGGGTAATGATCTTGAGTGAATTCGACATTGAATACCTGGACAGAAAAGCTATAAAAGGACAAGCAATTGCAGATCAATTGGCAGATGCTCCCATGATAGATGATGTTCCTCTACAGTCAGAATTTTCAGATGAGTCCATTCTAACAATATCACCTGCAAAGCCATGGCAACTATACTTTGACGGCTCATACACACAGCATGGGGCAGGAGCAGGTATACTCTTTATAACTCCCCAAGGTGATTCTATACCAAAGTCATACCGCTTATCATTTCCTTGCACCAACAATATAGCAGAATACGAGGCATTAACAACTGGGCTAGGAATTGCAGTTCAGTGGAAGATCCAAGAGCTTCGTGTTTTTGGCGATTCTCAACTTGTCATCCGTCCAGTAACTGATGATTATCAAACAAAAGATGAAAATATAATGCCTTATAAACAACTGGTAGATGATCTGAAACAGCACTTTGCAAAGATAGAGTTTGAGCAGATACCAAGAGAACAGAATCGCGCTGCTGATGCCATGGCTACAATTGCTTCGCTCATTGATCTACCGCAAAATGAGACTCGCTATGAGTTCCTGGTTGACAACCTGCTGATTCCGTCATATGAGATCACTCCTACTGAAATGATATGTGTTGTTGGTCCTGAATCCCAGTTATATGGTTCCATATTCACATACCTTCGCGACAATATCTTACCTCCCGATCTATCGAACAACCAATGCCGCACTTTCATTCGCCAATTCTCTCGATACGTCATTTTAGCTGATATCCTATACCGACGAGGTCTAGATGGCACCCTCCTTAGATGTTTAGAGAGTGACGAAGCTCAGATTGCATTACGAGAAGTGCACGAAGGAATATGTGGTCCGCATACTAGTGGTCCTACCTTGGCCAAAAAACTCATCAGGACTGGATACTACTGGCCTACTATGGAAAAAGATGCATATCAGTTTGTCAAAAAGTGTAAGCAGTGTCAAATTCATGGAGACCTTATACATGCACCAGCACAAGAACTACAACCACTTGCATCTCCTTGGCCCTTTTGTCAGTGGGGACTCGATCTCATAGGCAAGATTCACCCTCCTTCTTCCAATGGACATAAATTCATTATCACAGCCACAGAGTATTTCACAAAGTGGATTGAAGCCATGCCTCTCACACAAGTTACTGGGAAACAAATTGCTACTTTCATTCTGAACTACATCATTTGCCAATACGGGATCCCTACTTCCATTATTACCGATAACGGGCGTCCTTTCAAGAATCAGGATGTTCGTGAACTCTGTGAGCGCTTCCATATCTCTCATCGTTTCTCCACACCATACTACCCCCAAGGTAATGGCCAAGCTGAGGCGTCTAACAAAACAATTCTTAAAATCCTTAAAAAGACAGTCGACGACGCTGGCCGTAACTGGCATGTCCAACTCAATCCTGCACTTTGGGTCTACCACACAAGTGTCCGCACACCTACAGGAGCTACACCCTACTCACTTGTTTACGGCTCTGAAGCCATCTTGCCTATTGAGGTCGAGTTACCTTCTTTACGGGTCTCCTTGAGAAACGTAATCAACGATGAAGACTACAGGGTCTCTCGCTTACAAGAACTAGAACTGCTGGAGGAACGACGACACACTGCTTTTAATCATCTCAAGGCTTACCAACAACGAATGAGTCGCAGTTACAATCCCAAGGTCAAGCCTCGCACATTTGAGGTAGGTGACTTAGTCCTCAGAGAGAACCCCAAGAATCAGCAAGACAGAGATAAGAAGGGCAAATTTGAACCCAACTGGCTTGGTCCTTACATCATCACAGCAGTATATGGATCTGGGGCATATCAGCTCTCAACTACAGAAGGTGAACCCTTGGAGGATCCTATCAACAGCATGCACCTTCGCAGGTTCTACACATAGCTCTTTGGAATATCCTAATTCAAAAATACAAAAAAAATAAAAAAATTTCAAAAAAAAAATACAAAAAAATTATAAAACAAAAAAATCGTTACTTGGTGAAAACCTGGCAAACAGGCGCCTTGTGACAACAAAAAAATTGAAAAATCGAGAAAAGTAAAGAGAAATAATTTCGTCCAACGGTGAAAACCACTTCGGTGGCGCCCTGGACAAGTACCATGGTGAAAACTGGGTCACCAGCGCCATGCGTAGAGAGACTTTGCTCCTCCCTCCTTCAGGATTCACTTTCATCCTTTCACTTTGCACACACTCACAACCTATTCACTCACAATAAATTTACCCATTCCCATCATGTCTTGTTATTGATCTACCCAAGATTGGTTAGCCATTTATAATAAACCCTCCCTTTTCACTCCCTTTCCATCCATAATAAATCAGCTCCTATCTGTGACTAAGGCAATTCCTACGTCTAGTGATGGGTGTGGAACTAAGAACATCACATGTTTCGAGGAGTATAGTTTTTGCCAGCTTCCTTCAGTCTATCTACGCATAATCCACAATAAAGCAACATCTGCATCGAAGATCTACAATAAAGTTTCGTCTTCTCTGCAATAAAGTATCAGTTTCATGGATTCAATCAGTTTCAAATGAAATGCAGCAGCAACAATGAGCTTCAACAAAATCAAATCTTTCAACAAACTCGGACAACATATGGTTCAGTGCTATCTATCCTTTTTGTGAAAGTGAACATTGTGACCACAATCGAATAAGACTTAAACAAGTGACAAGAGACACTAAACTTGAGGACTATAGTGGATGTTGGTGTCGAGTCTTGGTTTTCTTTTGATTTCATCTTTTTTGGTGACATGTCTTTTAGCTTTTCCAAGATGTCTTTGACTAGAGATTCTATCTCCAGGATGTCTTTGACTAGAAAGGCGAGGATGGGGTATCGTCACCTATTTTGCATTTGCTGTCTGTGGATTGTCTCTTAGTAATGCTATGACTTGTCTAAGGATATGAGGACACTGTGAGTCTAGTATGAACTGGGGCATTCCTTGTTTGTGACTGTCTTATCTCCATGCAAACAGGTACAATGACTTTCTGGGCCGAACAAATGCCTCGATTTTCATAACCTACCTGCCATAATAAGTTCAATGATGATAACGCACAAGAAGCTCTTTCACGTTCATATCTTCTGTCTTCCATCCCCCTTTCTTGATTGACTTCCATCGTCCTTCTCGAGTCCGCGTAGCCCGCTATCACATGACTGAGTATAATGACACACCAAAAATATTTGCATTTCATATAGTTACACCTACATCACCACATATAAGCATTTCATACATACATATAGATATCACAATTGCATCACATCCTGCATACAACACATCTCACATTTTCATTATGTAAATAATCATTTGCATTATCATATTCATTTGCATTACATACATTCACATTTGCATCATGCATCTCATATACAACATAAAAGAACAAAAATATATTGCATTGCATCATATAAGCATCTATATCATAAAACATATACATCATAGAAGCATCTCATCACATAGGGTACACATGCATATAGCTACCGCAAAAATGAATCATCTCTCATATATAATCACAATGTGTCATGATACAATGATGTCAAAAGAATCATATGGCTACAAAGAATCACCCGCAGGTGTCTACAATACAAGAAGTGATACATATACTGATACAAGGGGAGCCCTCTATGGCTATGATGAACTCCCTCCCTCGGAGCCGCCTGGCCTCGATGGAGTCTGAGCTCTAGATGGTCCCGCTCCAGGATCCCCCTGTCTCTCTGATGGTGGTGGAGGCCCCATGACCCCACCGCTGGATGCCTGTCTCCTGCGACTCCCTCCCATAGCCGTCACTGTGTGCGACGATCTATGGAAGCTCCTAGCCCGCTGATCTGCTGGCACAGCTACATAGTATAGATCCCTCCAGTAGGCGATCTCCTCTCCGGCTCGCAAGACATATGCGTAGCCTGCCCCTGCATCCTCTGCTACCCGCCTCCCTGCCCTCAGAGCTGTCTCGGCCTCAGTATATCTCTGGATGGCCTGATCCCTCTCCCGCTCTGTGTCTCTGACCCTGATCCTGAGGTGATCTCTCTCCCGCACCAAATCCTCAATCTCATCTGCCTGGCCCTGGCAGATCTCTCGCAGCCTCAGCAGCTCATCCTCCTTAGGATCTCCGCCCTCAGCCTCTGCCTGTGGCTCCTCCTCTACAAGTGCCTGTCCCTGTGCCTCTGCCTGCACCTGTCTAGGTTCCTGAATAGGTCCTTGTGCCTATACCTGTCCCTGTCCCTGCACCTGTCTCGGTCCCTGTCTAGGACCCTGTGCTGCTGGTACCTGAAGGGGCAGTCCACCCCGTCCTCTCACCACCGAAGCTGCTCTCTCCTGTCCTCCCTCCCTCCGAGGTGCTACTCGCCTCTCTCCCACCACTCCCCTTCGCCTCCGCTGGCCCCTACCTCCATCCCCTCCACCATCATCATCATCTCCTCCACCCTCTCCCTCCAGTGGCTCTGCCGGATCTGTCAACCTAGGAAACGGATGCTCTGCCCAATACGCAGAGTACTCTGCGTCCATCCCTGCATCATCTACCTCTGGCCACATGTCCCATGTCATCGGCATCATCTCTGCTAGCTGTGTCACCGCCTGATCATATGATAATAGCGGCCCAAACTGCACCTAATCTCTGACCGTACGGGCATACATGCCCGAGCCCCGTGGCATCCGCTGGATCCGCCCAAACTGCCTGCACACCCTATCAACAAGCTGCCTCTCCAAAATATAGGGCGTCCGCCCCATCAGATACCTGCTCCTGAAAACATATGGTAGCTCCAATGCATCGTCCTCCCACTCCTCGCACCCCAGGTACGGCCTCCAGATGACCATGTCTATGTCATCTATGACGCGCCTCCAATGCTCCAATCTACCAATCCGAGGCTGGGAAGTAATCATGTCGTACAAGTGCACGAAGCTCCGTCCCTGTCCTCTACCTCTGAAATGAATGGGTCATGTGATGGGAAGGTGCTCATAAGCCCACACCTGCAAGAGAGTCACGCTGCAGCCCAAACCCACTGATCCGTGGTACACAAACTGATGCAGCTCATAATACAAATGTGTCAGGACACATGGCCCCCATGCATACCTGGTGTGCTCTGTCATCAGCGTCTCCAATGCCCCTCCCCAGCCCACTGCCAATCCTCGTGTGGCCCTGTCTGGACACAAATACCCACTGATGGCTCCCCCAATAACTGTCGGCAATGCTAAACCTGTGGCAGTCATGGTATCCCAGGCTACATGACCTGCTCGCATCTCCAACCCGGGATCCTGGAAAACCTATCTCAATGCCTCCTTGTCACCATCACGGTCATAGGGAATCAACTCTCCATCAATAGGGATATGCAGAATCCTGTAGACATCCTCTAATGTAACTGTCATCTCACCCATCGGCAGGTGAAACGTGCACGTCTCCGAGTGCCATCTCTCAGCTAACGCAGTCAGCAAACCCATGTTTGCCCGAAACTCAGGCACAAATAGCACATGTGTCAGACCCATCTCCTCAATGGATATCCTGTCCTGGATCGACAACTCTGGTCACAACCTCTGAGTCGACGGGAATCTCTCCCGTGACTCTAACATCGGCAAATACTCCTGCAGTCACACAATCAATTTTGTCAGTTATCGTGCCATTCACTGTTTATCACAAAATGCTACTTGCTACCTAAATGCATCTGGTTATCTCTCCTAGTGACACTCACTGTTCATCACAAAGTGTTGCTATCTACCCTAGTAGTGCTCCCTGTTCATCACAAAGTACTATGTGTGTGACATTCCCTGTTCATCACAAAGTGTCACTCACATTCGCATTCCCTGTTCATCACAAAGTGCTGCCTATCTTGGTGCTCCCTGTTCATCACAAAGTGCCTTGATCTATTCTACTCTTCCTAGAGGACCTGCTTGAGTGTATCCTCTCAGCAGCTTATCCAATCGACAACGTATGTTCATCACAAAACTGCTGGTTTGACCTAAAAGACTAAAACCATGCATTTTGACACACAAACGCACTTTTAACACACAAACGCGCTTTTAACACCTAAACGCGCTTATAGACTGCACAAACGCGCTTCTGCAACACAGACGCGTTTTTTGAACACAAACGTGCCTATGCCATGCACAAACGCGACCAGGGAACACAGACGTCCCTACATGACATAAACGCTCCTACAAAGCACAGACGCTTCTACATTTCACAAACGCGTCCGCATTCAGCACAAACACGGTTCCAGGCACAGACGCGCCTGGACCCGACATAGATGCGCCTGCCCGACACAGACGCGCCTGGCACTGACACAGACGCGGTTGCGCATTTTTGCATATTTAAACTATCCTATTCCTAGCGCATTTATTGCTACTAAACATGCATTTATGACAAAACTCGAAATGCGTGAAAGTACGAGGAGGTTTTCGGGTACTTACCGGCTCTCCTGCATCGGCTGGTCGCTGGAATCGGCGAACACGGTTGAATCTATGAATGGATGCCATCGCTGCTGACTGCTGCTGCTCTTTTCTCATTCTATACTATGATCTTCTAAGGGTGTGGATGACAATGAGGATGTCTTTTGCCCGTGGCCTATCTTATAGCCTACCCTAGCCCTCGCCTTCATTTCCTGAGTCAGTCTTCTTCATCCCGTGACTTTGTCACTTTATTCGCTCAACCCGTTCTATCCCATCTTTCTTATCGAGAGATTGTCTGCAATCTTTTCAGACATTTTCATCCAATCTCTCGAGGGGGCATATAATTCCCATACTAGGGCAACTTTGTATCAGTTCATCTTATCTTCTTTGAAACAACGCGACAAGCCGCATTGTCTCAAAGAGGGGCAAAATGTAGACACTCAAAATTGTCATGTCTAATTAAATAAATATTTTATTTATTTAATTATCTAAGCCAAATTCTTCTATTAATTAAATAAATCTTTATTTATTTAATTAATTCATTTATCCTCTTCTAGCCTTATTTCTCATTTAAATAAATACATTTATTTATTTAAATTATCCCTTTCCTAAATTAAATAAATATTTTATTTATTTAATTGTCCTACTTCTCCTATTAATTAAATAGATCTTTATTTATTTAATTAATTCATTATCTTTTTCTACACATGACACATGTCATTCATCTCTTATTTCCTACACTACCTACCCCTTTCATTATTTTGGTATTTCTTATACCTACCCCCTAATCCTAGCCGACCTCTCTTTTTACACCTCTCAATCTTAACCCTCCATTTCCTATTGTGTCTTCTATTTAAGGAGATGCTTTCTTCATTGTCAAACCCTAATGACTAATGACACATGCTAATGACTGATTTTGGAGTACTTGGCTACACTACAATTCCACTTGCAACCACATTCTGTTCTTTATTGAGCTCTTGTGCATACAAAAATCTGAGAGCAAGCATATCAAACAAGATCAATGGAGATAGGAAGAATGGAGATCAAAACCCTATTGGACATGTGAGGGTATAATCTTTGTGATTTTGAGTTATTTTGCATTGTCTTAGGTTATCTTCATATGTTATGGTGGATCTTTGTTCATTGTTAGGCTAGGGTTTGGTGGTTGAATTCATTTAGCCTTTCAATATTGTTATCATTGTTATCCATTTTCACCATATACACGTACTTTATGCTTTAAGTATTCACCCAAGAGGGCAAACATTTGGCGTCATTGCCTAGACGTACTCGGGAACGGAAGACACGGATGGCGCACGGACATGATGGGCCTACCTGTTGGTGAAATAAACCCAGAGGTTGATGACGCACAAACCGAACAATCATCATGGGACGCAGAGCGTGATGGCAAGAGGCGAAGGGGAAGTTGAACCCTATAATAATCCCGGCACAATATAGAGAAAAGTTGTGGCCGAAAGGAAAAATAATTTAAAAAAAATTTGTGTACATGGTGTGCGCTTGCTATGTACGGAAGTGATTTATGCCCATTGAATTAAATAAAGATAGAAATTTAAAAAAAAAAAGAAACGGACGAGCGGGAGGTCGTGCAGAGGGCCTTGATTCTGGAGCAGCAAGTAGAACGTAGATGGAGGCTGAGGCAACTTGCCGAAGGATGACCTATCGAAGGGTGGCCCAAGGGGAACCAAGAAGGTGTCACGGAGGGTGCAGAAGCCGACGGAAATTTCTATGCATCACCAAAACACCGTAGGGTGCAAAGCCATGAAGAGTTTCTGGAGGAAACAAGGTTAAGGAGAGATCTAGTCGAAGAGACCCGAGATCGATTCAAAAACTTATCCCTTACACCACAAAGTGAGAATCATCAAAGGGAGCTAGGAGTGGGCGCAGGTGACAATGAAGGGGAGGATAACGGTACGATAGGTGCCACACTCGGCAAGCAAAACATCGTACCTCCAGTTACCGGCATCGGAGGGAGCGGCGCAGAGGCACAGACACAGCCACAGCCACAACCACCTCCAAGAAGACGACCCCCATCGATGTGGAGTAAACAGAAACTGCTGAAGTTCAATGGCGATGGGAAGGAAGATCCCATCCGCCATTGTTGAACGTGCAAAACCATATGGTCAGTGAATGGTGTTACTAACCAAAATGAATGGGTAACACAGTTCCCAACAACTTTAAGGGGAGTGGCCATAAACTGGTACTCAATCATGGATAAGGCCAAAGTCGGCACATGGCCTGACCTGAAGAAGGAGTTTGGGATAGAGTTCCGCCTCCTGAGAGATGACAACGAAATAGTCACTGAGATCTATGGAATGAAGTAGAACAAGAATGAGACTGTCCAAGCCTATAGTCGGCGGCTGAAGGAACTATTGGGAAAAATGGAGAATCAACCAGCAGATGGGTTGAAAAAGTGATGGTTCATGGAGGGACAAAAGCATTCCCTCCGAAAGAAGATGAAAATTGTTCCACCTACATCGTACGAAGATGCATACAATAAAGGGATGGATCTCGAGAGTGAGACCAAGACATCGAAGAAAAACAAGAAGAAGGATAGCTCGTCTGAGGAGGATGACTCGTCACAGGAAAGCAGCAGCAACAGCGAGGCTAGCAAACGGGTGCAAGTGCTCCAAAAAGACATGGAGCGAATGAGGAGGGAATTCAAAACAATAAAAAGCACTGGTCGAACCAAAGGGGACATTGGTGCACTGAGTGCAAAGAGGAGGGGCATACAAAGGGTACTTGCCCAAAGAAAGCATTCTGCGAGATTTGCCAAGTGATGGGACACTTCATCAAGGAATGCCCATACAACATGAAAACCCAAAGTATGCAAATGAGCCAAGTGTTGTTCACAGAGTAGGTCACAACATCCACACCAACAGGTACAGCCCAGCAAACCAACACAAAGGCATCATCTGGAGGTTACCGAGACAACAGACGTGGTGGCAGAAGGAATAGCAACAATAACAATAACAGAAGCCGTATCTAGTATGACGCCAAGGGCCGGCCTATTATCCAATGTAGGGCCTATAATCAGTGGGGGCACTTCACTCGTGGTTGCATGATGGAAGCCACCCCTCAGCACCTCTGCTGATGGTGTGGGCCAGGCGACCATGAGGACGTAAATTGCCCACAGGCAGGGGTTAATCTCCTCAACATTGAGAAGGCTGAGAAGACTGGTGAGAAAGAAGTACTGGCGATCACCCATGCCCAGACGAAAAAAGCCACTTATCCCAACCCCCGTATGGAGAAGGAGAGATTATGGGAGGCAAAGGCCAATATTGAACGAAAGATGACGGCCGAATGACGAAACAACGAGGTGGCAAGTACATCATCCTATACGGAAGCAAAAAATAACATCATTGGGCAAGTACTACAGATGGAATACCTATAAGGGTAAAGGACCTTCTAGAAACAATGCCACAGTTAAGAACCACCATTTTTAGTTCCATACAAACCACTATGCAGGAACCTTTGCGTGCCACACAAGCGGAAGTTCCGATGAGCCCCTCGGCTGACCCAATGTTGTTGGCCTCAAATAGTGGTCAGCATCCTATTGTAGTAGAGATGGGAATTCTCGGGGCTATCCTCAAAGACACCAATGTGGACGGAGGTTTGGGGGTGAATGTACTGCCAGAGGATACGTGGAAGAAGTTGGGGAAGCCAACACTATGGCCACCCACATTCAACTTGGTAGGTGCAGACCAACACGGCATCAAGCCACTCGGCACCCTGATGGCCCAGCTGGTCACCATCGGCATGCAACCTTTCATACTAGATTTTGTGGTAATCCCACTCAAGAAGAAGGGGTATGACGCCATCTTAGGCAGAGGGTGACTGGTTACAACAAAGGTGAACCACGACTGGAAAAAGAACACCCTTTCTATGGAGAAAGGGGGGCGGAAGTACACCATTGATCTGAGGACCCAGGTTGTTGACGAGGAACTGACATCATCTTCGAAATCAAAGGGTGAAGGAAAAGGCTACCCGAGGGACAAAGGATGGGGCTACAGGGAGCCCAACGATGAAGGGATTCTCAAACTAGGAGAGTGCTCCGAGGATGAGACAGGGTCATTGAACGGGCTCTTCCATTGGTAGATGGAGGATTAGGAAATGTTCTGGAGCTACAGGCTCAAAGTAGAGGAACCAAAACAAGTAACAGAGGAGGTGTACCTACCAGAATACATAGAATATTGGAAGGGAGACGCCCTAAACCTCGGTCACGTAGATAATCCCAAGATCAATTGTGTCGGCAATGATTGGAACCCTGTGTGGAAGGCCGCAGCCTTCAAAATATTTATTATTCTTCTTCTTATGTACAAGGAGGAGACCGTGGTCTCTGTATAATTTGTGGTTCCATGTCTTGGGATGGCCACTATAAAATAGACTTGCCACCAACGGGTCCAAATTGAAACCCTACCACACGAAGCGCACAGGGGACCTGAGAGGCCGGAAGGGCACCCGAGAGCCTGGAGGGGGACTCGAGAGGATGGAAGGGGACTTGAGAGGCCGGGTAGGTGACTTGAGAGGCATAGGACCACAGCAGGAGACCCTTGGGAGAGGCAAACCGAGAAAAGGCAATCCTGGAGGCACGAAACCCGAGCCGAATCTAGACAATTAAAAAAAAAAACTCGTATGCCAGGTAATCGTACGGCTTGCAAAAAAAATAAAATAAAAGAGACAGGAAAAGTGCACAATACAGTGGGGCCACGCATCCACCATGCGGTGGGGCCACAGGTCCACTATGCGGTGGCACCGCGTGGTCACCGTACGGTGGCACCGCACGTGGTCACCGTGTGATGGCACCATGGGTCCACCACGCGGTGGCACCATGGGGTCACCATGCGATGGCACCGCAGGTGCACCATGCAGTGGTACCGTGTGCCCACCGTACGATGGCACCGTGTGTCCACCGCGCGGTGGCACCGCAGGGTCACTGTGTGGTGGCTATTTTAACCCACACAATCGAAGAGGCGAATAGAGGAAAATAAATAAAGAAGGGAAACAATGCGAAGGAAGGATATTGCACACACTCGCACACCAAGTTCACCGCACAAACATACACAGTCATACGGTGGAGGGATATTGACCGCACAGGAAGTTGTCTATATGGTAAGGAGGTTGTTGACCATACGGGGAGGTTGTATGGCCAGGGTGCCATCGGGGACATCGCAGTGGACACAAAAAAAAAAATGACGACGACGACTAGATTGAAACCCCGGACCCCGCAAGGGGCGCTGCCCCTCGACCCCTCTGGGGGCGTTGCCCCCAGAACCCCAGTTTATTTTTGAGCTATAATACATTTGTTGGAGTTGGGTGAAGGGCATTAGAGATGTCACGATAAGTGTTGTGGTTGTCCGTACTGTGAGAAGGAAGCCTGAAGCTAAGCATTGGTGAGGGAAGGCATTGCGGGTCTGCGCAATTGTATGATAGCAGAGAGTTATTCAATTCAGTTAGCAGCCTTTGGGGAGTGTGATGGAACATTTGAGGTGTCTCCTAGCCTTTGTTCCAAATGGTTGTGGCCACCTCCAGGTAGGAATGGTATGCTTTGAGAAACTTGGAGTATGTCTCGGCTAGACGTGAGGTTGCCTTGGTGGATGCAGAGAGGGCTCGGGAGGAGCTAACCACCAAGTTGGAGGCAATACTAGCGTGAGACTTAGCTCAGTGTAACCAGGAGTTGGATGCCGAGAGGGAAACATCGGTGGCTATCGAGGACAAATTGGCTAGGGAGATAGTGTCATTTGAGTAGCAGTTGGTGGAGGCTAAGACTGAAAAGCATGTTTTGCAGACAAGTTTGGTTTAGGCACAGGAGGACTTGGATGTCAAAAGAAGCAATAATGGTGAAATCCGCACTTGAGCATCGAATGGTAGCAGAAAAGGGTTTTCAGGTGAGGACATAGCAGGTGTATAAGTTTCGGGCTCGACTGGCGTTAGTAGTTTTGTTTAATGTCATCTCTATTTTGTGTTAAGTTGTCCGGAAACAACTTCTTTTCTTTGGGGGGGGATGATGTTGGCGGCAATATTGTACACGAAAATAAAACTAGTTAATTAAGTTGTAATTGTCTTGGTTATTTGGCAACCAAGGGGTGGCAGTTGTGGTGCGATGGTTGGCGCTCGCACCCCCTCGGTATCTTTATATACTTCTGAATGTAACTTGTGAAGGAAGACACTTATGAATGGAATAACATCTGATATCTATGGCATTATTATTCTGCATTATGTGTTTTATCTGTGTGCTTTAAGTTATTCACCCGAGCAAGGATGAATCAGTCGATGGCTACTATTGCTGCAAGAATTTACATTTAACATTATCGCAAGACCTAGGAAAAGCCATGTGATAGTTGACCAGCTGTCGAGAATCCAGTCAGGAGAACCAACCAAAGGAGTAAATGAAGATTTTCCAAACGCTCACTTATTTCGCATCGCGGTTCTCCCCACCTGGTACGCAAACGTGGGGGAATACTTGTCGACATCATGGTTTCTGAGGGAGATGCCACCAGGAGAAAGAAGGAAACTGGTACTGAGGAGCAGGACATTCCAACTCATTAATGGCCTCTTGTATAAAATGGGACCCAACCAGATCCTACGGCGATGCGTCCTAGAAGAGGAAATTCAGGGCGTCCTAAGGGAAGCACATGAAGGGCCCGCAGGTGGACACATGGGGCCCGACACCACGGTGAGGAAAGTTCTATTGGCAAGACTGTGGTGGCCGACACTACATAATAACGTGAGAGAGTGGGTGACGAGCTGTGATACATGCCAATGGGTCGGACGGCCATTAAAGAGGGATTTTATGCCCCTCAACCCATCGAATGCCCAGGAACTGTTTGAGAGATGGGGATTGGATTTTATCAAACCATTAAAACCAAGTAGAGCCTGACGATGCAGATACATTATAGTGGCAACAGAATACTTGACCAAGTGGGTGGAGGCATGGGCCTTACCAAACAATTCGGCGGTCAATACAGCAAAATTCATCTATGAACACATCATTACATGGTATGGGATTCCAATCCAACTGACGAGTGATAGAGGAGGACATTTTGTAAATCACATAATCCAATTGCTAACAATGGAGTTCAAAATTTTCCACTCCTTATCAAGCCCCTACTATCCATGGGTGAATGGGTAGGCCGAGGCGACCAATAAAATAATCATGTCAGTGATTTATAAGTCTTGCGAAGTGGAGAAGGATGACTGGGAGGAGCGCCTACCGTCAGTACTTTGGGCATACCGAACAACTTACAAGGTAACTACTAGACAGACTCCCTTCCAGCTAATGTATGGACAAGAAGTCGTGGTGCCAGTTGAATTCATGGTGCCGAGTCTCTGGATCGCCATCGATAATCGACTTGGCGACATGGAGAACCTGAGAGAGAGACTATATGCTTTGAACAAATTGGATGAATGAAGGATGATGGCTCAGTGGGTGATAGAGATAGCCCAGCAAAGACGGAAGGTTTGGCACGACAAGCATCTCCGGCGAATGAAGTTTACTCCTGGGTAGTTGGTGTTGAAATTCAATGGAAGGAATGAAATCAAACCTAGGAAATTCAAAGTGTGTTGGCTAGGGCCCTTCAAGGTACGCGAGGTCAATACCAACGGGGAAATTAAGTTGTGGATGTTAGATAGGGAAGAGATACCAGATGTCGTCAACGGGTCGAAATTAAAAGTTTACCACAAACGGAGGGAGCCTGGACCATCCAGTCAGGATGCTTGATAGACTAAATCTAAAATAAAAAAAAAGGGGTCGTACGATGACCATACCGTATGAATATATTTAAAAAAAATTAAAAATTGTATGTTGATCATACCGTACGGAATTTTTTTTTTTTTTAAATGTGGGGCCACCATATGGTGGAACCACTGATGGTGGGATCACCATGCGGTGGTCACACCGACGGTGGGACCACCGGCGGTGGATGCCACCGTGCGGTGGTCACCGCACACCGCACAAAAAGAAAACCCCCGTGCAACAAAAAAATAAAAACCGATGCGCAGCCGCACATGCCCGCAGCCCGCACAAGTCCGTAGCAGCTGCACAAAGCCGCACAAGTCTGCAACAACCGCACAAGGGAGCACCGTACACTAGGGAAGGTTATTTGAAAAGTGGCATATGGGTTTTTGTTTTTAAAAAAAGGTTATAAAAGCAGAATTGAAGAAGTAATCTAGGACTAATGGACATAAACAAGAACAAGGCAGATTGGCGGAAATGGTTGCAACTGTTAGAAGACAAGTTGTAGGGAGGGCAAAAAGAAACCAGTGTAGACATAGGGAAATGGATTTTTCCATCTAGGGTGCGTATTGCAGGTAGCCTCAGTTTGAGCACTAGTCAAAAAAGCAAGAAGCATCATCCCAAACCCCTGGCGACAAAGGACAAAGATGAAATAATAGTAGATAATATTGTGTTCGAGGGTTTGAATGGAATAGACTGTCGAAACTAGTGGGCAAAGGTGCCTCGGGATGATCTGATAAAGAAAAGCCTTCGCCAGGCACAGGTACACTGGGTCGTCCAAATGCCAGTTTTTTCGATAAAGGACTTTGAGGTGGTTTTGCATGCCATGATTGGCAGCTATGACAGACATCACCACCAGTCGGTATTTGATTATCAACACCAGAGGATAACAGTATCATTCACAGCAGGTGAGTTCACTAGGGTATTTGGCATACCAGGGATGAAAGGGAAAAAATAGACACTTCATAGAAAATAGAAAATATCCCCAGAAAATCGGGCCACACTGCTGCAGTTGATGTTGCGCAATAACCTTGCCCAAGGAGAAAAAGATAGCCTCAAGAGTGCAGGCAAGAGTTGGGGGGTGAAGAAACAATTTTTCGCCAAGGGATTATGGTGATGCCTAATGTCGGTGGTGAGCGTCGCCTCACAACTGCCAGTCGCGCGTCGGACATAGCCATTGCACAGATAGTGTTGATGAATAGGCTGCACAATGGAGTGGTATACGATTGGGCATCACTATTGGCGAATAGGATGGACGAGTTCATGACACTGCAATACAAAAAGTTCTACATGCCGCATCACGCCATCAAATTATTCCTCAATGCATTCTGCACGCAAATCACATCGGGCTCACAGCCATTGGAGCCGCAGGGGCGTGTTGCACCAGACTAGCCGCCCATATTCTATTGGTCACACTTGGATGTCTTGGCACATGGAACGGAGGAACGTTTGGGCACAAAAAGAAAGAAGGCCACCATGTCCGATATGCAGTCTGACATAGAAGAGTCCGAGGCTGAGGATGCAGAAAGTGGCAGGGAGGAATCCGTAGACACCTCCTAGGTAAGTGGAGGAAGCTTCCGACTGACAGGGAGAAGAGGTGACCAGTTGCCTGAGGAGGGGGTGTCTGTGGGAAGTCAACAGGGTGCAGAGTTGGAGCAGTTTATTACCGAGATGACTCTGGGAGCACAGCGGCTTGTGTCATCTGCCACACTCCAGGTCGATGCGACCATGGTTGGGTGGATGGAGGGGTTGTTGACCTTTGCCAGCACCGGATGCCGAGTTGAGTTTGAGAGGTGTTTTGAGTGTGTTGGGTGGCCGACCATGGAGAGCCTGGCAATGCTGGAGGCTTGGCGCCTCACTGAGGGGGTTGGCGAGACTCGGATAGAGTCGTTGGTGAGAGAGGTAGAGCAGGCCTTCCGTGAAGGTTATCTGGAGCTTCGAAGGTCACAACAGATGGCAACCACAGTTGAGGCTTTGAGGGTGGCAGTAGTAACAGCTCGGGAGGAGCTGGCTACCAAGCTTCAAGAGCTAGAGACTACCATGGCACAGAACCAAATAGCGATGGACACTTTAGTAGCAGAGAAGTCTGCCTTGCTAATACAATTGGAAGAGGAGAGGGCCTCGAGGGAGCTATTGGAGACTCGGTTGGTTAGTGCCCTGGAAAGTGTGGACAAGAAGGATAAGGAGGTGCTCGAGGCAGTCTATATGGTAAAGACTGCTATGGAGTGGCAGATGGTCACGGAATGGGATCTCAAGAGGAGGACGGAGTAGGTGTATGAGCTCCATGGGCGCTAGGCATCCACTACTACACCACCATCGGCGCCTTCTTCATCAAGAACACCTTCTCCACTTCCTTAGTTTTTTTTTCTTCTGGATTTTTACGAGCTCCATGTATTCTCCATTTTGTTGTAAGTCACCTGGAGATGACTTTTCTTTTTGGGGGGGATGATGTTAGTTGCATTATTGTATATGGAAATAAGACTAGTTAATTAAGTCGTAATTGAGTTTGTTAGTTGGCAGCCGAGGGGTGGTAGTTGTGATGCGACGATTGGCACTCGCACCCCCTTGGTATCTTTATATACTTTAGAATGTAACTTGCAACACACGAATTATGAATGGAATAACATATCTGATACTTGTCTGATATCTATGGCATTGTTCTGCATTATGTACTTTATGCTTTAAGTATTCACCCAAGAGGGCAAACAAATGAGATTTTCTTACATTGACCATTTTTAATGATAAGATTATTTGCATGTATAGGAGTGTGCAAGTTTGTGTGCAATGTTTCTATAGGGGGAGATTGCTTACATACACATGGATCTATGAAATTAATGACACTCTTGTGCCAATAGTAGAAAGGTCGTGATTAACTTCTTTGAAAATCAACATGACACAACCCTTGATATTATTAAATTAAAATTGATACTAAATGGATGAATGTGCCCATGGAATGGTATAGTTTCCAAAATATCTTATAGTAATGTGTGGAAGAAGAAACTCACATATTAAGTACTCCAATAAGATGATCTATGTTTCATTTTGACCTAGCATCATGGTTTAAAATAAAATAAAAATGAAGATATATATTTTAAAAGAAGAGCTACGAATATTTTGTGAAATAACTCTAGTATATAATGAGATGAAATTAGTGCAAGTACATGATAGAATTATAGAAGATTTTGAATCACTTTGTAATTATTATATGAAACAATGAATATGGCTATTAGAATGTATTTTTCTTAATCAATCATAAAAGGAGTCGATTCATAGTACAAGTTATTTGAGAATCTAAACATAGTTAAGCAAATAATGCATAGTCTAGTGAGTAGTAAAAAATAAATACAAATACTAATTTTAAACAAGGAAAATGATCAAGGAAGTTTGTATATATTGTAAGGACCCGCTTGTCCTAACCCTAGTTAAACCATACTTAAACTCACAATTACAATTAGAACTAAATTAACCATTATTACACATGCAAAAGCAATGCAAATAATAGATAAGTACTCTGAACAACCATGCATCTCATAATTGACAAGTGAAAACAAAATATACATGTGAAACAATGACATAAGTAAAGTATGCTTGAAGTTTTTAAATGACATGCAAATCCATAATTAGTTACGATTTCGAGTTAAGCGCGTGCATGTATAATGCAAACCGTGTGCATGAAATTATTACGAATTAAATTAAACATGCAAAAAATCATAATTAAATAATCTACCAGATAATTAAATATGACCATGCATGCATGTGTAAATGAAAACTAATCTAAGAAAGTAAATCAAGCATGTTAGTGGTTTAGTATGTTAGTAGCTTTTTCTCTTCTTTTCTTTATTAGTTACATTGCATGGCGACTTCTTGTCGCTTTACATGATGTGACCTTCTAGGTCTTTTACATAACTTTTCATGTGACCATCCTGGTCTTTTCACTAAGATAAAATATACATCATATGATTATTACATAAAATTTTATCTAAAATCTCTGACTTTCTTTGTCTCCGGATGTGTCGCCTCTGTTTGACCTGGATAACCTCCTCTCACAAACTGGATGATAGACATATGACCCAGGTGTTTTATCCACCCAACCAAATGAAGCATAAGCTTCCTGGTGCTCTTGATAAGCTCTCGTCCCTCATGACGGAGTATCCTAGCAAGCCGGTACCAACTAGTAGTAAAGGAATCTTGTGCAATCATGTAGAACTAACAACCCATCCTGGTTGAACTAACTACATGTGTTATGGCAGGGAGATAAATAAATAAATAAATATGATGGCCATCATTACCCTATTGGGGAGGTGAAGAAAATCACCCTTCCCTGGTTAACCCATAAACAAGCACTCTCATTCCATAATCATCCCTCATAGATAGAAAAATAATTAACCCTTCGCAGATTGATGTCAAAATAATATCATTATATGTTTTCTTTATAATTTTTTATAAATTTTCCCTTTATAATATAATTTCCTCAAATCAAAATTAAATTTTAATATTTTCAATAATTCTAAATTAAGAATCTCTATTTAAGTTAATATAATATTTAAAATCAATTCCTAATATATATATATATTAAATATTTTATTGCTTTTATTCTTTTCTTAAAAATTCTTAAATCAATCTTGAAATTAGAATTTACCACTATCAAGACTTTCCAAATACAGCCGTAATGTTTCAATCGTTTCTTAAAAACCCAGATCCCAATTTCTCTGAAATTTTCACAGTAGTTAGAAATATTTGAAGCACAAAAACCCAGTAAATTTCCTTCAAACTCAATTTCTACTTTTTAAGATACATCAAGAAGAAGGCGTTGATAACACAACTGACACATCAAACAAACTAGCATTAAATCCAGACAATATCCAATTACTCTCAGCAACAAAACAATACCAGTCAATCGATTTCATAGATAGAAGTCTTGTGGTAAAGAAGAGATTAAAAACCTACCTCTAACAAATTTATTCCCTGTACTTAAATTTTTAATCAGAAATTATGACAAAAGGGACAATTTTTAAAGGAAAAGATCAAATTAAGACTCAAATAAAATATATAAAATAAATGAACCTGGCTGTGAGAAAGAAGAATCCTAGGGGTTTCCCAAATTTCAGATAATCTCTTCAATCTACCTTGTCGACTTCATAGCAATCACACGAATCAAGAAGCTCAAAAAGAATTGGAATCATCAAATAACAGGTTTATTCCTATATTTATAAACATTGAATTCTCTAAATATAAAATTTAATTGTTTGCATGATTAAATTCTTAAAATAAAACTAATTATTAAAATTAGAACTCACAAAATAATTAATTGATTTAATTAAATTACAATTTGTTAAAGATTTAGTTTTTAAGAAAATAATTAATTATTAGGCTCTCGCATGTCGTCTATATTTTTAGTACATAAGTTTACTCCAACATTGTATTTTTGCATGCCCTAATCATTTATTTAAATTTATTAATTAATATTTTAATCAATTTCTTGAATTAATCTCATTATTTATTTTAATTAGTCCTCTAATTTTAGTATTTATAAGATATTATATCTTAAATATCTTTTATATTTTATAATTTAATTATCAAATAATTTTATTTTTAATTACTCAACTAATTAATTTATTTACTCACTTTGAAATAATTATATTATAATTATTTCTAGCTTGATTGTAATATTAAATACTTGTATATTTAATAATTTATCCTTATTATTATTTTATTTTTATTTTAATAATATTATTTTATCATTTTATATTAAACTCCCTAATTTAATTTACTAATTGCTTATCTAATTGGGTACTTTGCACAAGGTTCCAATACTTAGGTTGCTCCTGGCGAGCTAGAAAAACCCCTCATCGGTCATATGTCTGCCTTCGGTGATTAACCTGCAACTTACTCCAACTCAACAAAAGGTCATCAGATCATGATAATAAAATGCATTATCCATATTATCAGGTTTAAAATCTAACTAAAGCATTAATATCATTAATGATCATAATTTAAAGTAATAATTCATCATCATTAAATAACGATATTATAAAATAATTGACCTCATTAATGTCATTAAACCACAAAATACCATCTAACATCATTAAAAAGCTAATCAAATAATTGTGTGAAAAATATCAACAGTATAAGTATCTGGCATAGTAAAGTAAATCTAACTAGGGTCTAAGTCGGTCATGACATATATATATAAGATTACTTAATTATTTTCCATATGCAAATGGAGGGTCCCAAAGGAATAATGCTTCTCACCTAGCATTTGAACTGGACAACTAGGCTTCATAGCAAATCTGTGGCATAACAATGCAAGGGTGACACCTACCTGTCACATGATGAAGGCGTAATGCATGACACAAGATCAACATGGCAAGTATAAGACATACTCATAAAGAGATGAATAAGTACAATATAGGTTGACACGATCTCATGTTCACATGGCAATTTGGAATGCTTTTGTCTCACTGTTCGATTCACCTAAATTTTGCACACTCAGTGAACCCATTGATTTGTTCAATGGAATATATATGAAACAACTAAATGTAATTCTTTCACAATATGCATATCTATTAAACAACATCATATGGAGCAACCTCTACTCCTATAGGTTCCTTAATACTCAATTACAATGTATCAATATATGTATAATTCCGCTAGCTCATTCTTAAAATGCCCTTAGTTTAAATATTGTGTCCACAAAATCAATGCGATCAATGTCACAAACTTCAGTAGTTCACAAGGCACCATGTACATTAAAAATATCATGATCACACAAGAGAGGATGACATAAGTGAAAGTCTCATTGATGATGAATGGGGAAGATGGTCAATTAAAAAAATGGTAACACATTGTTCTGGTCTTTTGCAATTGGGTTTGGTGGTAGACGGTCACTAACATTTCCCTTTTTTGTTGTCATGGTCTTGAGGCTTCATTTTCACCTCTTACAAATTTGGATTGATGGACAGAAAGGCTACATTTTTATTTTTGTATTCTGGTTGATTGGGCATTTGTGTTTAGGCAGTGAATCAATACCATATCACATTTTGAGTTCCTGAGTTTGCAGTTTGCAATCATTCACATATTACAGGCAACGACAATCAATTACTAATCTTTTATAGTTTGGATGTGTGGAAAGAGAATGAGATGCTTGATAAGGAGGAGAAAGGCAATGAAATATTGATCTATATTTGTTTGCCTACAATTGTGATACGAGTCATTTTATTTTCAAAAGTCATATATTTTGACAAAGAGTTATGTTCCTTTATGCAACATAGGCAAGTAAGTATGCAAAAAGAGATAAATGAATGTGACTTCCTTTATTTCAAGGTTACCCATTGAGATAAGAAGAAACATAATAATGAAGAAGTGTATATATATATATATATATATATATATATATATATGTTCTAGTTCACATTTGTTCTCTAGTTTAAATTAAGGAGAACATGTGAATGAAATATTTTTAAGCTGGTATGTATATAAATATAGGGATGGATCATGTAAATAAATAATATGAAAAGGGATCTAAGAATAGGTCATAAAAAAAATTATAAAGGATTTCAAATCTTAATTTCTTATAGCATAAATTGATATCTTTGTTTAAAGTTTTGATAATATAATTCAATTATAATTTAAATGGATTGTGAAATGTAATACTAAAATAAAAATAATCTATCACTTAACCATCAATTAGTTAGCAATGACAACTATATGCTATATTAGTTGTGGGGGGGGGGAATGGTATGAAAAAACTCTTAGATATTACCTTAAAAAATTGCTTGGAATTTCCTAACTTGACTTTAAATGAATTAATTATAAAAAAGATTAGAAACTGCACACCAAAATTATTGTGCATAGGACCTTGCACATGTTGATTGAGTGTAAAAAAGATCCCATCAAGTTCTACATAACTTCTTATATAACCTGTAAAAATGATTACTATAACCTAATATGCTCTGATACCATGTTAGAAAGTAGGATATTAGGATACTAATCATTATAAACAAGATATAAAATAAATTAAATAATAATCATACATGCATAAATATAGACATTACACAAGATATACAAGGGGAAAACCCTTTCAGGTAAAAAAACCCATAAAGCATCATTTTATTAAAACACTTAAAAATATAGTCTATCATAAAATAGACTTGAACCTGGGGATACTCCTCCAATAGTTTCACATGGCCAATAATACCTCTTGTGCATGGTGATAAAACTCACCATAAAGCTCCAAATTCACACACCTCTCAAATAAGAGAGAACCTCCTTAAATATAGAAGGAATGGTGGCTTCACTAGTTACACCTTTTCAATAACCCCCACTCATAAATAATCAATAATCTAATAGTTATTAGATTATAATTATTTCAAATGGGATATACTTATAAAGCATATAATATATAAGGTTTTATAACCTTATATTAGAAAATTATATATAAATGTTTTAAGATGTGATACCTAATAACATTATGTTCTAAAAAATTCTCACTAACAAAAGTAATGGTCTTATCTTGACTAAAGTGTCCATCCAATCCTCCACTATGCTTCTCCTTGACAAATATCTACCCCATAGAACTCTGCAAAATGCATATCTAACTTCCTCTAAACAACATCCCATCTTAAATTAAGAAATCCGACTATTTTATCTTGTCTAAAGTAATAGGTTCCAAGCAAGATCTCAAAGTCTAGGTCTTTAGGATACAAACTCTTGAGTTCATCAGAACTAACAACCTCTATCTTCATATCTATCAACAAATTTTCCCTTCTGCATAAGGCATCTACACCTCTATTTGACCTTCCACTCATGTGTTTCAAAATAAAAAATATAACTCAACAAAAAATCAATTCATTTTAAGTGCCTTTAGTTTAACTTTCCTTCACTATTAAGATACTACAAATTTGGATGATGAGTATATAAAACAAACTTTTTTGGCAACAAATAGTGTCACCATTTCTTCAAACCATGAACTATATCATAAAAGATTTAATTTTTGGCATCATTAAGCTTCTCACAAAAATAGGCAACAGACTTACCTACCTAACAAAAAACAACTCCTATATACCACTAGCATCACAATCTACTTGAAATACCTGTTAGATACTTGATCAGTCCCAAAGACACTATGAGGGGGGGTGAATCAGTGTCTAACCGGTAAACAAAAGATTTAAACATGTTTGCAACTTTATAACCCAAATTAATATACCGGTAAACAAGTAATAATGCAATAAAGAGAAACAAAAGTATAACCATCAATGCACACCATAACACAGATATTTTTGGCAAGGAAACCCAGTAGGGACAAAACCTCGGTGGGATTTGTGACCCACAATATTTACTCACTGACCAATAGGAATAAATATTACTTATACAATAGGGGCTTGCACATTCAGGAAGGCCAACAGCCTAGAGCTCAATGCTCAATACAAAAATGGAGTCCCACTTACTACAATTGGATGGTTAAATCCAATGATAATGTACTGCTCAAAATAGCATCTACAATGTTGGATTCAGTACTGGTTTAAGCTTTATCAGATACCTTTGCCATAAACCTTGCTTCGCTCTACTCTGCTCTTATTCGCTCATAAAATAATTACATCATAATGCATATGATAGTTCTGATACTTAATGTAAGTACAGATCCAATAGCTAACAAGATGAGGGGGGGAGGGGTCAATCATACAAACTTAATCTTCCATAAAAACAACAGATTCAACCTCAGTAACATATACTTCAGTAATATAACCAAAACTGCTAAACATGCAAGCTCAAAAGCATATAAACATCATAACACTCATAACACCAAATTTAACGTGGAAACCCAAATAGGAAAAAACCACTATGGAATTTCGGACCCACTAAGAAATATACTCTTCTAGAGTATGCTCGGTTAAAAGAAAATCCTGTTAAAGATTACAAACACATTGCTAGATGTCACCCAGTTAAGGGATTTCCCTCAGATCTGTTAGGATCTTCACCTTGTTAGAAGTGACCTTGTTAAAGGATTTCAAACACTCAATCAGAACGTCACCTTGCTAGAGGGTTTTACAAATAAGACTGTTAAGTCCACTCAGTTAAGAGATTTTTTGTCACTTTACAAAATAACAGTAATAATAATCTATCTGCAACTTCACATCTAAAATGCTAAAGCAGATTCTTATTTGCTCAATATAATAGGACTTATCTTGTCCATCTGTTGGGCTCTATACTCTGTTATTCAAACAGGTCTTCAAGCTTTTGTGCTCGGTAATCACTATGTAGCATCCCTGTGCATACATTTGCTCGCATACATTATTTATCAACAATTCCTTATTTATAAACAATTCGCCAACCGCTTAATCTCCTTGATCACATTTCCCATGATCAATCATAGCCATCAGATCTTCAAACTTTGACCAAGTTCAATGTAACCTTCGATCTAAAAAATGTTTTACCCCGCCTTGGAACTTGCATACATTTCTTGGAACTTGTGCTAGGGTATTGCGGTTCAATATGAGTTGTAGATCTTCCTATCGATTTTCCTTTGCCATAGATTCTTAACAAACTTCATGCACAGCATACCATTCATTAAATCATAGCCAGCTCATCAGCTTCCTTCATTAAATAATGCTTTTATTCATTCAATGCATTCTGTTACTACTCGGTTGCAACTTAGTAAATACTAAACTTCACTCGGTAGACATTCTGCCTTCATTAACCGATAGCGATAACCTTAGGGTTTACCGACTAGGTTCTTTGCTCGGTAACATAGTATAGTATTAACCTTACAATCAATAACATATGTAGGATATCAAAACAATTTGAACATCATGATCTCATCATTGTCTAACTCAGTAAGAGTTGCCCATTGAATAACTTATTCCTCCCCTTATTCATCACATTCTTTCTGTGTTTTTTACCAACATCTTTATACTCATCAAATCATACTTTTTAAGATATGGCAAAATCATACTGAATTAGAAAATCAATTTCTTGACATCAATGACAAAATAATAATATTAAGACAGTAAACATCCTTAATCAGTTATATCCATAATCATCAACAACCTTCTCAATATCCTCATTGAAATGCCAACAATCTCTCCTTGTCTGTTATAATGCCAACAATCTCCCCCTTTGGCATTGATGGCAAAACCAATTGATTTGACCTAATTGATTCGGATTGTTGTGAGATTCTTGAAATGTTGAAATGCTCTCCCCCTCTCATCATTCTTCTCCCCCATACATTAGTATCCATTCCTTTTCTCCAGTCTTCTCCAGTCTTCTCCCCCTTTGACAACAATGCCAAAAAGTAAAGAACTAAAACATAATTTCTTCTTGTATGAAGTGATTTCCTACTGTTATGTCAACTTAGTCTCGGTCAAAGCATTTTGTCTTCAATTCATGTTCCATGTATTGTTTCTTGTATTGTTTCCTGTACACCTTTAGAAAACATCCTAAAGTGTGTAAATCAACATCAACTCCTAAAAGATATTCTATAGAGTCATCGAATTGATGCTTTCACTGAACTCGGTCAATGAATGAAATATAGGGGTAGGACCCCTAACTTACTTCTGAGATACTCAAAAGTGTCCCTTGGTAGTGGCTTAGTGAAGATATCTGCTATTTGTTCCTTTGTGCTAACATACTCCAACACCACTTTCTTCTCTTGAGCTTCTTCTCTAAGATAATGATATTTGATAGAGATGTGCTTTGTCTTAGAGTGCATAACTAGATTCTTTGAAATGTTAATGGCACTAGTATTATCATAGAATATAGTTACTGGCTCAGTAACTTTCTCATTTATACCTTCCAACTGTTGTTTGATCCATGCTATGTTGGTACAATTCAATGCTGCAGCAACGTATTCAGCTTCTATTGTTGACTGTGAAATACATCCTTGTTTCTTGCTAAGCCAACTCACTAGTCTTTCTCCTAAAAAGAAAGCTCCTCCACTTGTGCTTTTCCTATCATCAATGTTGCCTGCCCAATCAGCATCAGTATTAACTTTTAAATCAAAATCATTTCTTTTCTGATATACTAAGCCATAATCTTTAGTGCCTTTCAAGTATCTAAAAATTCTCTTGATTGATGTCATGTGTGTTTCCTTAGGATCTACAGAGAATCTTGCAACTATACCTACTGCATGTTCTATATCTGACTTGCTGTGAACAACATATTGTAGCTTTCCAATCATGGAGCAGTAAAGTGTCTCATCAACAGATGCAGATTCATCATTCTTTGATAGTTTACAGTTGGTAGTCATAGGAGTACTTACTGGTTTTGAATCCTCCATTCCAAATTTCTTCAAGATTTTCTTTATGTACTTGGATTGAGTAATGAAAATCTCATCTTTCATTTGCAGTATCTGTAAACCTATAAAATACTTTATCTCACCGATTAATGAGATCTCAAATTATTTGCTCATTTCATTTCCAAAGTTCTTGCATAAAGAGTCATTTCCACAAAAGATAATATCATCCACAAATATGGCTGAGATCAATATTCCATTTTCATCATTCTTCATGTACATATTTTTGTTTTCACTTGTTCCTATAAAACCAATCTTGATTAAATAAGAGTGCAATCTTTCATACCATGCTCTAGGTGTTTGTTTCAGACCATATAACACTTTGTTCAATTTACATACCTGATCTTTATTATTGTCTTCAATAAATCCTTCAGGTTGTTCAATAAAAACTACTTCTTCTAATATACCATTTAGAAATGCATATTTGACATCCATTTGATATACCTTGAAATTCTTGTAAGCAAGATATGCCAACAATGTTCTTACTCCTTCAAGTCTTTCCATAGGTGCAAAAGTCTCACCATAATCAATTCCTTCTTCTTGGGCATAACCTTTGCAAACTAGTCTTGCTTTACTTCGAATGACCTCACCTTTTTCATTCAGCTTGTTTCTAAAAATCCACTTTTTACCGATTACATTTTTGTCCTTCCGTCTTGGGATTAGTGTCCATGTGTCATTCTTCTTGATTTGATCAATCTCTTTTGTCATAGCATTTATCCAATCTTCACTGTTAAATGTCTCTTTCAATATCCTCGGTTCAAATTTAGATATCAGACATGTGTTCTGTCTCAGGTTCCTTGTCATCACTGGATCATCCTTATCTCCTATAATCTGACTTGATGCATGATGTCTTCTGACATACTTGGCTAATACAGGCTTGGTAGGCTCTGATGATCTTCTTCATTACTCGGTAACTGGATATTCTCTTCATTTCCTTCTGCAGTTTTCTTGGTAGGACTTGTCGGTTGAACATAGACAAATTCATCATAGTCTTCTGGTTCCTTGGAATTTCCTTCATCATTTCTTTCTGCAAATTCATCAATTTTCACATTTGCACTTTCTACTATTTTGTTAGATGATTTGATTAGACATTTAAATGCTTTACTTCTAGAAGAATTACCAAGAAATGTTCCTTCTTCACTTTTCTGATCAAATTTGCCATTTCTATCATCCTTGTGTACATAGCATCTACTTCCAAAGATTTTCAAATAACTTACATTAGGTTTCTTGTCATACCAGATCTCATATGGTGTCTTCAAAGTTCTTTTCTTCAGTTGTACTCGGTTCAAGGTGTAAACTGTTGTGCTTATTGCTTCTCTGCAAAATGTTTGTGGCACTTTCTTTTCAATCATCAGGGTTCTGGCACAATCCACAATAGATCTATTTCTTCTCTTAGCTATTCCATTTTGTTGTGGAGTTCTCAGTGCAGAGACTTGTCTTTTAATACCATGATCATTGCAGAATTAGTTGAACTCTTCAGATGTGAACTCTCCTCCTCTGTCTCATCTAAGACATTTCAGTTGTCTTCCTGTTTCATTTTCAACTCTTGCCTTGAACCATTTAAACATTTGAAAAGCTTATGATTTTTCTTTTAAAAACATTACTGACATCATCCTTAAGTAATCATCCACAAATAATATAAAA
The DNA here is from genome assembly GCF_030272615.1 of Cryptomeria japonica. Taxonomy (NCBI): domain Eukaryota; kingdom Viridiplantae; phylum Streptophyta; class Pinopsida; order Cupressales; family Cupressaceae; genus Cryptomeria; species Cryptomeria japonica. Next base: position 292,755,381 of record NC_081415.1, read on the forward strand.
TATTTATCATCGTAATAACTTTGAACTTTCATAGGACCACAAAGATTAGTGTGCACAAGATCTAAAATTCCCTTAGAAGTGTAGGACTTACTTGTAAAGCTTGATCTTGTCATTTTACCCATCTAGCATCCTCGGCACATAGCATTCTCAAGATTTTTCAAACTCGGTAGACCTCTTACTCTGTGCTTCTTGCTTATTTTGATTAGATTATCAAAATTTACATGACAAAACCTTTTATGCCATAACTAGGTATCATCTATCTTTGCATATAGACACTTGTTCCGAGTTGAGTCAAGGTGAAATGTGTTACCTTTTGTTTGTGTCCTGGTGGCAGCTAACTTTCCATGATTTTCATGAACTTTGACAATTCCTTTCTAAAATTCTATTCGGTATCATGTATTGTTTAGTTGTGCTACACTCAACAAATTGTATTTTAAACCTTCAACCCAATAAACATCATTGCATCTTGCATTGTCAAGAAGTGTTATAGATCCTTTACCTTTTACCGGACATGGTGCATCATTAGAAAATCTTACATAGCCTCCATCATAGTCTTCTAACATAAAAAACTTGTGTTTATCTCCTGTCATGTGATGTGAGCATCCACTATCTATGATCCAAGAATCATTAGTATTTATGTGAGATATTAGGGATTTTTCTTCATACCCTTCTTCATCTGATCCATCTTTGATAGCCACATAAACTACTTTCTTTGTATCAGTTTCATCTGATTTATCATCATTGAATTCCTCATTGGCTATTAAGCATGACTTTCTATCTCTTCTTCTGAAGTCTCGGTGTCCTCTGTAATGATTATATTTATGTTTGTCATCTCGGTAATCTCTCTTTTTAGTAGATTCTTTGTCAGGACAGTTAGAAGCCATATGTCATATCTTATCACAATTAAAACATTTCAAAGGTAGTTTTCCTTTATACTTACCTTTGCCTCTCGGTAATCTTCTGGCTAATAGTGCTTCAAACTCTTCTTGCTTTCTGATTTCCTCATACAGTTTGTGTACTTCTTCCATGTTCTTGCGAAATCTTTCACTTGCTCCACTGTGATCCCCTTTAGTGTACTTACTCATTCTATCATTGTAATCATCAGATTCACCAATATGAAAAGAACTAAATGCAGACTCAACTTTATTTACTGATGACCCACTGTTATCAAAGTTACTTAACTCAAATGCATGTAGCTTACCAATAGTAGCATCTAAATAAACTGGCATATTGGGTACAGACCTCAATTCATTGATTGCAGAGATTCGGATTGCATAAGCTGGTAGAAGGGTTCTTAATAACTTACTTGTTATATCCTTTTCTTCAATAGTTCCACCTGCTCCTTTGATTTGATTGACAATCTCCTTTAGTCTTGTACTATACTCGATTATGTTCTCACCTTCATTCATCCTCATAGATTCAAGTTGTCCTCTTAGACTATCCACTTTTTCTCTTTGAACATGTTCATCTCCACCATACACAAATATGAGCTTGTCCCACATTGCCTTTGCATCATTGCAGCCTTCTAGATCATTAAACTCTGAATCAGTCAATGCAGATGTTATTTCAATCATTGCTTGAATATGTTCTTGCTTTGCTTTTATCTCTTCCATTGTTAATGGATAGGTGTTTGGTGTAATGAAATCATTCTCCAGATAATATACAACATATTCTCCAACTCCTGATAGGTGCAGCTTCATCCTTTTCTGCCATGAAGAGAAACTTGACTTGTTCAGCTTCGGTGCATCCCTCTTATACATCTTTAGATCTTTGCCTCAAGTACCTTTAAACTTTTCTTCCAGATTTTAAAGCTCTGATACCAATTGATAGTTCTGATACTTAACGTAAGTACAGATCCAATAGCTAACAAGATGAGTAGGGGGGGTGAATCATACAAACTTAATCTTCCATAAAAACAACAGATTCAACCTCGGTAACATATACTTCAGTAATATAACCAAAACTGCTAAACATGCAAACTCAAAAGCATATAAACATCATAACACTCATAACACTAGATTTAACATGGAAACCCAAATAGGGAAAAACCACTATGGGATTTCAGACCCACTAAGAAATATACTCTTCTAGAGTATGCTCGGTTAAAAGCAAATCCTGTTAAAGATTACAAACACATTACTAGATGTCACCTGGTTAAGGGATTTCCCTCAGATCTATTAGGATCTTCACCTTGTTAGAAGTGACCTTGTTAAAGGATTTCAAACACTCAATCAAAATGTCACCTTGCTAGAGGGTTTTACAAATAAGACTATTAAGTCCACTCAGTTAAGAGATTTCTATCACTTTACAAAATAATAGTAATAATAATCTATCTACAACTTCACATCTAAAATGCTAAAGCAGATTCTTATTTGCTCAATACAATAGGACTTATCTTGTCCATCTGCTGGGCTCTATACTCTATTATTCAAACAGGTCTTCAAGCTTTTATGCTCGGTAATCACTATGTAGCATCCCTCTGGATACATTTGCCCACGTACATTGTTTATCAACAGTTCCTTATTTATAAACAATTCGCCAACCGCTTAATCTCCTTGATCACATTTCCCATGATCAATCATAGCCATCAGATCTTCAAACTTTGACCAGGTTCAATGTATCCTTCGACCTGAAAAATGTTTTACCCTGCCTTGGAACTTGCATACATTTCTTGGAACTTGTGCTAGGGTATTGTGGTTCAATCTGAGCTGTAGATCTTCCTGTCGATTTTCCTTTGCCATAGATTCTTAACAAACTTCATGCACGGCATACCAATCTTTTAATCATAGCCAACTCATCAGCTTCCTTCATTAAATAATGCTTTTATTCATTCAATGCATTTTGTTACTACTCGATAAATACTAAACTTTACTCAGTAGACATTTTGCCTTCATTAATCGATAGGGATAACCTTAGGGTTTACTGACTAGGTTCCTTAGGGTTTACTGACTAGGTTCCTTAGGGTTTACCGACTAGGTTCTTTGCTCGGTAATATAGTATAGTATTAACCTTACAATCAATAACATATGTAGGATATCAAAACAATCTAAACATCATGATCTCATCATTGTCTAACTCGATAATAGTTTCCCATTGAATGACTTATTCCTCCCCTTATTCATCACATTCTTTTTGTGTCTTTTACCAACATCTTTATACTCATCAAATCATACTTTTTAAGATATGGCAACATCATATTGAATTAGAAAATCAATTTCTTGACATCAATGACAAAATAATAATATTAAGACAGTAAACATCCTTAATCAGTTATATCCATAATCATCAACAACCTTCTCAATATCCTCATTGAAATGCCAACAATTTATCCTTGTCTGTTATAATGCCAACAACATGTACAATTATTTGCTCTCATATACCGCTTACATTCATAACCTAATTACATTCCTTGCTTACTTATAAAATGACCTACAAGATCTCATACATATGAGTCTTTACAATACATCATGTCGGCTATACAAATAATTTTACAATACAAAACAATATTATTTCTATGTCCGCTTAGAGTGCTGGTGTGATCTACTGTCGATGTAGACTGGATGTCTATGAATAACCTTGTAGTGCCTATCGGTGCCGGTAGATGATGTTTGTTGCCGGTGTAACCTGTGAACCATATTAACAGTTGGTTGCCTTCAATAACAACATCAACTATTCTCATCTGAGTGTATAATGCCAACAATCTCCCCCTTTGGCATTGATGGCAACACTCATGAGAAAAATCCAAAAACTGATATCCAAAAACTGAGTGTGCTCCCCCTGAGCAAATTATCTCCTTCTGTACATTTTTCTCATACACCACTACTCCCCCTTTGACATCAATGACAAAGGATGTCAAAAGAATCAAAGAATTCAAAATTTACGTAGAAACTTGTAACCGGTTATGTACAATCTAAAAAATGTCTGCTAAAACCAAGTTAAGACCTTGCAAAAGTTTAGTACTATCAAAAATTATGGTCTTTGTCTGTTGGATCATCCTGGTCAGATAATGCATTTGTTTCTCCGGTGATCTGTTGTCTTGAATAGATTCTTTAGACAGCTCATTCTGATGTGTTAGTAAGTTGTCCAATCTAGGACTAAGTTTGTTCTTCAACTCCTGGGTCTTCATTTTTAACCTCACTTTCTCCCTTTCCAATTTCTCAATCTTTTCTTCATAGATTGTCATTTCCTGATCCAAAACTAAAGTAAGTTCCGAAGAACCTATCATATTGTCAGCTATATCATCAATGTCTTTTTGTGTCTTCCTTATTTCCTTATCAACATCCTCTGTTAAATGGTGAGGCTTACATGCTTCCTTGTACAACTCTTTGTATTCCAGAATGGTGGAATTTAGCATCGGTAACAAAGAATCAATTTGTCTAGTACATTCCTTAATTGTCTTGTCGAAGAATTCATCTTTCTCCTTATTCACCCTTTCCTTAACGGTTTCTTCATTTATTGTATCCATAGTTTGAATATTAGAATAAATGAATTTGGACAATGTATCCAATTTACTCACAGACCCAACAATGTGATCAAATTTACATGCCTGTGCAATCATCTGCAAAATTGATAAAGTATCATCAATAACCTTAAATGCTAAGGCATTGCATTCTGTGATCTTCTTTATTGAATCTAGAAGTACATCTATAACATTTGTTGGTATATAATCCATGGTGGAAGTGCTAGGTGTAATGCTAGGTTCTATAGTTGGTTTCTTATCTTCTCAGGATGTCTGCACATTAACCTTAACCACTTTTGCTATCTTGCTTCCATCATTAACCTTTTCTTTATTCATTGCTTCTTCCTTATTATCACTTTTGTTTTCAACCTTATTTTCATCCTTACTGTTATCCTTACTATCTGCCTTGTTGATTGTCGGTTCAGATATACTTTGTTCATGCCTTGTTCCAATTCTGGTTCTTGTTTCTGCTTCTGCTTCTACCGGTATCTTAATATTAGGTTGAGTATCATCGGGGATGGTTTATGTTTCCTTAACTTTAGCTGATTCCTTATCCATGACAATATTAAAGTCCTGAGTGTACACATTCATAGTAAAAAGAATGTCAAACTCTGGATCTATGTCATCTTTTGTCATTTCCTCTGCCTTCTCTTCAGGTTGACTATCAGTTTGTGTTGGTGCCTCTGCAGTTATTGGTGAGGTGTCATGTGTCGGTGGAGGAAGGTTATCCTTGACCATGATATCAGGTACACTTCCAATTTTCCCTTTACCTTTATCTTTATGATATACTTTGGTAAATGACTTGTCCATTTTCTATCTATCCTTCTCTTCTTTCTTCTCTCTCAACAAAAAATAAATCCCACTTATCTGTTGTTTCATCTACTATTTCTTTAACTCTATCGGCCATAAGACTAACCTGTCAGTGACCACTCACAAAAATTGTTCTATTGGCTTCAGATATTAGATCATCAATTTCCTGCTTGGAATTAATAGGATACACAGCTAATAGAGCTTCTACCTTTAATTTCTTGTCAAGTTCCATAACAGACATTCTCTTAGCCTCTAATCGTAAGTATAAATCATTAGGTAGATCATCTAAAACTTCAATAAGAACTTTCTTGTATATATCAAGATATAAAATAATACTTTCTTCTATAGTATCCTTATTTGAATCCTTGAAAGAATGATAGAATTATTCACATTACCAAGGTTACCATCTTGGGTGATTTCATTGATCAACTCTTCTGGTGAAAGAGTATTCAGTGCCTTAGGTTCAGGTTTCTTCTTTGGAGTCACTTTCTTCTTCAGACCACTGGGCTCTCTTATAGCCTGTTGTTTCTTTCTTTATGTCCTTGACTTCTTGGGAGATGGAGCAAGTATCGGTGAGGGTTTTCTTTTCTTTATGTCCACTCTCTTGAATTTGGCTTCCTGATCAATGTCAGAATCAAATGTAGTAGCTAAAAGGGAAATTTGAGCTATCGGTTTTTGCTCTGATTGACTTTCTATCACACTAGCAGCAATACCACCAAGATTCATCAATCCTTCTTTAACATCCTTTGCCATCTTAGAAGCATCTTTCGTTAGTTTCTCTCTTTTCTTCCTCTACTTCATCATAGCAACACCACTTTCAATAGTTTCAGCATTACCAAATATCTCCTTTGTTGGTTCTAGTGGATCACCTAGGAGTATTTTAGCATATGAATCTAAGATGTGAGAATCCACCTCATATCCCATCTATGTAATCTAGACAGTTCTAGGTCTAACTGCCTCCATCCAAATTTCATCTCTTTTCACTACAAAGCATATATGTTTATCATATTTATCCACAATGCTTTGGGGAATCCTTTCCCTTTGTCTAATTTTAGCTTGGAAATTCTTGAAATAGTCTTTTATCAATGCATCACCATCAAATCCTATACCAGTAATTGCCTCCTTTATCTATTTTCCAATAGAAATATCATAGACAAAATCCTTATGTCCTATACCGGGAATCTCCTTTGAAAAGTAAAGCATTAAACACACAATCAAACTTCCAAATTTAAAGGTTCCTTTCTTATCACCTTTGATTTTGTGCAAATTCTCTAACAGTTCATCCTTTAACCATTCATAGATGTCAATTTTAGCATTGTTTAATATCATCTCATGAGAACTATGAATGCAAGAACTAGATACAGATTTCAACCTATTAGTATGAGCAACTTTATAACCAATGACCATACTTGCAAATTTAACATTGTCATCTTTTATATCATTGACCCTAAGTGACTTGTTGTTGAATGTAGCTCTGGTTAAGCTCATAACCTCTTTGTTAGGGATTTTCTTCTTCTTGTCAGGCCTAGTGTCTGTGGATGGTACACTAGTAATAACCCTTATAGCCTCTTTAGTGATCTTAAAAACTGAGTCCAACCACATAAATTCGCCATGAACCCTGCTAAGAACATAGCGGACGGTTGCATCTGAGAATTCTGACATATGGAGGATATCAACGAAACCTAAATCCTCAACTACCTTGTGTTCCGGTTTTACTACCCCATTCTTGTCAGTAATAACATTCATGTACATGTTCTTCAAATCTTCAGACCCTACACTTTCTATGTTACAATGTATGTATTCCCTAGGGTCTTCAGAAAACGCAACGCCCTTCGGGAATCTAGAAAATACACCAATGGAGTCATCCAGTTTTTCTATCTTAGGAATGATTTTGAAAATAGGTCTAGATTGTTTTATATTCTCCACAATGGTAGGGTCTCCTACGAATTCAAGAATGAGGGATGAGGAAGCCATTGCGAAAGATAAATACCTTTTAACTAAGAAATCCTTGAATGCTCTGAAAGACCTTTGTTGCTTCGGCTTTAGAATGCCTTTGCTCAACTTCGCTCTCTTTGAATGCTTGGATGCTTGGTGAGATGAAATGAGAAGTTACAGTGCCTTTATAACCAAAAAGTAACTTACAACTGCAATAAATGCTTCATTGGTGAAGTGAAAACTCCACATATATGTCGGCAAAGAAGAATCATAACTTATTACCACCAACTGAGGGTACATGCATGGTTTTCAATTTGTTTCCTTACCCCTAAGGATTATTCCTTAGTTAGATGAAGAATCTCTTGTCGGTGCAGGAATACTCTATTCTGTCAGTGAAGAGACAGATTCATCAATCCTCTTATCTCTTTTCCTAATCCATTATTTACAAAATTCTTGCTTGATTTCAGTCACCTTCTCTTTGCCTTTGTCGTTAGATCCTTTATTGTTCGCCGATATTGTCTTGCTTCTACAGAATTTTGCAATATGCCCAATCTTGTTACATGCATAACAAGTTACATTGTTTCTCTGAATAGCTTTTCTATAACCTTGACCGGTTTGAGTTCTGCATTGATTAGATAAATGTCCAAATCTACAGCAAACATAGCATTTCACATTCATTCTGGAATTGTCTGATTTATGACCATTTTTATTGCATTTGGAACATTGACCGGTGGGTAAGTTTGTATTCTAATTATTCCTAAATCTGTACTGATTTGCTCTATGACCAAATTTGTTACAATTAAAACATTTCCAATTGAATTTATAAGCATTAGGTTGCCTTACCAGTTTGTTGTGAACATGATTGTTTGCAGTCCCAGAACTTTCTCCATGTTCAAATCCAATTCCAATTGTTTCTCCATCAGGTTTCTGACTTTTCAGCATATCATCAAGATTATCTTAACTTTTCTTGAATTTTTCTTTGTATTCATTTGTAGTGACCAACTCTCTTTCCAAAGTGCTAACTTGTCTCATAAGTTCCTCTTTGTCATGTTGCATGTGAATCAAAAAAATTTTAAGCATATCATTTTCATAACTAAGCCTTAGAGATTCATCTGATCTTTCATTAAGTCTTTTGGCCAAATCTTCTTCATTCCTCTTTCTATCTTCAATATCCTTGCATAATCTCATGGTTAAATCTTGCATCTCATTCTTCATGTTACTGTTCTCTTGTCTCAATTTCTCTGCAATATCTCTAAGAGTTTCCTTTTCTTTAGCATCTTGATTTTGCAATTGCACATGTAATTCTTTTCTCTTATTCTTTGCTATAACCAGGTTATCTTGAAGTGCTTTGATGAATTCTTGAGCAGTTATGAGTTCATCTTCTAGTTTGATATTCTTCAATTTTTCTGCATCAAAATCTTCAAGAGCTCCTTCCAATTGTTGTCTCAAACTTTCCATCGGTGCCAGTTTCAGAATCTTCCTCAAGCTGTTAGGCTTATGCAAAAAGAGGACTAAGCTCTGATACCAATTGTTAGATACTTGATCAGTCCCAAAGACACTGAGAGGAGGGGGGGTGAATCAATGTCTAACCAGTAAATAAAAGATTTAAACTTGTTTGCAACTTTATAACTCAAATTAATATATCGGTAAACAAGTTGCAATAAAGAGAAACAAAAGTATAACCATCAATGCACACCATAACACATATTTTTGGCGAGGAAACCCGATCGGGGAAAAACCTCAGTGCGATTTGTGACCCACAATATTTACTCACTGGCCAATATGAATAAATATTACTTATACAATAGGGGCTTGCACATGCAAGAAGGCCAACAGCCTAGAGCTCACTGCTCAATAAAAAAATGGAATCCCAATTACTACAATTGGATGGTTAAATCCAATGAAAATGTACTGCTCAAAATAGCATTTGCAATGCTGGATTCAGTACCGGTTTAAGCTCTGTCAGATACCTTTGCCATAAACCTTTCTTCGCTTTGCTCTGCTCTTATTCGCTCATAAAATATTTAAATCATAATGCATATATAGTTATTTGGTGTCATATACCACTTACATTCATAACCTAATTACATTCTTTGCTTACTTATAAAATGACCTACAAGATCTCATACATATATGAGTCTTTAAAGTACATCATGTCGGCTATACAAATAATTTTACAATACAAAACAATATTATTTGTATGTTGGCTTAGAGTGCTAGTGTGATCTATTGCGGGTGTAGACTGGATGTCGGTGAATAACCTTGTAGTGTCTGTCGGTGCCGGTAGATGATGTTTGTTGCCAGTGTAACCTGTGAACCATATTACCAGTTGGTTGCCATCAATGACAATATCAACTATTCTCATCTGAGTGTATAATACCAACAATACCTATTTGAAACCTACACTTGCCACATAGGTTGCTCAGTGACTTTCTTCTTCAACATATCAAAACTCTTGGTTGCTCCCACAATCCACTTAAACTCCTTACTATCCTCTCTCATTGTCTTCGTTAGGGTTGCACAAATACTACTAACATATTAATAAACTTTCTAGGCTATGAAATGACCTTACCTTTATAACACTCCTTGGTGTAAGCCATTCAATGATGTCCCTCACTTCTTTTGATACATCTTAAGACCCTCAACTGAGATAGCAAATTCCAGATATACCAACTCCTTCACAAAATTGCATTTCTTCAAATTAATTAACAAATTCTTCTTCCTTAGCTTCTCAGAAAATTATGTCTGACTAAAAATAACAATTTCATCTAAATAACAATAACATTTTTTTTTTCTTTCAATACTTCATTCATAAGCAACATAAATGTTCTCAATGCATTGGTTAGCCCAAAGGGCATGACTAATCACTCATATAAGCCCTCTTTAGTATTCGAGGTTGTCTTCCACTCATCTCCTATGATATAGATCTAATGATAATAACCACTCTTCAAGTAAATCTTCATGAAGTATTTTGCTCCACTCCAAATAATCAATAAGATCATCATTCCTTAGCAATAGAAATTTGCATTTGATTATAATATTGTTGATCATGTCTCGAGAGTCTGAACATATTATCCATTCTCCATCTTTCTTTGGCTATAGTACTATAGTTACCACACTTAGATTAAACATTTATCGAATCAATCCTTTATTCAACAACTCTTGAACTTGTCTATTTAGCACCTCATTATTTACAAGAGTCATTCTATGGGTTTCCTTAGCAAATTGTCTCATGGGATCAAATCCATTTGGTGACTAATATTCCTCGCTATTAGAAACTCTTAGGTACATTATCTAACACAATATCATGAAAATCTTCTAATAGATTTGACTTTTATGTATAATCTTCATCTTGTTTTTTACTAACTCTAGGAATCAATGCGTAGCACATATGCTCATACTTCATACCATCCAAAAATAATAATTGACATAAACTAAACAAATCCTTGATATTACATAAATTTTATTCCACTTAAGTTAGAGGCTTCAACTTGTGGTGAACTCCATCCTTTGCTATGGAATAAGTGTTGTCATGTTCATCATGTACCGCACGTTGATCAAACTACCATGGCCTCCCCAATAACATATGAAAAGAATCCATAGGCATCATGTCACACAATATCTCAACATGGTAATTCCCAATCTTGAACTTCACTATTGCTCATTGACCAAATCTCTATGGTCCTTCTACAACCATGGAATTCAATATAGATGTGGGTGTCTCCTTCTCTCCAATTGCAATGTGTTAACCATATCCTCTTAAACAAGATTATCAATGCTATCATTATTAATGATAACATTGCAAACTTTATTTTCACATTTGCACCTTGTGTGAAATAGACTCTTTCTCTGAATTGGAGCTTTCTCCTCATTTAACAAGACTCTCCTTTTGATAAGAATTTCTCTTTTTACATCTTCAAAAAGTTTAGATATAGAATATTCATCTACATGTGCAACTCTTGCATTGTCTTCGGATCTTCTATTTTTCCTTGATTTGTGGACATTTGTATGCTCAATGTCCTTCTTTGCATTAGAAACATGTTCCATGAAAACCTCCTCTTCTAGGTCCTTGTTGAGACATCCTCTTCCTCTTTGGTCACTATTATTTTTTCCCACGAGGGTGGTATGCAAATTATCTCCTCTTTGATCTTGACTATTGTTGGCTTCATCAATCTTCTTTTGGTCTTCATTTCGTCCTTCATTTGATCTTTTGCCAGTCTTTCCATTGTGACCCCTTCCTCTCTTCTTTCTTTCAAAACTTCTATTTAGCTTATCTTCTACCTTCAAGGAAAACTAATAAGCATCCTCAATAATGGTCATCATATAAAAACTTAGCTATGTTGGTCATTTGGTAGAATTGATTATGTGTTGCATTGATGTTTTGTCATTGATGTCAACACTAGTTCTTTGGATGCTTTATCGGCACCCTTCTGGTCTCGGTAGGTTAAGTGGTTTCTGGTTAACTTGGATCCATTATGATCCGGTAGGCTCAGGTATAGTCAGGTGATGGAATTGGCTTGTTCATGATACTCATACTCATATTTTGTCAATTGGTTTTGGTCTGGTGATTGGATGCTATCCTACTTGCTTAGAAGATTGGTTTCTACTTCCGGCGAGGGTTTCACCGGCAGAGATTTTTGATGGAGATTTATGAATTGCATTAGTGGTGTTGGTGCAGCTTCTGATGGAGTTTCAGGATGCTTTCGGTCATCATGTTTGAGACTTGGCATTTGGAGAACATTGTTGAAGCGTGTGGACCTATACTTGGTCCTAGTTGATCTAGGTTATGGAACGGCTTTAATGTAACGTGTGGATAGGACCTATTGATGTATTTCCAAGATGTCTTATGTGTTGATATTACTTGTTTGGTCTAAGGCCGACATGGTTTGTAATTATGCAATTGGTTTATTGTTTGGTGGTTGACCTGATTGTTTATGATCAAGGGTTTGTATAAATAGATATAAGATCTCATTTTAGATCATCATGGTTAATGTAAGAGGTCATGATCAAGGAATGTAATGTGTGAATAAATGTAATACCATTCAGGTAGAGGATTTGGTCGATCATTGGAGATCGAATTGGGTTTATGTAAGAGGATTTAGTCCTCTGGTATTGAGCTTAACCAGAATTATTCTCAGGCATAGGAGATGCTATCTTTTGTAGTTCAACACTTCTTCGGATTGTATTCTAGATTTATATGTAGTCACTGAGGCTCCATTTGTGATGAGCAATGTGCTCTAGGTTGTTGGCCTTCCTCCAAGTGCAGGCCCCTTCATTGTAATTCACATACTTATTGCAGAAGTATTATCTAACTGTAGTTAGGCTTCCCGCCATGGTTTTTCCCTTTACCGGGTTTTCCACGTACAAATCTTGGTGTTGTGTGGATGGATTTTATTTTGTGATTATTGTTTATGCTTAATTAATTAACTTTTATTCCGGTATTATTGTTTTGGGTTCTGGTATTAAATTTTTAATTGTTGAATGTTCATGTAATTTGTGACAATTGATTCACACCCCCCCCCTCTCATTTGTCTTCTAGTTATCTAAACTATCTAACAATTGGTATCAGAGCTTTGGTCCTCTCTGCGGAAAGCTTAACCACTTGAGGAAGATCCTATGGCAACTAACCATTCAAGTTCATCCAGTTTTTCTGGAGCTATCTTTCGAAGGGATATTATGAGGCTTGATGGAACAAACTACACAGTATGGAAGATTCGGATGGAGACTCATCTGAGATGTCTTGGAAAGGAGATTTGGGAGATCACACAAAATGGTGTCACACCCTATAATCCGGGATCTGGCAATCCTACATCGGCAAACCTGGACAAGGAGCTTGAGAAAGATTGTAGAGCAAGAGAAGCCCTCTTGTGTGCACTTTCTAATCATCAAATAATGGGATTAACCGACAAATCATCTGGAAAAGCTATATGGGATAAGTTGGAGACTCTTAATGAAGGCAACCCTACAGTGAAGATTGCTAAACTTGATGGTTACCAGGTGAGATATGAAAACCTAAAAAATGGAAGAAGATGAAAGGATTATTGCATTCATGGAAAGGGTAAATGAGATTGTTATGGGAATTCAATGTTGTGGTGGAACTCTGAGTGAAGATGAAATTGTTTCTAAAGTCCTGAGAGCCCTACCACTGGCTTACAAAATGAAGGCTACTGCTATTAATGAATAGAGAACAATGGCTAATACATCTATCAACAGAGATACCTTGGTTGGGAAACTATCTGCTTTTGAGCTTGAGGAATTTGGACCTTTTAGAGTTGTGAAGACTGAACCTATTTTTCATGCATCTACATCTACAACCGGTAAGCAAGACTAAAAATATTTATACGCAAAGGAGTTAGAAGATATGAAGAGAGAAGATGGTGATTTTGAGCAACTTGAAGCACTATTTGCTAGAAGAGTACTAAAAGGACTGGTAGGAAGTAAGTATGAAGGAAAAGCACCTCTTAAATGTTTTGCATATAATAAGATAGGTCATTTTGCATCTAGATGTCCTGAAAGGAATTCAAGATTTGAAGAAAGAGTTAAAAAATCATTTAAGCCTAACCCTGGATATCAGAACATATATAAGTACAAGAAAAATAGAGATAAATCATTCTACATAGCGTATGAGGAAGGCATTATTGATTCAAATGATGAACCGGCAGAAGACTCTACTAGTGGATCTAGCAATGGGAAGGAATGGGTATTCCAAGCTATCAAGGAAGATGATTTGGCACTAGAAGAGAGTGTACCTGAAGAGAAGGGACGTGTAGCTAAAATTGAGGACAAGGATGAATGGGTAATTGACAGTGGTTGTTCACATCATATGACTAGAGATAAAGGGAAGTTTATGTCTTTGCAAGAATCTAATGGTGGACTAGTTAGATTTGGAGATGACAAGGCATGTATGATCAAAGGAAAAGGAACTCTATCATGTTGGTACTTTGGTATGGTTTTGTCATTGATGTCAACACCTACTAAACACTTATCAACTCTGGCACTTTGGAGAATCAGCAACACTCACCGACAAGGGACTCATGCACAGTCACCGGTATCTAGTACACCGGCAAGATATAATGATCATCGGCACTTGGAATGATATGGAAAACACTTGGTTATGTCAAAGACATCGTGTGGACACTTTGTTTTGGATAATTGTTTATTGGTATATTCATATTTTCATATTTGGTGTTACCAGAAAATAGGTCCAAGTTACACCGACAGGTTTATCTTTTCCAAATCAGCATGGCACGCTATAGAGATGATTAATTATTATTGTAAATGCATTAAGCTGACATGTTCAATCGGTTATTGCATTGGATATTGTATTGTTTGTAAAATGTTTTTATTGTAATATCTTGTAGAGTCGACCTACTAAAATTGGTCTTAGGTTATGATATAAATGTAAGATCTTATTTGTAAGATCAAATGTGGAATGTGAAAAAGGATTGTGTGAAGGTATATGCGAGATTAAGCAGAGCTATACACACAAACATCATTTGAAGATTGAAGGAGGGTTTTTGTGAAGACAATCATAACTACACCGGTATTGAAGGAGATCCAATGTCTACTAACTATTTCAAGAAGGACAATCCTAAACTTGATGGAACCAACTATGGCATATGGAAGATCAGAATGGAGACACATCTAAATTGCATTGGAAAGGACATCTAGGATGTTACAAAGAATGGTTATACTGCTCCTACTCAGAGTCAGCCCACTCCATCCAACTTGACTAAAGATGAGGAAAATGATTGCAAAGTAAGAGAAGCACTTTTGAGCACACTATCAGATCAACAAATCATGGGACTATCAGATAGGTCTACTGCTAAAGCTATTTGGGACCATTTGGAAACACTGAATGAAGAAGAATCCATAGTTAAAATTGCAAAACTTGAAAGCTTCTGGGTCAGGTATGAACATCTGAAAAATGGAAGAAGATGAAAGGATTTCTGCTTTTATGGAAAGAGTAAATGAGATTGTTTTGGGTATTAAATGTTGTGGAGGAACCTTAAGTGAGGATGAAATTGTTTCAAAAGTTTTAAGAGGATTGCCACCGGCATATAAAATGAAAGTCACTGCATAATCTTTTGAGTGTAGGACAATTGGTAGACAAGGGATTTCAATTACAGTTCATGGATGGAAAATGCAAAATCATTAACAGACCTGGCTTGGAAATTGCAACTAGTACATAAACAAAAGGTAATATATTTCATTTGAACTCCGATGAGAAGACATGTTTGATTACACAGATTGATGAGAGTTGGCTATGGCATAAAAGGTTGTGGCATGTGAATTTTAGTTGCATTGTGAAGATCAGTTCAACTAATGAAGTTAGGGATATACCTAAGATTATGAAGCCCTATAATCCGGTATGTAAAGAATGTCAAATGGGTAAACAGGTCAGAACCTCTTTTAAGAGTATACAAGTTAAATCAAATGATGTTTTTGATCTTATTCATACTTATTTGTGTGGCCTTGCTAGAGTTAAAAAATTTCATGGTGATAGATGTTTCATGCTAATCATTGATGATTTTTCTAGAATGATGTGGGTTACTTTTTTGAGAAAAAAAAAAATTGAAGCATTTGAAAAGTTTAAAATCCTTAAGGCTAAAGTGGAAACTAAGACAGGATTGAAGATTAAATGTTTGAGATCAGATCATTGTGGAGAATTCACATCTGGTGAGTTTAATAACTTTTGTGACAAGCATGGTATAAGAAGATAAATTTCTGCTCCCCGAACACCTCAGCAAAATGGAGTTGTGGAAAGGAAGAATAGAACTATCTTGGATGTTGCTAGAACAATGATGATGGAAGCTAATCTACCTCATATCTACTGGAGAGAAGCAGTGAGTACAGCAGTTTATACACTCAACAGAGTACGTATCAAAGGGGAAACTGGTAAGACACCTTATGAATTATGGTTTGGCAACACACCTACAGTTAAGTATTTCGGAATTTTTGGCAGTAAATGTTATATCAGGAGAGATGATATTGTTGGGAAATTTGATCCTAGATGTGATGAAGGCATATTTTTTGGTTATTCTAATGAAAGCAAAGCATATAGATGTTATAACAAGAGATTGCAGAGAATTGTGGAGAGTGCTAATGTCAAAGTAGATGAGTTGAACAAAAGTCAAAACAGAGTTTATGAGAAGGAACCGGCAGTGGAAATGATTATATATGAACTGGTAGCACCTTTACCGGAACAGAGAGCTGAATTAGTTACTTCGGCAACATCAAAAAATTCTACAGTAACTAAAGAACAAGCAAGAGGAACAAAAAGTCAAAAGACTCCTAGGTATGTGAGATTGAATCATTCTGAAGATCAAAACATTGGGGATAAGAGCAATGGAGAGATGACAAGAAGAGGACTGGAAACTAATGCGGTATGTTTAATTTCACAAGTTGAACCAGTATCAATAATTAAAGCATCTAAAGACGAACATCGGTTGAAAGCTATGGAAGAAGAATTAGATAAAATTAGAAAAATAACACATGGACTTTGGGTCCCCAGCCTAAAAATAAAAATGTCATTGGAACTAAATGGGCTTTTAGCAATAAATTAAATGAGGATGGTCAAGTTATAAGGAATAAGGCTAGATTGGTTTGTAAAGGATATTCTCTTAAGGAAGGAATTGATTACGGAGAGACTTTTGCACCTATAGCTAGAATTGAAGTTGTAAGATTATTTTTTGCCTATGCTGCTTATAAAAACTACAAGGTTTATCAGATGGATGTTAAATGTGCATTTTTTAAAGGGGGTCTTGATGAGGAAGTTTATATTGAGCAACCTGTTGGTGTTTCACCATCAGATGATACAGATATGGTTTGCAGGTTAAGGAAAGCTTTATATGGACTAAAACTAGCACCTAGAGCTTGGTATGCAAGGTTGGATAAATATCTTTTGAAACTTGGTTTTACTAAGGGCAGTGTTGATAGTAATTTATATTATAAAATCATTGATGATGATATACAGATTTTTGAAGTATTTGTTGATGACATTATTTTTGGAGGTGAAGATAAATTATGCATAGAATTATTGAAGACTAAAAAAGGTATTTTTATCTGTCAAACTAAATATGCCAAGGAATTATTGAAGAAATTTGCTATGGGAGATTCTAAACCGGTAAGTACTCCTATGGTTACAAGTGAGAAATTGACAAGAAAAGATGTTTCTATATCGGTAAATCCTAAAAGATACAAATCTATGACTAGAGGTCTGCTTTATTTGACTCAGACTAGGCCTAACATTATAAATGTTGTTTGTACTATTTCAAGATTTCAGAGTGATCCTAGAGAAAATCATGAGATGGCGGTAAAAAGGATTTTTAGATACTTGCAAGGTACATCAGAATATGTCTTATGGTACCCTAAGGATGGTAACTTTACTTTATGTGCATATACAGATGTTGATTGGGCTGGAGATGTTGATGACCAGAAAAGTACTTCCGGTGGAGCTTTCTTTCTTGGAAAAAAGTTGGTTTCATGGATCAGCAAGAAACAATCATATACTTCTCTATCTACTGTTGAAGTTGAGTATGTTGTTGTTGCTACTAACTATACACAAGTTTTATGGATGAAGCAAATGTTGAAGGATATAAAGGTGGATTGTGATGCACCGGTAGTTATTCACTATGATAACTGTTGCTATTGATATATCAAAGAATCTGGTATTTCATTCTAAAACAAAGCACATATCTATCAAGTATAACTTTTTGAAGGAGAAGGTGGAAGTAAATGAAGTTAGACTAGTTTATGTGAACACTAAAGAGCAGATTGCAAATATTTTCACTAAACCTTTGTCCAAGGAATCATTTGAGTACCTGAGAGACAGATTGGGAGTTTCTGCCCCTCCGGTAGAGACTTGATTGATGCGGTTTGGCATCAGTCTGGAATGCACTATCTGAGATACTATTCATTCTGGCACTGATGTGGGATGCTACTGCTCAGGGGGAGTAGTCAGCTTTGAGATTCAGAGACTTATGTTTTTGCTTTGGTATTTCTGTCAGATTTCTAGCATTGATGTCAAAGTGGGAGAGATATTGATGTGAAAAAGATAAAGAAAGAAAAAGAAAAAGTAACAAGGGGAGAGATATGAAAAGTAAAAGGGAGAGATATTGAGAGCTATATACGGGTGATTGTTGGTTTTATTCCAAAGGGGGAGACTTGTTTGGCATTTCTTGGTACTTAGATGTTTTTCACATCTAGTATTGCCATCAATGCCAAAGGGAGAGATTGTTGGCCATTTGGTGGAATTGATTATGTGTTGCATTGATGTTTTGTCATTGATGTCAACACTAGTTGTTTGGATGCTTTATCGGCACCCTTCTGGTCCCAGTAGGTTAAGTGGTTTCTGGTTAACTTGGATCTGGTATGATCTGGTAGGCTTTGATATAGTCTGGTGATGGAATTGGCTTGTTCATGATACTCAGACTCATATTTGGTCCATTGGTTTTGGTCTGGTGATTGCATGCTATCCTGCTTGCTTAGAAGATTGGTTTCTGGTTCCGGCGAGGGTTTCACCAACAGATCTTTTTTATGGAGATCTTTGATGAATTGCATAAGTGGTGTTGGTGCAACTTCTAATGGAGTTTCAGGATGTTGTTGGTAATCATTTTTGAGACTTGACATTTGGAGATCATTGTTGAAGCGTGTGAACCTATACTTGGTCCCAGTTGATCTAGGTTATGGACCGGCTTTAATGTAACGTGTGGATAGGACCTATTGATGTATTTTGGGATGTCTTATGTATTGATTTACTTGTTTGGTCTAAGGCTGACATTATTTGTAATTATGTAATTGGTTTATTGTCTGGTGGTCGACCTGATTGTTTATGGTCGAGGATTTGTATAAATAGATGTAAGATCTCATTGTAGATCATCATGATTAATGCAACAGGTCATGGTCAAGGAATGTAATGTGTGAATAAATGTAATACCATTCAGGAAGAGGGGTTGGTCGATCATTGGAGATTGAATTGGGTTTATGTAAGAGGATTTAGTCCTCCGATATTGAGCTTAACTGGAATTATACTCAGGCATAGGAGATGTCATCTTTTGCAGTTCAACACTTCTTCGGATTGTAGTCTAGATTTATATGTAGTCAATGAGGCTCCTTTTGTGATGAGCAGTGTGTTCTAGGTTGTTGGCCTTCCTACAAGTGTAGGCCCCTTCATTGTAATTCACATACTTACTGCAGAAGTATTATCTGCTTGTGGGTAGGCTTCCCACCGTGGTTTTTCCCTTTATCGGGTTTTCCACGTACAAATCTTAGTGTTGTGTGGATGGCTTTTATTCTGTGATTATTGTTTATGTTTAATTAATTAACTCCTATTCCGGTATTATTGTTTTGGGTTCCGGTATTAAATTTTTAATTGTTGAATGTTCCTATAATCTGTGACAACTGATTCAACCCCCCCCCCCTCTTAGTTGTCTTCTCGTTATTTGAACTGTCTAACAAGCTCCTCTTGAATACCTAGCTTTGAGTCATTTATATAATAGGCCACTTTCTCCTTGTTTGCCTTAGAATGACGTGATGTAATCAATACCCTATAGAACTCTTTTGTTTATTCTTTGATAAACTTACCTACCTTTGTCAAACCTTGCATCTTCTTCAATAACTCTAACTCATAATCAACAATAATTAACCGTCTCTTCCATTTTTCCACCATACAATCCCATCTTATTATATTTTCCCTTCCTCTTATTTCTTCCTAGTTGCACTTCCTTCCAATAGATATTAGCTTGGTCTTTGCAAATTTGACCTTCTCATGATCTTTCACTTCCTCATACTCAAAGAAATCATTGATCCAATCAATCAACTCTTTTGCGTTGATATTCCTAGAAAATGTGGAAACTTCAATATTTGATCTTTCTCCAATCTTGGAGATAGTCTTTAAAAATCTAACTTTCTTAGGATCTCCCAATACATCATGTTCTTCTTTGAACAATCTTTCTTTAGTTTCATCTCTTTCTCTTGGATCAAACCCTCTGTGTAGCTCCTTTTGCAATGTTTGGACTTTCTCTGTAGGGCTCTAAAAACGTCTTCTGTTATAACAACATTTCTTCCACCACCACAATTTCTTCATGGAGGCATTTTTATCACTTTTCTCACAAACCTACAACTACTAATCTTGATGTAAATTGCCTCATGTTTGGTGATCTATTTAGACACCTAGGAACTCCTACTTCGATACCACTTGATGAAGGTCTACTCCACCCATTACTCAAACATAACACAAGACAATAAAATAACACTAAAAAATGCAAGAAGGAAAACAATCGACTTTCTATTTCTTCAATAAAATAGAATAATAGATTAAAAAATTACAACACTACAACCACATGGGTTTAACTCATTATAAAGAAAATCAACTCCTTAGTAAACTCTACAATTTGAAGCCATCATGAACACTAATGGAGTTGTCCTTTGTAACCTCTATTCTCCTCTTTATTTGGCACTAGTAATTGCCTTAAAAAAAATTGGAAAGTGTAACTGTAAATTTTCCTACCCGGGAAGAATTTTCAATTGAAAGTTTAAATTTTGGTAATACAACTTTCAAAAGCCATATTTGTCTTGTTTTCTATTATAATGTATCGTTGGAAATCTTGCAAAGAGATCTACCATACTGAAATTATCTAAAGATCAGTCTAGTCATTTTCGAGTTTGTTAAGACTTATAAGGTCTTCAAATTTGAGTTTGAAACTCTGTAGAAGGAATTTCTCACAATGAAAAACTTTAATATCTCCCATACGGTACATGATATTGAAACATTTCTTTCACCATTCACTTTATTTTTTATTTCTCCTTTAGGTGAATTTTCATGTCCATATGCCTATGTATAGGTCAACTTACTAAAAATAGCAAGTGATTATTTTTTAGCTTTTTCAAAATTTTGATGGTCCTACACCTTGTAAGTTCATCATGGGCTACAAAACAACTAAATAAACCTATAAAATAGAAGGACATATATTTTTTTGGGTGATGCGAGATTGCTCTTAGACCACTGGATATTCCCACAATAGTTAGCTACAGTAAGGAATTTAGATCATTTGAATTTTTTTTTGTGAATTCTTGCAAAATTATTTTTCCCATCATGGAGCCTACCACAAGAGGCAAAGATAATCTTATCATACTTGGAAACTCTCCAAACAAGGATGATATAATAATTGAGGAGATCGATCCTAATGATATTGAATCTATAAGGGGATAAAACACCATGGTTCGACATGATATTTCACAATTGTGAGTGGAAATGAGAGGATAAATCATTGTATTATAACAAAGAACTGAGATAAATAATTGTATTATAACAAAGAACCGAGTCCTTTATAAGTTATATGGAATCTAAGGAAGGAATTTTACATCATAAGATTTGGGAAGAAATTTTGCCTTCCAAGGGACATGATGTTTTTGGGATTCACTTGGATCTAAAGATGGATCCTCACCCAAATAATCCAATGGATGACACTCATATGGGATCCCAAAACCTATAACCAATGAAGGATATGCAAGAAGAAGAAGAAGAAGAAGAAGAAGAGAATATTTTTACACCTACAAATCGATAGGTAATTATAGATATATGTTGTATAGTTGTTAGGTATGTGCCAAAATGATTGCCTCCCAAAGTAGATCATGATCATGTCATCCAAACAGTAACAAGGCAATACCATTATCCATCAGCTTATCTACGAAGGTTCACCAAAAAGGTTAGAGAAATAGAAGACATTCAACACCAACAATAGGTCCCATTTAATCTTAAGTAGAAAAGGGTAGATACATGGTAAAAAATGAAGCGGTAGGTGGATCAACATAGAAGTTTGAAACTATCAATGCTACCTAAGCTAAATAGGAGGAAAGACATCCAAGAGTCTGAGTTAATTTTCTCAACATGCATGAATAAGCTTAATATAAGACAATCATAAAGTCCATAATTAAATAGATGTACTTTCCTATGGAAGTTACCACAAGTAAAGATGAGATGATGTGCCAAAGAATCCATAGTTGGTCATTATTGAGGATGCCTGTAGGAAGGGGGAGGACATGTTGCACTCACAAGTCTATATTATGCATAAGGATATGTGTAACTCAATTAATTTACCTAGTCATTAACATAGTCTTATATAGGCAGTTAAGCATCCATAGCATGAGTAGGATATATATAGGAGGTAGTAGTTAGTTTATTAGCTTCATGTATATTGTGTTTTTATTTAAGGATAGTGGAGGGAGTTTCCTCAAAGTCATGTATTATTCTCAAGTATTTGTAGCATATTTCCAATTATATTCTTCTCTTGTAAAAGTTATTCTATTTTATCTTGCATAAGATTCCAAAGACTTTGTTGTGTTGAATCAACTATACTTTATATAAGGTTGCATAGACGTTGTATTGAATCAATTTTTTGTTCTAAATATTATTAACAATAAGAGTCTTTTATTGGTGATTTTTTCTCCTAAAAGGATTTCCTACATAAATATTTGTCTTGCGTAAATATTATGAATGTATATTGTTCTATTTACTTATGTACATGATTGATAGGTTTTGCAAGTGTTATTGTTCATCATCTATTTAGAAAACATGGCAATGGACTAAAACCTCCAACAACCTTTGAGACAAGTATGGAATATAATTCAATGTTGTAGAAAAAAATCAAGCATTTCACCTTCTCATCACACAAGCAATGGGTAATTTATATCTAATGATAAGCACAAGTCAATGAGAACTATTGAAACCTTTCCTATACAAAAAGATAGAACAATTGATTCAACTCCCTAAATGAGTCTCATCCCTACAATTTAGTTATATATGATGTGTATTCATTTGCAACTAATATCAATAGTTACGCAGATATGTTCATACACTAGAACCAAACCATCACCTACATTTTTCTTCCATGTCTTCACTTTTTTCTATCTAACCTTAATCAAGGATCCCTTCATAGTAGGATAAATCTCTCAACCACCCAACTAGTATCTATTTGAGTGTTTTTAGATCATACTAAGTGAGGATAGTTATATTCCTCCAACCAAGCTTCTCTACTAACTATAATGAACTTATAGCAACTCATAAACACAAATGAAAAAAGTGGACCCTTAATGTGATTTTTTAATACAAATGTTTTACTAGTTTACCTCTACCATGAGCCTCCTTAAGACTTAAGCATGCCTACCTTCAAAATAAAACACAAATAAATTTAAGAATCGACAATTGATTTGATCTTGAATCTTTTCGCTTTCTATCAAGTGGGCATGGGCATCTTGGGCTGCCCTTTGTTGTATTTTTTTACATGCAATTTTGAGTGTAACTTTTAGATAGGATTGTCCATGTTTTCATCTATTAAATGTTGTGATAATGGTTTCACAATTTTTTATTGTTGAGAATGATAACAATAATTATCTTATCTTTCCATCCACCTTTCCCCTTACACTTAAATAGTCCTCGTTGATTTCAAGTGGAGGGTGGTCCTTGTAGCCTTCTTTTAATTCACCTCAACTTTGTGAGTTTGAACATGTGCCTCATCTATGGTTTTGGGTTTGCAAAGCATGATTCACCCTTATTGTAGTTAATAATTCTAAAAAGTATCACACTATCATACTTTGGCGTTGTATGCACAACACCAATTGAATGGCATACTTCTTAAATTCAATAGTGCACCTCTTGTACACTTTTCCCTTGCTATTACCTAAAATGTTAAGAATTAAGTTACAACCTTCTCCATAATAAATAAAATGAAATTGGGAAATTTTTGTAGTCTTTTCACATAATTATTAATGCAAATTTTTCTCTGGTTTTATCACTTAATTATTGGCGTAAATTCTTCTAAAGCAAGGATTGAGCATGAATTTCCCACCTATTGAATACTTAACTATAAATCCTAAGATGTGCAAAATAAATTTATAATTCTTTACATATAAGCATAATGAATGCTAAAATATGCCTTCAGGTACACCAACTCTTGAGCTTACCCACATCCACCTTGCCTTCAACATTCCTTCAATTACCATGGGTTTCTCTTCATGTTTTTCTTTGGATTGTTTCTTCACTTGACTCCTAATATTATTTTGCAAGATAGATATTTTGAATTTTCCAATCACTTGAATTTTCCAATAACAAGTGTAATAACCCACCATAATTAACTCAACAAAATTGACCATTCTTTTTTTTTACTTGTTTAATTTAATCATTATGTTTGATTCAATTGCATACTCTAGGCATCCATCCATTTGGATTGGGCATTCATCCATCCGGGATGAGCATCTAACCATACGAGTTAGGCATTTGTCCATACGGGACATAAGATTTCATCTATCCAATACGGGATAGGCATCTACCCATACGGGGTAGGCATCTATCCAATCGGGATAGGAGGTGCTCTAGCCAGAGACTTAGACTCATCGGGACCATTCGGGTCCTGAGCCACTCACTAAGTACTACACTCTTCTAACAGAAGTGCACCGAGGTCACCATCCTTAGGAGTAATTAAATAACATAATACAAGCTTGAATTCTGCCTCAGAATTTGGCTTAAAGCCTCGGGAAGTCAAGCGAATCCATACGGGATCCCTTCCGAGTATGCATTGAATTACTTTTTCCAATTTAATTATCTTTATCTTTCAAAATAGGATTCTTACTTAATCCTTCCTTTACCAAGCCTAGACCCCACCCATGAACGCCTGAGTATGAGGGACAACTCCATCCCAAGACTGCCTACATACCCGCTTCGGCACGAGATCAAGGCGTAAACTATGTAGTTCTATTTTCTATTCCATGGTTTGATGTAAACTGATTAGTGGGTATGCAACCCTTTCTAGGGTCAATGTCCCAGACAGTTTCTCTGCGGTTGCTACCCACGATGGTAGCACTTAAACAAAGGCTCAAGATGGCCTATTGTTTGTGGCCTAACAACTACATCCTAACACCTATCATGAGCGTCATCCTTGGCCAAATTGTCGATCACCAATATCTCTTCAAGATAAAAAAACAATTTCATAAAAACGTTTTACTTAACCAACCCTAAAGGGGGTTTACTATGGCTTCTCTCAATGGATGAAAAATCATTTAAAAATTATCTTATTAGATTATCGATCCAAGAGGGATTACCCGCCCCTTGGATTTTAACTTCCAAGTGTCCCTTATTACTCCCCGACGATTTATAGAGACGATGCCACAGACGTCGTTGATGTAGCTTTATTAGGCGTTAAGTGCAATAGTTCAACATGGCGGCATTACCCGTAAGCGTGACCCAAAGGCACCGTATATACCGAACGCTACTAGGTTTAGGTTTCCATCTTCCTTTGTTTAGTTTTCTAACTAAGAAGCTATGAAAACATCATGCTTGAAAACAATTACTAATTGAACATGCATAATTTTAATTGATTGAAATAACTACTCGATGAATTACGTAGAATAAAAACCATAACTTGAAATATAACTTGGATACGAAAAACTTGCATATTAACAATTACATGTGTACTTGCATGGAGATGATAACGTCAAATAAATGTAGTTAATCTATAAGTAATTTGCATGATATAAGAATAGTGTAACTTGCGTGCATAATTAAGCAATCCGAAAATAGTGATTAATTTAGGCATTCGATTCAAATCATATTAATGTGAATTAATTGCTAAAGGCCAACTAAGTGCCGAATGGATCTTACATGGAATGAATGATTCTAATTAAAAGAATTGATCCAATATAATTTACGAATATAAAATTTACCAAGGATACTTTAATCATGAATTCACTGCACAATAATCCTCAATATTTATAAACTTTTCTAAGTTAAATTCAACAACTTAAAATTTATACTAGGGAAAGAATTTAATATTTCCTAAATTGCAATTATTAACAATTAAAATTAAAATTTAAGCAATTAACTTTAATCCCAAAGTAATTACTAAAAATTCTAATTTGCAAATTAAAAAGATTATATAAAAAAACTATTTACAAAAATGAAAAAAAGCGAATTCCCTTTTTCTTTTTATTGGTTTATTTGCAAATGGGGGAGTGGGGGCCATGGGTCCCATCACCCCCCTGCAGTTCTGCATGTGCAGGCCCGCAGGGTTGAGGGGGCCTCGTGGTCCCCTACACTCCCCTGCGGCCACTAACAGTGACCGCAGGGTGGTGGGGGGTACCGCTACCCCCGGCGGTTACAATACCCGCCACCTCTACACACTGCCATCATGCCTTCGAATATTTTTCGAAGACCGTGTCGTAATCATTAATATATTTTGACATTTGAATGCAGTTTAATATAATTATAATGTGACATTAATTAACATTCAAAATAAACTTTATATATATATATGGTTTCATATTCCCTTAAAAAAAAAAAAAAAAATTTATTTATAAAGTAAGAACATGGATAAAATAGATGATCAAATAATTGTTTTTAGATTGATTTTCACAGTAAATAGGAGTTTAACATTCAGAGAGAGAGAGAGAGAGAGAGAGAGAGAGAGAGAGAGAGAGCTTTATCTAGCATTCACAGGGAGGGAGTTTATTTCCAAACTTCACAGGGAAATTGTTTATTTCCAAGATTCGTTTCCAGTATTCACAGGAGGATTTTATTCAACTGATATTCATAGAGAGGTCTTTGTTCAACTCACTAGGAGATATATCTAATTAATAATCATAGAAAGATTTAAAATAACCACAGAGAGATTCAAAATAATCACACAGAGATTTAAAATAATCACACAGAGATTTAAAATAATCACAGAGAGAGATTTAAAATAACCACAGAGGAAATAATCACAGAGAGATTTAAAATAATCACAGAGAGAGATTTAAAATAACCACAGAGGAAATAATCACAGAGATTTAAAATAATCACAGAGAGATTTAAGAATGAGATTCAAAATTCCATTTGAAAAAAAAGAGAGATGGATTAAAGGGAAGAAAATAAAGAATCAAATCATACGGGAAGAATTTTAATCTCAGAAAAAGAGATTTTAAACAAATAAAAGAATATGATTTTATTTTTGCTAAAATCTTTGGAAAAAGGGAAAAAAACAAAAAGTAAGATCTTGGGCATATTTTTTTGAGGGAATTAAAATAAATAAATAACTATCTTTTACGTGCACTATAGGAAAGCATCATCATTATTATTTATCCCCAGATAAAAGATTTAAAAACAAATAAAAGAATATATTTATATGATGGAAGATCTATAACTATTGATAATACAAATTCCTCATAAGCGAATGTGAAATAACAAGGAGAGAACCTGGTTTATCGAGCTTGATGTTGAATCCACTAGTTATCCTTTTGATCCTTCCTTGCAACTTGAGAGAAATCCTTCAACAACAACTTAGAATTCATGCAACGAAAGATGAGACTACCAAGGAAAAAATCTATTTCTAAAACTTGGGAAATTTCCTTCAAAACAAAATCAACTCCCTTCTTGAAACTTGCATATAATTTTATAAGAAAATTCCCTCCATTCCACTATCTAGAAAATTTAATTAAAAAGGAGATTATTTCCCAATTTTGGACTTCATGCAAATTGATTAGACTTAGTGGGAGGAGTTACATGCAAGGTGGTGGAGAATCCTCTAGAAACTTCTTATTCTTCCTACAACATGTGCCATAATTGGATGTGGAAAACTAAATAAATAAATAAGAAAAATGTATATTTTCCATGTGTGTGTGTGTGTTTTATTATTTTATCCTTTTATAATATTCATTTAATCATTTAAATAGCTTATCCAAAAATATAATAGAGTTTGTATTTTAAATCCAAAAGTGATAAAGGAGGGTTGTGACAACAAGTCGCATCTATTTTTATATATTGTCAAGTATGCCCATTAGTTAGGTAATGTTTGTAATTTGCAACATCAACTTCCAATTTGTTAAGTCCATATTCACAAGTTAATGCCCTAAGTCAATCTCTCTATATAATGTTCGATATTATTAGTTTGTGTTTCCTCCTTGAGAAAATCTCTCCTTTGATGGAAATAATGTATCTTTGCATCTTAACTTTGCCAAACAAGTCAAGGCCATTATAAATGCAAAACAAGAAAATCCAAACAATCCTAAGAACAAAGAAGAACTCTTATACACAAACAATCACCATGTATTAGAGATTCTAAAATAGTACTAGCATGGATTCTAATATATTTCACTCATAAATTAGCTTTTATGTAAAGTTTGTCATCAATTTTCATTGTGTTAAAAATAAATAAGACATAGCATGAACATGAAAATTGATGAAAGGTACATTAACACTAAGAATTAACCTAGATAAACTACAATCCATCAAGATCTAAGAAAAGTTGGTTTGTCTCTTCTTCAACTTGGCCACTACAAATTCCAAGAAAATTAATTGAGCCATGGTGCCATATAGAATAACATTACTCCATTTTTCATCTTCTTTGAAACACACTACTCAAGCAGTGAAAACTTACAACTACTATTGCAACTCTAGATTGTTTCTGCCTACCAAAACATGGATATTGTTTACAATTCCATAGCAAACCAACATTGACTTCTTGAAAGTTGAAACTCAAAGTGTAAGCTAAGGAACCAATTGGCTTGTCATTTCCGCAATTTATTTCCTCTTCACATATTTTGAGAAACTTGATAGGAATTAAAATTATCACTTATTGAAATGGCTTGCTTCACTTAGATGTCGTATTAACCACCATTGGTTAATGCTATATTTTTCTTCAAATTGTAGTTTTTTTAGTAAGCATAACATCCATGCCATAGCAATCTATCCACTTCATTGGTCACAAAGAAAATGACCAAACTAATTAATTTGTAGTAGCTGTTGACTTTACTATTGATGTTTGTCCATATTAAATTAAGGCATCAAGTTTGTCAATATCTTAAATATTTATTCCAATTTAAAGTGTTATAACACACTATAAACTTATATTCTTTCACTAAATACGGTAAGCTTTTTAAAGTAGTGTATCCCTATACTCAAAGCTATTCATCGAGGAGTTTCCTCAAAATGACTATTCCTACATATCCTTCAAGGAATCAACGGCTCCATAGTTCACACTATAAACTTCCATCCATATCATTTAAAATGGATTCATATAATAACAACCCCACCAATTTAGGTTAACAAGTCAAGCAAACAAATAATTAATGTTTACATTTCAATGACTTTGTAAAGACTAAAAATCATGCACAAAAGACAATGTTTCTAATAATAGATAGTAATTCCAACTTCTTGGAAAAGTACCATATCTTTCACAACACTATGGAATGCAAGATCTATCAATGACCTCATCTCTATACATAAACGAAATGAACATCTCTAACTATTATAACAATGCATAGGCTATCCAATGAGTACTTGGTGATGATCATGTAGATTGCAAGACAATTGAACAATCTCATTTTATGGTTGATTACTTTACTAAAGAAACGGCTTTAACATACACATCTAGCATCCAATACATGGCATATAACTATCAATATCCACTTCATAGAGATAACCACCTTATTCCTTGGAATGGGCATTGGAAATATGACACCAATTGTTGCCAACTTCTTATATTTCTGCAAATATAAGGACAATTTACACAATAAAGCCATACTCATCTTTACCATTCCTCTTCACAAGTCATCATAGTCCCTCCCAATTCACAACAATTGTCCATAGATCACATTTACCTCTACAAGCAACATGATTGACATTGCTACAAAATCCTATAGGTTATCATTTTTTCACACATGGGACATAGCTAGAATGTTGATATTACTAAGTAGCTCTCCACTTATAATTCTTAAGATGTAACTTAGAATTTAGCATGACAAAGAGAATTTACTTCTTATCAAGATACAATATAAGATAACCTCCAATAATAGTGTTAATTTATATTGCCATACACATAATTTAATGGTCTACAATTGACATAATTTTTTGCCAACTACAATAAGAACCCCATATTTAATCAGTAGGTTCTCTTATTTCTCACACAATTTGACAAAATAAGAATATAATTATGTTACAAAAGTCTAAAAAACCTCACATGGCTACTAAGGTGCTATCATCTATCAAAAATAATATCATGAGAATTCCAAACCTCGCGACAAAGTTATACTATTCTTTGCTCATTTAGCTACAATAGTGCATCTCTTCTAAATTCATGAAAACAAGGTTCACAATGGAAATACCAACCTAGTTAATCTACTTGACAAAATGCCCCAAGAAATATAAAAAATGTACACGGTACAGAGTCTTTGTCACCAAATGTCTCAAATACATATAGGGGAAAGGACCCAGTAGTCGTGCACCCTAACTTCACGCTTCTCAAAATCCTACTTGGAAATTTCGAATCACTCCGATTTTTTTACAGCAGCTTACTTGGCAAGTCCCCTGCTTATAACTAAGGTTTCAGGGCCACATCATCAAATATGATGCCACATCAGCATGCTTTTTGCCAAGGTGTCCAAAACAGCCCCAAAAAAAAGTGAGACCAATAGGCGTGCAAAAGAGACCCCAATAGTTGTGCAGCCGATGTGGCATCACCTGATTGGTTACTTTTTACAATATTAGTACATTTCTTAACAACTATTGGTACATTTCCTAACAACTGTTGGTACATTTCCTAACAAAAATTGATATTTTTTGTTTCAAACAATAGGTTTTATTTGTTCAATTTTTGGAACAAAAGGTATCAACAACCCTCACAACAATTGGAACATGCTCAACTACTGGGTCCTTTCCCCTAAATCTAATCAAGGCATACGACTATTTGACAAATTGTCTCAAATGAAAAGTAGAAGCATTCATGACTAGCAAGCACGTCTAATCTACACGATTAGATAAAGAGTTATATGCATTTAAATAAAAATTTAGTATAAATCAACCTAGTTTAAAAATTTTAAGCTTTAGGAATGC
Organism: Cryptomeria japonica; assembly: GCF_030272615.1. Classification (NCBI taxonomy): domain Eukaryota; kingdom Viridiplantae; phylum Streptophyta; class Pinopsida; order Cupressales; family Cupressaceae; genus Cryptomeria; species Cryptomeria japonica. The sequence goes on from NC_081415.1 coordinate 292,786,445, forward strand.
ATAGCTGGGAGATATATATTATTTTATGATAGTAGTTGTGAAGTAATCTACTCTTTAGCTCTAGGAACAATGTCGAAGATATTTCCCATGTAAGCATTACAACAAACCGGTAATGTCCCATTATGAACGGCTGCCAAGGAGAGGTACAAGGGAAATGTTGGGCGACTTCAAATGCAGAGCCTTAACCAGTCACTTAGAAACCCCAAATGCCTTGCTTTCTACTACTACTGGTAATGACGACTCCCTCTGCCCTCTCTATAAAGCTACGATCAAAATGGCTATTTTATGGAGCAGGGTTTTCTTCCTCTAAACTGTTGTAGAGTACCCACACTTCATGAGGATTCAAATTTCCCTGTGGAACAAGACATCTTGAAGGACATAGCAAGAACAAAATTGTGCACACCCACTAATGAAACTTGTTCTCTTTAATCTACATAATTCCAAACCCATCATTCATCATAGTCGTGGCACAGGAATCATCATTCAAGAAATCCTCTTTACACGGCTCAAAGTTGTGTTTGCACAGATACCATGAGGAGGATAAAGACGATAAAGAAAACTACTCTTTCTTCAAACTAGGCATGACAACACCTCTGCAACCTTTCAGTGGTATCATTTGCTTGGCACACTCCAGTCCATGGCAACATAGGCTCCACGTTTCATTCTCTCCCTCTCTTTGTCCCCTCAAAACGCAACAGCAGCCCTTTCTTATCCTTTCAATCCCACCCCTCGCCCCCTTCCCCCTTTCACTCCTATTTGCATTTTTTGGGTAGTAATACAATTCTGAATTTTTATTTTGATAGGCAAAGTAGAAACAATTAATTAAGACAAAATCCCACTTAAACCTACTTTGGAAGAGTGAGATATCTATAAAAGTGCTTATGAAGTCAGTTTGCAGTAAATCTGTTGTAAAGGTTCTTTCACTGGAAGCTGAAGTGCCATATTACTTGTAAAGGAAAGCCCCGAGTTCTGGCAAGGGAGGATACTTGAGTCCCATTTAAATTTGACTAAAATGGGCATCAACAAACCAATCTCATTTAAACAAAAGGCATTAAGACAGCTGCTTACTTTAAATCTGCAACAATGGAAAATATATGTTTGAATAACACAAAAGTTAGGGTGCATGTCCACGAGGAAGAGAACATATCTCCATACTAAGGACGTGTCAATATGTACACCAAAAGGACGGTGTATGTATGTGGATGTAATTCATACAAGCCATGCATGGGAGAATAAATTCCCTAATTTTGAGAGGTTACTTCTAATCTAGAACAACCCAAGTAAGGTCCCCAAAAACTGCAAGAAATAAATAAAGAAAAAGAGGGATTCTAATTAAGGAGTGTGAATAAATGAACAGGGATATGGCTACGTTGTATATAAATGTAGCCATTAGAAATTGTGAGTACAGAGACAGAGATACAGTCCAGGTTCCTATAATGAGGTTCCCCAGTAACTATGAAATGATGTTAACTTGTAGAAAAGATATATATCACATTCATGCATACATATTTATAGAAAATACAAACACACATTCATACAACTATACAAATACAATATAATGCATATACCCAATCAGGAAAGCCCCCATTTTTGGCACAGAGATCAAATTCAAAATATTTAACTTATCAGAAATTTTAACCAACCTCTATAACTCACAATATCGACCACATTTAATTCACAGGTCTATAGAAAAGACGGACTATAAATATGTATGAAAAAATGGGGCAATCAAAAACAGTCCCATTGGCAACAATGTTTAGATCCTTTTATGAATAAATATAATTCTTTTAACGTATGAGGAACCTCTACCTTCAGAGGCAGAAAAGTAAAAGAAGAAAATGAGAAATGGCTCTGATAAATGTAATAAATGTATGTGAAAAGACCTTCCCTAAAAGTAGTTTATTTTGAAGTGTTAAAATTGCAAAACAGCTTCCATGGCAGTGATTTCCAAAGCCAGGCCACTCATAAACTACCTTACAAAAAACTACCTTACAAAGAATGGATATCTGACTACCTAACTTACAAGATCTCCAACTGCCATGTGACAAGGAAGCAAGCAATGTTACATCTAGACTAAGGTAGGTATGCATTCACAAACCATCAAGCAGACAGACCTGCTATTTTGAGTGATATGATCCAACTACACTCATCAGTCAGGGATTAATGATATGGCCTAACTGTGAGTCACATACTTGTAAAAGATTAGCATGTAAGGTTCCCACAGTATCCCAAGATGGATTTGAAAGGCACTATAAGCATATGGATTATACCTTGACTCATCTGCATACATATTACTCAGAAGTCAGAACCAATGTTGAAAATTGCAGATAGTAAATCATTAAAGCACAAGGTATCATCTACTTGCAGCCTTGACTTTGTTCAGGTTAGCAAGGTCTTCAATCAGTTTTCTTTCCTCAGTACTGAGGCGCTTAGGAATTTCAACCTGGACACGCACCAGCTGATCCCCACGTGAATTTGGCTTCCCAAGTAAGGGAACACCCTTCTTTGCCATCACTAAAGTTGTGCTAGGTTGTGTTCCAGCTGGTATTTTAAGATCAACCATGCCATCTACAGTTGGAACCTTAACAGTTGTCCCTAGAATAGCATCAATGTACGAAACCTTGCATGTTATGAGTATATTTGACCCATCACGTTTCAACACAGGATCTGAGAGCACTTCAATAAATACATACAGGTCTCCAGGAGGGCCACCTCTTTTGCCTGCATTTCCTTCAGATCGAACCCGAAGACGGCTGCCTGAGTCAACACCAGCTGGAACTTTCAAGCTGATTCTCTTTGTGCGTCTCACTCGTCCATCCCCTCGACATGCGGTACAAGATGTTGCACTTTCTCCAGTTCCACCACAAACTTGGCAAGTCGAGACTTGTCGAAAATCACCCAATGGTGTCCGTGCTGCTGTCACAACCTGCCCTTGACCTCCACATGTCTTGCAGGTAGTTGGTTTAGTCCCTGGCTTCACCCCAGATCCATCGCAAGTTGTGCAGTTCTCAAGTCGGGTGACTTCTATTTCTTTGTCTGTTCCAAAAACTGCCTCTTTAAAATTAAGAACCAAATTATACCTCTCATCATCTCCCTGCATCGGCCTGTTTCGAGATGCTCTGCCTCCCATGCTACCCATACCCCCCATACCTTCAAATAATGATTCAAAAATATCGAATGGATTGCTAAAATCCTGCAAATGAAGAATCCATCAAGTTCAAATATTAGCTGTCTGCTCTACTGCATCAATGGACAGCAAAATTTTAATGGAAATGAAACTTAGGAGCAACTTTGATGAAAATAATTTTCCATACAGAAAATTGGAAGTGGTGCCTTGGTCATAACTAGCCCTAAAAAAACTCACCCCAGGACCTGCACCTGCACCCTTGAGCCCAGCTTCACCATATTTGTCATAAATGGTGCGTTTCTCATCATCTGCCAATACCTACAAACAAGAAGTTTCTCTTCCATAAAAAAGCATTTTAAATGTTCTTTCAGCAAGTTCATCATTTTACATGGGAAATGTTTAAGTTGATTTCTAAAGTACCTCATAAGCCTTGCCTATTTCCTTGAATTTGACCTCTGCGCCTGCTTCTCTGCATTTTTTGGACAAAATCATTGCAAATCATACTAGAAACTTGAAATAGAAACAAAAATTATGACGGAGCTATAGATAGAAACATAATGGGCACCAAAGAACACATCCTCTAGTTTTCAATACAAAGCATGCACGAACTGGTTTCCTTGTAGAAATTGCATAAAAATTATCCACATGTTTCCAGATCAAAAATATAAATAATAGCACGTTGTGAAAACATACCAGACGATAAGACTCAATGTCACAGTAGTTTATTCACCTTCAATAACTTAGAGCAGCCAACCCGTGTGGACAATTTACAGTCAATAAAGAAAATCATACCAATATTCACATCAATTTTAGGCATTAATCCTCTCATAAACCACTTCCAGACACCCACAAAAGGATCACAGAATCATGTAGCAATTTATAGACATCAGCCCTCTCATTAACCACTTTCAGACATCCACAAAGGGATAACAGAATCATCATGTGGCAATTTACCGGCATCCAGCCCAAGGGGATGATTTACATGCATAGGTAAGGTAAGCAACTGATACCAATGTTTTCACAGCAGAGAAGAGTTCAAACACACAAACAATATTTATGCCAACATAAGTTGGCGTTTGAGGCAGCTAATTATTGTTTTTTCACTTCTACTTACCAAATACTGCCCAGTCCCACCCAGGTTCAATCTGATCCAAATTTTCCCTATGCACCAAATTGGTCCATCTGATATGATCTAAGCATTATTATACCTTCATAATTTAAATTTTCATTTCTAGCAAACCTGTATCTGAGTTTATTTGCTCTGCTAATCACAGCAATTAAATTTTCATTCATTTGTGATGTATATGATTTTTATACACATTTTGAACTACACATTACGAATTTTCTGTACCACAATATTTTTCAGATTTCCTCCCTTTCATAAGAATCTGGATTTCCAAACTCCATATCTTTGATTTCAATCAATTTCAGTAAGCAATTAATGTATAAGTACATTATTTTATTTCTGGTCGAAGCATTGGTCATATGCCTCAGAGCATATGTTAATGTAGCAGTCAACAATTAATTCACTTTCCCCTTCTAACACTATATAGTAGTCGGCTACCAACAACAGTTCCCTGATTTGCTTCAGGAAATAGTCCAAGTCAACTTGGTTCACATGTTGACTGACATCATCGGTAGCTAGTAATGAGAGCAGCAATGAAGAATCCTCCTAATCCCTAGGTCTATTTCTCTGTCCTATTAACTGATTGGCATGTGTGTGTATTATTATATGATGAATTGATGTATTAATAAAATTAAATGAGTGTTACATGCAATTAAATTATTAATGAAGCTGACTTGCCTATCAAATTGGCTCAATCAACAACAAATAATTATTTAATGGTAGGTTCAAGTGATTTTAATCAGCAAAGTATTTAATTCTATAACAAAAGAATGTCATGTCTTGGGTTTTGAGCACATGTAGGCATATTAAACGCTTTCCATGCATATTTTTATATAAAAATGAAATTATATTAAAAGTTAAAGTTAATTCTACTTGGGAATTTAACTGTATCAAATGTTTCCTGTTTTTATGTGATGCACTAGTGATGTCAAATTCATGAGCTAAGATGTCATTATGAAGTCTTGTGGGATGTCATCACAGGTTCGCAAAATCCTTCTTCCTAATTGTCTTTAGGCTTCCTAGCATTAGGTTTGCAAGCATTGTTGATGCATTGTAGACCTAATTGGATTGCAATAGCGCCAATTTTCTTAACGGTCATGTTTAGCAGCATCATTTTATGGGTTATTGAATTAATTGTAATATTCCAGATGGTCTTCAACATGTTGGAGATACTTCCTTGTAAGATGCTATTCAAGACGTTGGAGATACTTTTTAAGTTTTTTACTTGGTTATGCATCTATCATTACTATGTCTAGCGTCAAGTTTTGTCCCTATCGAGAGAACTCATGGAGGATACTATCATTGAAAGAGTAGTAGTTGGATGATACCATTTTCTATTTATAATAAAATGTATCATTTCTAATCTGTAAGTTTTCTAATCTGTAAGTCTGAAAAGGGCAATGATTTTTTGTTTTTTTTGATCTTATGGGTCTCTTCTCAATTCATAATAGTTAGCAGGGATGGGTAACGGTACTGGTATAAGGAAAGGATAGGATACCAATAATGCCATATTTTTTAAAAATAGATGGATAATTGGCAATGGCTAAATAAAAGAATATTTAAATATTTAAATTTTGAAAGAAAAAATAATCAATATTAAATGTGTAACGACTGCAACTTGGAAAGGTAAAATGAAAATACTAGCAAAAATACTGACACTAATTTTTTTTTAAATTAAAAAGCTAACATATTATAGGGTATAAATAAACTGCAATGCGATATAATAATATCAGATAATTATATTGAAATGCTAACAATTATAAATTGAAAGACATGGTAGATACCAAAAGTCAAAAAACAAAAAATATAAATGATATACGGGAATCATATCTTCTAATTCATTCAATGGAACATCAGGAATCAAATCTAGAATGGAAATGGAAATGGAAATGAATCCTTTTATAGTCCACAATACTGGGTTGTCTGTTTATGGTTCTACAGATGGCTTATAGTAATATGGGACTACCTGTTGACGTGTATTTTGTACACAATCATACACAGAATAAAATACCAATAGGTATCTTATCCTCTCTTGAGAAAATAGTCTCTAACTGCTGAAGATTCGCATAAAGGATCAGTTAGGTAGACTCCAAGGTTCTTTGATGTAGGGTCTCTACGTGTGGACAAGCTCCAGTGGTATGATGTGATTTGCTGGAATCACAAGGGGACTTACATTGAACTTCCGATCTGCTTTGCTGGACACAGGCTCTTACTAACTTAGATTAAAAAAAATGGAAAAAGGATAAGGGCGAAGAGAGGATCTAATCCTAATACTAAGAATGTAGGAGCAATGATTGATTTTTGATGAAACTCTAACTAGGTCTTGTTTTGACATCAATGGAACATCTACACAAGACTAGTGCGATCTTCTAAGGGAGCTTTATGATGTTCAAATCATCACCGCAGGCATAGATACCATCCAAGTTGATGCATATCAATGAAGAGGCAACAAATTGAAATTGAGCTTAGGCTGAATGATTCCAGTTGACTACGCAAGGCAAGTCTGCAATCAACAAACTGCTAGTAGTATGGATGTACGAATTCCACCATCAATCAATCACACTTCCTCCATTCATCTAATCATCTACCATCTAAGATTGAAGACTTCAACAAGAAACCATGCAAATTGCAAGAAAACGACATATTTCACCATTACTTCAATGAAAATGGAGTTTGTTTACAATCAATGGCAACAATTTCTTGCCTTGTCCTCCTATTCTACTCTAATTGCTATTCTATCAACTATATTCTAACTCTTCCAACTATTTACAACTCTCTCTAATCATCTAAAATTCACTTTTTTACAAAATGAAATGCCTGGGCTTATATAGTGCCCACAATACAATTTGATGGCTTAGATCAATTCAAGATCAATGGCCAAGATTTTACAATGAAAAACCCTAATTAGGGTTTGTTACAACCATTACATAACATTTAATGCTTGACCAATGATAAAATTGTATTGCTTGGACACATGTCCCTTCTAGAAAAATCGACCAATGGATAGCCGGGGTAGGTACATCGAAGTTTGTGCCACCTTCCATGAGTTAAGTACATTGAATCTGGACATGCTGAGATGGACTTCACTGATTGGAGAAATGATGACTAGGACGCCACCTTATTTGACACTTGGAACTTGGTAGATATTCAACTTGATGTTGTTGAGAAGCTTGCTTTAATTAATTCATCTGGAACTATTTTGCTTCTTCAACGAGCCCTTGTTCTAACTCCTTGCGTCCTTGATGTGCAGGAAGATGATGTACCTCGCCTTGGAACGCTGGATTGGAAGAGGTCGCCCTTGTCCTGGCTAAGACCGTCCCGGCGAAGACCGTCCTGGATCCGGCTTGATTTTCCTTGAAGAGACCTCCATTTGATGCCTACACGACATTTCAAAATTAGTACCATGATTTTGCAATACATAACATAAATTAGAGAGCAATTTTTTAGGAAACTTAATGATAAGTCCTTTATTAATCATTTCCTAAAAAACGATTGAGCTAAGGAAAAACAAAATTTCAAAATTAAGGCAATGACAATCAAAATTCGAAATTAAAACAAGAGATCTTGCCATACCTTACTTGAGAGCTTAACTCTAAAATGCAAAATGAATAAAATTCGCCTAGGCGAAATTGAGGTATAAATAGTCTTCAATGTTATCTCCTCAAAAGATCAATTTCGCCACCTTTGGATTTCAACGTGATCTTCAAGTCTTGCCTCTTTGACAATTCGCTCAAATGGATCTTCAAGTTCGCCTTAACAAATCCTCCTAGTCTCGCACCTTTGACGTGGTCTTCAATCCTTGACAAATTCGCTCCAACGAAGTCTCCAAGATATCGCACCACCTTTATTAGTAAACTCCAAATCGCACTTCTCCCTTGTCTTCCTTAATTCGCATGTAGAAGGATAAAATGATGATGTGAAAATGAAATCTTCCACTCCCCATATATAGCGCTTGGATTGCATTTATCCCTTAGGCCGACTTGAGGATATAAAACAATTTTTTAAATGATTTTTAAATGATTTAGCAAGGCCGACCTCCCTTTGTAGCGCTTCAAATTCGATTTTTATTAATTAATTAATTAATTATTAATGCCTTACGTTTTTAATTTGCAAATTTCGATTTTTAATAAAGGCAAAATAATTAATAAAAGATCAACGCCACATTAAATGCCAAATTAAATAGGATTTTCAATTTTTTTATCGAACTTAGCATTTAAGGAAAATTTGAATTGCTTATTTGGCGCCAAAACTATGAAAATGAGAGGGACGTACCTCATCGCCCTGGTCCCTTGGAGAGGGACAGGAGCGATCCATGATTTTGTCTTGATTTTTGCATTTTTCACGTTCAACTCCTTCATCTCCACGTTCAACATTAATCATCATGATGAGCTCTTCGAATTTGATTGCCTTGCATGCGTTCATGAGTGTCTTTGGATGTTCATCGCCCTGGTCCTTGTCCAAAGGACAGGAGCGATGTGAGCTTTTTACCTTGATTAGCAATGTTTGGACGTTCAAAACTCTTGTATGTTATCTTCAAACGATGCCTTAGACCCTGCATTACCTTATGAAATCTTGTTCTTACATAAATCTTGCACAAAATGACCAATGCATCTAACATCGCCCTGGTCCCTTGGAGAGGGACAGGAGCGATCTATGTCCTAGGATGCGAATTTCATCATTGTGACGACCTTTTAATGTTTGTGCTTGCTAAAGACGCCTTGAAATGTCCCTCGCCACCTTGTCTTGACTTGGATCGACCTTGAACTTGCATAGGAAGTAACATCACCATTGTATCGCCCTGGTCCCTTGGAGAGGGACAGGAGCGATCCTCCTTTTGTAGCCTTTATCTCACTTTGTCAGGTTCCAAGTCTATATTCAACGGATTCGTCTTTCTTCACTCCATTCGTTCATGCCTTGACATTGTTTGTAACTTTGCAAGAAAATCAATTATATCAAAAATCGCTCTGGTCCCTTCCTGAGGGACAGGAGCGAACTAGACATTTAGGACCTTTGTGGACGTCCAAAAAATCTTCATTTTGTATTCAATGCGTCCATCTCATGTTCTTCCTTGCTTTTGAACGTACACTTGTCTTGACATTTGCCTGGATTCTGTCTAATGAAGGAAATCGCTCTGGTCCCTGGGAGAGGGACGAGAGCTACAAGGTACCTCGCCCTGGTCCCTTGGAGAGGGACAGGAGCGATTTTGCTCTTGTGGGCCTCATTTCACTTCATCACCTTCGAAAATCATATTCAACGGATTCGCAATGCCTCCTTTCATTCATTCATGCCTTGAGATCGGTTGAAATTTGGCGAGAAAATCATCTACAACAAAAATCGCTCTAGTCCCTTCCTGAGGGACAGGAGCGAACTTAAGCATTTTGGTCCTTTGTTGACGTTTGATAATCTTCAATTTGTCTTCAACGGGTTCGATTGACCTCCTTTCTTGCCTTCGAACATAAAATTTGCTTGATCTTTGCCCAGATCGTACCTTATGAAGAATTTCGCTCTGGTCCTTCAGTGAGGGACAGGAGCGAATTTGACCCTCTAGGCAAAAACTTCATCATTTCGTTGTTTTTGATGAAGTCTGGATGCTCTATCATGCTCATTTCGTCCTTCACCATGCCTTTGATGTCTCGATTCGTCCAAACAAGGTCAGGAATGGCCTAACTAAGCATTTTCGCTCTGGTCCCTTGGTGAGGGACACGAGCGATTCGCCTTGGTCCCTTGGAGAGGGACAGGAGCGCTTTTCGCTCTGGACCCTTGGAGAAGGACACGAGCGAAATTTGACTTTTCGCACTCTCGATCAGGACAATTTTAATGGAATATAACATTTAAGTATAAGAATTTCTTATACTTTAAGTTATATTCCATATATACTTTCAGGATGTTTGAGAGTGGTTTCAGACCTCCAGGAGTTATATTGCAAAATCTAGTTTTTGGAGGTTTTTCAGTTTCCAGACTTAGTCAAATTCCAGGATCAGGACATTCCAGACTTAGCCAAATTTCAGGATCAGGGCCTCACTCAAGCCGGACTTGCCACCCTATTGATTTCCCCGACAGCGCTTCAAGTTATATTCATTTGATAAAATGTACCTCTTTGGACCTTTTTCACATCGTCAAGACGTTAAAATCTTGCAAGGACAAAGCAAAATTGGATTTGTAGCTCCGGTCCTTCACTGAGGGACAGGAGCGATTTTTCCCTTGGAGGCATTTCTGTGCTCATGAAAATCTTCAATTTATATTCAATGGAAAGATCTCGCCTTTCTCCATCACTTCCAATTCGTAATTCATCTTGACCCTGCAGGAATAGTAAAATATTTGAAAACGAGCTCCCGTCCTTCACTGAGGGACAGGAGCGATTTTGCTCCTACAGGCCAAAATATCATGATTTTACACATTTTATCACTTCACAAGGCGAAAACAAATCATTTGAAATGCCTAGGATCAAAATTCAAAAAAGTCAAAATTTGGTCAAAAATATTCAATTGGACAAAAATTCACATTTCATCTTCAACACTTGGACAAATTTAAGCTCTGCCTCAACATTCCAATTGAAAATTAGACCATTCTGGCAAATTCATTTCATTCAAAATTTGCATTCTAGAAAAGGAAATTCAAAAAGCTCTCAAAACGACTGGATTTTGGCCTGAAAAGATAGAATTTAAAACCCTAAGGCTTGACCCTAAATCCAGACAACTAACAAACTAACAAAACCCTAAAAAAAGCAAAGCGAAAACGAGCAAAACAAGCAAAAAAAAAACATGGGTCCCCATTTGCAATGGGGCGATGTGTGAAAACGTCACAACACTACCCCGTAATCCTTGCGGGAAGCACCTAAGTGAGCTACAAACAAGGCATACATACATGTACATACCTTACCCCTGCAGGATTTGAACTTGTGACCTCTTTTTCAAAAATAGAAGTAACTATTTCATTAATCACCAAGTCCTCAGCTAGAATGCTCTTTATAGATAGTCATCAATCTCAGACTTTCGCTCCTTTGTAGGTAATACTAAAGGTAAATCATCAAGGCCATTCAACTCAACCACCTCATCCTCCATGACCCTGGATTTGCCCCATCAAATGGAATTTGGTCTCAAGTTGCTAAAGGACCTTCCTTGTACCTTTGGTCTGTACATGGGAGGAGATTAAGCATGCTACGAACATAGACCAAATTCTTTGCCTTCTTCAGCCGTTTGTCAGTTCCTTTTCAATAAATGAGTGAAATCATAAATACTCCAATTCCTCTCAAAAAATTAAGAACTAACTACTTGTGAGAGGAATCAAATTGTAATTCAGATCTTTCACCACAATGGTTCAACCACCATTTTATTGGCTCTTTCTTTGCATTTATATCATACAATTCTTCCACATTAGAAAAGCTACCTTGCCCATGTAAAAACCTACCCCACTTAGTCCTAATAATGGAAGCATCCTCTCATCAGCCATATATTTTTTTCATCGCAGCCTAAAATCCCTTCATTACTTCTCTACTCTCATAATGAGGCCTCTTCTCAGTGACAACGTGTTGTACAATTTTGGATTTAAAGCATAGGCAGCACAGTGAAGAGATGTGTTAAGGTTGCTCCATCTTTTATGCATATACTATCCTCTATCAAAGGATACTACATAGAAAAATCTTTCCAGTCTGCTATTTTTATAATTTTTCACATTTAAAATCAATTCCTTCATAAATATCTCCTAAACATGGTTTGCCTATATATACAAATTGAATTACATAACAAATGGGATAAATAAAGTCAACAAGAAACAGTCTTAACACATCAGCCCAGAGGCAACCATTAATGACCATTTGTCTCACCTCAACTAAATTATCTAGTAAAGATTGCCTCTAAGCTGGCCATGCATTGCCAACTATCGTATAACACAAAGCCCCTTTGACCACATAAAGACAACCAAGGGGTATGAAGTATGAAGCAAATCATGCATCAAAAGATTTGGCATGTTTCCCCTCGGCAAATTTTCAATAGATGGCTTGTGTATGGTTAAGATTGCACATGAACATCTAATTCTCCTGCCATTCTCAATCAGCTCTGAGATACATTGAAACTTGTCAATGTCTAAAGTGCATTATGCAATGAAAAGCACACAACATGGCATCCAAAACATATGCTTCCACTCAATTTGGCACTTTACAAACAAGGGCAGCATCTACAACAATCTGCACTACTTGAAATGCCCCCACCTCCTCAATGGCTTCACACAGTTGGTTCTAAAGGAAATCTAAATTTTTTCCTTTCTGTATAAAATTTTTTGCCTTCAAAATATAGGGATCTTTATTGCATGCACCATAATATTGAGAAGTAGACAGTTTCTAGTGCTCAATCAACCATCCATCACGATTCACAATGCTAGACCCATATGTAGACCACTCTTTTCAATGGTGTAGTCCATTACTCTAGGGTTGTGTTATATTTTTTAATCTAAGTTGTGTGAAGCTTCTCATACCTAAGTGGTTTATATCCACTTGATACATCTCTTCATAATGTGGCAGTGAGCAGCATTAAAAGATATCTCATTTGCATTTACATCTCTACCATAAAAAACAAACATGTTTTGTCACATTCTTAGAAGACAAATCAATATCTAGCTTTCTGGGTTCTTTAGTAGGATGAATGAAACTTGCACCAGCGGCTTAAGTCTGAGAGATCACATGAGGCACAATCCCTTCAGCCCTTCCTTGCTCCTAATTATCAAATACCATGCCTTATCAATTGGGCAAGCCTCAACACTTTTCCCCTTTGTGTAAAAAAGGTGAGCTCTCAGCCTGATGGATTTGCCCTAAAAGGACTTCTCACGAAGCCTACATGTGATGCTGCTTGTTTCACCACTCCCCTTACCCCTTCTAAATCACAATACTTCCACGGCAGGAACACTCACCATTTCCCTCCTGAAATTCTGAACACAAAAATTAAAAAAATATTATCAACTAAAAAACTAGATTTAAAATTGAATAAATTGACTATACAACATAAAAAAATTATTTGTTATTTTTCCATAACTAAGATAGTTCTAAAAGATTATTTATTTTATTTTAACTAATATTACATTTCCACAGTTATTTTAATTTACATTGTACAATTTCAATTATTATTTTGTATTTTTTATATTTAAAATTTGAATTTTACCCTAATTAAAAATACAAGCTAAAAAATGAAATAAATAAAATCAAATTTTGAAATTTAGTTTGTTTAAAATAAATTAAAAATATTAATTTATTAAAAACTTTAAACTGAAAATGTAATAAAATTTTAAATAAAAATTCTTTTTTTTTAAATTTATAATTATAGTTTAAGAGACTACAATTATATACTTTATGGATTTACTTACATCAATGATACACCGATGTCCTTTTAAACCTTTAAAGTTCAAATAATTTTAATAAATATTAAAATTAGATACCTGTTTTGTTATCGCTGCTGCACACGTACCTGTAATCACTACTACAAAGACAAATTTTCACTCGCCCTCAACTTCAAACTGACCCTGCTGTTCAGTTTTCAACTTTTATTCACTCGCCCTGTTTGGTTTTCACAGTTCAATTGCCAAATTCTGTACAATCTGTAATTTTACCCACTCCAAGCCCCTGTTTTTCCCACTACAATCATTTTAGTGGTTTTAGATTTTGACATTTTATTGTTTTCAAGTCACTTAATAGTTCATCACCTATGCATTTTTTTGAGTTATAGAGGAGATGCCTACTCCTAGGAGGCATCCCCCAAAGATTTAAGGAAACTCAACCAGATGTCTCTGGCCTCAAAAAATGTTCCTGTACTTGTCTCCATTACCAGAGATGCATCACCCTGTTACTCTGCAGTTATTTAAAGTTTCCTTTGACTATCAAGATTGAGTTTGCATGGGAATCAATGAGAAAGAATCAACTACCATTTTTTCATGGTCCGTTAACAAGTGTGGGGATGTGTTTGTCAAAGAATAATTACTCTGAAAAACTTTTCTTTTGGAAGAAAACAGAATACGATATCAGCTAATGGTTTCTATATGGTTATTAGCCATTACCTCAAGGTGTATTTCTAATGGTGTAAGCTATCACTAAGAGTTCCTAGTCAATGTAAGATATCTAACATTGCTATCACCCACTTTCCTCTCTCATAGATTACAACCATAAAATTTTGTCATCCTGTTGCTACTCCAGCCTCCAGTAAAATCAGTATAGTATTTTCTATATATCTTCATGTTGAAGGGCTTATTATTTCTTATTTGTCCATTCAATGCTCCTAATTTTTCGATGCAAGGGCTGATTCTGCTAACCATGTTGTTCATCATCCTCAAAAGAGAAGTGCATTCCTAAGCCCAAAGATATCATCAAGAATTCATGATGATGATTAGATGCTGCATTTGCAGCCAACGTTATACATGTTTGAAAAGAGTTTAACCTTGTTGCTCTAAAGGTGTTCTTTGAAATTCCCAGGTTTGATTTCGATCCTTCCATTGAATTTCAACACCAACTGCCCAGGAGTAAACTTCATTCGCCGAAGATGCTTGTCGTGCCAAACCTTCCATCTTTGTTGGGCTGTCTCTGTCGCCCACTGAGCCACCATCCTTCATTCATCCAATTTGTTCAAAGCATACAATCTCTCTCTCAAGCTTTCCATGTCACCAAGTCGATTTATCAATGGCGATTTGGAGACTCGGCACCATGAATTCAATTGGCACCACAGCTTCTTGTCCATACATTAGCTGGAAGGGAGTCTATCCAGTAGTTACCTTGTAAGTTGTTCGGTATGCCCAAAGTACCGACGGTAGGCGCTCCTCCCAGTCATCCTTCTCCACTCCGCAAGACTTATAAATCACCGACACGATTATTTTATTGGTCGCCTCGGCCTACCCGTTCGCCTGCGCATAGTAGGGGCTTGATAAGGAGTGGAAGATTTTGAACTCCGTTGTTAGCAATCGGATTATATGATTTACAAAATGTCCTCCTCTGTCACTCGTCAATTGGATTGGAATCCCATACCGCGTAATGATGTGTTCAGAGATGAATTTTGTTGTATTGATGCCAAGTTGTCTGGCAAGGCCCGTGCCTCAACCCACTTGGTCAAGTATTCTGTTGCCACTACAATGTATCTGCACCGTCAAGCTCTACTTGGTTTCAATGGTCCAATGAAATCCAATCCCCATCTCTCAAACAGTTCCTGGGCATTCGATGGGTTGAGGGGCATAAAATCCCTCTTCAATGGCCGTCCGACCCATTGGCATGTGTCACAGCTCGTCACCCACTCTCTGGCGTCATTATGTAGTGTGGGCCACCACAGTCCTGCCCACATAACTTTCCTAGCCGTGGTGTCGAGCCCCATGTGTCCACCTGCGGGCCCTTCATGTGCTTCCCTTAGGACGCCCTGAATTTCCTCTTCTAGGACGCATCGCCATAAGATCTGGTCGAGTCCCATTTTGTACAAGAGGCCATTAATGAGTTGGAATGTCCTGCTCCTCAATACCAATTTCCTTCTTTCTCCTGGTGGCATCTCCCTCAAAAACCGTGATGTCAACAAGTATTCCCCCACGCTTGCGTACCAAGCGGGGAGGACCGCAATGCAAAATAAGTGAGTGTCTGGAAAATCTTCATTCACTCCTTCGGCTGCTTCTCCTGACTGGATTCTCGATAGCTAGTCAGCTATCACATGGCTCTTCCCGGGTCTTACGATAATGTTGAATGTAAATTCCTAAAGCAATAGCAGCCATCGACTGCTTCGTCCTTGGATAATTGGCTTGTTTACCAGGTACATTAACGCCTAGTGGTCCACATAAAATGTGAACGGGGTGGCCAGTAAGTAATGTCGAAATTTCTGGACGGAGTACACCATCCCGAGGGCTTCCCTCTCTGTGGTGCTATAATTTTTCTCTGCCTTCGACAGGAGTCTGCTTGCAAAGTAGAGCGGGTGATCTAGCCCGTGACCGCCAACCTGCACCAGTGTGGCCCCTATGGCAAAATTGGATGCGTCAACGTGTACGTAGAACTCTTTGTCCCAGTCAGGATATGTTAGGATTGGCGCACCCACCAACCGTGACTTCAATTCTTGGAAGGCCTCATCCTGAGCTGTCCCCCATGTGTACCGTTCACCTTTCCTTGTCAGTTTGTCCAGAGGGCAGGATACTTGAGCAAAATTTTTGATAAATCGCCTGTAATACCCTATGTGTCCTAGGAAGGATTTGACTCCCGTGACATCTATCGGTGCCTCCATTTCCACTATCACCCGAATCTTGTCTGGGTCAGTCTTGAGTCCAGCCTTACACACTGTGTGTCCTAACAACTTCCCTTGAGGCACCATAAATCTGCATTTTTTGGGATTGAGTGCTAGGCGGGCTCGCCTGCATCTCTCCATGCATTCGCCAAGTGCGGCTAGATGTGCATCTTGGTTACTGTAGATGGACCAATCGTCAAGGAGCGCCCTGAAGTTCCCTACTGACATCTTTTCAAATATGTGAAGGATTATCCGTTGAAATGTAGCTGGCGCGTTGCATAATCCGAACGGAATTTGATTATACATGTACACGCCATCCTCCACTATGAAGGTGGTTTTTTATTTGTCCTCTTCGGTGATGGATATCTGGTTATACCCAGAAAATCCATCCATAAATGAATAAATTTCATGACCGGCCACTTCCTCCAAGATGCTATCCGTAAATGGTATTGGAAACGGGTCTTTTATGGTGACCGCGTTAAGGCATCTGAAATCCACGCAGATTCGGATCTGGTTTGCCTCCTTTTTAAGGGATATCATTATGGGCGACACCCACTCGCTGGTCTGCACTTTAAAAATAATCCTGGCTTCGAGCATACGTTCAATTTCATCATTCACTCTCGCCGCATAGTTTTTATTCATTCTGTATGGCCTCTTCCGTACATGTACGGCCCCAGGTACGAGTGAAATTTGGTGTACGCACAGTTCTGGCGGCACCCCTTTGAGGTCCTTATACGTCCAAGCGAATACATCCTTGTATTCCATGAATATTTTAAACGCGGTGGCTTTCAAGACTGGATTCTAGTCATCGCCAACCAAGATGTTCCTTGGCTCTGCTTCCGTGCCGAGGTTTGTAGGTTTTATGGACTCTTCGTACTGGATTGGTTTCGTCATGTCAAACCTGTGCGCTGGTACTTCGTTGACAAGGGCATCCCCTTCGGTGTATTCCCCGTACGCTGGCGGAAATTCATTCTCGTTCGGCTCCTCCTCAACCTGCAACATGTTGCACCCATACAGCAGCTCGTAGTCCTCCATTTGCCAGTGGAAGAGCCCATTAAGGGAATCGGTCTCGTCCTCGAAGCATCCTTGGATTCCCAGGACGCCTTCCATGTTCAGTTCCCTTCCGTACTTTCCTCCGTCAACTCCACCCTCGTTGTCTGATTTCGATTCTAACACGAGTTCTTCACTCACAAGTTGTGTTTTCAAGTCGATAATAAATTTTCACCCGGCTTTCTCCATTGACAACGTGTTACGCTTCCATTTGTGATTCACTCTGGCTGCCACCAACCACCCTCTGCCCAGAATGGCGTCGTATCCTTTCTTGGCGAGCGAAATCACCACGAAGTCGAGGACAAATGGTTGTGTCCCAATGGTCACTTGTTGCGCCATGAGCGTTCCAAGGGGTTTGATACCATGTTGATCCGCTTCCAGTAAGTTGAAGGTTGACAGCCATAGTGTCGGCTTGCCAAGTTGCTTCCAGGTTTCTTCCGGAAGCACATTCACTCCGGGCCCACCGTCGACAATAATGTTAGTCAAAATGGTGCCAAGTATTCCCATTTCTACCACCATCGGGTGCCAGCCACTGTATAGTGTCAGGACCAATGGGTCTGTAGGTGTTTCGCCGGAAACATCCGTATTCCGAGTCGCCTGACTATGCGGAGTTACTTGAACCGTACGTAGGAGTGTCATACGTAATTGCGGCATCGTTTCCAGGAGGTCCTTCATCTTCACAGGTACTTCAATTTGCAGCATTTGCTTCAGGATATTTTCCTCGGCCTCAGAGCGGAAAGTACTTGCCGCTTCCTGGGTGTTCCCTTGTGCCAACATTTCCTTCGCTACTTCAGCCTTCGCCTCCAGCGCCCGCTGCTTCTATGTGCGGGGGTCCGGGTATGTGGCCTTCTTTGCCTGTGACCGCGTGATTGCCAATACCCGTTCCTCCGTCCTGTCAATGTTGAGCAGGTTCACTCCAGACTTTGGGCAAGTTCCATCATCGTGGTCTCCAGGCCCACACCATTTGCATAGTTTTTGTGGAGTTTCTTCTGAGGTGCATTCCCTGGCAAAGTGGCCCCATTGATTGCAGGCTCGGCACTGGATCATTGGTCGTCCCTTTGCATCATATTGGATCTGGCTCCTATTATTATTATTGGTCTTCCCCCCTCGGCGGTTGTTCCGATATCCGCCAGATGATGCACTATTGTTGGCGGTTTGCGAAGTTCCGACAGTCGGCTGCTCTTGCGTGAAGAGAACTTGTTGGCTCCTGGTTTTCATATTGTAGGGACATTCCTTTGTCAAATGTCCCGCAATCTGACAAATGTCACAGAAAGCCTTCTTTGGGCAGGACCCCTTGGTGTGTCCGTCACTCCTACAGTTGGTACACCACACGTCGTTTTCTTCAGTCTTACTTGTACTCCCCTTCATGGCTTTGAGTTCTTTCAGCATTCGTTCCATGTCCTTTTGGAGAGCGTGCACCTTTTTACTCGATTCGCCACCGCTACTGCTTTCCCCGTCAGAGTCTTCATCATCGTCAGATGAGTATTTATTACTTTTCTTCTTCTTTGATGTTTTGTATTCGCTCTCTAGGTCCATCGCCCTATTATAGGTGTCCTCATATGACATCAGGGGTAAAATTTTCATCTTTTTTCGTAGGGAGGATTTCAATCCTTCAACGAACCATCGTTCCTTCAATCCCTCTGCTAGTTGGCTTTCCATTTTACCCAGCAATTCCTTCAACCTCCTGTTGTATGCCCGTACTGTCTCCTTGGTACCTTGTTTGGTACTGCATATCTCCGTTACAATTTCATTGTCATCACGAAGCAACCAAAACTCCTCCGTGAATTCCTTCTGTAGATTGGCCCACGTGGCCACTTTTTGCTTGTCCACATCTAAGTACCAATCTATGGCACCTCCATGTAACCTGGTTGGGAACTGTTGTACCCAGTCATCCTGGTCTGTCACTCCGTTGGCGGACCAAATGGTTTCACATGTACGGCAATGCCATAAGGGGTCTTCCTTGCCGTCCCCTGTGAACTTTAGCAATTTTTGTTTACTCACCATCCCGGGTCGTCTTCCTAGGGGTGGTTGTGCCTGTGTCTGTGGCCCTGCGCTGCTTCCTCCAGCAGCGCCGTTGGTGTGTCCTGCGTGGGCGACTGGAGGTACAGTGTTTTGCCTGTCGTGTGTGGCACCTACACCCGTACGGTTGCCCTCCCCTTCGCTCTCACCCGCGCCCACTCCTAGTTCCCATTGGTGATCTTCACTCCGTGGTGTAAGGGATAAGTTTCTAAACTGATCCCGAGTCTCCTCGACTAGATTTCATCGTAACCTTGTTTCTTCCAGAAACTCTTCGTGGCTCCGCGCCCTACGGTGTTCTGGCGACGCGTAGAAATTTCCCTCTGCTTCTGCACCCTCCGTGACACCTCTGTGGTTCCCTTCAGGCCACCCTTCGGCAAGTTGCCTTAGCCTCCGTCTTCGTTCTACTCACTGCTCTAGAATCAAGGCCCTCTGCGCGGCCTCCCTCTCGTCTGTTTCTGCTTTTTTATTTCTATCTTTATTCAATAGGTTGGGCATTAATTGCCGAACATTTCCATAACTCACAATACATAAATCAAAACACGTCTTTATTAATTCATTTCCTCAAATACAACTCGTGTCAATGACACTTTTATTTGAATATATAGAAGATTCAAGGTTCAATTCCTTCCTGGCCTGGCGCCATCCCGTTCTGCTTCCCGTCGGCTGTTATCTTTGTACTGTTGAAGGATCTATTGGCGTCGCTCTTCCTGGGCAATCTCCTACAGGCGAGCCTGTTGTGCCAGTGATGCCTGTGCAAGCAACCAGGGAAGATGGCTCATCAATCGATTTACTGTCGGGCTCACCTCCAACGCTGTCCACACGACACTTGGTGGGATTTCCGCCTCTCGTCGAACGTAGGTCTAGATGGCTACCTGGAGCAGAATTGAAAATTCTCTCGTTGCGGTGTCTTCTCGTGTGCAAAGTTCTGTTCGCGCGTCGTCAACCTCTGGGTTTAATTCACCAACAGGTAGGCCCATCGTGTCCGTACGCCATCCGCGTCTTCCGTTCCCGAGTACGTCTAGGCAATGGCGCCAAATGTTTACCCTCTCGAGTGAATAGCTTACAACATAAAGCGCGTAATGCAGAATAATGCCATAGATATCAGACAAGTATAAGATATGTTATTCCATTCATAATAAGTGTTTTACACAAGTTACATTCGGAAGTATATAAAGATGCCGAGGGGGTGCGAGCGCCAACCATTGCACCGCAACTACTACCCCTCGGTTGCCAACTAACCAACCCAATTACAACTTAATTAACTAGTCGTATTTCCGTATACAATAATGCCGCCAACATAACCAAGGTGGTCAAACCAGAATAAGTACCAAAAAGATTGTGTGTATAAAACAGACAGTAAAATGGAATCTGAACTTTAAAGATGGTACAGCTGGTGGAACTGGTCTACGGCTCATGATGAATCAGACATTAGAGCAAAGCCTAGGATGGTGTGCCAGATATGTGAAAGGAGACTGTGAAAAGGCATGATCATTAGGTAGTAGGTACTAATACCAACTAACATAACCATGTTTCAGTGTCTCTCTACATAAGAGAAACATGTATATATGGATTAAAGATATTACAAAATATTTAATGTTTTCAGCTGTCCCACTTTTAATTTAGCTCTATCTACCTACATGCATATGAAATTGACTGATAAATATCTATAGTTAAGTTAGTATGTATATTGGATGTCCTCATGAACATCTAACTTATCATTGATATTAGTTAAGGGTGCCAATGCTATCTTTCTCTTTACCTTAAAAAATACGACACTGAAAGGAAAATTGTACAGTTTTATATATTCCTTCTGTGGTTCCTAAACTTGCTTCTCTACTTTTCTGACAGACTTCACTGTGTATTGGC
Source organism: Cryptomeria japonica (assembly GCF_030272615.1). NCBI lineage: Eukaryota > Viridiplantae > Streptophyta > Pinopsida > Cupressales > Cupressaceae > Cryptomeria > Cryptomeria japonica. Next base: position 292,807,854 of record NC_081415.1, read on the forward strand.
CAACTGTTTGGTTTCAGTTCTAATTGATGATCCGAATTTACTTGTCAAAGCTGGTTCAATCTCTTAAAGCAAGGAAGAGAGCAGAATTCAGATATCTGCTATCCAATTCAATAGAAAGGAGGTTAGGCAACACAAAGCGAAGCTTATGGAATTGGCAGCCTTCAAACAGGTTGGTTAGATGGACTCAATTCTGTCTATTTGATAAAAATTCGGAGATCATTGATCCAGGTGCCAGCTCAAACAATCAAACCACACATCTGCACAGTGTGTGTTGGTCCCAACTATACCTTCTTCCATGCAAAGCAATGGATGCAATGGAGTTAAGATGCTGCAACCTCCATGGGTTGGATTGCAGCAGCCTCCTGACATGAGAGAAACCTGTATATATTGGCAACACTTAGTGTTAACAGGATGCCTCTTCATTTGAAACAACTAGAAGACAAAATGCCTCATCTTCTCTATTGCTCTTCCGTCTACTAGATTGTCCATGTAATAAAAGTATATTAATGTATTGAACTTAGACATTCATTGGCTAATTTCTTCTCAAGAATGTTAATAAAAAAAATTGGATTACCAAAAATTATGTTTCAGTTCTATTTCTCTCTTGATGTGCATGCAAGTTCATTTTCTTGATGTTTAATGATCTTTGTTATGTGGTTTTCTTCCCCTTAAGTTATTAAACATCTGAATTCCAGCAAATTAGAGTGTTGTCTCCTCACAATACTGCTAGCACCTGGATCAGTCATCATCAGTTGACCCTAGGCTTTTGTCTATTTTAGATTTACTTTGTCATGGCCACAGAGGTGGCAGAAAGGATTTTTTTAATTTTTGTTTCTTGTTTTCATATGCTTCACAGCAGGTGATGGAAAGGTTTTTTGAAATTGTTTTTACTTGTTCATATTTTTTATCGTATGTTTCACAGCAAGACACCGTGTAAAGGGAGTTTGATAGAAGGATTACAGATATTTACAGACATGATGAATGGAAAATCTATCATGAGACTGGAGGCTCTAGATTCTAGAATCTCATCAAGAGATTTGGATTTTTCCCAAATGAGTATTTAAGCTGTGATCCAAACAATAATCTTATTTATTTTTAAATGGCATTGGTTCAAAATTAAAAACATGTTTATTCATTTTTAAATGCCATTGGTTTTTTAAAGTAAAAAGAGATCTTACGACATAGGTTAGTAAATCTCTTGCAAAGTCTGTGAGAAATGAAGCATAAGGCCTTGTTCATGTAAGGCTATAACAAATGTATCCCAAGTAAAAATAAAGTAACCTTTACTAAAGAATCAGCTGTCATAATGATATAGAGAATTCTGATCATATTAACTTTTAACCAAGGACGGGCCTTCTTTTAATAGACCATCCAGATATAATCTAGTCTGTAGCTCATATTAATGCCTATAACTAGTAACTAAAGGCACCCATAGATTATGGGTATAACAATTCATTTTACCAGCAGATACAAAAACTTAACAATCCAAACTTATGAAAGTATTACAGCAAAAGAATTGCAGCCAATGTTTCACTGTCGCATGCAACAAAGGCAACCTTCATTACTTTTGAAGATTAAATATCACTCTCATCTTTGATTGACCATTTAGCATGCTCTCTTTACAAAGTTTCAACTAGAACATAGTTTTGGGTCTATAAAGCAGATCACAAAAGCTAGAAACATAGAAAAAATATACTTCACCAAGCACTTTGCAAAAGGTAGGTGTCATATAGTTCACAGATTTGCACTCACTTGTTTACATCAGGATGATATTGCCTTGCAAGTTTCCGATAAGCTGCAAAGCAACAAAACTTACCTTAGGTAAATGAAGCATATCTGAAACTTTAGAAAAAATAAACCTTAAAAGTGGGCATGCATAGAAATTTAATTGCTAAAACAGAATTAGAATAAAAGGGAAAAATAGTCAAGTCCTGATGTAGCATCTCTGTTCTCTCACTTTAATGCAACTCCAATGTATTAACTTCAAAATTATTAAGCAGATGCATGAACGAAATGCAACTCAGAATTTACACTTTCAATATCATTATAACTTGAATAGTATCAACATGCACTCTTTTAATGGTTACAAACAACAGTAACATCCAAACATTCATTGAGATATAAGTTACAGGTCAAGAAGCCCAACCATGCTCCTCAAATACCAAGTGTTACTAGGTTAATATTTCCCGTGTAGCTACACAAACTATTAATTATTTATGGTTCTTAGATATTAACTTATTAAATTATAATAATCAAATCATTGCACAAAATCACAAGTTATACACTAATAAAAAAATAAGATTAATGACCTCAGGTTTGTTGATGCCATCTGGATGGTGCCCAGTATGAACAACAGTTGGTTTACCGATACAATTCATTATGGTGCCGCTCTTCTAACTTGGATTTACAAAGTGCAAATGAAGCAAACGTTTGAATAATCTCTTTCCTATTTATTTTAATATGTACACAGACTTCATGATTAATTTAAAGGACTGACCTCACCTGTTCATAACGTAAGGGATAACAAAATTTTAAGAATAATGCTCCTTGGATGGCTCCTCCTAGGACATTTTATTTGTTGCGTTTTAATTGTGCTTCTAGAGGAAACCTCGGCTCAGCTGACGCAGGAGTAGTGAATAAAGATTCCTCAATTAGTTTTGTACATGGAGAGAGGTTTCTTCTTGAGGCAGAGATCTAATAATGAAGCAGAAAGGAAATCTGTGGTTGCAGACCTTTATATGGCTTCTTCCTTAGGTTGCAGGAAGCATATAGTCAAAGGGGATTCATCTCTTGAGTTATTTTTTAAAACATGCATAACTTTGGACCATAGCCCCAATCCGAATGCTTCAGATTTAAACTATGCTGCCAGTTTGGGTTTGGGTCTGAGATTCAGGTCCGGTGGTTCAACAATTTTTCCCCAGGTTTTCTATGAATGGGTTTGGCCATACAATATAATATATATGTTGAATTCTACTTATACTTTTTGGCTATATGGCTATATATATAGCCGAAAAGTATAGATGGAATTTTACTAATTGGGACTTAATAAAAAGAAAATTTGGGAAAAAAATCTGCTTTTCCATCCAATGCAGATCAAAAAAAAAATTCTTTTGCTTTTTAAAACCAGAGTGAAGGTCTGGAAGCAGCAAATAATTTGACCATTTTTACCCAAGCACTACATTCTTCAAAAAATAACTCCAGTTAATTAGGTTTTGTTTTGTTTTGTTTGCTTTTTGTAAATTCCCATGGGTCCTTCTTGGGTTTGACCAAGGTATGGCCATTGGCTCAGGCACATGGGTTAAATGGCCAAGAACAAAGCCAGACCCTGGGCAAACCCAAGGAGGATCCAGACAGAGATCAAAACTCAGCTCAGACCAGTTTAGCTTCGGCAGGGGTTCATGGTGAACCCAATATCATAGGATTTAAATTATGTTACCAGGTTAGGCAAAATTGAGCAATGTATTGGGCAGGTTCAGTTTGGGTCTGCGTCTAGGGTCAATACAGACCTAGGTTTGCCCATGATCCAGCCCAGGCACCCCAAGTTCACAAGGTATCTGTGAAAAGCAGAAGCATAGCATGTTTAGTGGCAGCGTCAGTAGCAAGGGTTATAATCTCCTCAATGGTTAAGTGATTGCAGGGATAGGGTACATCCAGAGAGAAACCAAGAAAATTAAGAAGAGCGGAAAGGCTGCACAAGATGAAAGAAGCAACATCGTAAATGCAAGCAGCTTTTTCAGGAGTAGAATACATGAGCAACCATGCCCATGACCTGCAATTATCTCAGACGCCCATTTCTCCCCATAATCTCTTTCTCGCTCCTCTGTATCTTTGACTTCCCACACCACCTGCTGTAGCTCAAGACATCACAAAATTGACTCCGACAATGCCTCTCCTCTCAGCCCTTCTATTCTTTTTAAAATAAGATTTTATTTTCCTTGTTAGGGAAGGTTTTCCTTAAGCTTTACTACTTACAACATTTGAAAAACATGTCATTCATTTACTTATGGATTGCATTCCTGTCTGGCATTGAAAATCAGATCTTATTTGGAATTTTAAAAGCATTGGCAGTGGAATAAAGAAACTGGACAATGGAGGTCCTACCACACTTTGCAGATGTGGGACTCCGACATTTTTGTAATTATTTTGCTTGTATATTATATTAATTAGAGAATATTCATGCAAAAGGAACCCCACGCTACATACTAGATTGATCAATACACATAAAATTTATTTGGGCATTGTAGATTATCATATACATTCACATCTCTCTGTGGAGTCTTTCTCATCTCTTTTTATTGATTTTACATTTGACATTGAATCAATGAATATGAGTATTTTTATTTTTTGCATTCACATATATGTATATATAGATACAGTCGTACCTAGCTGTACTGAACCCACGAAATAAAAATCTGCCGTATCGCAGACCTTAACCCCAAACACAAATGGACAACTTTGTATTTAACTACAAATAAGCGAATCATAGCATGTTGACATTCCTAACTCTCTTCTCCTGATTTAAAATTGTATGGGATTTGGCATAATCCATTCCTGTAATGAATGGCTCTCTAATGATCACTCACATTATTTTGAGAATCTGCATTATTGCAAGGATAATTAGTTCATTTGTGCAAACTACAAAGTATACCAATAAAACTAGTAATATCATTAACCTATAGTATTCTCAAGGAAAACAGTGCTGTTCACTTCAGTAGCGCATGTTGACATTCCTAACTCTCTTCTCCTGATTTAAAATTGTATGGGATTTGGTATAATCCATTCCTGTAATGAATGGCTCTCTAATGATCGCTCACATTATTTTGAGAATTTGCATTATTGCAAGGATAATTAGTTCATTTATGCAAACTACAAAGTATACCAATAAAACTAGTAATATCATTAACCTATAGTATACTCAAGGAAAACAGTGCTGTTCACTTCAGTAGCACAAAAGCAGCTTTAATTCATTTAATTATTCCTAGGTTCTCCCATAAAAAAAATTAAATTGGTTCCATGAAACAACCTACTTACCACTTTTTATTTCAGACTTGCTTGCATTGCGAGAAACTCCAAGGATGCTGTAATAGTCCTGTAGCCAGAATACTTTATTTAGAAATAGTAATGCCTTTTACAAAATATATTTTAAACATTGTAAAATCATAAAACAAGATTCATAGAACAAAATTTATTCAAGCAAAAACAATGTACAAAATATTCTTAGAACAGAAATTTGACTTGCCGAATCTGCTCTGACAACTAGTCTATTGCCTCGTCGTCTAGAACCCCGGAAATATAAGCTTGAATCAAACATTAAACTGATAGATTCTTTTGCAAGGAAGCTTGAATTTGATGAAGCCAAAGTATTCTCTATACTCCAGCCACTGTAAAACATTCAATCCACATTAATACTATTTAATAAATCTAATTTACTGAGCAGATTATGAAATAATAAAATTTAAAAAAGGAGGAAATGCTTGTAATAACACCCGTTTCTGTAGAAACAGCAAAGAATGAATTTTGATACTAGCCCCAAACATTTGTATAGAGGGGATCACAAATAGGAAAACATAGACCTTTCTGATTTACTTTATTCCCTAGTTGAACAAACTTTCTGGTACTTTTTATGAAGGAGCATTGTTAGTAGGAACAAAGCATTAAAATTGGGCCTCCCATAAAGCTATTTGTAGAAAAGATAGCAGAAATAGAAACTACTGTAAAATCAGTACCCCCAAAAGAAACACATTAGGAACAAGCCTACAACTTCGGGCAGAAGAAAGAATAGAAGAACCTGCAATGAAGATTTGTCACTCGCTGTGGCTGCACAATAGTAGAAGCTTGTGGCAAAGAACGTCCTGCCAAACATTGATGCTGTAGCCTCAGATGCACTGACCATGCACCTCCACATGGTATACACGCCATCAGATAGCTTATCTGAAGAAGAAGATGGTCAGTTCACTATTCTATCTTTTTCCTTGGCTGCAAAAAAGTTACAGCATGAAATCAATTTTTAACTCTTTTTTACTAAGAAGACAAGAAAATATCTCTCCACATCCATTCAACAGTCTCTTTACTTCACACTAAACTACTGCATTACCGTTTCAGCTTTATAGTTATGTCTTTGGGAGGAAAGCCCTATAATTCTTTTCAGTACCAATCCTGGTTATAAAGTTGGCAGAAAGCAAACATTTTAGAGACACGTTATTCTGCCATGTTGCATCGACTCAAAGTTAGTTTGAGAACTAAAACAGATAGTTACTAGGAACAGGCACTAATAGTGGTACAGGTAACAGGGATAGTTATCAATACACCATTTTCAAAAAACATTGTAGACAGGTACTTGGAGTCAGCAAAAATAAAACAAAAAATTATATATAATTTAAATTTAGAAATAAATGAGCATACAGTAGATATGCATCTTTATAGAATTTAAAATACTAAACTGCTTAAAGTTAAAAATTAAAAGATTAACATTTTAAAATTTAAAGTATTGAAATAGATTACAATGAAAGCCAAAAATAATTATCAATCAAATATATATTAAATACAAATCGATAACCTCTGATATACGCACTGGTGGTCTTTACAGGCACAACTTCAACAATAGATGTTGGAAGCTTCGATTCCCAATAATAACAATAGCTTACTACAATTGTTAGAAAGAACATTGTTTGGAAAACACCCTCAAAGGGCCTTCTCAAGGTCAACTTCGATGGGGCATCTAAGAGCAACCCTGGCTTGGCAAGGGGGAGATCTAAATCTGAGATTCTAAAGTTTTCTTTTGTTAAATCCAGTTTTTTCCAGTTTGGCAATAAGACAAATTATTTTGCCAAATTGGATGGCAGCAGTGGCAAATTTAAATCTATTGTTAGACAATGGTTGCAAACATGCTATTGTTGAAAGGGACTCATTCAGTGTCATCTCAGGCCTTTAGAAGGAAGCTTGTGTTAAAAGGAAATTTCAAAGATTACTTGATGAAGCTATTGATTTATATCAGAAACTCTCTAGTGTCACTTGCATGCATTATTATAGGGAAGATATTAGATCAGTCGATGCCTTTGCCAATGCTAGGATCTCTCAAGCTTCTCTTTTAGCCCCTATAAGAGGAATAAATGACAAATGTCCACAATTGCAAAGATTGCTTTTGGACGACCAGGACAACCACTTGCCTTGAATTCATGGTGAGTCTGACTTTGCTCAAATTCATAGTAGGTCCGACTTTGCTCAAATTCATGGCAAGTCCAACTTTCCTCCTATTTTCCCATACGAATATTTAGTTTCCACTTCATGTTGTCCTTTTTGATGTGGCTCTCTACCATTTGTCCTCACTTAGGCTACCACTGGCATTGCCTCTTAATGAGAATGGCTTTGTCCTCTCACACATGTTGAATCTCATTTTTCTTTCATGAAACCATTTTAATTGCCCTTAGTATTGCATGTGTGGTTTCTTGCTTGTTGCTCTCTAAATTTGCCTTAGGCTAGGTAGTGTTGGTATATGTTTTCTTTTTGTATTATGGCTCCTAGGTACTACTCTAGTGTCTTACAGTACCTCTTTCAGTGTGGGAAATTATTGGATCCATCATTTGCACTACCTTCTTTGTTAAGTATGGTTAAGGTAGTTTTAGGCTATCTGTTCTAAGACTTCAACCCTTGCTTACTTTAAGTTCAAACTTGGTGCAAGGCTGATCTCTAATGAGTTGTAGGGATAGAGGGTTTGGTGCTCGATCACAAGGATCTAAATGTCTCTATACTGGTTGTGGCAGGTCAAGTTTGGGGTTTTCCATCAGAAAATGATTAGTATGCGCCATTGGAGAATGTTACTTTTCTAGATCTAGGTTCTTTCAGAGACCCTCAATCCCCTTCTTGAGTGGGGTGGTCATGTACAAGTTTTTGTGCTTGATGTGCAGACAATGCAACAAGAAATCCAGTCTCTTACATTTTTCTACCTTGACTTATGAATGGTGGTGAGAAATATATTAGTCTCCATTATAGTACATGCAGGCTTTTGGGCTTGAGGTGAAGGGTTTTTGAGCTTGAGGTGAAGGCCTTACAACATGAAATTCAATCTCTTAATTTTTTTGCCATGACCTTTGAATGCTAGAGAAACACTCTATTAGTCAGTGATGGTGCTTTGCCAAATCTAGGTTCTTTCAACGATCCTCAGTCCCCTCCTCCAAGGGGTAATGTATGGGATTTTGAACTTGAGGTGCACGCATTGCAACACCAAATTCAATCCTACGATTATGCCTTGACCTTTGAATGGTAGTGAAAACTCTATTAGTCTAGCATACAAACAACACCCAAGAGATTGCAAGCACATTTTCCAACCTTGGCGAGGGATGTTTTGGTTCATGACCAAAAGAGATAAGAGGTTATTCACGGTGTTTGTTTCAAGTCCTTGGCTAATTATAGCAATGGTGGAGATTTGGCTCCTAAACAAGCTGTAGTAGTCACACAAGGTCGTAATGTCATGTCTAGAGTACTAGAAGAATCACCTAAGAGTTGTCATAGGGTGGGAGGTTGGGATGTCACCAAGCTTTGTTTCTTTTGTCTTGGTTGTACCTTGTTTCTTGGCTCTATTGGTTGTCAACCTTTGTTCTTACAAGGTTTTTTGCCTGCTTTTAGTTTTTTGGGGTGTGTTTGTTGCTTCCCCTTGTTACCATAGGGCTTTTGTAAGCTTCTTCACTAGTCCTTAAGCCTCTTGGAGTCTAGTATGTAGTTATTGTTATTTGTACTAGAAGCTTGTTAACAATTTTTTAATATTATATGGGTGAGGGCTCTAATAGATCCCTCAATAATAGTATCAAAAAAAATTACACAACTCTAAAAAAGTCTCACTCTAACATGGAGGAACTATAAACTTAACTTAGATTTATGAGATTTGCAAGTGTAGAAAAAGCTGAATAGTTTCAACATTCAGCTTCAAATAAAACTAAATTTCAAAACTTAAACTTTTGAAGCATGCAAGCACCTTCTTGCCTCTTTGAAGTTTGAAGGTTAAAATCCAAAGTTACAGAACCTAGGTAATTTGTTACAACCTTACAACACACCCCCACTTGCATCTATTTTTCTGTCAAAATCTACCTAGGTGTCTATCACTATTGCCTAACTTCCATATTTTGTTGCATCATTAAATCAATTATGGAATTCATCACTTTGCGACTACGGGTCAATGGACTCATCAAAGTATGTTCATAAAGTCAAAAAGTATAAAAATTCATTTTTCCCTTTGTCCAAATTAAGGAAAACAGAAAATTATATATTTCTCTTATAATTGGGATGAACAAAAACGAAAACAACTAAATAAATAATGAAAAAATTAAAAAGGTTTAGATTTTTATTTACTGAAAAAAATGGCACGTTGTGTGCACCCATCATGCATCCCTCCCACCCCATCCATACACACTCCAAGCACACATCAAGCACCTCAGCTCCTCTTCCCCACTTCCATATCCAATACTCTCCAAGTGCTCCACTTAATAAAGTTCACTTTTGCTCCTCTTCTCACACATGTGATATCTTGGACTAAGGTGGCATAGATTGCTCATAAAGAACAAAATGGGAGAGCTTTTATATTGATGGGATGAAGGAGGATATTTTCGTTCATTTTAGTACACACTTAGTATTGACGTGTCTTTGAAGACACTTAACCATACCCTTCTCTTCCCTTCCAAATACCCTATGCACCCTCTCACCACATGACATCCCTCGCCTCACCATTAATGTAATAGCTATGGTCGAACTCCTTCTAGGCCGACATAGCAAATGCAAATGTGTAATTGGCCTATCGGCCTTACACATTTACCTTGTTCGACTTTTACACATTGTTGGCTTTCATATTTATATTGAATCGGTTTGTTAACTAAACATAACTAATATTTGCTCTGCCACATTAGAAGATGTATTAACTATAACCAATTTCTAATAAGGAGACGTGATGGTTTATGAGAAGCCGACTATTGGGAAAGTCGTGTTGATTGGATACACACTTGTGTGGGTATATAGTTTGTCACCCTCCCTTCACATGGATCAAACAATTATCAAGCAGATTAAGCATCGAACTTCAGCAGATCGTATTCCTCCATAAGGAAATTGACATACTTCAGCAATCCGATAATCTCCTTCAGCAGTTCGTGTCTATCCTTCAGCAATCTGATATATATCTACAGCAAAGCAGACATATCTTCTACATATTGTGATTTGCAGATCGGATTGTGCCATCAATTGGTTGATTCTGCTTCAAGGGTTGAAGCGAATTTATTGAAAGACATCTTGTGTATTAATAAATAAAATAAGAAACTTTGTTGTTGGGTTTTTCACCTTCAAGAGGAAGGTTTTCCCAAGGTAATATCTGTGCATCTTTGTGTGAATTTTCTTTCTATCTAAACTGATCACTAAAATTTAACATGGTATCAGAGCCACGGTGAAATAAGATCGTGATCAGATTTCCTACAACTGCGAAGTTTTCTCCTCTCTCTCACCTTCAACAAGAAACTTCAAGTCTCAAAAATGGTGAACGGTCTTAAAGTCAAGGACAGGCTTGAAGGCACATCATCAAACTTCACCTCATAGAAGTTTAGAGTGCTTATTGCACTTGAAGAAAATGATCTTCTTCTCAGTTTGTGGAGGATAAAGACTTATCTGAGCCTAGAGATCAAGAGGAGAAACTTCAATTCAAGAAGAATGCCATAAAAACATTAGTGTCTCTCATCTCCAAGATGACAACTGCGAGAGACATGTTCAAGACCTTGGAAGGACTATATGAGATTAACAACACAAGTAGGGCCCTTGCATTGAGGCAACAACTTCGTCAAGTAAAGATGGCAAAAGGAGAATTAGTTCTGTCATTCTTCATGAAGATTTCAGAATTGAGAGATCAACTAAGCGCAATTGGAGACCTAGTGATTGATAAAGACCTTGTCATGTTGGCATTGAATGGTCTCCCTCATTCATGGGAGCCATTTATTCAGAGTATAAGTGGGAGATCCAAATTACCTAAGTTTGATCGACTTCGTACGGATTGCATTCAAGAAGAATCAAGATTGGTGGCTAGGGGAATTGTCAAAGTCTCTCAAAATGAAGACACTCATGTTCTTGCCACCCAATCAACCAAGAAAGGAAAGAATTGGAAGGAGGGAAATTTCAAAAGGAATAGAGACCAAAGATCAAATTCCGCACCTGATTCAAAGAAGAAGAAGAAAGATTTATCTCGCATCCAATGCTTTAGATGTGACAAGTTTGGTCACTATGCAAGGGATTGTTTGACAAGACCTAAGCAACAAGAGGCAAACATAAATGAAGTCTCAACTCATAAGGAAACTGAAGATAACTCCAATGGATTCCTCTATATATCAGCATTATCAAACAATGTTCCTACAGATAGTGATACCTGGCTGATTGATAGTGGAGCCTCTAGACACATCACCGACTATCAGGAGCATCTTTCAGATTTGGTGGAGAAGGAGTCTAATCTCCAAGTGATTATCACAGATGATGCACACTATACAGTAAGAGGGTTTGGTGCTACATCACTCAATCTAGAATCTGAAGTCTCTCTTCATCTAAATGATATTTTATTCGTGTCGGGAATCAAGAGAAACCTTGTGTCTATCTCTGCCTTGGAGGATAAGGGCTATCAAATTGCATTTTCTGAAGGAAGAGTTCTTGCATGGCCAAAGAACTCCAACATCAAGATAGGTCATGTGATCGGGAATCAACATGAGAGTTTGTATAAGCTCTCCACTCACCCAGTTCAAGCTCTTCTTCATGACTCTTCAAATTCCAACGAACTATGGCATAGAAGACTTGGACATCTTCATTTCAAGGCTCTTCCATCATTGGAGAAGATGGTGAAAGGTATTCCTAAACTTAGTCATGTTCATGATAATACATGTAAAGGTTGTGCTATGGGTAAAAATGTTAAGAGTCCATTTCATAGCAGCAAAAGTAGGTCTAAAGAAATTCTAGATCTTGTACATTCAGATTTATGTGGTCCAATGTCAATTCCATCCCTAAGTGGATTTTTATATTATGTAACTTTCATAGATGACTACTCTAGGAAGACCTGGATTTATTTCTTAAGATCTAAAGAATCTGATGAAGTCCTAGGTAGATTTAAAGAATTTAAGGCTCAAGTAGAAAATTTATCTGGGAAGAGAATTGAAGTTTTAAGGTCTGATAATGGAAGTGAGTACACCTCTGGTAACTTTCATGATTTCTGTATTGAGGCAAGGATCAAGAGGGAGTTTTGTGTCCCTTACAACCCTCAACAAAATGGGGTTGTAGAAAGAAAGAACGGATCCATTATTGAAGCTGCAAAAGCTATGATTCATGATCAAGACCTTTAGACTTTTCTATGGGCAGAAGCTTCTAGAACAATAGTATATGTTCAGAATAGATGTCCTCACCGGATATTGCAGAATATAACTCCTGAAGAAGCCTTTTCAGGGATTAAGCCTGATGTCAATCACCTGAGAATCTTTGGTTGTCCTGTGTATGTTCATATTACCAAGGCCAAAAGGACCACATTGGAATCTTCTGGCAAGAGAGGAATATTTGTGGGCTACAATGAAACCTCCAAAGCCTACCGAATCTACATTCTTGGTCAGAAGCAAATAGAAGTAAGTAGAGATGTAACATTTAAGGAAGATGTTGCATTCAAAAAATCTAAGGGGTCTTGCATGGAGATAGATGATGAAAATCATGAGACTCCTCAAGACATGGATATTGACCATACTCCTGAGATTCAGAGGGAGTCCATTGAACCTGTAGCAGATGATGATCCAATTGAACCTTTGGATACTACTAATGGGCCTAGAGATATTGTTGTGACTCAAAAGAGACCTCTTTGGGCAAGAAACACTATGCAGGAGGCAGAACAATTTGCAACTCCTAGAGGCACATTCAGAGAAGTAAAAGACAACAGAGATTCTCTAGCTATGTTGCATTGATGTGTAATCTTATTGAGACTGAACCTTCTAGTGTTGAGGAAGCCTCAAAACAACAAGTTTGGAAAGATGCAATGGATGAAGAGTATCAATCCATTATCAAGAATGATGTGTGGGATATTGTTCCTAAACCTGAAGGGAAGTCTGTTGTATCTTCCAAGTGGTTGTACAAGATTAAGCATGTAGTTGATGGAAGCATTGAAAAGTACAAGGCTAGATTTGTGGGTTGTGGTTTCTCTCCGATAGAGGGAATAGACTATGAAGAAACATTTGCTCCTATTGCTCACTATACTTCCATCAAGACCATCATTGCCATTGCAGCAACTAAGGGATGGAAGTTACATCAGATGGATGTGAAGACAACTTTTCTCAATGGTGTGATTGAGGAAGAGGTCTACATCGAGCAACCTAAGAGGTTCATGATTCATGGGAAAGAGTCTTATGTGTGCAAATTGAAGAAAGCCTTGTATGGTCTCAAGCAAGCCCATCGTGCTTGGTATGAAAGAATTGATAGATACTTAGTGGGTTTGGGTTTCTGCAAGAATGATGCTGATCCGAATCTTTACTTCAAGGTATTCAATGGTGAAATGTTGATCTTGGTACTTTATGTTGATGACCTATTTGCTATCGGGGAAGATCGTCTCATCCATAGATGCAAGGAGGAGTTGAATTCGAGATGGACTTAGGACTCATGCACTTCTTTCTAGGGTTGGAAGTATGGCAGAGGCCCAATGAGATTATCCTAAGTCAAGGAAACTACACCATTGATATCTTGAAGAGATTTGGAATGTTAGATTGCAAATCTATGTCCACACCGATGGAAACTAACTTGAAGAAATTGAGGGAAGTTGCAGCTAGTTCAGATCTTGTGGATCCTACTATGTATAGGCAGTTGATTGGATCCTTGATGTATCTAGTTAACACTAGACCAAATATTTGCCATGCAGTGAGTGCACTTAGTCATGTGTGAACCAAGATAGATACATCTAGTTGCAGCCAAGCATATCTTGAGATACTTGTGTGGCACAGTTGGATATGGCTTGAAATATTCTTCCAGTGTGGACCTGATTCTTGAAAGCTATTCTAATTCTGATTGGGCAGGGAGTGTTACTGATCGGAAGAGCACCTCTGATTGTTGCTTCGGTTTGGGATCTGCTATGATTTCCTGGTGTAGCAGGAAGCAGTCTTCAGTGGCACTGAGTACCGCAGAGGCAGAATACATTGCAACATGTGTGGCAACTCGCGAAGCAATGTGGCTTTGGAAGCTCCTTGCAGGATTGTTTAGACAATCATTGGAGCCTACTACCACTCATTGTGATAACCAAAGTTGTGTGAAGCTTTCGGTCAATCCAGTGTTCCATGACAGAACAAAGCATGTTGAGATCCAGTACCACCACATCAAAGATATGGTACAGAGGAATGTTGTTCAATTGAGATACATTTGTACTGAGGAGCAAATGGTTGACATTCTCACCAAGCCTCTTGCCAAAGTGAAGTTTGTGCATTTTCGAGACAAGCTTGGAGTTGTGGAGAATGAAGCCTTTGCTGAGAGGGAGTCTCAGCATCAATGATTACTTGAGATGTATTATAATGCATTCTTCTCTGTGAGAGAAATTTGAGGTGCAAGCCCCTGTTAATGCATTCTTCTCTGTGAAGTTTGAGGTGTAAGCCCTTGTTCCACCCTCTGCGAGTAGGTATGGTGGATCCACCCTCTGGGAGTAGCCATGGTGGATGTCATGGGAGAAATTTCATGACTTAGCACTTGTGTTTATTCACCCTCTGGGAGTAGCTATGGTGAACGTCATGCTAAGATGACGACATCACATTTCAGTGATGAGCACTTGTGTTTATTTGATTTCCTTTCATGGGAGTAGCCATGATGGACCCACCCTCTAGAAGTAGACATGGTGGTTGTGTTCATTTGTATTTCAATTCATGGGTGTAGCCATGATGGATCCGCCATGGTGGATGTCACTATGTGACTCAAATATTGAGAAGGATTCCTCCCTAGCTAAGAGGGAGTGTTAATGTAATAGCTATGGTCGGACTCCTTCTGGGCCGACATAGCAAATGCAAATGTGTAATTGGCCTATCGGCCTTACACATTTACCTTGTTCGACTTTTACACATTGCTGACTTTCATATTTATATTGAATCGGTTCGTTAACTAAACATAACTAATATTTGCTCCACCACATCAAAAGATGTATTAACTATAACTGATTTCTAGTAAGGAGACGTGATGGTTTATGAGAAGTCGACTATTGGGAAAGTCATGTTGATTGGATACACACTTGTGTGGGTTTATAGTTTGTCACCCTCCCTTCAGATGGATCAAACAATTATCAAGCAGATTAAGCATCGAACTTCAGCAGATCGAATTCCTCCATAAGGAAATTGACAGCATCGAACTTCAGCAGATCGTATTCCTTCATAAGGAAATTGACATACTTCAGCAATCCGATAATCTCCTTCAGCAGTTCGTGTCTATCCTTCAGCAGTCCGATATATATATCTACAGCAGAGCAGACATATCTTCTACATATTGTGATTTGCAGATCAGATTGTGCCATCAATTGGTTGATTCTGCTTCAAGGGTTGAAGCGAATTTACTGTAAAGACATCTTGTGTATTAATAAATAAAAGAAGAAACTTTGTTGCTGGGTTTTTTTACCTTCAAGAGGAAGGTTTTCCCAGGGTAATATCTGTGCATCTTTGTATGAATTTTCTTTCTATCTAATCTGCTCACTAAAATTTAACACTCACCACATGGCATACCTTGTCCTTTGTTACCACTTGTTTTCTAATTCAAATGCCATTCACTTATCTACAAGCAAGCAAAAATATTAAACATAAAGTGATTAATACCATACGCATTATATCAAAGGTGGTACTGCTGTTTATTAGGCAAAGCACGCACATAGGAGGTGTCTACATATGGGGCATGCCCAACCAACCTATCCATCCCTCCCTTGTTTGCATACCACACCATGCACACATACTTTGTCATTCCTTCTTTGTCTTGTAGATGCTGAAATCTAATTTTTACTTGCAAAGAAAAAATAGCCCCACATTGTTTTGGGGAAAAGAAAACTTGGCAATATAAACAAACACAAAACATGTTAAGTGTCTTTGTACGAAGACAAACTCCTTTGAATGTGCTTGGCACACTTTCCAATCCATACGTTCCAAAGTGTAAAATTACCTAAAAAGCCTGCCAAATGCACTATCCCTTTTCTTTGCTAAGTGTGCCCAATTTCTCCATGCACCAATTGTGCCAAAACTTTTGCATCTAAACCCCTGTTTTGTCTCAGTTAAAATGTTTGAAAGCTCTCATGATAGGCTACACAACAGGACAGTTTGAATTTGTTTTAAGGTACACATAACAAGTGACTCCTTTTGTCGTGACATCTGTAATTCTTCCATTGTATGATGAACAAATTAGCGTATGGAATGTGGGATAATTATAAAAGGAATTCACCAAAGAGATTAAATAGGAACAAAGTGCAACCTTTCTTGTGTAATCAGCATTGACAACAAACAGGTGAGTCACAAGGAATTGGTTGACCAAAACAAGGATGAGTTGTAACTTACACATGCCAAAATCAAATCCACCAATTTGTTGGACAAAGACAAAGCCACAATGTTGAAACTTCAGTTATAGAGAATCAAAGAAGACTTTGGAACTATTCTCAAAGTTCATACAAATAAAATCAAAAAGCTAATGGATTTAGCTTGTATCATTGATATAGATAGTGAATAATTTGTATTTAGAAGTATTTTCTCTTAATTTACCATTATTTAGTTGTGCAAGATGAATTCCATAGGGTGGAATCATTTTCAGCAATTCTACCTCTCTTGTTTAATGCATTATCATTTATTCAGAAATTTGTGCATGTTTGTTTGTGTGAAGAAAAAGTGTTCAGATGAAGTCTATATGCAAAGCGGAAAAAAAATTGTTAAGCATGTTATCTATTTTCAAAGTATGTTATAAATCCATCTTGGAAATCTTGTAAATCTTCCTTTACAAAAATAAATAACAATTATTTTAGCAAAGGAAGCCTCCCCTCATACTTAATGAAAAAAAATAATTTCACAGACAGAATTTTCCTTTTTGACCCACGACAATGGAAAACAATAACATCTTTAACATAGAAAATGTTGTCAAATTTAAATCAGCAGTCTCCAAAATGTGCATCAACAGTTATTTAGAAGATTATGAAGCTAATGAGACATTGCTCGAACAATAGATGATTGAAGCTTAGATTCCAAAGAAGATGTTATCTTGTCGAGACAATGTGTTTTCCAACAAGGTATCCCCATATGTGTTCATATAACGTCCAAGTTAAGGTATCCGGTACATAAGCAGTTTAATGATTAAGCTGCCCGTGAGTTGTTGTCTTCCTTAAATTCAGAAACATACTGAATAAACCTATCCCTTATAGAAACATAATTAATCAGCCACCCCAGTGAAATGCCTTTCATTGGAGACTCTAGGTAGAAAATGAATATAGAGTGGTGCACTGAAAATCAAATCCAGTACAGAAGTAATTAACTTCCACCAATTTACCTTCAGAAGACTGCCTGGCTGACAAATATCTGTATTTAAATAAGATGTTATGAAAGGCACATTACACTGGGACATCTATCCATAGTGAGGCTGGTCCACTTGCTTTATATTAAACACTGGCAATTTGCTGCATAAACTCTGGGTGGCACCAGTGACAGACCGTGTACCCAAACTTTAAAGTTTTCACCATAAAAACCATATACCTTGCCAGTTTAAATACCTGAGACAGTCAAGTATTCTACAAGATGTTTATGAAGATAAAAATAAGTTTATAAAACTGTATGGCATTTTTCTTTGATTCGTCTTAATCAACAGTGACTACAATACAACCATCAGAATGACAACTTTGAATTGATAACCCATTTTTTTATCACAAATAAGGTCAGTCATCAAATTTAACCCCTCTGCAGAAGCTAGCTGATACCCATCCTTGCCAAACATGCAGCATAAAACCTTTGGTGAAAACAAAACACCAGGGGTTCAAATTATTTGAAGCACAAGAAACTAGAAATAAACATATCATAAAAAATTGAGGAAACGAGTTAGACCATGCAGTCATTAATAAGTATAGAATGTTAGAATCCAAAGAATTGAGATAGCATAACCAAAACATAGACGTCGATTTGAGTAATAAGAGAGTAAGTCAACGATGGCTCACTCTCTTCAAAACTACAGAAGCTGCTTATAACATGCCCAAGCATAAAGCAAGAAAATCGTTGTTTTTTCACTTTTTTTGCTACAATGCTAAAAGTAGCATAAAACTACCATAAACTCTGTTTAAAACATCTCCTGAAATTTCCTCGGTAGCATGCTAGTTATCCAAAACTAAATGAGACGTGTTGATTCATTCCTCCTTTAAACAGTGACCTAATGGCCATGGATTGGATTCTCCCTACATCCAACACAGATAGTATCGCTAAAACAAACCAACGGAGAGCGTCTCGAGTAAAAGAACAACAAATGGGTACTAAATTCTTGAGGAAAATAATTACAAACGGGCACTAAATAACCGAAGAAGCTACATTCAGCCGTATTACAGTAAATCCTGGCATTGAAACTCCATTTTCAACTTTCGCAAACAAGTTTGAACTCCATTAAAATCGTGTATATAATTGCAACAAAAGCCCCAAGCCCTGACATGATTGCGAGAATATGGAGCTTCAAACTGTCAACCAAACGATCAAAATTCAGACAGACTTAACAAACTTGAAACCTACTACGGATAATTACTTACAGGCAATTGGACCGCTTGTGTGGAAATTAAGTTTTGCGATAGGAGAAAAACAGTTCCAGCACAAGGATTTTGTTGCTTTCTATTTGAGCTCCGCTTCCTCTGCCCTCTTCTTCTCCTTCACTCGCATCTTTATCCTTTTTTTAAACGCTATTTAAGCTAAACCCCCTCCTACGTTAAACGTGTGAATGTATTCAACCTTAGGGCCTTGTAAGATTAGGTAAGAATAATGTGAATAAAGCATAAGTACAAGTTCAAAGTTCCCTCTAGAGGATTGTAGAAAAACAAGTGAATTGAAATTTTGGAGTAATGACTTTCGAGTAATTTATCTTATGCTAATTGAAAGAATATAAACTAGCATATTTATATTTTATAAATAAAATTTATATATCAAATTTTTTTTTTTTAAATATCTTTAACATAGATTACTTAATTTCATATCATTAATATTTATTAGAGAAAATATAAGTTTTTTTTAAATTTAGATTTAAAAGCATAATTTTTTAAATTAGGAGTTTGTTTTAAATCTAGATTTAAAAATATAAAAAAAAATTGGCATTTAGTAAATAATAATAACAGGAAGTTGTTTTTAATTTAGATTTGTTTCTTTTATGTCTAAATTTAAAAATATAATTTTTTTGCATTTAATAAATAATAATAATAGGAAGTTGTTTTTTAATTTAGATTTTAGTATTTAATTTATTTTTTAAATTATATGTTGCCTAGTCATTAAAATGACACGGTATCATTGTAGTGTTACGCCTTTCGACATAATAAGTAATCGTATATCTAAATTTAGATGATAGAATTAAGATTATAATTAAATCAAAATAAATACAATAACGAAATGGGAAGATAGAGAGGCTTAGCGTCGAAATTAATGATAGAGGAATGATGTTGTGTTGTTCTAGAATGATTTGCTATTGTTATGAAAATTAAAAGCCTTGGTCTAATGATTCATAAAGTTTGAATTAATACAAAACATGATGAAGATCACTCTAAAGTGCCACAAGTTCAATCCTTTGACATTCCTGTGACCTTTTTTTTTCCTTTTATGCTTGCATTTCCTTATCTATTGTTTATTTACACTATTTCTATATTGTCATACAATGATTTTTAGAGCTTACACATTAAAACTACCTAATAACAATAATTTTTAGAGCTTACACATTAAAACTACCTAATAATAATAATAAAAGTTGGTGGCTATCATTGTAGTGTTACGCCTCTCGGTGTAATAATTAAACTTATAACTAAATTTAGATAATAGAATTAAGATTATAATTAAATCAAAATAAATACAATAACGAAATGGGAGGATAGAGAGGCTTAGCTTTGAAATTAATGATAGAGGAATGATGTTGTGTTGTTCTAGAATGATTTGTTATTGTTATGAAAATTAATAGCCTTGGTCTAATGATTCTTAAAGTTTGAACTAATACAAAACATGATGAAGATCACTCTAAAGTGCCACGAGTTCAATCCTTTGACATTCCTATGACCCTTTTTTTTCCCTTTTATGCTTGCATTGCCTTATCTATTGTTTCTTTACACTGTTTTTATATTGGCATACAATGATTTAGAGCTTACACATTAAAACTACCTAATAATAATAATAATATCCTATTGATGTTGTTCTAGAATGATTCACCATTGATATAACAACCTTGTTCTAATGAGTGTTTCAAGTTTTGAACTAACACAAAACATGATGAAGATCAATCTTGAGTACCACAAGTTCAACCCCTTGACATTCCTATAATATTTATCTCACTACTATACTTGTATTTCCTTATCTATTATTTATTTGTACTATTTCTATATTGGTATACCATGCTTTTTAGAGCTTATCCATTGAACCTACATTGATATATCGCATTCCATAGTTATTATTGAGCCCATGTTATCATAATATACATATAAAGTTAGCACACCATACTAAGGGCCTCCATGCATTCCACCTTTGTATCATTTATACTTTCATCGCCATGTCCTTCCATTAAATGCATCATATTCTCCCCACCTTTTGCATTTCTCTTGCCATATATTTAGTGTTTGTACTCACATTAGGTGTACCATGCCTTTTGTTGGCAAGAGACACTATACTGGTAGAGATTTTTATTTAAATATTGTTCCGAGGTTGTCATTGATAGCAACTCATACCAAATATCATATCCGATATATGCAAATTTGTTCTACCGAAAGTTTGGGAAGTTTGGATATTCATTTATGCTTAAGTCTGGAAGGTGGAATACAAAGTATGGATACATTGTGCAGATCTCCATTTTGGTTGCATAGTTTTGGTTGGGGTGAAAGAGTTAGTTGATTAGATGTTTGAGGCAACTTATTTCGCAATCCTAGCCTCTAGTATTGATTCTTGTGCAAGTTAGAAGATTCGGTAACCGGTAACTCAGGAAGAATAGAGCTATTTTGGTGTAACATATGGTGCAAAATCTTTGGGATGATTTCGATGATTGGTTTCAAGTTCGAGGTGATTGAGCCGACATGTGTGAAGCTTGTTATCAATTTGTTTAGGTCTGCATATGGATTGGTAATCGGATTGAGCCGACTTATGATTACACATTTCATGTTGCCTGTTATGCGGTTTTTGGAATCCGACATGAAAATTGATTTAATTTGTTGATGTAGATATATAAGATCGATTCATTTGAGCATTTTGTGATATGGTATGAGTGTTGGAAGATCGTATGAGCGATTATGCAAATTCTTATGTGAGTGATTAAAGATTCTTGTGCTCCAGTATATGATAGAGCAACAGAATAGAGCAGAGAGACAAAACAGTGGTAGAAGACCAATTGAGCTTAACTGAAACTGCTTTTTGGCATTTGTAGATGTTACTATTCAATTTAGATATTCTTGTTCTTATTTGTAATCACTTGTAAGGCAGTGATCCTTCCTCCAGGTTGTATCCCTCTTTTGTAATTGAGCGGTGAGCTCTAGGCAGTGTGCTTGAATGCATATGCATTCCCCTCTTGTAATATTATTATACTCCTTATCACAATATTATAATATTGGGGGTTCCAATCCCACCATGGTTTTTCCCTTTTTGGGTTTCCACGTAAAAAAATCCAGTGTCATGGTTTTGTGGTTATTTGCTTTCAGTTTCTGCACTTTACTTTCATTCATTTGTATCTGGTGGTTAAAGAATCAGTTTAAGAAAATTGTTAATTGTAGAATATTAATTCACCCCCCCCCCCCTCTCAGTGTTCATTGATTCCAACAATTGGTATCAAAGCCTAGTTCCTCCTAACAACTTGAGGAAGATCTAGGAGATTGAATCAATGGACTTCGGTTTGCAAAGACAAATTATTGTAGCACTTGAAGACCTAGATGCAACAAGGAAAGAAGCAAGTGATCTGAGAAGAAATTTGAGTGATGCAAAAAATTTCATTGAGTCGTTGAAAGATCAAGTGAACACATCCAGAGAGAAGAGAAAGGATATGATGGACAAACTAAAGGAGAAAGAAGAGCAATGCATTGATGATCAAGACAAGATAGATGAATGTGAGAAACTTGCTAGAGATAATACAGTCCTGAAGAATGAAATGCAATCCATTGTGATGAAGCTGATAAGAAATTGAAGATGGGAAGAAGATTGAAGAAAGTCTGACTTAGTCATTGAAGGATAAATTTGATGAATGTTGCAGATTGAATCATGAAAATGACCTGTTGAAGCTTGAATTTGATACAATCCAAGAACAATGACCAAGAACTTGAAAGAAATATTATAATTTTGAGATATAAACTTACTACTGCTAATGAGTAAAAAGAAAAATTCAATGCTAGCTCAGCCAACCTAGATGAAATGCTACAAATTCTGAAGAGTAAAGGTGATATGGAGGGACTTGGATTTAAGAAAGGAGAAAGCTTCGGATCAGGTCAAAGCAATCATTAGAAGAATAAGAGATCTCCGATAAGACAACCTAATGCTTATAAATCCAATGGTAAATGTTTTGTTTGCAATAATTTTGGTCACATGGCAAGTCAATGCAAAAATAGAGCTAATTAGAATACTACATCATTCTCTGGTCAATGTTTCAATTGCAATAAGTATTGGTCATAAGTCAGTTGAATGCAAAAGTATGGTAAATAGGAGGAATGTAAGATGTTATGCTTGTGGAAGATTTGGACATATTGCTAACTAATGCATATCAAAGGGAAATCAAGGGAATTTCAGGGCTAATCAGAGAAACAACATTGTTTGTTATGCTTGCAACAAAACCGGTCATGTTGCAAAATATTGTAGAAGTAAGAACATGAGTGGTAGACAAGAACAAAGCATATAATAAGGGAAAAGGGAAGGTTAAAGAGATCAAAGAGTAGCACAATAAGATGTGGGTTAAGAAGGAATATTCAAATGCAACAAATGGGTTCACACCTGATTCCAGTGTTGGATCTTCATCTGGTAACTAAGGCATTTGGCCTTAGGGGGAAGCTTTCCATGCAGATCCTTAAAACCCTCTTTCAGAGATCTATAACTAGCTACGGATGGTTGCAGATGGGTGTATATGGTTGTGCAGATGATCCTGAGAGATATTTGGAAGATTCTATGCTAATTTGATGCTTCGGTACAATGTTCATGAGTTGCAGGGTATCCGGAAGGACTTTAGGGTTGAGCATTTATTGCACCCTAAAGTTAGGCATGTGAATGATAAAAGGCATTTTGACTTTCATTTTTCACATTGCATGCGAAGCGAAAGAGTAGAGGAGTGTGGCGAAGAAGTTTGTGCAGCAAAAACAATGCTTGTGAAGATTTTGCGAAGATTTCTTATATCTGGTTGAAGTCAAAAAGGTATTTTTTGAAGTTTGAAGTTATCTATTCATAATGTAGATTGTGATAATGGCATCTTCTGGTTCTAGTGTGGTGACTCCACTTGTTGTCGAAATAACTGATAGGGAAAGGCCTCAATTCAAAAAGCATCCATACAAATCAATGGAAGATGATCTGAATGGTACATTCTCATCTGTTCCATATAGGGTACTGCATGTCGAAGACATTAGGGCATACATTAATTGCAATATTGAGGAGCTTGGAAATGCATAAATACTCTCTTTACACCAAGCACATGATTGACAGTATGGGCAATCTCAAACCCAATTTTGAATCTTTGCAGGATAAGGGTTTAATACAATTCGTGAACTTTTTGGTTTTCTATGAACCTGGATGGGTTAGGTATATTTAAAGAAAAGTACATGAATAATTTATATGGATAGACAAACCTTACAAGATTACTAAAACTACTATCCAGGCGGTAACATGTTTGAATGCTACTAGTGAAGTTCTAGGTCTAAGGAATGTGAAAAACACAACTATGATAGAGGTAACCGGTTCACAACATGGCAGTAGATCCATGACAATAAGTGATATCATCGA
This sequence comes from Cryptomeria japonica, assembly GCF_030272615.1. Lineage (NCBI taxonomy): Eukaryota > Viridiplantae > Streptophyta > Pinopsida > Cupressales > Cupressaceae > Cryptomeria > Cryptomeria japonica. The sequence goes on from NC_081415.1 coordinate 292,831,994, forward strand.
GTATGATGTGAGGATTGCATCCATGGTGACAAGCTACAAGATATATCAATTTAGCAGGGCTAACTTAGTCTTCGGTACTACTATTTATGCAGCATATCAAATCATGAAGGAGAACAAGTTGTATGACTTGTGAGGAGTAATGTAGAGAGAATTGAAGAGAAAATTGAAGAAGATTAAGCAAGATAAGAAGAATGTTTTTAAGTTGGCACTTTGATTATCTGTTTGGCACTTTACTTCATGAATGAAATCCTCAGTGTAGGTAAGGTGCAGTGGGCATATGATAAACTGGTGGTTGTACAGATAAAAGAATCTTTGCAAGGATTGGGTGATGCACAAACACAAAAATTTGTTATGTGGGGTTATTTCAAATCATTCCAAGGCGTGATGCAAAGATGAGAAAGGATCTCAAAGGATATTGTAGAGAAATATGAGGACACCATATGCTTTTATGGTGAAGATTGATCAATGCTTGATGGAAGTTGTTGAGCCTAGAACAGTATGGATCATGCCCATGGGGTATGAAGTCGATGCAAATACTCTTGACATGTATGGTCAACATATTTTGAGCAAGCTAATGGATGAGAAGGAAGAGAGATTTGGTAATTGTAAGGAGAAAATTCTAAGCTTGCATTCTCAATTCACTAAGCCTGAAATGCAGAAGAGGGTAAGGAAAGAATCAGAACAACTCGCTGAGAACATGGGTATAACAAAGGAAGTTGTTCGCAGGGCTAGAGAGAATAATATCCTAAAGGAGGAGGATATTGTCCAACTCAAGAAGTCTAAACCTGCCTCTACTCCTCTGAAGCCCAGGCAAACAAATTCATCACCTTCCTCTGGTGCATAAAAGCATGTCCCTCCACCTAAACCTCAAATCAAATCAACCGGTTGAGAAAAAAAGAGGAAGAAAAGGAAGCTTGAGAGAGCCTATGAGGCAGCCACTGTTGAGGAAGAGATAGAGTTTGATGAAGTAGTGTAGCATGTGAAGAAGACTGCTACCTCTGCCAAGGTAGTCTGGAAGCCACAATCTGGTGAAGGTCAACCAAGCAAAAATCCTAAAGTTATAGATGAACAATCCGATAGACCTCATCCCAGTAGGAAGCCTAAGTCTAAGCTTGATGAAGATCTGAAATTTGGTAAAATAGAAGGTACCTATATTGTTGTGCCCCCCATTTCTCTTAGTCAAATTATTGATGAAGTAGTAAAGGAAGGAAATCTAAAGAATATATCTAAGTAATATGAGAACTGTGATGAAAATGATCAAAGGACAATAGAGGAAGTCATTGTACAATATATAAATGTATATAGCAAAGCCCTAATAGAATTATCATCTATGATTCCAAAGGGTTTATATGAAGTTTTGGATGCTAGAAGGCATACGACTAGTTTGAAAGATGAGAGAATAAGAGAGTATGCATTGGTTAACTTGTGCTATGTAATTTCTAAGACTAAATTTGACGGATTGCTTAAGATTGCAAAGGACATATTCAGAAGCAAAAATAGAGTCAAAAAGATCATGCTCGAAAATATTTTGAAACAATTTTTGGAAGAGCATTAATATGAGGTAAATCCAACAAAATATGACACCCCTCTGGAAGTGCATGTACATGATACCACTGCTCTGGATGTACAGATTAATGTACAAACTACAGTTGCAGATGATAGAGAAGGTAGAGTTGGAAAAAGATGCAGATGAGATTGAACAAGTCCAAATAGCAAGAGACATTGTGGACATAGGGAAACAGATTATCTTAGACACAGATCTCACCGTAGGACCTATTGATCTTAATTCTCTATCTCTAATCCAAGCACTGAAACTTGCAGCTCTTGCACAAGCCAAGGCAAGTGAGGACTTATTGAAGTATCACTCTGAAGACAAAGAGTTGATCTCTATGGCGACAAATGTGCTAGAGAAGATTTTGCCATCCTTCAAACCAGATACAGTTGATACTCCCTCCAATAAGCTAAGGAGCATACTGAAAGCAATAGATTCTCATTTTGTATCCTTAGAGAAGGTAGGGGAAGGAAAGGTTTTGAATCAATTTTATGTTATGCAGTTAAGAACATTTTTCAAAATGGGTGAAGGCAATAGGGTTAGTTTGACTACCAATTTAAAAGCTATACAGGAAGCACTAGATGAAGGTAGTCAAATATATAAGTCTTGTCTTCTTTTGCCCAAGTTTACAGTTGAAATTGATAAGTAGATTAAGGAATGTGAAGGGAAATTAGCTGGTATTTCTCAGTCTTTTGCCCACCAATCAGTTTTTGCTAGTAATTGTGAAGTTCAAGTGATGTCTCTACTGGAAAAAATCAAGAACCTTAATCAGGAAAAGGATAGAATAGTTGGGAGAGTGGGAGAACTCTAGAATTTGATAACTCCCTAGTTGAACACCTTGTTGAGTAGTTAGCGGGATGCAATGAACACTCTGAATAAGAGTGTTCCAGCAGATCGTAGAGGAGAAGAGATGCATGCTTATTTATTTAGTGCTCTGATAAATATTTTGGAGAATTTGAAGAAGGATTGGGATGATCGCCTACAATCCCTGAAGACCATTTTTGCAGATATCTTTAAATTCATGTAAGATATTGAGTATACCCTTGTATATAAATTTTGGTGGATAAATATCGTTGGCATTGTTGTCAAAGGGAGAGAGATAGGTATGAAAAATTATGTGCATTCTCAGGGGGAGCTTATTGAGTTGTTGCAGTTTTAAATATTTAAAGTTTTGCAAACAGTTTTTTATCATTTTTCATAGTGTTGCCATTAATGCCAAAGGGGGAGATTGTTGGAAAGAGACATTGTACTAGTAGAGATTTGTAATTAAATATTGTTTTGAGGTTGTCATTGATGGAAAATTAGACCAGATATCATATCTGGTATATGTAGATTTATTCTACTAGAAGTTTGGGAAGTTTTGATATTCATTTATGCTTAAGTCTGGAAGGTGGAATACAGAGTATGGATATATTGTGCAGATATCCATTTTGGTTGCGATGAAAGAGTTAGTTTATTAGATGTTTGAGGCATCTTATTTCATAATCCTAGCCTTCAGTATTGATTTTTGTGCAAGTTAGAAGATCCAGTAACCGGTAACTTAGGAAGAATAGAGCTATTTTGGTGTAATGTGTGGTGCAGAATCTTTGGGATGATTTCGGTGATTGGTTTCGAGTTCGAGGTGATTGAGTTGATATGTGTGAAACTTGTTATCAATTTTTTTAGGTCTGCATATGGATTGGTAATCAAATTGAGTCGACTTATGGTTACACATTTCATGTTGCGTGTTATGCGGTTTTTGGAAGCCGACATGGAAATTGATTTAATTTGTTGATGTGGATATATAAGACCAATTAATTTGAGCATTTTTTGATATGGTATGAGTGTTGGAAGATCATATGAGTGATCGTGTGAAGTCTTGTGTGAGTGATTGAAGATTCTTGTGCTCCGGTATATGACAGAGCAGAGAGACAGAACAATGGTAGAAGACCAGTTGAGCTTAACCGAAACTACTTTTTGGCATTTGTAGATGCTACTATTTAGCTCATATATTCTTGTTCTTATTTATAATCACTTGTAAGGCAGTGAGCCTTCCTCTGGGTTGTAGCCCTCTTTTGTAATTTAGCGGTAAGCTCTAGGCAGTGTGCCTGAATGCATGTGCATTCCCCTCTTGTAATATTATTATACTCTTGATCGCAGTATTATAATATTGTGGGTTCCAATCTCACTGTGGTTTTCCCTTTCTGGGTTTCCATGTAAAAATTCAAGTGTTATGTTCTTGTGGTTATTTGCTTTCAGTTTTTGCACTTTACTTTCATTTATTTGTATCTGGTGGTTAAAGAATCACTTTAAGAAAATTGTTAATTGTAGAACACTGATTCACCCCCCCTCTCATTGTTCATTGATTCCAACACCTTCCCCTTTGTACATTATAATTTCATGGACATATTTTCCATATTGGGAGCATCATGCTTTCCTCCTTTATATGCCATATTTTCATTGGCATATGTCACTCTATCATTGATGACATGCCTTCCCTCCTCGACACATCTTAACTACATCATTTGTAGTCTCATTCTCATCATAAATTATGTCATGTCTTCCCCATTTCACATTGCTTATACCTAGATCCATGTCACCACTAGGACCTATTGCCTTGTCATCATGTGTCATGTTACCATGTTGAGGGCATATGCCTATCTTAGTGCCTTATATGCTTACATATTTGCCCATGTCCACTAAGAGCCATGAAACCATTTCATATTGTTTGTGTTAGAATCAATCTTCTCCTTAGAGAATCATCTTCGACCCACATGTATATACTATACTTTATCATTTATATGTTAAAATTGATTATTACATGACACACATATTGTTATTACTTTACATAATTCACACGCTCGCATGCTTATCTCCAAAATGCATTAATATTTAGTGTAGCATTTTTTCCCTCCTTTAATTTACTGCTTCCTATAAATGAAACTAATTGATTGGGTCATAGCTTGTCACTAATAGGAACTTGTATTAATCTTTTAGACCACGTTATGATAGATGTTACACAAAGACTCATCAGTGTTACCAAATTATCATCGCCGCATTACACACTAGTCCCTCGTGCACCTCCTCATTCAATGACCATCAATATAGATAAAGAATTGACACTTTATGAACATGTGAAATTCTCCAACTTTACTCATTTCCTAATTTGCTTATTCCTTATACAAGTAAGCATGCTCATATGTTGTGTGTAGTTTTTAATTGTAAGATAGAAGCTACTCACTACATATTTTCCCTCTATTATACAAGTTCCTATGAGAAGTATGTGCCTAAATGATTGCATTCTATAGGGTCCATTAGTTTATATATGGAACCTCCTTTATCATTTTTATCAAGTTAAAAAGAACTTTACAAGACTAGGAAACTTTTATAAAACCAAAGAACATTCCATGAGAGAGAGAAACAAAAAAGAAAATGTTTTATTGACATATTAATATGATACAAATATAGATAGACCCTTGTATACATATATTGGCAAAGGTGAGAGAAGAAAGTAGAAGGATAGGTGAAAACCACATGTGTGCTTTGACAAGTGTCATATGCACATGTCATGAGATAACTAGAAGCCATCTCTAAGTAAACATGATGAACTAGGTGTAAATAAGACACAAAAGTAAATTGGTGTAGTATAGTATATGTTCACACTAACATCCCTCCTTAAGTGCAATTTTGAGAGGAAAGAAAAAAAGAAAATACTTAAATATGGGTCTTGCCAATGATGCATGATGAGGTACATCTATATACAAAACATTTATCACAGGTGAAGAAAATAATAAAATATGTAGGGAAAAACTCCTTCATAGAAGAGAGAAAACAAGAAAAACATATGAAGGAAGGATGAATTGAGATGACCCTCAAGGACAACCTCCTTCCATGCAAGCATTGATCACAATTAAAGATAATGAGGTGATTCAAATTTTTCGTGAAGATGTCTACAACCTTTTTTTTATGTAATACTCCAAGTTGAGAATACCATCTTGGCTAAGTTGGAAAATGAAGTGCATGTATATAATGATATTGTATGCCAATTTGATCATCATACCAAAGAGTAGTGGTATGATCAAGAGGAAGACCAAACATGTCAAAGCCAAAGAACTTCCTACTAGCCAAAACTATGCATCGATAATTGGCCTTTATACATGATAATGTAATAGCATGTTTCTTTTTGCAAGACCATAAAATAAGACTAGAACCAGGGAAAAATACAAAACTTGAAGCAGACTTCTAATCGTCAACAACACTAGCCTAGTTTAGGTCAGTGAAACATAATTTGAGAAGTTACTAATGTGTAATGAATGTAAACAAGTGTAGTGCCTTGAATATACCTAAAATATGTTTATATAGCTTCTAGTGACTTATGAGGATCTTGAGAGAATAGAGCTACAATCCTAATTGTAAATGAAATATTAGAATGATTATGTATCAAATATAAAAGACTACCAATCAACAATCAGCATAGTGTAGCATTGACATTGGGCATATGGTAACTAGTAAATAGTGTGTCACCTAATTAGAATGGCATGGGGGTAGACTTGAATTTAACATTGTCAAAATAATGAAACAAATAAAAAGCATACTTCTACTAAAAAAAAATATATCCTTTATAAAGACTAAATGAACTAAAGAACAAGGAAACAGTGTAGAACCCTAAGATTGGTCATATCAATTAATTTCATCAATGCTCTAAAAACACTCTAAATCATGGAAGTAGAACTACCTATAAGAATCAATTTATCCACATAAAGGAAAAATATCAAGAGATCATCCATGTGTGTCTAAGTATAGATGGCAAGGTCAAAATAGTAGCAAAAAAACCAAAAGCAAGTAAGATTCTATCCATCTTCTTATACCAAATTCAAGGGACTTGTTTGAGATTGTATGAGTGTTAAATCCTACATATGAGTGAATAACCTTGCAAAAATCCTAGAGGCTACTCCACATAAATCCATTGAATATTACTATGCAAAAGGGCTTTCTTGACACATCCCATGAATATTACCATGCAAAAGGGAATTCTTGATACATCCCTTGAATATTACCATGCAAAAGAGAATTCTTGACACATCTCATGAATATTACCATGCAAAAGGGCATTCTTGACATACATTTAGTATATTGACCATACCAATGATGTAAATAGTGAAAATGTAAGAGCAATATGAGAAAATGTCTCAAAATAATCAATGCCATCAACATGTGAAAATCACATGGCCAAAAATGTGCCTCGTACATGCCAAGAGGCCCATTAATTGCATATCTAGTCTAATAAACCCTTTTATAATGAACCAAATTTCTTCCCTTTAGAAGAGGTATAAGATCCTATGTTTGATTATTGATTAAAAATGATCCTTAGCAACTATAATTTCTCACTCTAATATACTTTTAGCATTTAAAAAACTTTTGAGTATCATTTAAAATAGCATGACCCAAAAGACCAACACTAGTTGTCTATTAAAGAAGTATGATGAGAATTCGTGGCATTTGTTGAGTTCCTATATTCATTTATAATTTATGCCTATCCATTCCATTAGTTCTAAACTAATTTGTGCACTTACAACAATCTTTCTTGAATATAGGATACATCTATTTTGTCAACCCGAGGTCGTTTAACTTGAAATGGGCTAGCATGATAATCTTTCTTGAATATAGGATACATTTATTATGTCAACCCGAGGTCGTTTAACTTGAAATGGGCTAGTGTGGTATATGCATCACAACATTACTCAAATTGCTATATAACTACTTAAGAATGAAGTTGCAGTAAAACAACTATTCGAACAATGCTATTATAAATCTATCAAATGCATCTATGAGTATAATAGAGACCCAAGTAATTCCTACTCCAATGTAAGCAGAAGTACAACTAAGAATGTGAATCATAAATATACTAAAAATGAACTATCTTCCTACTCTATCAACCTGTTGATACTCCTCAATGCTTACAAAATTACTATGCAGCTCAAACAATATTCATTCAATAGATTATAACAACAGTTCTAACTAAATTGACTATTTTATTTATTTAATAAAAATGTACCTCAAGTGGGCCCCCTTGAGTACACTTTGAATGAGATCAATAGAAGATAAAAACTGAATCAACACTCAGTGTAACCATGGACACATTCTTGACTAAAAATGCAAAGATATGGAATTGACTATAATAACGATATATTTCAAAAACAATATCCATTACAAATATGTGAAGCCTCAATATATAGAGATTGCAAAGTCTAAAATATTCAACTATCTTGAATGCACAACCCATGAATCTAGGAAAATATTTAAAATAATAAAGACAACATATGTTATGAATAACAATCTAATGAAACTGTCTATCTTTAATTGGTTGAAACATAACTATAGACTCAACACATCACCAAAAACTAATAAATTAGTTTGTTAAACAACAACTGAAACAAGAATAAGTCTTTTTCATCTTCTTCATTTGACAGATCAACAAAATCATCAAGGGCCGCAAGACTGGTTCAACTCTATTGTGCCTATGGCTACAAGTACTACATCAGTTGATCACTCCCAAGTGCTGCAAAAACCAGTTAATAGAAATATAACCATACTCATAGCATCCAATCATATTATCATCACATCTATTCTCACATTTGGCCATATAATCATAATTTTAGATTAAGCATATATAAGTATGATATTGTAGCATAAGTCTTCAAAACACATAAGAACATAAGGTTTGTAGCATCAGGAACATGACTTAACAACTGAAAAGAGTCTAAGATAGAGTCATATAACCTTATAAAATATATATTAAATCTACCCATCAACATCACTAGTCATGGGTCTAGGCTCCTTAAGAGTAGTGTGAGCTAAATGGGGCAAAGATTGTGCACCAAGAGATAGTAGAGTAGAATCATCATCATTGTCAAGGAGAATAAATCTTCAAGAGATAAAGGTGTATGAAGTAGGGAGAAGATGTAGATAGTGAATTCACCATCACAATGAAGTGCTCATAAAATTGGACATCTCTCCTTAGAAATACATCGCAAAGTAACATGATCAAACAACTCATGGGTCTTCACATCCTCAAAATGGTCAACAAAAACTAGTGGTTAGCTTTTCTTATCCATCAATTTATGTATTGTCCATCCATAATGAATTTTGAAGCATCACTATTAAAGATCAAATCAAGAAACATTGAGCTTTACATGGGTCCAAGCATCCTTGCAATTACCTTGTGGGGAATGTGGTTTTTTAATGCAATTAACATAATTGATTGTCTTAACCCAGAAATAGATCTTAGACTAAATCATCTCTCTCAAAGTCCTAATAATTATCTTAGCAATGCCATTCTACTAAGGAGTATAGGGAACTAATTCTTGATGTTGAATGCCAAGCTCTCCATAAAAACCTTGAAATTCTTGATTCCTATAGTCCCCTCATTTTTTGTGCATATATTTCTAATAGAAAGAGAAAATTATGTCTTAAAAGTACTTCAAAGATCCTAAAAATACAAAAACAACACTCTCATAGCCAAGAAATTATACATATGTGCATTATGAGAAGTCATCAATGAATGTGAGTGCATACTTAGATCCTTGAAAATGAGTCAAAATGGCATGATATCACTATGTACCAACTCAAGGGGTGCTTTAGAACATAGAGCCTTACCCTGAGGAAAGGATTCTTGATGATGTATGTCAAGAGCACAACCTTGAAAAACCCCTTTAGTACAAGGAACCTTAGGTAGACCAAGCAACATGTTTTTTGTTCTTAACTTGCAAATACTTATAATTCAATTCCAAAACTATATGTATCAAAGCCCACTTAAAGAAATGGAAAGTATAATAAGAAATGATCCCAAATAACATACAAAACCATCGATCCTATATAAATTGGAACCATAATCTCTTATCCTTTAAGCAACCATAATATCTTGACCACATTATGTGGAGAAAACACAACTATATTTACATCACTAGAATGACAAATTTGACAAATGAAAATAAGGTTAGCACAAATATTAATAACAAAGAGAGAGCATTATTGATGTAACCATATGCCAATTATATAGTGTTTGATCTTAGAGATAACAGGGGTAAATTAAGTAAACACTAATGGTGATACTATCATAGGTAAATATAATAATTATCCATGAATGTAATATTTTGTCTAGTGAATATGAACTGTCCACCATACTTAGATTGTAACCAAAGGACAACCCTCAAGCTATGATCATAGAGATATATGCTAGCTTGGGGTGAGTTGATGTAGAGAAATCATGAAGGAATTTTCCTCTAATGTGTGGATAACAAGAAAGCTAAGGAAGTGATGAAGGAATTTCACCATGGCATATATGGTGGGCATTTCAAATCCAAGACCATAAAATGTAAAATTCGTAGTGTAATTTTTTTGTGGCCAATGCTATTCAATGATGCTACATTGTTAATACAAAAGTGTAATGATTGCTAGATATTTTTGGGCAATTTGAAGTTTTTTTGTGCACTTCCCCTACTACCTTCCATTGTTGAGGCACCTTTTCAACATTGGGGAGTTAATTTTACTAGAAATCTACGAGAGCAATGGATACAATTAGATTTTTGTGGCCACAAACTACTTCGCCAAGTGGTATGATGCAATTCTAATCCATAATTCAACATCAACGGGGTAGTAGACTTCCTGATTAGCAACATAATAACCATATTTGGAGTACCTTCCAAGATTATTATAGATAATGCCATGTGATTTAAGTCTCAAGACATGTAGAATATATGCTCTAAGTTCAACATAAATTTAGTGCATTCATACCTTTACCACTCATACAGTAATGAACATGATGGGTTAAGTAATAATAGCTTGATGAAGATCATAAATTTAACATTAAACTAAAATAATAAGAGTTGGGATGACAAGCTCAAGTATGCTCTTTAGGATGAAAGATTCACATTCAAGAATGGTATTGGATGTAGCCCATTTTAGTTGGTTTATAGGTTAGAAGTTATAATGCTTGTTAGTTTAGAGCTACTTGTATATTAGTTGTTACAAGATATGGATGATGATTATTGTGATATTGTATCCCTAAGGGTCTTAGCATTAACTAAATTGGACAAGAAATGGAGAGTAGCACAAGACAAAAATGAGTAGAACAAGTAGGTCATGAAGCATTTGCATGATAAAAATATAGTACCAAGAGAGTTTTAGGTTGGTGATATGGTTTTTTTGTGGAACACCAAGTCAAGGGATAAGGAAAAGCATAGAAAATTTTACCATGTATGGCTTAGGACTTATGAAATAACAAAGAGGTATGAACTTAATGTGGACCATCACATGGATTTAGATGGAAATTTATTTGAGCTGCTAGTGCATGGTTAACATCTAAATCAATACTTTGCTTAGTGAAAATCAATACTTTGCTTAGTGATATTCAAATTTTGACTAATTAGCATTAAATTATTTCCTTATTTTTGCCCAATGATTTTCAACTATTATTGATTGTATTTTTCAAGATGGTGTTTTGTGTTGATTGTGTTCAAAATTTTGGCCTGGCCAAAGATTCTTGATTATCATTGTGCCTATAAGAGATACATGTTCTCAATTAAAGCTATTGTTGGGACTCAATTTTGTAATGTCCTTTTTTCCTAGAGTCCCTTCCTATGTTTCCTTGTATTTGATCCATTTATAATCAATTTTAGAGATCTAACTAGGCTAGTCATGCTCAAAATATGACTTTGGTTATTATGTTGCTTCCCTTTTCATGTCTTAGTCAAATTACCAAGTTGAAAAAAATGGCTAAGTGAAAAAGTTATCTATGTTTGGGATTTTTAGGGTATTCATCCTTTCATGTTTTTTTCTTTTTCTCTTGAAACCCCACTTAGAAGCCTTTTATTTTTTTTATCGAGTTTTCTATTTTATAAACCTTTAGATTGTTATGGTTTCCTATATACTCCTACCTCTTTTAATCCTCTTTGATCGCCAAATTCCAAAGTCTATTCTTGGTGAAGTGTAATTTATCAACTTTTTGAATTGTCAAGGTCTCTCTTCCTCTCATATCATTCATCCACCTCTCCAATCTTTAAAGTTTGAAACCTAAAGATGGATAAGTATTATTCTCTTAGATTGTTGGGGTCTATCTTGATTTACTATAATTTATTGTCATTCATGATTCTTGAAGTTTAAAATTATTTAAAAGCCTCAGTCCTTTAGTAGTTAAACTTTCCCACTTTCTCATCCATCCATCCAGTGGTACCTATTCTCCCAATCCCATTATATGGAGTGTCTTGTTCCCCTATCCCATGGTATCGATTTCTAAGATGGATTGGTATCTTGATGACTAAAAAAATGGTTCATGTTAGGGATTCGTAGGTTTTTAAGCTTCGCTCCCAAGTTCGATGATCTGATGGTAAGTGATGACCTGATTCCATTTGTTTTGTTGGGATTTGATAATTTTAATGCCTGATCATCCAAAGGATCAACAAAGTATGAGGTTATTATTTAAATGGCTAAAATGGATCAATTAAGCCAACAAAATTTAAACCTTGCTCCAACAACTTGCATTAACAATGATAAATCACCTAGCTACTAGAAGTAAATCAAAATATTCTCCATCAATATATAATACCTATTTTGAGCAAGATTCATCCCTAATTATGAATTTTGTGGGTGTTATGGTGCTACATATCAAGGTTTCAACCCAAAGGTATATCTTGTATCCTTTGACTCATTTTGAAGAGTGATTACTCTCTAAATAGAAGAAGTGTCCAAGTTATTTTAGGGTTTCAACTATTGAAAGTCACTTGTAAAAGGGCACTGAAAATCATAAGACATTTAATGGTACTATGGAAAATTGTGTTGTGAATTTAAATCTTCTTTGACAATACATGTCAAAATTTAAATAAATTATAGCATTCATAATGATAATTTAATGATCAAATGTGAATTTGTGCATTTTGATGTTGAATAAATAAGCATGTTTTATTTGTTTAATACTCACATGTGATGAGGGAAGGATGAGTGTAGAGCTCTGAGGAATTTGAATGTTCTCTTGTCATTGCTACTTCCTAGAGCTTTTCTTTCACTGCAAGACACTTAGATTGGTGCTCTTGATCTCTCTTGGTTCACTTTGGACTCTTGAATTCCTATTATGTGATGTTTTGTGTAGTCTTATTGGTTTATTTGCTTTGTTTAATTGGTATTCATGATTGTGCTTGTCGTGGATGAGTTTTCGTGTTTTAGGTTTTTTGAATATTTGAATAATAATTCATGCCTTCTTGATAGTAGTCTCATATCCCTAAGCTAGCCTTTGTTGCTAGGCTTTGGCCATTTCTTGGTTTTAACTCTACATTAAATTCCTTTGTACCTATTTGTAGCAAAATACCTCTCCTGGGCCATTTGGAAGATGGGAGATGGAACCAACATGGAAAAGAAAGGAGTGTGTAATAGAGATGTAAATAATAGCCTACAAGTTCAAATTAATGTGAAAGTGGTGGACATAGTTACTAAAAAGATGCCTTCTTACAAGGATGCGGTGAATGTAGACTCCACCAAAGAGGTGTGCCCTCCTTATAGTGCTTTTATTTCCAACCATGTAGGACTTCTCTTGGTCAAAGCAACCAAATTGGGGAGAGGAAGATTATTGGGGGTCAGGGCATACAAAATGAGAAATGAGGGATTTGTCAATGGAGACAAAATACCAAGAGAAGATGGTAAGATGTCTCTTATACCCAAAATCCTCTCAATTTCGCCTAGCATAAATATGGTAAAATAATTTTAAAGTCTGAAGAGTCTAGAACAAGAAGCATTTTCATCTTATTTGTTTGTTTGGACTCCAATTTTTTTCCATCTTACATTTTTTTTATGAGTGGATGGCAACTATTTGGGGTAAAAAATGGGTATACATGTTTCTTTTTGTGGGATGATTCAAAGGGGGGTATTCATGATATTTTTAGGAATCATGGTATGTAGGAAAGAGTTGTCAAAAAAGAATTTTGGAATCTTGGCAATCTATGTTTAGAGCCCTGCCATGGTCTCCTAAGGAAAATTTTGAAGAAGTAATGACTAGGTATTCTCCAAGTTGGGTGGAAATCAATAATTTCCCCCTAAATTATGAAAACCATACCTAATATATTGAAACATTCAAGAATTTTATACAAATCAAGATTTACTCTTCCCCATCTTAATGCTAGAGTTTTGATTTTCTTGATTTTAGATGTTAAATTTCCTAATGTGATATCTATTTAACTTGATAATAATAATATAATTCATGATGTTGATTTACTTGGATTTTTGAATTCATAGTTTATATGCAAAATAAATGACCATACTAGGAAGGACTTTCCTAGAGCTAGAGCAAGATCAAAAGGGGATTTTAAACCTAATAATGAGAAACCAAAAGTAAATAATATCCTAAATAGGGAAGATAATTCTATTAAGAATAAAAATCTTAATGAAGAAAAGAGGTCAAACATTAAGGGTAAAGATAATTCCCTCAATCATGTGCAGAAACCAAATGTTGCTACGTTAGAAAATGCTAATGTCACATTGGAAGACCCCTTGTTTAATGAGGAAATTGAGGATGTCAGAGCTAAGGACTCCTCTTCTCCCAAGCCTATATCAACATTGTCCCAAGGCAAAAAGAAAACCTTCCCCTAGGTCAATAGATAGCCTTAAAAAATATTTAGACTAGAGTAGATATAGTAAAACAAGCTTTAACATACTCTGATGAAGGAGTGGTTAATGAAGCCCTAGTCAAAAACTCTAATCTCAAAATCAGTGATGAAGCATTTGGAAATGAAATAGTGTTTTTTATATTTCACCATCCATTCTCATGATCATATATTGATACCTCTCTCTCTACAAAAACAAAGCTTTGCAAAAAGGGATAATACAAAGAGGAAATTGAGTGAGAGATCTAGAACCTTAGAAAGGCAAAGAAGATAAGATTCCAAAGTTCATAGGTTATATAAAATTTAAAAAATCCTCCTCCCCCCAACCCTTAATGAATCTAAAAATCTATATCTATAGTTTGAATGTTAGGCGATTGGAATCAACATACAAGAAATATATGGTTAGAGCTTACTATAGAAATGGACCCTGTCTTGGATTTTTTTTTCTTGTAAAAGGTTAAAGTGGTAGGACTTCAAGAAAATATTATTTTGAATTTAATTTGGAAAAATCTCAAGATCTTTATCTTAGACCATGAAAAGGGTAAAGGTGGAATTTATATCCTAGTTCACCCTAAATGGGCTAATAATATCTCTTCGTGTGATTCACACCCTTGTAATAGATTGGTTTGGATTGCCCTAAGTCTTGGCTCAAAAATCTTGGGGTTGTGTTCTCTATATGCTTCAAATGAATACAAAGAAATATTAGATTTGTGGAATTGGATGGTCAGGAATCTCCCTAGAATCCCTTGGGTTTGCACAATTTTTTTTAACATAGTTGAAAATAAGCATGATAAAAATGTGGGAAGTACACACTTTGGAAAGGGGATGAACTATTCTTTTGGGCAAGAATGAAGATAACCTTGAACCTTATAGATCCTTTGGAGAAAGGGAAGTCCTTCTCTAAGTCCATATGGTTTACCTTGTGTAATAACCAGTCTTTAAACAAAAGGACATACTATAGAATGGATGGACTCTATGGGAATAAAGAGCATAATGGAAACCATTGTGGGAATCTTGTTCCTATCTATCTTTCATTAATGTCTATCCATTCCCCTATTAAAGCCTCTATTTTTTTGGTCCTTCACCCTCTGCTTAAAAGAATTCCTAGCCCTATTTCTTTAAGTTGAACAACACTTTGCTCCATGACCAAGATTTTCTTTCTGGCATAAGAATTTATATTGCTATATCCAAAAATTTAAATAAAAGCATAAACCCTATATAGAAATAGTATTCCATACTATTAGTTTGGAGGAACTTGTTTGAAATGGTTGGTAGAAAAAATCCTTAGATAGAAACAAGTTTGAAAACTTGCTCCATCAAAAACTACATCTACTCGAGGGTTAATTTTAGTCTAACAATCCTAACATTCAGTTGGAAACCAATTTTATTAGCACTAAATCTCTCTTTAAAAATCTACAAAACTACAGATTCCTAGGTCAAGGAATTTGAACCAAGATGAATTGGCTCCAAGAAGGGGACCAAGGTACTAAATATTTCTTTAACTTTATCATGTTGATTTAAAGGTAGTGCTCGTTAACCACAGGCAAACATTAGATCTGTTGCCTTCCCAACCATAGACGATAAGCTCTTTTCATCACCCTTGAGCACACTACATGACCTTCATGATGTAGAATTCATGTCTATTGATGCAATCATGACCTCGCATATATATGAATCAATAGACCTCAAGTCGACCATATACTTTTGGCACCAAGGATAGGGTCAGACCTATATATTACAAGCTACATATGAGTCTCCCTTAGTTGCAAGTTACATTTACCTTAATCACAAGTTACACACAAATGGTTTGCCCAAATAGGACCTGCCCCAAATTAGACTCATACAACCGAGATATGCAAATGCCAAGGCCAACAGGCCACTTGGCATTTTGTGCACTAGGTCGGCCCTAGAAGGGATCTGACCTAGCTACACAATAACACTCCCTCTTAGCTAGGGAGGATTCCTTTTGAATAACCAAGTCACATAGTAACTACTACCATGGCTACTCCCATGAAATAATATGTTCACCATAACTACTCCCAGAGGGTGAACAAGCACAAGTGCTAAATCATAACATCCACCATGCCTACTCGTAGAGGGTGGAAGTACACAAGTACATCATGGTATTTCTTCCATGACATCCATTATTCCTACTCACAGAGGATGGATCTACCATACCAACTTAATGAAAAATTAATGAACATTATTCAAACATAAAGAGTACTTTTCTTTTATAATTTTTCTCAGCAATGGAATTTCCATTCACTTGTATTAATCATACCGTAGCACCTAGTGATGATCTAATGGTTGGGTGGCCTTTAGCCCTCACCATTACTCATCATCTGTCCATAGTATCTGCTTCGTGTATATCTTAAGAATCATTTGAAGAACTACTTTTAATGTCATCCACAACAAAGTGATGGACCAACCACATAAATACGATAGAAATCCACCTGAAGCAGGGTGTGCCAGAATGCTAAGCTACAATGCCCACCCTAGGACAAACATCAGATGATCTTCAAGAGTGACATAAGTAAGAACTTGAATAATTGTACCTTTAGTTGCAATATCATCTGATTCACAACCCCATCCAATTATGCCTATGCAGGCTTTAGCGAAACAAATGCTTCAAAGCTTCTAAGATGATGTGAGAGCTTTTGCAAGGTGATATTGCACGTAGGCCTTCTCCACCATTTTTTATCGTTATGTGCCTCCATTCGCTTTCATACCCATACACATAAAACCAATGAATGGATTCCACAACAAAAAAATGGAAGCACGGAATAGAAACCCACAACAATTGATGATGAAAGAAATCAATCACCCAAAAAATGCAAGCCACAAAATATAATGAGGAGTATTGAGAAGAATGTCGATCTAAGGAAAATTATTTGGGTAGAGATCAAATGAATGAAACCACCATCAAGAATAGATCGATCAAGCCAAAATAATGTGAGCACCTATGAACCAAGGCAAATAGAGAGTTGACCACACAATGACATATGCCGACTAAGCAAATTCTAAACTGCAGAACAAGCAATGATGATGTTATCTGCAAAAATACATACATTTATCACTACAAACTCTCAATAATAAGCCAATATGAATCAACTTGATCTAATTGAGGAGAACACAGGCCGATAATATGCATTGACCAAACTAAAAAAACACTTGATTTGACACAATAGCAACGAAACTTGATCTGATGCAAAACACCAATAAAATGGCATTGCTATCGCCAAGAAACACCTATATAAAATGCAAGTCTAATGGAAATTCCAAGAATCGATTCCAAGAAAGAAAAATCCCCCCTCTCAACCAGATCAGTTGCCACAAAGATGGTGAGTCACATAGATCAATCACACCGAATATGCACCAAGACATCTCTACAATATATATCTCGTTGGATCCGCATAGATCTGCAAATCGTGATCTTACCAACCATGATCACCTGACCAAAGGAAAGTACTCCATAAGTGATTAAAACAAGCCCAAACTTTGATCAGGCCAATCAAAATGCCAATGAAGGAACCAAGCACGTCCTTTGGCTGAGATGTCAATGATCAAATAAGACTCTGAATAGCTCAAAATGAGTCTGTGAAATAGCTGGGTTAGCCAAAATACGGGCCACATAAAGTAGGGTTGCCAAATGCAAAAGCACATCGACACAACCACAAGTGCGCAACTTTCATAGATGAGGAGAGATGGATTGTTGTGCATGCAGCTAATCTAGTTAGAGTGTCCATTAGCATCGGCCTGGATCGTGTACTTGCACTTGCCCAGAGTGTTCCACAACTGATTGTGCAGTCATGTGAGGTGGACACAATCATGTCTGAATTGTTGATGGGTGATGCAATGGTTGTCACCTAGTCTAAGCGCCCCTCCATTGTGTTGTGCAGTACCAGTGCTTCCACCATGTTTCCTCGCTTGATGAAAAAATTCTTCTTTCTATTCTAGTTTTGGTTTTCCCCTTGCCTCTCCTCTATGTGGTGTATTAAACTCCCTCAAAAATATAGGATCTACCTTCAAGCGGTTATGATTTATACAAGGAACCGCTTTGTTACCATGTTGATTTTAAGGTAGTGCTCGTTAACCACAGGCAAACATCAGATTTGTTGCCTTCCCAACCATAGACAATAAGCTCTTATCATCACCCTCGAGCACACTACATAAACTTCATGATGTATAATTCATTTCTATTGATGAAATCATGACCTTGCATATATATGAATCAATACCTCCTAATAGATTCTATTGGATTTTGAAAAGTCTTATGATAGGATTGAGTGGCCTTTGTGCTTAAGATATTGAAAACTTATGATTTTCCTTTAAATTATACAAATGGATTAATATTATCTTAAACGAATCTTTTAATTACGTGGAGGTGAATGGATATTTTGCATAACCCATATTTCTTCAAAGGTCTCTTAGACAAGGCTACCATTCTACATGACATCCTAAACCCTTGGCATGAGAAGCAAGCTTCATCAAGGTATCAACTTCAATTACAAGCATTCAAATTGAAATCTAGCTTTTTCCTCAAAAGGAAAGTATTTTGTTGCAATTCAATTCCATTTCCATTTCAATTATCATTTCAATTTCATGGTTAATTCCTAAACCAAGGGTTGACCCAAGGAAAACCCCCATCCATAGCCCTTTACTGTGTGTGTATGTGTAGGAAATTGATTCAGGTGTTGCGATTGAAGATTCAGACATAATAGACAATGATGTATAGGTTTATCTTTTATAGGTGCGAAAAGCAGAGGACTAGGTAACCCCACCACCTTGGTCTCAAGAATGTTTCTTGATCTTCTGAAATAATGGATCTCTATGCATCTCCCTGATACTGAAAACATCATGTTAATTTGCTCAAAAGTTGCAGCATCAGATCACCCTAACCTCCTGATCCCAATAATTGGGCCCAAATTTTTATTTATAGGTTCCAATTCACTCTCTTCTCTCATAATTTTATCTGTGGCTTTGTGTGAATTTTGGAACATTCTATTATTACTATTTTGCTCCAATTCTCTATTGTTTTACCCCATAACTTTACAAATCAAATCTAATTTCATCTCTCTAAAAGGGGAAACAACAAACAAGTAGATCCAATTAGTATCTTATCCCTTTTCCCTAATTGAATTGTGCCTAGATCTAAGGGGTTTGTATCCCCCTTTTAAATTTAAGGTTGTGAAGCATCCTAAATTGTAATCACCTACAATTTTGTCCTCACGCCTCACTTTGGCATTTCATCCTCTAAGGCTTGACTAAAGCATTGATTCTGCTCACACCAATTATTAAACATAACTTTTCACTATCTACATTCTCTCCCCTTGATCCTGGAGCTCTAATTTCTAGAACCATGGCATCCAACACAATAGTCTTCTCAAAAAGGGCTCATTTTGGGGCATCATAATGGTCACCTAATTTGGGTGGGGACCTAGATCTCGTGTCAACTTGTGTTGAAAATTCAATTTGTTTTTCAATCAACAAGTATAAAAGGAGGTCTACCCCTCTCATTTCAAATCTAATCAATCACCTAATGAATTCAAGATCTCAATTGCTTTCTACCAAATTCAAGTGAGCAAGCAATAAATCTTCTGTCAAGCATTGGAGCAGAATTGAAGTCAGGATTCAAGCATTGGAGATGACATTTATGTTCTATGTTTTATGAAGACTATCTACATGAAACCCTAATTTGTTGGTGAAGACCACAAATCTCCATTAAAGGTATACCTTGAGTGTTTCAAATATTTTCAGCCTTTCCCTAGAAAAGAAAGTATTTTATTGCAGTACTTCATTTGCATTTTCAATTCAATTTCATGGTAAATTCCAAAAATGGGGTTTGACCTAAACCTATTCCCAACGATTTCCCCCTTCTTTCTATGTGTAGGAAATAGGTATAGAGCTATGTTTGGGAGGATCGACAAGATTCACAAAGATGAATAGGTTGAACTTTTAACGATGAGAAATTGGGAAGGACTGGGGCAAGGAGTAGCATGGTCTTGAAAAATCAAGCCAAACTTCTAGGAACATATTCAAACCATCTTCTTCTACTCAGGTCTAGGTTGGTGGCTCCATACGACACTTATAGCTCATTGTTTTTATCTGATTGTTTCAATAATTCACTATTTTCCCCTAATCTTTAATAATTCAAATTCAATTCAATATGAGGAGGAAAGAGCCCCATTCAAGGAGGCTTGGAATCTAATCAAAATCTTGGTCTATCAAGGATAGATCCATTAGATTCCATCTTTCTCCTAATGCAATGGTAAATTAGGTTATTTAATGGTTTATTATCTTAATTCAACCCTAACCCTAATTTTCACACCATTACATTTTGGTGAACCCGACTTCTTACACCTTAATTTTTGATTTATGCTCTTAGAAGTGATTGTTTATGCATTTACAAATTCAGATTTACACTCATAAGTTTTATTTCTAATTGATATACATAAATTTAGAGGTTAAATTCATAAAAACCCCAATTTATAATTTTAAAATTGAACTTGTAAGTTGCCTAATTTGGATTCATTATCTCAAATCTGATTGTTTATGCATTTTAAAATTCAAATTTGCACTCATAGATCTCATTTTTAATTGAATTACATAAATTTAGAGGTTAAATTCACACAACCCTAATTTATAATAATAAATTTCATATTTTATCAAGTCCATTTCCAAATCCGATCTTTATGATATGTTATCCTATGATTTAGAGGCATTTATCTTTCAAATTCACAAACCAAATTGCTTAATTAATCGATTAACCAATCACTTTTAATTTTTTTTGAATTGTTTAATTACAATATTCAATTTGTGTATTCAATTTCTTTTTCTTTGTGCATGAGTTTTGTTACCATTAGTCCTACCTACAATATTACCATGAGAAGAATTTGTAGAATTAAGGTTTCCCAAGGTTTAATTACTAAGGATACAAAGCCTAATTTGGATAACTTGTTTCATGAGAATGTTGGTGCTTCCTCCAACCCAACAAATGATGTCATTATTGGATATTGTTGGTCTTTGGTGCTTCTAGGATATGTTGTTGTCATTTATGTCAACATATTCCTGTGATTTTCTTCGGTGGTTGCATTTTGGGAAGATCTTATGATCTGGTTTGTAGTGTTATTTTGTTAATCACTGCTTTGTAGAGTTCGGTATTTCCTCCGATATATTCTGGTGTGATCAGATCTTGTGCTGAGACTTTGGGATATTTATTGGGATGGTCTAATGTATCTTCATTTAATATGGATAGTGATTTGGTGCTCCGCAAGTTATCTTTTTTTGTGATAGTTGTTGATTGGTTGTGTTCTTGAGCTTTTAGATGTTGACCAATGAAGATTGATAAGTGGTGTTGGTGTAGCTATTCCTGATGATTCTAACGTGCTTGTTGGTGTTTCCTAGTCATTTTCTATTTGTTTTGGTGATTTGCATTGATCGTTGTGTGAGTTTTTGGTGGTTTTTATCAACTGGTGATGATTTTTTCGTGTTATGTGGTTTTCCTAGTGGTGTAGCGTGTTGCGGTTGATCTTGGCATGATTTTCGGTGGAGTTGAGCGTTTGGGAATTTGATTTAGGTCCATGTCATGCTATGTAAATCATTATATTGGTCTGGTAGTCTATCTTTGTATCATGTGTTGTAATTTTGTAATTAAGGGTTGAGGGTTTAGCCGACCTTGTTGTCAAGGTTGATGATTTATATATATAGGTGATATATTCATGTATTTTAGGTGTCGATGTTATGTCTGCATTATCAGAGAGATATTTATGTGTGAACAAGTGATTTATCCTTCGGTGTTGAGTTTGAGGTGAGATTGGTGCTGCAGGGCAGACATCTGTGCTTAATCGAAACTGTAATTAGGCATTTGGAGATGCTATTCTTTCAGTTCATTTCTTTCGGATTGTAGTTTGAATCTTGTTGTAAGTCAGTGAGACTTCCCTGAGCATTGTAGCTTATATTTGAGCTGTGAGCTCTAGGCAGTGTGCTTGAATGCATGTGCATTCCCCATTGTAATATTTTTACATATTACTGCAGAGTATCATCTTACTATGGGTAGGTTCCCACTGTGGTTTTTCCCTTAACAAGGTTTTCCACGTCAAAATCTTAGTGTTGTGTGTTGTGTTGTTAATTTGCTTATCTGTCTTATTACTATATTTATCATATTTACATTTTGTGATTAAGTTTGGTGTTCCGATGAAGACTAATTCACCCCCCCTCTTAGTCTTCCTTCTTGGTTGCTACTAATAGTCATTTATCCCCATTCTTTTCATAATTCTCATTATGAGGATGAATCACTAACTAGGATTATCATTGACCAATTGGAGAATATTGACAATGAATTTGAAAATGTTCAACAATGGACAAGTCAATGATACCCGGAAAGTGAGGTAATCCCATTGATTGAAGGATTAAAAGGAATGGTGCAAAGTGATTAAATTGGCATTGATTTGTTGCTTGGCTTTTCTCATATTGTTGACACTAATATCATGCCTATCAAAAGTTATGTCGAAGTACTTGGTTACTCTCAACCCACTATTAAAGTCAATCATTCTATTCCTATGCCTACATCCTTGCCTAGTATCCCTACCTTTGCATATTCTATCATGACTACTTCTAGTCATAAAATGTTAATCCTATACATGTTACTTATGACCTTGTTAATCAAAATTATTACATACCTCCTTTTGTGATTCTTCCATTTGTATTCCAATCATTTCCCATACCCACATATCATAGTGTTCCACCTCCTTACTCTCAACCTCCACCTACATACAACAATGTTACTTCTACATCACAATCCAATATATCCAATTTCAATCCATCCACCAAAGAAACCATTAATAACTTAGCTCAAACTGTTTCATCCCTACAACAACAATTGGCTTCCATTACCCAATTAAAATTTATTGTGCTCACATTTGATGTATCGATCCTATTATCCGATGACATTGTTCATGTTGTCCCTCCTAAACACATGTAACTCCCTCAATTGAAGTTATACAATAGAAAAAGTAATCCCTTGACTCATGTGAACATTTCAAACTGTGTGTAGCGACTTTGCTCATGATCAAATACTTCTGGCTAAATTGTTTAGTCGAGTCTTTAGGGATAGAGATTTGTAATGGTATTTCTATTTGCTTCTTTATTCTATTACATCATTTTGATAATTATACAATGCTCTCATTCAACAATTTCACAATAATATTGGTCCTAAGATTACTTTGACTGATTTGATTAATTGTAAGCAAGGGGTTAAAGAAAAAGTGACTGGTTTTATTGGTAAATATAAACATTTGTATTCTCAAATTTCTTATCCTATGTTTGATCAATATGTTCAAAGATTTTTTATTGCTAATTTACAAAAATACATTAGGGATAAGCTTCTCTTTTCTGAGTTTACTTCCTTTACGTAGTTGTGTGTAATGCTTCATAATTATCAGCTTCAAGTGAGTCAGTTTGAATCATCTCTTTCAACAACTTCGGTTGATAAGAATGAGAGTGCTCAACAATCTCTTGTGAAGTTTAAATTGGATAAGGGATACATCAAGATAGATGACAACATTAATACTCAAGTGGCAATTATGACATCAGGTGTGGTCCCTTTATCCAAATACTTTAGAAAAGAATTTACTCCTCTTTCTAAGTCTGGCATAGCATAATGTCAAAATTGATCAATAATCATGTGTTAAAAATTCCTCCCATGAAGCCAATTGATACCTGCAAACCTTTTCCACCTTATCATGATCCTAAATAATCTTGCCAATATCATTGTAAACATGGTCATGATACTGAGAAGTGTTATACCTTAAGGAGGTCAACACGATCATGATATTGAGAAGTGTCATACCTTAAAGAGTAAGATTCAAGACTTCATTGATAACAATACCATATCTGTAGCTAGTATGAATGATAAAGTAAACAAATCTGAAGCTCGTCTTAGTCAAAACTTTCAAATATTTACTAATCCTTTGCCTTCCCATTCTACTAATGTGGTTGAATTTGAGCCTCTTGCATATTCTATCGATAACCTTGGCATGAGTCTAATAATGTTGTGAATCTTGTTGACAAACCTACACCTCCTAAGGACCTATGCATTACCTTTTATCCTAGTGAGACTATTGTTGCACTTGATGGCCCACTATATATCACTACGAAAATCAAAGACAAACTCCCACAAGGTGTGCTCATTGATATAGTGTATATGGTGAATGTGGTCACTGAAGAATATCTTTATAATTTACAATTGCATCAAGTAACATATGATAAATATGATGTTATGGTCAAGGTGTATGATGGTTTCTCTTGCCCTACTATTAGTTTTATTACTCTTCCCATTAAGGTTGGTACTAAGTCCTTATATGTGACTTTTCTTATCATTCCTACATCGGATTAATTTTGTGTGAAGTTGGGACATCCTTGGTTCTCTTCCATGAAAGTGATTCCTTATATTGTTCATTAATGTCTAAAATTCCCTCATAATGGCACTATCATAACAATTAATCATAGCATGCACCAACCCATGGTGAGGCATGGATATTTCACCCTTGATTACTTTTGGCCTAAACAATTTGAGCCTCTTAAGCCTTGAAGTGATGTTCTATTTCTATCTTATCAAAAGTGGAAAAATGAGATGATCTTATCTTTGAGTAAGCTTAGATACCCTAGACCTATTCCTCCTCCTCATGATGGACTTATTATTCTTCCCACACCTTATATCCCTCTTATATGTGACCTAGTCCCATCTCCTACATCTTGCAAAGGAAAGCACTTAGCATCTCCTGTTTCCCAACTTAGTAGACCTTCTTTCGTTCCTCCTCCTTTAAAAGAAGAAAAGTAGCCTATGTCCATTAATCCTCAACCTTCGCAACCATCGAATTAAACTAAAAGAAATTATTGTGTGAGAGAATGTCGATGAAGATATCATGCTAAGGCTCATGAACTTTCTTCTCAAACCATTCCCTCCCCGAAGACACCAAATGTTGACTTGGTCCATTTGTCCAGCCTTCGCATAACCCTAGGGAAGAAGTTCAACCTAAATCACCAAGATTAAAAATGATTAAGAAAAATGATGGTTCATGCTCACTTCATGTGAGAGATCCTATTTATATTAATCTCAATGAATAAATGGATGATGATGTTGTTCATACCAACAATGTTGGTTCTAATGATTCCAATGATATGTATGGGCTTGTTGATGTTGACAATGATTTATCTAAACAATTTTTAAAAGCATTAATGCTAGCTCCTAGTGACAGACAAAGTGACTCATCATTAGAGCATGGTCCTTGTTTGGTGTTGGCATTTTTGATGTTTATGTTGTGATTGTCATTGATGGACACACACTTGTACTGAGAACCCCTTTATATGTATGAGCTAGAGCTCAACCAGTACTTGTTCCAACCGGTATGTTGTATTCTAGTCTTTAGACTAGTGATTTTACAGAATGTGTTTCCCAGTCTAAAGTGGCATGTCGACCCCAAGCGGTTCATAGATCTCAACCGATACAAGGGAGAAAAGTGGCATAACACATTCTTACCAGTCTTCATTTTTGTCAAAACGGCAACCAGTATTTTGTATGAACCAGTAATACTCTGTGATGAGTTACCAACCGACATTTTGTGATGAGTTACCAACCCACCGATTGATTGATGGTGCTGACACACTGACGGTGCTTTTTGTGTCGTGTTACTGAGTATGTCTAGATCCATTGAACCTAGGAAATTGTAATGTAATCATATTGGACCGACATGAAATTAGATTCCTTTAAAAGGACATCATGTCTAGGGTTTTGAGTTGTTGTTGCTGTTACTGAAAGGGTTTATGTTGTGGCTAGGGTTTAAGGTGATAGTTGAGTTGTTGTAAGAGCGATCTTATCTGAGAAGATCAAGTTGTAAATAGAAAGAGATAGAGAAGACTGAAGTAATGCTGGAATGCATTAGCAGTGAACTATACTGGATCTAACCAAGCAGTCTATGCTATAAGATAGATCAAACACTTGTTGATTACTCGCATCTTTGACAAGTCTGTAGCCCTTAACTAGGTAGGCCTCAAAGCCTTTGTAAAATCCTCTAACAAGGTGGTTCACTTCTATGAATCTAAAATCCTCTAACAAGGCAGTCTTTAATCGGACTTATCTCCTAGCAGAGATTGAGATTCCTAACAGGACCTTTTCTGGTGAAGAACATTGTAAGACCTTAACCGGTCTGGTTTCTATTCTACAGATAGCGACTTGTGAGTTCCATCTCACCGTGGTTTTTCCTAGTTGGGTTTCCATGTCAAATATCTTGTGTTATGGTTGTATTTCTTTTGTGGGTGAATGCTTTATTCGCATTTTGCTTTGCATGTGTGATAACCGGTCTGTCTATTAGACTCTTTTATCGGTTTATCTTCAGACTGTGTAAGTGTTTAAGTACAGAGATTTTTGGCATACTAATTCACCCCCCCTCTTAGTATTCATCAATTGGTATCAGAGCCTACCTTTCTATAAGTTCAACCACTTGGAAAGAGATATGGGGGAATACACTTTGAGGGAACTTACTCAACGACTCACTAAGTCTGAGCAAGCCTATGATGGTCTTATGGTCAAGTACAAGGCATCTCAAGCAAAAAGGAGAGAACATGCAGAAAAGCCGATGGAGCTATCTGAAAGTAGTTCTGAAGATGAAGCTAATATGGAAGCCATGATTGCAGAAGTGAATAAGCTGAATGATTCAAACTCCAATCTAAGAAAGGAGTTGGAAGGACTGACTATCCAGTTTAGTCAAGAGCTTGAAAACTGTAGGAAAGCTGAAGATTGGGTAAAGGACAGAGATCATGAGATCTCCAAGCTGAAACAAGAGATTAGTGCACTGACTGCTCACCTTCATGAGAGTAGGATGGAAAAGGAAGACATGCAAGGTGAACTGAACATAGCCATCTCTAAAAATGCAAGTCTAATGGAGACAAATACTGCTATTTCTAAAGAACTCTCTGAGTCAAAGGAAATACTTGCTAAGTTTAGCAAAAGTATTGTCAAGCTAGAGCAAAAGCTTGAGTCATCTAGACCGGTAAAGAATACCAATGGTCTTGGTTTCTCTAGAAATGAGGAAGGAGAATCCTCAGGAACAAATGCTGAAGCATCAAAGAAGCAACCGTCACTCAAAGGAAAAGGTAAGCAAAAATTCAAACCTGTTTGCTGTAACTGTCTTAAAGAAGGACACACTGTTAATGTATGTATGAGAAAAGCCTACAATAATTTTCCATATTTTATCAACAAAGTACCTAGATCCAATAAGTTCAATGGTCATTGTTATGCATGCAACAAGTTTGGGCATAGAGCATCTGAATGCAGGTCTATCATGAACAATATCGAAAGATATCCTCAGAGGACCCAAGGAGCTGGTCCAAAATCTTTTGTAAACTGGAACCCTAACTGGTTTAATACCTACAATTATCAGTCAAGCAACAGTGGTTACCAACCGACAACCAGATGGAAAGCAAATTGTTGGATTTGTCATGGACATGGACACACTACGGCTACCTGCAGAAGGAAGAATGGAAATATGATCAATGGACCTTGGAGAGCACCTAGATTGGTTTGCTATCACTGAAACAAACCGGGTCACATTGCAAGATTCTGCAGTAGCAGAAAGAGTATATGTGATGATATACTGATCACTCAGAAAGGAGAAGTTGATGTTGAAAAAGTTCAAGCGGACATGAACAAAACCTGGAGGAAGAAACCAACAATGTTGGAAGAGGAACCGATTTTTGCACCTAGTGTGGAAATATTGAAACCGGTAAACTAAGCTCCAAAGAGGCTTAGGGGGAGCAAATGGTGAAATAATTGTGAACCCCTGGTTACACCGATAAAAGACCTTAACCGGTACATGATGCTTGTCGCTTGGCAGAAGACCGAAAATGGTAAAGGAGGCAAATTAGGGTTTTTGCCCTAATAGAGGAGCATTAATGGCAGTGGGTGAGAGACATGTATAAAAGCATATTTCAAATCATTTCTCACTATCTGTTTTCGAGCGAAGAAAATTTTTCAAGTGCAGAGCGAAGAAAAGGCGATTTGAGCTAAGATCTCAAGAAATTGATAAATCTTGAAGGAGATTCAAATCCAGTTTGCAAGCGGTCGTGGAGAACACAAAGTGGTGATTCGATAACCGACGAAGAGTGGAGTGAAGTAGAATCAGGAAGCCCTAAATTCGCGTTGTAAAGGTATTTTTCATGTTCTTGAAAATACTCAACAATGGCTTCCGCATCTCATAGTAGTTCTAGTACATCCATTGAGTCGGAAAGTTTTATTCAGAGGAAGTCCAAATATAATGCCTTATCACAAGTTCCAGCTGGAGTCATAGTTGAAGGAGGAATTTTGATTATATTGATTGCAAAATAGAATACCTAGGGTCTTTAGCTATTCACACCCAATTAGGTTTATTTTGCGGCAAGGACAAAAAGATCAAACCAGAGTTTAGTGTCTTAGAGAAGAAGAAACTCCATAATGCAGTATAATTTCTAGAAGATTTTATGGAGGATCACATCAGGATCATTTTGAGTAGAGTTCATGGTGACAAGATGTACCTAGAGAGGACGCATGATATCATGCCTTAGGCAAATCATGTAGTCATCGGTTTTTGCAACACAGGGGAAGTGCTAGCCCTAAGAACAGTAAGAAAAACCGAAATGGCCAAGCTCATCGGTTCAACAAGTGACTCAAGGGGTATGATAGTTAATCCTATCAAGGATGATCTGGTGAAATATGCCTACATGGTGATAGGCTACAGAACATTCTCAGCCAGCAGGATTAATTCTGTATTTGCTGCAACGGTAAATGCCGCTTACCGAATGATTAAAGAGGATGCATCTTTTGACTTATGCACCAGTATGTAGAGGCAACTCCTTTTGAATCTAAAGGCGATTAAACAGGACAATGCACTGAGGTTTAAGTTTGGACAACTACTGATAGGATTGTTCTTCTATTTCCAAGGCTACTTTCCTGAAGTAGGAGATGTCCAGTGGTCTTCTGACCAACTGGTAACCAAGCAGATCAAGGAAAGCATACAAGCCATTGGAACCAGTCACCCTGAAGTACTGAACAAATATTTTGATGAGTTCAGAAGAAAGATGAGTCAAAGGGTAAGGATATTAGGTGATATAGTTAAGAAATATGAAGATGACATCTATTTCACCATTCAGGTGGACAAATGCTTAATGGAGGCTGTTGAGCCTAGAATGGAGGAAGTGGAGCCAATGGGCTATGAAGTTATGTATGATATGCTGGAAGGGTATGCCTCAACCCTTATTGCCTTGCCTCTTGATCCAAAGGCTAAAAGGACTAGAACCTACTTGGAGAGGATTGCACCAGCTGAAGAACCATCAGTTAAGAAAGGAAAAGAACTAGCAGCAAAGAAAGCCAAAGCAGTGCCTGCAGCATCGACACCGGCTACCACTGCAACTCCAAGAGTGACCAAGTGGTCACCAACAAAGAAGAAACCGGAGGAGACACCGGGAAAAGTCTTTGAAAGAAAAAGGAAGACAAAGACAAATGAACTGGACTCTGAAGAGATAGAGTCTGATGAAAAGCCAAAGAAGGCTAGACAGACAAAGAAAATGAAGAAGAATGAACTGGTAGCATCCGCATCGGTAAATATTGACATCTCCTCATACAAACCTTTGACACATTTTCAAAGGATAGTTAAGAATATTAGGAGAAAATTGCTTCATGATTTAGTAGATTATTATGATGATTTTAGTGATGAGGAAAAGGAAGAAGTATTATAGGAAATCATCATTTATTTGTGTAAAATGTCCGGTCGCCATCAGAGATTAAATCTCAGACACCAGATTCTTTATTTAAAGCATTAGATAATAAATGGTGCATTGCCATTGAAAAGGAACAAGAGGTTAGGGAGAAAGTCTTTGCACAGTACTTTCCCGACCTCTCAAATTCAGAATTATTTGATGTCCTGGATCAAAATAAAGGTCTCTTCTTCACAAGGAGAAGAAGACTGGTTGTTGGAGGGGAGAATTGATGATGTTGAAAAAGATACTTGTCAACATATGGATTATGCTATCAACTCTCACAAAGCAAAAATGGCCAACCTCCAAGCAGAAAAAGAACCAACTGTATCCAAACTAGATGAATTTTTTGATGAGGAAGGAAACTTGGTTGAAGAACCAATCGACACTATTGATGTCGATGCCCTGTATGTAGAAGATGTCACTTAGGACATACCTTCTGAGGGAACATAACAGGGGCAACAAGCTGAATAGGGTGGTGAGCAAGCTAAGGACAAACAGGAAGTGGCTCAAGAATAGGAAGAGAAGAAGAAGACGGATGAAGATGAGAAAAAGAGAAAAGAGGAAGAGAAAAGAAAAGAGGAAGAGGAGAAACGAAAAGATGAAGAGAAGAAGAAGCAAGAAGAGGAAAGGAAGAAGAAAGAAGAAGAAGACAAGGAAGAAAAGAGGAAGAAAGAAGAGGAAGAAAAGAAGAAGAAGGAAGAGGAAGAAAAGAGGAAGAAAGAAGAGGAAGAAAAGAAGAAGAAGGAAGAGGAAGAAAAGAAAAAGATGGAAGAAGAAGAAAAGAAGAAGAAGGAAGAAAAAGAGAAAGAAGAGGAGAAGAGGAAAGAAGAAGACAGGAAAAAGAAAGAAGAGAAAGACAAGGAACAAGAACAAAAGAAAGAAGCAGAGAAAAGGAAGAAGGTAGAAGCAGACAAGGCAACAAAAGCAATGGAGAGCACTCAGATGGAAACTCTGAAGGCAACCGGGAGTCAAGCCAAACCGGTTGATATCCCTAGTCCTATCGATCTCCAATCTGCAAGTGAGACGGAGCTTATGCAAAGCATCAAGGTTGCTCAAGAGCACCTTGAGCTCATTCGCAGGAAAAAGGAACTGGACATAATTCAGGCGGCTGTAGACACCCTTACCGGATTAATCCCTGGTACCAATCTTCCTGACACTGAATCATCACTAGCACAACTCAAACTACTATGTACTGTAGTGGATGATCAGGTGTAGAGCTTGGAAGAAGCAGCTGAGGCAAATGTCAAGAAAAAGCACCAAAAGGCTCTTAACATTGCTCTGGTGAAAAAGATGAATGAGTTTTAGTCTGAATTGCTGAAAGACCAAAAGGACATAAGGAATGCCTTGGATGAGGGAAACTTGCTACTAAGCAAAATCTGTCAACCTCATCTATTCTGTGATGATGTGCTAGCCAAGAAGCAAAATCTTCAAACAGACTTACAGTCCTACTTGGGCACATTTAAGACACCTTATGATTCCTTTGCAACATATGGGCAAACCGTTCATCAGTTCCAGATTCAGTTAGCCAAAATGGAGCAAGAGATCTGTACACGATCTAAACAATTGGTTTTACTTCCACGTCTACAAATTCTTCAGAAGTGTTATCTGAACCTGGATGCCTTGACGGTTACGCAGGAGCTGAGCACAGTTGATGCCATGGAGGAACAGGTATACTAGATGCAAACAGAAAAAGAAGTGGCCACCTCCTTACTTGAGTCCTCGTCTCTATCCATGAAACAATTTTTGCAGGACTATAAATCGGTTTTTGACAAGTATTATTCATTGTTGTCATAAACTTTTTATTTATATCAAATGGAAACAGGGTTGTTCAGTAGTACTTTGTCATTATTGGCAAAGGGGGAGAAGTATCTGTTTTTGGTTTTAAAATTTTGATCTTTTGATACAGGGGGAGAAGTACTCTATCTGTTTTGAAGACAAATAGGGAGAAGCATATGTTTTTGAAATTTTGATATATGTTTTGATATATGCTATATGCTCTGATGTCTCAATGATTATGCTCTGTATGCAAAATTGCTATACATTGTGTTGATTAAGGGATAGTGTATATGCTTAGGGGGAGCAATTTTGTTAATGGCAAGTTTTTGTTGTAAAACACTTAGGTGTCAAAATTTTATTTTCCTAAGTGTTGCCATCAATGCCAAAGGGGGAGATTGTTGGCATTTTTGATGTTTATGTTGTGATTGTCATTGATGGACACACACTTGTACTGAGAACCCCTTTATATGTATGAGCTAGAGCTCAACCAGTACTTGTTCCAACCGGTATGTTGTATTCTAGTCTTTAGATTAGTGATTTTGTAGAATGTGTTTCCCGGTCTGAAGCGGCATGTCGACCCCAAGCGGTTCGTAGATCTCAACCGATACAAGGGAGAAAAGTGGCATAACACATTCTTACTAGTCTTCATTTTTGTCAAACCGACAACCGGTATTTTGTATGGACTGGTAATACTCTGTGATGAGTTACCAACCGACATTTTGTGATGAGTTACCAACCCACTGATTGATTGACGGTGCCGACACATTGACGGTGCTTTTTGTGTCGTATTACTGAGTATGTCTAGATTCATTGAACCTAGGAAATTGTAATGTAATCCTATTGGACCAACATGAAATTAGATTCCTTTAAAAGGACATCATGTCTAGGGTTTTGAGTTGTTGTTGCTGTTACTGAAAGGGTTTATGTTGTGGCTAGGGTTTAAGGTGATAGTTGAGTTGTTGTAAGAGCGATCTTATCTGAGAAGATCAAGTTGTAAACAGAAAGAGATAGAGAAGACTGAAGTAATGCTAGAATGCATTAGCAGTGAACTATACTGGATCTAACCAAGTAGTCTGTGCTATAAGATAGATCAAACGCTTGTTGATTACTCACATCTTTGACAAGTCTGTAGCCCTTAACCGGGTAGGCCTCAAAGCGTTTGTAAAATCCTCTAACAAGGTGGTTCACTTCTGTGAATCTAAAATCCTCTAACAAGGTAGTCTTTAGTCGGACTTATCTCCTAACAGAGATTGAGATTCCTAATAGGATTTGTTCTGGTGAAGAACATTGTAAGACCTTAACCGGTCTGGTTTCTATTCTGCAGATAGTGACTTGTGAGTTCCATCTCACCGTGGTTTTTCCTAGTTGGGTTTCCACATCAAATATCTTGTGTTATGGTTGTATTGCTTTTGTGGGTGAATGCTTTATTCACATTTTGGTTTGCATGTGTGATAACCGGTCTGTCTGTTAGACTGTTTTACCAGTTTATCTTCAGACTGTGTAAGTGTTTAAGTATAGAGATTTTTGGCATACTAATTCACCCCCCCCTCTTAGCATTCATCATTTGGAACTTGCAATAGCTCCATATATCATGCTTGAAGTGAATCCTCTTGCATCTTGTCCACCTTCCCAAAACAATGTTAAGCAAGATTGGGAGGCAGATAATTTGCTTGATTAGTTTCATTCGTGTTGTAGATTCTGTCTCCTCTCTTGCTTGTTCGTAATGTGTTTCCCTTGTTATGTGTTATGTTATGTTCTCTTTGGATGACCCTTGTCACTCCATTGGTACAAGGTAATGAAGAGGTCAAACCTGTTGTGACATTCTTCTATTTGTTGTCCCTTGTGTTGTCTACTTGGGGACGATGTAAAGCATTGAGATGTCTTTTGGTCTCTTCCATGTTGACTCAAAAGACACGTGTTGTTCTTCCATTATGCTTGTGGTTCCACTACCTTTGGGGGATGAGGTCAATTAAATACGAATATTCATTCTTTATCACAAGAGCATATTGACCCCAAAGTTAGTGGATCCCTTATATGTTTTGTGACCATTGTCCTTTGATTTGTCCTTTCTTGGGGGCATCTCATTATGGTAATATTCTTTTCTTTTGGATGCATGCTACTTAAGGAAAAATCTCTCGACAAGAAATATGCAATTAATTTAACATGGGGGAATACACTCTGCTCAATGTTTCACTTTATGCACACACCATAACATGTTTTTGATACTAAAGTTACTTTGCAAACTAAGCCTTTTGTTTTAATTAGTATTTTTATTTTTCATGACTCATAGTAAGTGAACCTTACTAGGTTAGAAACCATGATTCTCTTTCTCCTTCCTCTTTCTTATGATGTCCCTTTTACCTTGATATTGAAGTAGTATGATCTGAAAGTCCCTGGGGGCTTACTGTGTCTTATCTCTTTGATGTCTCGATGAAAGTTTTCAATGTATAATTTTGTACTTTACAGTACGCTTAATTTCATACTCCTGCTAAAGTGGGGGCTAAATGTAGCATCCTAAATTGTACTTGCCTACAATTTTATCTTTACGTAGGCCTCACTTTGGCATTTCATCCTCTAAGGCTTGAATGAAGCACTGATTCTGCTCACACCAACTATCAAACATAACTT
Organism: Cryptomeria japonica; assembly: GCF_030272615.1. Lineage (NCBI taxonomy): Eukaryota > Viridiplantae > Streptophyta > Pinopsida > Cupressales > Cupressaceae > Cryptomeria > Cryptomeria japonica. Next base: position 292,866,362 of record NC_081415.1, read on the forward strand.
TTCAATTGTATTCTTAGATTTTATTGTTATGACATCTTATGTTCAAATTTAGATGCATCCAATGCTCAATATCATAGGGTTTAATTCATTGGTTAAATAATCATTTTACAAAGAAATTGTATTATTTAATCATAGTTTACATTTCCAATATTTACACTCAATATTTCCTTCATCATGTTGGCATTTGACATAATTGATGCAGATTAGGTGATGCAGTTGAAGTTGGATGACTGCATCGGTAAAGGATAGAAGTTTATTTGTGATGAAGAGATTGAGATTCTATGAATAAATGACATGATCAGTTATCTATGTTGCCATTGCTGGCAACTGATGTTTCTGATGTTCTTGATGTTTTGTTTTGTCATCTTAGTGATTTGGTTTACCGAAAGACAGGGTTTACCGACAATGAGCTAAAGTCTATGAAATAGGACTTTAACCAGTAAAGCAGAATTGTTTTGATTGATCGGTCAATTGGTGATGATTGGTGATTTTTGGTTTGGATGGTGAACCTGTATCATGGAAAGGTGTATGTGACTAGAACTAAAACTATTGATGATTACCGAAAGGCGTGTTTCAAATTTTTGATGAAGTTTTTCTAAGGTTTTAGTAGGGTTTAAGGACCGGTGAAGAAATCATCAAACCGGTAATGATTTCTGTTATGACGATGATTGATAGCGAGTCTACATAAAGTTGGTAAGATGACACAACCTGTGTGAAATATTTGATTGCTGTTTTGGCACAATTTAAGGAAGATTTTCTTGGGAATCAACAAAATGCTTAGTAGAGTGTTTTGAGGATACAGATCAAATTTTCGTGATGAGTTAAGATCAACCAAGGATTGATATTGCATTGTAATTTGTTGTAATGATCTGGAAAGTGATCTATAATGATCTTTTGTGATCTTATTGTAAATTCATGATGTAATTAGGTTTTGTGGCCAACTTAGTTGAGATGGCTATTTAGGTTGACACAGTTGATGTTTATTGTGTCGGTGGTCTTAGAGAATGTGTTAAGCTGTCCAAGTGAAGTGTGAGATCTGCCTGAGAGTTGTAGAGTGTTGTGTATAACTGGATCTGATCAAGCAAGCAGAGAAGTGCAAGTAACAGATCATTTTCTTACTGTTGTTCCCTAACAGTTGCAGCAGGTTAAATCCCTTGACTGGGTAGGTTCTAATAGGCCTCAAACATTTAAGTCCCCTAATAGGGCAGATCTCAAAAGAGTGTTAAATCCTCTCACAAGGTTGATCCTAATAAATCATCAAGATCCTAATCAGGCTATAAGGCGAATCCCCTAATCAGGTGACTCCTAACAGGGTCTGCTCTTAATTGGGCGTATTGTAAGCTCCTAACAAGGCTAAGCTCCTAACAGAGCGTACTTCAAAAGAGTACAAATATTTGTGGGTGCCAACTCCCACCGTGTTTTTTTCCCTATTTGGGTTTCCACATCAAAAACTTATGGTGTTCATGTGTGGAATTTTTTTCATGTGATGTTCTTGTTTATATTTCATGTATCATTTTTGAGACATCGGTTATGATGTTTTACCAGAAGTTTATCAGAGGTTACCAGTACTGATAAGAAGTTGTTTGAGAAAGTATTTGATCTTATTGTTAAGGTTAATGAGTTGGTAATTAATCAAGTTTATATGATTACTTTGGTGGTGAAAGTATTGGTAAATGATTTGATTAATGTGTTAAGCATATCTAATAAAGAGGTTATTAGATCTGATTATAGAAGTTGAGATATCTCAGATCTTAAATAAGTTTTATTTTGAGTTAAAGTTTGAATTTGTCTTAATACTGATTCACCCCCACTCTCAGTATTAATCGAATCCTCATAGGATTAACACATCATGCATGAGTTTTGTTACCCTTAGTCCTACATCTAATATCCCAGTGAGAATTTATAGACTTAAGGCTTCCCAAGGTTTAAATACTAGGGATATGGAGTCCTAGTTGACTAACTTATTCCATATGAATGTTGGTGCTTCCTCTAATCCCACACATGATATACCCTACAACATGGAGACTTGTTTCCCACATACTTATCATGATGAGGATGAATCACTAACTAGGGTTACCATTGACCAATTGGAGAATATTGATAATGAGTTTGAAAATATTCAACAATGGATGGGTCAACAATACTTGGATAGTGAGGCAATCCCCTTGATTTAAGGATTGAAAAGAATGGTTCAAAGAGATAAGGTAGGTGTGGATATGTTGTGTGGCCTTTCTCATATTGTTAATCTTAATATTATGCCAATCAAAAGTTGTGTTGAATTCCTTGGTTTCTCTCAACCCACTAGCCAAGTTAACCATTCCGTTCCCCTACCTACATCATTTCCTAGTGTGCCTACATTTACATCTTCTATCATGAATACTTCCACATAAAATATTAATCCTACACATGTTAGTCATGGGATAAATCCTATTAATAAATTAATATTCTTACATACCTCAATCCATGAGTCATCCATTTGTTTCATAACCATCTCCCATACCAACATACCATAATGTTCCCTCTCCTTATTCTCAACCTCCACTTACTTACAACAATATTACTCCTCCATCACAATCCAATATGTACAATTCCATTCCATACATTGAAGTGACTAAAAATAACCTATCTCAAATAGTTTAATCCTTACAAACCCCATTGGTTTCTTTAACTCGATCCAAATTCAATGTTCCAACATTTGAGATAGAGAGCCCACTATCTAATGAGATTATCCCTACGGTTCATCCTAAGCATGTGGAACTTCTTCAATAGGAGTTATACAATAAAAAATATGATCTCTTGACTCATGTGAAGACATTGCAAACCTTGTGTAGTGATCTCTCTCATGACCAAAGACTCAAGAAAACATTATTTACTCGAACCTTTAGATATAAAGCCTTGCGATGGTATTGTTCTTTGTCTCCTTATTCTATTACTTCTTTTCAACAATTGGCTAATGCTTTCTTTAAATAGTTTCAAAATAACATTGGTCCTAAGATTACTTTGACCGATTTCATTCATTGTAAGAAATGAGTTAAAGAAAAAGTGATTGATTTTATTGCTAATTTATAAAAGGATATTAGAGATGAGCTTCTATTTTTTTAGTTTAATTCTTTCACGCAATTGTGTGAAGTGCTTCATAATTATCGTCTTCAAGTGAGTCAATTTGAATCATCTTCTTCAATTGCTTCGGTTGATAAGAATGAGAGCACTCAACATTCATTTATGAAGTTCAAACACAACAAAGGTTTCATCAAGATAACTGACAACATTAACACTCAAGTGGTATCTATGACACCAGGTGTGGCCCCTTTATCCAAATACTTTAGAAAAGAATTAACTGTAGCACCCCTCCATTCTTTTCTTTCGATGCTTATTTCTTTGACTTGTTAGACTATGTTTGACTCATTTTATGTGGTTTATTTCATTGGTTTGTGTGTGTGCAAATACATTCATACAATCCATGTTATTGGACTATTTAATGATGCTTATATGTTTTAGGACACGATTACCAATACATTATTTGAAATGGACATATCGATGTTAGTGATGGTATACTTATGACTTGGACATATATTGGTGATTTATTATGATGTTTTATAAAATGTTAATCTATGATCAAATGTTATTTGGATTTGATGATTGGTTATTAATTATTGATGCTTATGGATTTTATGTGTAGAATAGATCTTTATTGTATTGTTTTCTTGGGATTAGGGTGAAAGGAATGATTTCATATTACTCATTCATGAGCTCCATATTCAGGAACTAGGTGGAATCAATGTTTGTTACCTGCAACTTGCACAGAATGTGTTATATATATATATATATATATATATATATATATATATATATATATATATATATATATATATATATATATATATATATATATATATATATATATATATATATATATATATATATATAACACATTCTGTGCAAGTTGCAGGTAACAAACATTGATTCCACCTAGTTCCTAAAAGTTTCAACATGTCTTTAATTCTCAATGTTGGTACATGAGATAGTACAAGGCCCAAAATGTATCTAACCCTAGCCATTGTCCTAACCTAGGGATAATTATCTAGTCTTTATTTTATCTCGTCAAATTTGCCATCTAAACAAAATATCTGATCACCTTGTTGTTAGTGGTAAGTCTTGTTTTGATATTGGTATTATTTTATGATTTATTTAAGTGTTTGGGATTTTATGTTATTTTAATTATTGATATTAATTATAATTTGTATTATAAATTATTTAATAATTAATTATTGTTTATGTTTGATTTAATTGTATTTTTGAAATAATAAATATATTCTTATTATTGGATACTATTTATTAATTGATTAATTATTGTGCATGTGATATTTTTAGTGTGGAAATTATTTTGGAGTGAAAATTATATTATATTATATTTTATTATTGGTGGAACTAATTGTTCTTTTTGGGTGGAACTAGTTGTCCCATTTTTGTGGATAATTATATTTTAATTAAAAAAATTAATTATTAATTATTTATTCTTTTTAAGTGGGGTTTAATTATTTATTATTTATTCTTTGATTTCTTGTCGAGTGAGAGTTAATTATTTTTAGGATATTTTTAATTGGTAATTTAATATTTAAATATTGTTGTTTAATTCTATTGTGGGTATTTTAATTTTGAAATTAATTTAATATTATTAATTTAATGCGATTTTAATAGTTTTCAAATTAGGGCTTTTGTGCATAATTTTGTGAGCTTTATTTAGGTAATTGAATTTTATTTATTATTCTTTATGAGAGTTGATTTTACAATTCCTTTTCATGAAGTTTTGGAGAAGAATTTTTGTGGTTATTTGTGGAGGATTTTGTGTCAAGGAACTGGAGTAGGGTTTGCAACTTTTTAGTGTCACGAATCGTATTTTCTTTTAATGTGCATTTTAAAGATTTAATGTGATTTTGCAATTAAAATAGATTAGATCATTCATAATCTGGAAATATTGCATGCATTTTAATTCCTGAAATTGATATTAAATTCGACATTTAATGTTATTTTATTTGGGTTTGTCAATACTGATAAACTATCGAGTGCAAGTGACGCAGGATTAGGTGAACGAGGTCGAAGGCGAGAACACGAATCAAGTAGAGTTGATTTTAACTAAATGACTTCGATGGAAAAAGGGAATCTCACACACCACATTAGAGAAAATATGCATATATGTTTATCTCCGCATTTATGAATGAAATATTATGTTAATTCGACTATGTAGAATGAAAAAAAAATAAAAATCGATTAATGATTGAATTATATAGTGATTCTATATTTTATGTTCTTTGTGTGGAAATTATTGATTATGCTTGGTTTTTGGAATTACATTTAGTTGTACGTATTTTTAAATTAGGAATAGATTATAAACTTGTATATTCTAAAGTGAAAATAGTTCATGTTAATTTATTTGAATATTTGAATATGATTAATTAGTAGTTGGATAAATTGAATTCTATGACCTAGTATATAAAATGATTAGTCGTTTGTTATATAGAAGGTAGACAACTTGATTTTGTCGATTACACATATTCGTATATATAGATTTTTAGACAAAATTGTAAATTTAATTAAATACGAATATTGTTATAAGCTATAAAAATGACTATTCCTAAAACGTATTTATATAGCATATACGTAAATTATATATTTATTATTTACATTGCAATTATATATAGTCGTATTTTAAAAGGTGGTGGATTTAGTTTGAAAAACGACTATGTCGCATGACCAAAAGGTGGCCGCTTAGACTCTAGTCGACAAATACATGTGGCCAAACAACTTGGAGTTAAAAACAATGACTACTAAGAGCCGATTGGTGGCATAAGGCAAAAATGATGGACTAAACCATTAAACCAGCAATTAAACGCATGAATTGGATGATTCTAGCATTGGAATTTAGCATGCAAAGGACATATACCATTATTAACGTTAGAAAATGCTTAGACTAGTGGCATCATAACTGCAAGTTTACTTCTTCACTTCACACAACTGGAGGAAGATTCTAAGTGGTGGCAAAAACCAAACGATAGCCACACCCCATGTACTACAGATCACTTCACTTTGATTGCAGAAAAATCGTTGTAAATGGCTCATGACCAGTGGGGAAAGGAAGTTAATGAGCACGTAGTGCCATAGAAATCGGTTATAACTGCAGACTCCATGATGATGTAGGAAAAGATCAACTAACTCTCCATGAACCAAGCTCGATCACTTCAGCAAACATAACTTTGCTTTCCACCACTCCAAGAAGTGTTGACAAAAGAGATCGCTTAATTGGTAAAATGTAAAGTGAAGGAGTAGTTAAGTATTGGACCTGTCTATAATGCAGCAAGGATGACAAATTCATAACGATAACTGAGCCCTTAATAAAGGAGTAAACGTAGAGAAAAAGTGAATAAATAGAGATGGAGGACGAGAGGAAAACACACACATTCCTTCATTCATTTTCACAAGGAAGGAGGAGCGATAAATTCTTGAAGGGAAGGTTAAAATAGAAGAGAGGAGAAGATATTTGGATATTATCGTAGAGATTGAGAGATAGAGATAGTTTGATATAGAGATAAGAATAGTTGGAGAGAGAGAGACTTGCGATCAAGGCATGGAATTATTTGACGAAAGAGCATCAAGGTCGAAATCTTACAAACCACTCTAAGTTTTCAAGAGGTTAGAGTTCTTTGTTTATGTTTATTTTATTTGTTATATTTGGTATAAAATGTATAGAAATGGAAGTTTAGATAATAGGTACCTACGTCCAAATGGGTAGCAATTATTATTATTTTATTTGAAATGCTTTGTAAACCATTGCGGAATAGAAGAAAAGAATTTAGAGAAAAGACGTTGTTAATATCGTATTTTGCCCAAAATTAATTAGTTCTAATTCTATTTTAAGAATGTGTTTGCGTACTTTTGGTTATATATGAGATTAATTTCATACATGTATAACACCTTCTTTTGCATGTACCTTATTTAGTCGAAAGATTGATTTTAAGATTATTGCTTATGAAAGTTTATCGTTTTCCAAAATATGAAAGATTGTCTTCGATAGATATATTAGACAAGTAATGATTGGTAAGGAAAAATGATATCTCTATTTTTTTTTTGTTTAAAAAGAAAGATTGTATTCTCAATGGAAATTGTGTTTGAGGGAACCAAGCTAGGGTTAAGCTTGAGTTAGAAAATTTACCTTTTGGGATGGGTGCCGAATGTGGATGTTTTTAGGGAGAATAGTTGCTTTTTCCAACTATTATTTGCTATGCATGGCATATACTCGACAGAGTTATTGTTTGAATTATCCGTAGAAAATGATGGAAATTCCTTATTTATGCTCTCTACCACATCCTAGTATGATAGCGAATGCTTGTTTCTTAGAATGAAGTAGAAAAATGAAAATGCATATATTATCTAGGCATGCACCATATTCCCTCTTGCTTTCGAATTCTTTGGTTAAACCAATTCGTGCAGGGTCGGGCATTCTTGATTGACCAAGAATTTCGGGGAAGAGTAAGCTTCAAGATTGGGCGAAAAAAGTGTCTGATTCTTGTTCTCGTCTACGTTCAAAAGACAGAAGGAAGCGACTCAGACTAAAGATTGATGGATGCATCTTCTTGTATATTCTTAAGGCAATTTGGAAGCCTAAGTAGGAAATAAGAACGTCTAAGTATGAAATTGTATTATTCATTTGCATTATAATGATATATCTATGAATGTTTTTATATCCATATTCGATGTTCGCTTATATCTTGTATAAAATATGCTTAGAGATTGAAATTTAAGTTTATTTATGAATAAAGAGTAGTTTAGGGTTAGATCCTAGATTGACGTCTTTACATTTAGTGTTGATTGAATATTTTTGTTCGAGTTTGATTATAACGTGATTTTGATTTCTCAAGCTTTCTTTTTGGAATTTTGGTTTCTAATTTGAGGATGATTCGTGTTTCATAATTCATCTGCAAACTTCTTTCTTCTTTGTCTATCTTTCTTCACAAGTTTCTATTTCCTAGTCTTAATTTTAGTTTAATTTTTAATATTGGTTAAATGGGTTATTAGGGTTATTTGGGAATGTGTATTTTACTATATTTACTATTTGAAATCAGTTATTTAATTTATGTTTTGAAAGATTGCATTTTGCCAAAACAGGGTGTAGGGATTTAGTGTGTTATTTGTTCAATTTTTCTTAACTATTAATTTAAATTATTGTATGAGTACCTGATCTTGATTTATCAATTTTTTTATAATGTTATTAGACCCTTCTCAAATGAGTTTTGATCAGATTTTTGCTTTGGAGTCTTTTTACTACCCATTTTTGTGTGTCAAGTCTCCCTATTTTGGTGAGTAGTCTCTGTCATGTATGTGCATGAACAAAGTGTAAATACGTAGAAGCAAGGTGAATATGCACAAAAAGAATTATCATATGTGCAGCAAGAATTATCATATGTGCAAAATCATTGTTTACAGTTTGATCCTGTTTCAACTCACAATTTTTTCTAGAGGCTTGTTTTGGACTTGTGTCCTATTATTCATGTATTTTTGGATTTGATTGGTCTCATTTTATTTTGGATTGGTGTCTTCATTTGCGTTCCTATGTTTGATTGTGAAAGAAATTGGAAGTTTATGCTTCAATTTTTGTTTCAGGGCTTAACCCTTGTATGGAAAGTCCTATTTCAGTTATGAAATCTGAACTTGATATTGGATTTATGTTGGTTAATTTCATGTTGAAGTGAAATCTATTTTAACCTTATGTGTTAGTATATCTAGATACATTTAAGGGGGAGTGGCTCTCTATGGGGGTCGGGGCCCTATATGGTTGCCAATATAACCCATAAGTGAGTAGAGTAATAAGTGATAACATTAATAATAAAAAAATGGGTTGAGTTTTTTACACACTAATAAGATAATGTTTTGTGCCTTACTCATGGTCTTATTGGCAAGAGACACAACATAGGTCATCCGTTGTTGTCATTGATGGCAACCCAGTTTGTGATTCCATCCACAGTGCATGATTTGCTTATACCAGAAGTCCGAGTGAAGATTTGGTTAAGTCTGGTAAGTTAGAACAAAGCATCTGACAAAGTACAATATCTTTATTGGTATTTATTTTCTGGTTAATATTTTGTGTTGCGGATATAAGGGAAGATAGTTGGATGTCTAGAACATCTTATTTCCATCGTTTTGGTATCCGGTGATAATTGTCGTGCATGTTAGAAGATATGGTGTACCGGTTTTTGAGTTGAACAGTGTAGTATGGTCGACATGTGTAGTTGATCATTGTGTGGATTTGATGGAGTAGTTTTGATGATTGTTTTTGTGATCGAGGATGTTTAGCCAACATTTGGGAAGTGTGTGGACAATTATTTTTGGTTTGCATTAATATTTGAGATTGGATTTTGTCGATAGTTCATACACGTTTGGTGAATATGTTAAATGTTCTTGAGCTGACATGTAACTGATATGATTTCATGTTGCAGATATATAAGGTTGATATGATTGATCATTTTAAGTATGAAAAAGGTGTTAGCGATTGATTGTGCACAGGTTCACGTGCATAGGGCAGAGATCTATGCTCCAGATTTGTGACAAAACAGTGAAACATAGTAGTTTGAAATAAGTGCAAAAAGTGTGATTATTGAGCTTAACTGGAACTATCATCAGGCATTTGTATATACTACTATTTAGTTCATATACTTTAGTAATCTATTATAATATATTTATAGGCAATGAGACTTCTTTATTTGAGTAGCGTGCCTGAATGCATGTGCATTCCCCTTTGTAATATTTCTATACTTCTGTAGAGTATATTTATATTGTGGGTTCATCTCCATTATGGTTTTTCCCTTAACCAAGTTTCCATGTATACAAATCTTGGTGTTATGGTGTTGTGGTTATTTTCTTTATGTTCTTGCATCTTTGTTTTGTTCATATACATTAAATGGCTGAATGAGCAGTTAAATAAAGTTGAAAATTGCAGAATACTTTTACCCCCTCCTCTCATTGTTCCTTGATTCCAACAATTTGTATCAGATCCTAGTTCCTCAAAGGAAGTTTAACAACTTGAGGAAGATCCGGGAAGGTGACTCAATGGATTTTGGTGGTCTTCAGCATCAACTCTTAGTTGTACTTCATGATCTTGACCAGTCCAAAGTTGAAGTCCAGGAATTGCAAGGAAGTCTTAAGGATGCTAAAAATTTTATTTAGTCATTGAAAGAGAAACTGAACAAGTCCAGGGAAAAGAGAAAGGAACTCTGTGAGAAGCTGAAAGAGAAGGACAACAAATTCATGGAAGATGGTCACCTGAATCAAGCCCCGAAGGAGAGCTCAGAAGAATATGGGAAACTTGCAAAAGAAAATGCATCCTTGAAGCATGAGATGGAATCTATTTTGATGAGGTTGACAAAGGAGATTGAAGAAAGGAAGAAGAACGAGGAGAATCTTTCTCAGTCTTTAAAAGACAGATCTGGTGAATACTACAGACTTAATTGTGACAATGATCGATTGAAGCTTGAACTGCAACAATCCAAAAACAATGAGGAAGAACTTGAAAGGAAGAATATCATTCTTAGGGATGAACTTGATACAGCAAATGATTACAAGGATAAGTTCAAGATTAGCTCAGCTAAGCTTGATGAAATGCTTGGAAGCCAAAAGAGTGAAGATGACAAGCAAGGTCTTGGATTTGAGAAAGGTGAAAGCTCCAGATCTGGTCAAAGCAATCCTAAGTTATCAAATCAAAAGAAAAAAACTAAAAGGTCTCTGGTAAGACAACCTAATGCTCAAAAGTTCAATGGCAATTATTTTATTTGCAATAAACTTGGTCATAAAGCAATTTAGTGCAGAAATAGGAAGAATCATAACGGTCTATCTTTCTCCAATCAATGTTTCAAATGCAATAAGTATGGACACAAGTCAAATTAATGCAAAAGCATAATGAATAACTCTTTCAATAGAAGGAATATTAGATGCTATGCATGTGATAGGTTTGGACACATTGCTAACTAGTGCTGATCAAGAGGAAATCAAGGGAATTTCAAGCCTATACAAGGGAATGTTGTTTGCTAGAATTGCAACAAATCTGGTCACTTTGCAAGATTTTGTAGAAGTAAGAATGTGAATAGGAATGGTTCGGTAGGTAGGAACAAGGATGTGTAGGCAGGTGATAAAGGAAAAGAAATAGTGGATGAGATCCAAAACCAAATGAAGAAGACATGAGTGAAGAAGAGCGATACTGATGTAGGGAATGGATCTACACTTAAATTCGGTGCTGGAAATTCATTTGGGAATTAATTCAAGGCCTCTAGCCTAGGGGGAGTTTTCATGAAAATCTCATACCTATTGGCAACAATGCAACAAACTAAGAGGGGGAGGGGGGGTGAATCAGTTTGCACAAAAAATTACTGCAACTTAAACCACAAATCAAATCAAATAATTAACAGTTAAAGCATGAAACAATACCACATTAATAACACACATAACACCAAGATTTCTGACATGGAAAACCTAGTTAAGAGAAAAACCATGGTGGGAACCTACCCACAGTGAGATAATACCCTATTAAGAGTAAATGCAAATATTACAATGGGGAATACACATGCATTTAGGCACACTGCCTAGAGCTCATTGCTCAAAATAAGAAACATAGAAAGGATACAACCTTTAGGTAAGGCTCAATGCCTTACATGAAGTCTCATTAACTTACAAAAGCATTAAGACAACAATCCATATTACATGAACTGTGAAAATAGCATCTCCATATGCCTAGATACAGTTTCGGTTAAGCACACAGTATGCTCTGCAACACTTCTCTTCTCTCCTTCACACTTCTAAAAGATCAAATCACTTATTCACACATAGAAAATAATCATGCATACTCTCAAAGATCATAGACATTCGCAGATATACATCTTACATGATTGTTACATTTATTTATACAAGTCATCAACCTATATTTCAAGGTCGGCTAAACCCTCAATACAAATAACAAAATAATTACCTCACATGCTACAACAATACATGCAGACCAAAAAAAATGTCGGCTAAGACATAGTCTAGACCCAAATCAATACCGCAAACACACAACACCTCCAACAATTACACCTCGATCATCCGCAACACGTTACAACCACCAAGAATGTCACATAACACAAAGAACATCACTAGATAAAGAGAATCTTCAATAACGTGCACAATAATCAATGCATACCACTAATACACATAGAACACAATCTAGAGACATTCACAAGCAAGGTGAATTGCACCACAACAACCACAACAACTTGGATTACAAGAATCATGATCATCTCACTACTGGAGCTCAAGAACACCATCATAACTGACTGTCAACCTGAAAGATTTTCTTGTGGATTTCCAAATCATGAACTAATCAAACTGAGGACACACATCAATGTCCAAAACACATCCCACACATCCGCAACTAAAGATATAGTAATTATGGAGCAATATGGAGCATAAACCAGAATACCGAATAACACAAACAACTGAATAACATCCTCAATATTAGATCTCAAAACTCGATCAAAACATCATGTAAAACTCTGCAAATGGGAATTAAACCATCTACATATAACATTCTAAAAACCCTTTAATCTACATCACCTCACAAGATAAAACAACTCATCCAACCAAACTGCAACACTGGAATACATAAGAGATTATGTTGACATCAATGAAAACACATCAACCAATATCCAATAATACCCCCTTGTAGCAAATGATACCTGAATCTGGTATGTTGAAAAAGCTGTATTAGGGCATTGCAGGTGATTTGAGGTGATCTTCAAAAGAATTTGAGCAATAATGAAGATCCACAAATGAAATTTGTCGAGTAGTCTATGAAAGCAGAGTGTCCGAAAGGTTTAGGGAAAACACATTTATTGCACCCTAAAAATTAGATATGCAAGTGATAAAAGGAAACTTTACTTCTTCATTTGTCACTTTACAATCAAGAGAAGAGAAGGAGAGCTGCTCTACGAGAAGATTTTTAGAGAGGTCAAAGCCTGAAGAATCCCTAATCCAACAAGTAAGATATTTTCTATAGAACTTTTCAAATCAAGAATTTTGGAAATGGATACTCCTCTAGTTGTCGATGTTACTGAAAGAGCCCAACCCAGTTTTAAGAAGCATCTATTTGCATCTATTGAAGTAGACCCACAAAGTGCATTTTCATCAATTCCATACGATGTTTTGCATATCGAAGATATCAGGGTTTATACTCATTGTAATCTTGAGGACTTAGGAATTTTGCATCTGCTAAATCTTTACAACAAGCAGCTGATAGATGAGAATTTCAGGCTCAAACCAGAATTCAAAGTGTTGGAAGAAAATAATTTTGTGCAGTTTGTCAAATTCCTTCTGCTTGATGAACACGAGTGGGTATGGTATGTTCTAAGTAGGATGCATGATGAGTTTATGTGGTTGAATAAGCCATTAAAGATCACCAAGAATGCCATTAGGATGGTAACTAGTCTATGCTCATTTGATGATCTGCTCACATTGAAATAAGTGAAGAACTAGATTGCCACTGATACAACCGGTTCAAAATTCGACAGAAGGAAATGACTATCAAAGATATTTTGGAACATGATGTGAGATTTGCATCTATGGTGACTGGGTACAAGATCTACAGTTCTAGTAGGGAAAATTCAATATTCAGTACTGCTATCTATGCAACATATGACATGATCTAGGAAAACAAGAAATATGACCTATGTGAGTTACTTTGGAGTGAGCTAATGAAGAACCTAGCCAAGATTAAGCAGGACAAGAAGCATTCATTCAAATATGGAACTTTGATCCTGTGTTTATTCTTTTACTTCATGAATAAGGTTCTGAGAGTAGGTCAGGTCCAATGGGCATATGATAGGTTGGTAGCTGTGCAGATCAAAGAATTTCTATACAATATTGGTGATACTAAGGCTCAAAAAGTTGCTCTATGGGATACTTCAAGAATTTATAGAGGGCGATGCAAGATAGGGAGAGGATCCCTAAGTATATAGTTGAGAAGTATAAGGATTCAATATGCTTCATGGTTGATATTGATCAATGTCTAATGGAAGCAGTTGAGTCGAGAATTATTTGGATCAATGCCCATGGGGTATGAAGTTGATGAGAAAATCCTATAACTATATGCTTAACATCTCTTGAGAAATCCGATAGATCCTTCTGAAGAATATTTGGCAATTTGCAGAAAAGGACTTACAACCATATTCCAAATTCAAGAAGCCAAAAATACAAAAGAAGGCGAGGAAGCAGACATAAGAATATGCAGAGAGTATTGGAATCACAAAGGAAGTGGTCTAGGAGGCCAGTAAAAGATTCCAACAAGTAGAGAAGCTAATAAAAGTTGAACCAACTAGTCTAAAAGCCTCTTCTCCCAAGCCAAGGTAGACTAGAAGCATTATTCCCTCCTTTGATTCTACCAATTCAGCTAAGTCAGAAAAATATTAAGCCAAATCATCCGGTAAGAGTGAAAAGAGGAAGAAATATAAAAGTTCTAAGGTGTATTTCAGTGTGGAAGATGATGAGGAAACAAAGTCTGATGAAGCAGTAAAAGAAATAAAGACTAAGGGCAAGAAAGCAACATAAGTCTCTAAGGATAAGCCCTCCAGTGAAGGGAAAGCCAACAAGAAGGTGAAGATAGATTCTAACAAACCTGGCATGTCAGTTAAAGAGGTTTAAGAAGCTATAAGTGTGCAAGGTAACTTGAAACCTTTTTCAAAATTTTATGACAAGTTTGATGATGCTGGTAAGAGGACTCTTGAGGAAGCTATAGTTAAGTATTTAAACATTTTCAATAGAGCTCTTGTTGAGATTATGTCTGAGATTCCAAAAAGTTTATATAACCTATGAGAGTTAAGAAGAGGTACTACAAAGGCAGAAGATGATAGGCTGAAAGAATATGTAATAGTCAATCTATGTCTGGTAATAGTTGTAGAGGAAGTAAATAGAATACTTAAAAATCCCAATAATATTTTAGGTGAAAAAAAAGAATAAATAAACTCATGATTGGGAAAATAGATGAAGTAATAAAAGATACTGAGAAAATTCTGAAGCTAATTCTAGAAAAGAATCAATATGATGTTGCCTCATCAGTTCTGGAAGTGCAAAAAGACCAATCAAAACTTGATCAAACTAAGGTGTGTAATACCCTAAAAATGGTCATCTAAACCATGGGCCCCTAATCTCGACAACATCACCAAGGTCCTAACCAAAGGCAATTAAATCAACCTTGAGCACATTATTAATTCTTTAATCATCAAATATCACATGACAAATCAATTACTCAACATTAACTAAATATTTATTTAATTAATTGAATCATTTCCAAGAATATCATTTTGATCAATTATCCTATTTTAATTTATTAAATATCCTTGCATATTTAATTAATTAATAAATTTGCCATTTAATCATGCAAAAGGAATTAATTTATTACAAAAGAGGAATTAATCACAAAGCAAGGGTTGAATTGAAATTAAACAAAAAGAATTGAATTGAGAGAGAAATCAAACTTGAGATATTATTTCTTTTTCTAAATTTAGAACT
Organism: Cryptomeria japonica; assembly: GCF_030272615.1. NCBI lineage: Eukaryota > Viridiplantae > Streptophyta > Pinopsida > Cupressales > Cupressaceae > Cryptomeria > Cryptomeria japonica. The sequence continues at coordinate 292,881,941 of NC_081415.1, forward strand.
TGAAATCAGAAAAGCAATTAAATTAAATTATTGAATTATTCTCTAAAATTGGAACTCAAAGCTTTTCAGAAAAAGAAGTTCAATTGTATTGAAAAGACCTTTTTCTTGAATAAATTAAATATATGCATGTAATTATCTATTTTTATCACAAATGCATGGAATTAATTAAACCTTATTTCTAATGCAACTTGAACTTCTTATTTGAATGCATTTCAATTAAACTATAATTAGAATCTATCTCAAGGTTAACTGAACCTGATTTCTCAATTATTTTCAATTAATCCTAAATTGAGCCCTTTCTCTTGTAATTCTCTATAAATACAGTCTTCATCTCTCATTTCAATTCACCCCAGAGATTTTTGAGAACAAACTTGGAGATTATTATCACGCTAATTTTGCTCTGGAGTCATTGAAGATCATTGTGCTTTTTAGATTATTTGCATCCATATTTAGTTTTACTCATCCATATTGCTTGAATATATTATTTGCTTGAATTATTCATCCATTTTGCATCCATATAGTTCATATCATATTGATTAAATCCTTCGTCTTGGTGTAGTCTAGTCACTGGTATTACTTATAAAAATTTGAGAGCAATCTTATACTCGCATCTTTTAGAAGGCAATTAGTCGCTTTGTTATGGTTTATTACTTATTGATTATTGATTACTAAACATACATATAATGACTTAATTGAAGTGTTGTGCTTACAGCTACATACCACTTTTTCACACACACATCTCTGGCACCCACTGTGGGGCCGAAGACTACATTTTTTGGTCTCCAAGACTGACTGCTTATTTTTTTTGTTATTTTCCGGATTTCAGATTTTTTGGATTTTCGTCCGTACGTCTCGTACGAAATTTCCCACAGGCTGAAACAACAAACTGTAGGTGTCATACGAACTAAAATCCTGTCTCGTACGAGGTGAAATCCTATATTGTATGAGTGTTCATACTATCGTACGACTCTGTATTTTCTGGTAAAAAGAAAAAAAGAAAAAAAAAGGGGGCAAAATTTCATGATTTTTATTCATTATTCTGACGATTGACCCTGACTGTTTATTTGTCTATCTCAGAATTTTTCATAGCCTAATCAATTTTTGTAGAATGCTTGTCGCACAAAGACAATATGACTACTAATTCGTTGTCTTTGCAGGTTGCCTGAGGAGAATCGACTAAACATCGTGTATTCTTTAAATTCATTTTTAGGAACCTAAATTGCTATCTGGTTAAATAACAAATCTTTATTTCATGTTTTTAGAAGATTCTAAGAGGTAGGAGAGTATGCTCTTGTCTTTTTCTAGACAATCAGAAATCCAGACCCTTAAGGTTTTTTCTTTGTTTGAGATTTGTACATCTTTAGTAGGTCTGCACTCCTGAGGGGTTGAAAAACTCTTAAAGTCGTTACAGCTGGTGTGAGGGGAACAACCTAAGTGGGAATGGCTAAACACCAAGTACTCCAACCCACTATAAAATAAACATGATTTGATGAAAATCAAGTCAACGACAGTGCTCGGGAATAACTCTCCTTCGTACCTTCGGGTATATTAAACCTTGGTTTTCAAGGTTGGGAGACCTCTTAATTGAGTTTATACCTCGACGGGCCGAACGGATGCCTTACTAGTTCCAATTAAAATTAGAAGCTACTTGGTTCATCTCTGAACGGGGGATAATCTTTGTGCAAGAGAGATAGTAACTCTCCCAAGATACTTGTCATTTCGTGCCCCCATTAGCATTTGGAGTAGGATAATATGGCATTGAGAATCCATTGCGTGAGACTCAGCGGTCATATTCTGATTAGCTATTGGGTGTGTATCTGAGTCTACAAGCAAAGGTTTTCTTTCCTCACCAAATTCCTTAGGGTTTGCATGCTGTGATTGGAGTTACTATTCATACTACGTGTTTTCTGTGTTTCCATCCCTAAAAGAAAAACTGAAATACCAAAATTGGAGAAGACAAGAAACCAACTCAATGATTAGAAACTTTGTCCGTGTCAAAACTAGTCCATCCTAAGTCGAAACTCTGTCCATGTCAGAACTTGTCCATCTTAAATCGAAACTCTGTTCGTGTCAGAACTTGTCCATTTTAAGTCGAAACTTTGTCTATGTCAGAACTAGTCCATCCTAAGTCAAAACTCTATCGGTGTCAAAACTTGTCCTTCCTAAAGTTGAAATTCCGTTGAAAACTAGTCTATCCTGGTCCAAAATCAGTCCATCTCAGAATTGGTCATACTCAGTTGTCATACTCAGCAATCGAAAAAACTCAAAATTTTTAGTCTCTGCTCTGTGAACAGTCATATGAATCTGCCAAATTGTCATCCTACACCACATCCTATATCGTACGAGTCTTGTGATTTCTCGTCCTACTTTACATCCTGTGTCATGTGAGTTTTGTCTTTTGTCATCCTATGTCAGATCCTGTGTCGTATGAGTCATTTCATCTATTGTTTGGCTCAATGTCCTGTGTCATATGAAATAGAACTGCCCTAAGTCTTTTGTCATCCTACATATACCCCTCTATCATACGGTACGAGGCAACAACTCATACAAAACATAATTGTTGTCGTCCTATAGTTGCTAAATTGTCATCCGGCTCAGAAAACCCTATCGTACGAGTCTCTGGTTTTGTCAGAACAAAATAATCAAACTTGCCTAAAAATAGTCTACAACGAACATAATCCTGGTTATCATCATCCTAAGCATAAACAAATCAAGACAGTGTACCTCTGCCATTTGCGTTTCATGATTTGGTTGATCATCTCTCAACTAGTTCAATCAACTACCTATCAAATTTAAGTCACTTGGATAACGTCTTACATAGGATAGATCGTTCTTGAAACCAGACCAAATCTTACACTACTCTTAGAATCAACTTAGATAGACATTTTATACAGGATAGATCTTTCCTGAAACTAGACTGAATCTCAGTTGTTTCTCTCAAACAATACTTTAATAGAACAACTAGCTCTAAAATTGATCTTGACCTCTGCATCACAAACAACTTTAGGTCACACTAATCCATAAAAATGCCTACACAAACCAAGAGTTCTCGTAAGAAAGAAGCCAAAGGCAAAGAACAACCCTTAAAATATCAAGATAATCCATTCTACGTGAAGGATCCACTCACTGACATACCATCGTCATTAGGCGGACCAATTTTTGATGAGCCTAAATCTCCCACTATGTATGAGAGGGAACACAATGACAGAAACAAGGGCGATAATAACATTCCCAAAAATGATAATGATTCCTCATCAAGTGAGACTGACGAAGACACCGAACCTCTAGAAAAAGAAATTTGTGACTGTCAAAAGGATAAATACTTTAGAAAAATGATGAAAGCTATCATGACCCAAGAGAAGGAAGACTATTTCTTAGAACTAGCAAAACAAGGTGCCAAACTTCCTACTGGATATGATGTTTAGACACTCGTTACTAAAAAGGAAGAGTCACCTATACTCATGGTACACAAACAATTACAAGACTTATGAATGGAGATCATAGAAATGAAGAATAAAGATAAGTCCCCAAAATAATATTCTCTGGAAATAATATGTCCCTTTCCATTTGACAAGAATATATACATGCCTCCATTTCCTTCATGAGTGGAGATCCCAAAATTTGACAAATATGATGGTACCTCGGATCCTCAAGATCATGTCAGAGAGTTTTGTGCTGCCTGTATGGAGTTCATGCATGATCAAACGTACCTCATGTGCCTTTTCCCAAGGAGTTTAGGGGGTCAAGCAATGGAATGGTTCTCAAGTCTACCCAAAGGAATACAAATGTTTTAAGAACTAATCCAACTATTTTTGCAACAATACTCATACAACATTCGACATCCTGTGACTATGATCGATCTTTGCAATACTAAATAGAAAACAGGGGAACCTCTTCTTACTTTCCTCCAACGCTGGAGAAAGATGTTCTCTAGGTATCTATGACCTATCTTAGACTCTGAGAAAATGGATATATTTGTCAATAACTTGGTCCCAGAACTAAAATATAGCATACAAATGCAAGTACACCCATCATTTAACAAAATGGTAGATAATACCATTTGAATGGAAGATGTGCTCATAAAGAAGGGGGATATCATGCCTTGGAAAGAAACACAACCAAGATCTAGCTCTAAAGAGAAGAACAAGTATTGGAAATTTGGTAAAGACAACAACAAGAATGTTGTTAACGACGGAGTAGTAGACACTGTTAAAGCTAACTCAAAGCCCACAATATTCAACTTGGCTAGTGGTACACAAGCACTTAAAGATGTTGAGGCTGTATCAGAAAATCCGCCAAAGAAAACAAAATAATGGTTCAAAGAAAAGCCTTGGCTCTCTAAACCTAAGCATGATTTTACTCCTCTTGAAGAATCATATGAATTCGCTTTCAAAAATTTGTTGGCAAACAACTTGATAATGCTACCAGATAACTCCAGACCATATGATCTAGAAGTCAAACCAAGATGGTGGAGAGAAAATGAATACTATGACTTCCATCAGAATAAAGGTCATAACATAAACAATTGCATGAAGCTAAAACATGATATTCAATATCTCATAGATGCTAGTAAAGTTGTTGTTGGGAATCATCCAAATAATGTAGATCATAAAGCATTTAAGGACCCTTTGCCTGTTTACGAACAAGGTGATTCTTCAAAGACCAAAGGAGGTGCCAAGGTAAATTATACTTATACCAATTAGGCAACGTTATCAACATGATTGAGCCTTCCCATTCAGAATATTGCAATGTGATTATAGTGCAAGACAAACCAAATGAATCATGATATGCAAGAGCTCCGACCCATTCTCAGAATAAAGTCACTCTCCAAGGAGCTAGTTCTTCCAACCCAACTCACGCAACATCGAACCCACCAGCCTTGTCAAATAAACAAAAAGAATAAACCTTGGACAAATTTAAAAGGTTAACTTCATCATCATCTTCTGGATATAGCGTTGTTGAACAATTAAAAAGGAAAAATGCTCAAATCTCAATCTTTGAATTGCTAAAACTCTCATCTGCTCACAAAGAGATCCTAGACAATGCCTTGCTCACCACTAATGTTTCAAAAGATTTAGACATTGATCAGTTTTAGACTATGATCAGTTTTAGACTATGGTGGGTCATCTGACTTCACCTCACTATCTGACCTTCTCCGAAGAAGATGACAACTCACTAAATCATCCACATAACCAACCATTGCATATTTTAGCCATGATCCACAAACACAAAGTCAAATGTGTTTTGATAGATGGAGGTGCGGGGTTGAATATCTGTACTTACAGTCTGCTTACACAACTAGGATTCTCTGAAAATGTCATTGATTTCGACAAGAAAATAACAATAAAAGCCTATGATGAAGAAGAAAGGACTTCTAAAGGTCTGGTGTCATTACCAATCAGAGTGGGACCTATAGAGAGAGATGTCCTTTTCCAGGTACTTGATATTCCTTTGTCATACAATATCTTACTAGGCAGGCCGTGGATTCATGAAATGAATGCAGTACCATCAACATACCATCAATGCCAAAAATTCCCCTATAATGGAGTTGAAGTCAGTATTCCTGCTGATACAAATGTCATTTGTAATGCATTGACAAAAGGTACAGATACTTTTGTGCCTCATAATAGGGCAGCCTCTACAAATGAAGATCCAGAAGCGCTGATGAAAGACTTAGAAAATAGATTGAAGATTACAAATACCGGCATGGATGGCTACAAGATAGAACCGGTACTTTCATTAGTTTCTCTCCCTCCATCACCAAAACAGTTGGGCAAGCCATAAGAGGCTATGAGAACACAAAATCCAACTCTGAATACCATGTATGATGGTCTCTTTGTACAATCCTCTACCTCCCTGGTGGATGAAATAGAAGAGGATGTTGTTCTTAACTGGCTCTTTAAGGAAGATAGTCAAAATGAGGAGGTACGACATTGTGAGATTTCCTCAAACCAATATGGTCTTGGCTACAAAATGATTCAACACATGGGATATCCAGGTACTGGTCCTCTGGGCAAACAAAAGGAAGGTATTACTGAACCAATTTAGCTACAAACAAAATCCACAAATGATAAGGCTGGACTGGGATACAATCCGAAAAAGACATCAGACCAAAAACATGTTTCTAAGTCTAAGTGACAGAAAAGGATACCGCCTTCAACATTACAGGAAGTAGACACTCAACAAATAAATGCAAAGTATAGAAAAGAGAGGGAGGAATTCACAGTCAAGAAAGAAGAAATAGTCAGTGCACAAGCTTTGATGGTGTCAGCTACAATAATACAAGACGTTGAGGTCCCAGAAGATATAAGAGATGAAGTAGTAAGAATCAGAGAATTGTTTGCACCACTAAAAGTTCTAGTCACATACATTGGCAGGTAGCAAGTAGACGATTCAGAGACTGAATCAAATGAGTATGAATGGGGTCCTGACCACCTTTGAGACACATCCACTATAGAAACTCTAGAAGAGTCTAGCGGTGTCATAGATGATACTCAAGAGCCGATGCGCATAAAACTAGAGAAAAAAATACAGGAAATTAGACAAAAGAGACAAGCAAATTATGAACAAGGACTGAAAGAAGGAAGAATACCAGAAAGCTTCTCATCTATGTACCCCTATGCTAAAATAGAACAAATCAGGTATAGAACTACAAAAGAAGAATTGGAAGCTACAAAACAAGAACCAATTATCAATCTAGAAGAATTTGAATGGAGTAGATGACAACAAATCATAGAAACATCAAGATCATGTCAACAGGCATGTCAGATACAAATGGCAAATGAACCACAACATGAAGGAACTTGCAGTATTAAAGATGTTGGTGTTGATACCATACATACACTTACTAAATCACTTGAAGAAGAATCGAAAAATTCATCTGATGACTCTGATGATAGTCTTATTTAGGACAATATCCACTCAGCCTCAAATTTGAAATCATCTGATACAAACAATGAAAATCTGTCTACTGATCTTATCGCTGTCAAACCATGATATGACATCCATTCTGGCGTAGTGAATGACATTACAAGTATGTCTATTGGATTAGATCAACTAAATATTAACGTGAACTTTAATAATCATGATTTGACTCTTCCTGGTCTCGAGACACTTACGCAAGGTATTCTTCCAGAACTCGACTTTTTGATCCACCGTTGTGATAACAATACCGTGAATGCTCTTGAACCTGTCCAACATTTATCCTTACTACATCCAGAACTAGTTGACTGTACTTTACAAAACCAACCCATGAATATACCTATTTTTGCCAATGACTATACATTAGCCTATTATCTCAATGCAGTCGAACCTATGGACTCTTCCACCAGTGAATAGAGTGAAAATATGACTAAAGTGGATATCAAGTATCTTAGTCGCAAAAACAAGAAAAATAAAAATAAAAGATCTGATGGCGAAAACCACATTGTGGCAGTATTAGAATCTAAAAAAGAGAAAATAAAGGACGTATCTAAAGTTGAAAACCTCTCTGAGGTGCCTGAAGGTGAGATACTTCATATATTGCCAAGTCATTTCCAGGAAAGGTCCTCCATATTGATTGAGCCAACTCAACCAATGAACATAGGGAGTCAAGAGACACCACACATCATTCATGTAGCTCAATCACTATCAGCAGAAGAATTGAAGGATTTCACTCAGCTATTCTTAGAAAAGAAAATAAAATTTGCATGGACGTACTCCGATATGCTAGGCTTGTATCTTGATCTTATCATGCACCATCTTTCAATCACACCATGAGTAAAATCAGTTAAGCAAAAACTCCATAAGATGCACCCGCATGTAGCACTATTAGTCAAGGTTGAACTAGAAAAATTGCTCAAAGCTGGATTCATCAGAGCTATAGATTATGCCAAATGGATTTCAAACATAGTACCTGTGTCAAAGGCAGAAAAATCTATTAGAGTTTGCATAGACGTCAGAGATCTTAACAAAGCGTGTCTGAAGGATGGCTTTCCATTACCAAACAATGACATGATAGTCGACATGACTGCCAGTTATGAGATGTACTCACTAATGGATGGATTCTCTGGTTACAACCAAATCAAAATAGCTCCCGGAGATCAAGAAAAGACAACATTCACCTATGCATGGGGAACCTTTGATGGAACGTCATGCCATTTGGGCTAAAGAACGCAGGAGCAACCTATCAAAGAGCAGTTACTACCATTTTTCATGATATTATGCATATGAATATGGAAGATTATGTTGATGACACCTTAGTGAAGACTATGAAGAGATCAACACATATTCAAGAGTTAGGTCCTATACTAGACAGAATGGAAAAGTTCAAACTCTGATTAAATCCAAAGAAGTGTGTGCATTCAGAGTGACATCTGGTAAACTACTTGGCTACATCATTTCAAAGAAGGGAATTGAGGTTGATCCTGAGAAGGTCCAATCCACAATGGAAATGCTGCCTCCAAAGAACATCAGTCAAATGAGAAGTCTACATGGACATCTCCAATCCATTAGAAGATTCATTTCTCAGCTAGCAGACAAAGCTCAACCTTTCACAAAGGTATTGAGAAAAGGAGTAAATTACAACTGGGATAAGCAGTGTGAACAACATCTTCAGCAAATCAAAGAGTACCTATCAAATCCACCGATATTGATGCCACCGATTCAGGGTAAACCACTAATCTTATATATATCAACAACTGATTCATCACTGGGGGCACTTTTGACACAACAAGATGACAACAAAAAGGAACGAGCTATTTATTATATTAGTAGGACATTGGTGTCTTATGAAATGAACTGCACTATAATAGAAAAAGCATGCTTGGCATTAGTCTTTGCATCACAAAAACTAAGACACTACATGCTAGCACAGTCAGTCAAGTTGGTGGCCAAAATTGATCCACTCAAATATCTTCTCAATAAAGCAACACTTATAGGAAGATTGGCGAAATGGGTTACAATCCTTATGGAGTTTGACATTGAATACGTGGAATGCAAAGCCATAAAAGGATAGGTAATTGCTGATCAACTTGCTGAAGCTCTGCTTGAGGACACTCAACTACTACATATAGAGTTTTTGGATGAATCAATAATGCACCTTACTCAACAACCCTGGAAGATGTTCTTTGATGGGTCCTTTACCCAAAATAGTTCTGGTGCTGGAATATTGTTTATTACTCCTCAAAAGTATTCAATCCCAAAGTCTTATAAGATTTTATTCCCCTACACAAACAACATTGCAAAATATGAAGCTTTAGCAAATGGAATGAAGCTAGTCATTGAATGGAAGGTTGCTGAATTGTATATCTATAGAGATTCTTAGCTGGTAGTTAACCAAATCAATGATACATATCAGACTCGAGATGAGAAACTGATGCCTTATAAGAGAATGGTTGATGATCTTAAGAAGTACTTTTCTTTTGTATCATTCCAACAGATTCCTAGATCCGCAAATAGAGCAGCCGATGCTATGGCCACCTTGGCATCTATACCTGAGTTACAAGAGTCCAATTTTCGCTTTGAATTCTTGGTGGAAGAGTTACATTACATGACATATGATTCCCCCGAGACCCAAGTAGTATGTTCTATTATTGGACATGACTCATCTCGATACAACCACATCTACTCCTATCTACGCGACCAAATTATCCCCCAAAACCTTACTCATAATGAGAAAAGAAACCTAACTCGAAGTGCTTCACGGTATCTTATCATAGCTAACAATTTATTTAGATGAGGTTTGGACAGTACATTACTTAGATGTCTAGAAAATGAAGAATCTAAACATGCATTATCGAAAGTCCATGAAGGTATTTGTGGATCTCATTTGAATGGTCTTACTTTAGCTCGGAAACTACTACGGGTTGGCTACTACTGGCTAGACATGGAAAAAGATGTCATTAAATTTTCTAAGACTTGTGAGAAATGTCAGCTTCATGGAAATCTCATACATGCCCTGGCAAGGGATCTCATACCATTCATTACACACTGGCCTTTTCAGCAATGGGCCTTTGATCTCATTGGTCAGATATATCCTACATCATCCAATGGACATAAATTCATCATAACAGCCATGAAGTATTTCACCAAGTGGGTAGAGGCGGTTATGCTCATCAAAGCAACCGATAAACAAGTCGCCTTGTTCATCCTAAACTATATCATTTGCAGGTATGGGATACCTTCATCCATTGTGACTGATAATGGAGGATAGTTTAAGAATAAAGATCTGGACAAGCTTTGTGAGAAATTCAAAATAAAACAACACTGGTCATCAGTATATTACCATCAAGGTAATGGACAAGCTGAGGCATCTAACAAAAACCAATTGACTATCTTGCATAGAATAGTGAACAAATCTGGGAAGGATTGGCATCTGCAGCTCAATCTTGCACTATGGGCTTACAGAACAAGTATCAGAACACCTATTGGGGCTACACCTTTCTCTTTGGTGTATGGGTCCGAAGCAGTATTACCTATTGAAGTAGAAATACCATCTCTAAGAGTTTCTTTACAAGGTCTTGTTACTGATGAAGATCATAGAATATCTAGATTGCAAGAAGTCGAATTGCTGGATGAGCGTCGACAAGTGGCGTTTGATCATCTTAGAGTATATTAGAAGAGAATGTCTAGAGGATATAACAAGGAAGTTAGACAAAGATAATTTCAGGTTGGTGACCTAGTTCTGAGAGAAAATCCAAAAAATCAATAATTTCGAGACAATAAAAGGAAGTTTGAACCCAACTGGATGGGTTCCTACATCGTTATTGTAGTATTTAGATTTGGTGCCTATAAACTCTCAAACTCAGAAGGTGAACAACTCCGTGAACCGATTAATACCATCCACTTGAAGAAATTCTTCGCTTATCATTCTTTATGCTATCAACATGTACAATTGGAAAAAGTCCTAAAGAAATCCTAAAAAGTCCTGAAAAGAAAAAAAAATAAAAATCAGAAAAATCATAAAATACAAAAAAAAAAAAAGAAAAAAAAAAAAATAAATTGAGAAAATGCCCTGGTGAAAACCTGGTAAACATGCACCTTGGTAAAAAAAAAGAAATGAATCTCTGCCAAGCAGGTGAAAACCTGGTGTTAGTCTCAAATTTTGATTTCCCTCTTATCCCCTATAAGAAAATGAATAAACCTGTCTGCATACGAAGAGATCAAGGAAAAAGGAACCTTAGAGTAACATATAACAAGGTTTTGAGAACCTTCTACACTTTGAACTTATCCAAAGTTCAGGTGGGTATACCTTCTGTGAATATCTTCACACTTTAAAATTGAGATCCATAGTAAACCAGTGCTAAAAGACCCGTGGACTTCATCACCTCAATGAAACTGAAACACTAAAGGAAAAACTTGCATTCATTTTCAGTATTGATCTTCAAGAAAAGATAGAAAGAAATCCTACAATCTGATACCAGTGCCTTATCTGGGCTACAGAGTCACCTAAATCAAACAATAACTCTCAAAACAGAACACTCATATACATCTCATCATTTTGGCTTTTATGAATCCCATACATGCCTAACATATATATAGATCCTCTCCCATTCAACTAAAATAATTCATCAGATTCATAGCAACAAACAATAGACTTGCTGACAGAAGTATTTCATGCACATTCAATCCCGCTCCTGAAGAGAAAAGCTAGAAATAACATCTACAAGATTGCCTTACAATCCATGTTCAATCGAATAACCCTAAATTATCCAAATGAAACCAGCAAACTAAAGAATGCACATCAGAAGACAAAGGAATTTTAGGCCTAAAACTTTGATCTGTATATTCATATTCATTCCTGGAAAATATTACATAACTCAGAGTAATCTCCTTAAAACCAGAAAAAGGTCCTAAATATATTTTGCCAGAGTTTCTTTACAAAATTCTTATGATGCCTTTTACACTAGTCCTGGTATCCATTTATAACATTATGGATGCATACAAGCTTCAGATATTCCTAGAAAGGTTTGTTACAAACCGCAATACTCTCCAAGAAAAAGTTACAAGTCTTTTTCAATATCAATGACCTCTTCCGTTTGTTGTTCTGCTACAACCTTTTCTATCTGCTCCAGAGTATCTTCTTGTTGTCTGATATATTTATCCTTCCACTCCTGGAACACATCATCACTTGGCCAAGCAAAGTTGATAATCTTTTGTTTCATTCCTTCTAGCCTTTTCCAAGTGACCCTTAACTACCCAATTTCTGTTTCTATGAAACCATAATGTGATTTCACCTTTTCAATTTCTTCAATTGTTTGGACAAACAAGGATGTGTCATCAGTGTTAATGATTTCATTAACCCTTTGAGACAATTTGTGGTCCAGCTCTTCTAGCCATACCTTCTCCTCTTTTAACCGAATTGGACCGACAAAACCACCTGGAAACAATTCATATTTGTGATCTCAATATTCTTTTCTATATAGTTGGGCTTTTCTTTTTACACCCGCCCTTTCCTCTGAGAGTATATTCATTTCTTTTATAAACTCACTAGGGGACCTAAGATTATCATTTTCCTTTGCATCTGCATGGGATGAGCACATAAGCTCTAACTCCTTATCTCTAGGCATCCACTTATTAAGGATTGGTTCCAAGGTGGTTTCATCCTCTCTTAATTCAGTTAGGATATTCAAGATCCTTTTCATAGAAATGTGTATAACCGAGGGCTTGACCGAATCAACAAACTTCAAAATTGTGGCTTTTATCTTTTCTTCATACTTGCTTGCAAACAAGACTTGAGCTTGTTTCAACTTTTCCAACTCATGTTGGACAGTTTCAGCTGACTGGAAACCATAAGGCATAGGAGAAGGGGGATATTCTATAATGGGACTGGTAGGTGGAGGTCTTGCTAGAGAGGAGGCTATTAGGAGAGTAGAGGATTCACCTGGATTGTGGTGACCTGCCAACTGACTCTGAAGTCTAGCAATAATACTGTCTCTGTTGGCTAATCTTTCTTTGGCCTCATTGTAAGCCTTTAAGATGGTTTCCAATTTTAATTGGAGATTTGCCTTCTCTTTTGCCTCCTTTTCTGCTACTGCCACACTGAACTTTGCAGTTTCCAAGACCGTGCTTGCAGCTTCCACCACCCCTGTATCTTGGACTCTTCTTACAATCATGCCTCCTAGGAGACTAGAATCTGATACACCTTTACTCCTTTTAATCTCATCTTTCTTCAGTGACCACATGACTAGAGCAACATTATCCTTGCTAAAGGTCACTCCTTCCATGGGTTTTGTTTCCTTCCTTACTGCTTCAAGGACCAGAGCGTCAGCTATATCTCATTCAGGGAGGATTAAAACACTAGCCTTAGACACCATCTCTCTTCCCTTCTCAGGAGTAATAGTTTTAAACTCCTCAATCATTTCTTGCTTTACCTCTTCTTCCACCTGAGTTATATCCCTATGAGGCTGCTCACTCTTCCTTTGCTCACATCTGGCTTTGAATTGTTCCATATTTTGCTTCCACACAAATTGCATGAAAGCCCCTATTGTAACAAAATTACTGTCAGCCAGGAACTCCTCATTGGCTTGCTTAACAATAAGGTTTAATTCTTTTCCCTTTAGCTCACCATCAGTCAAGTTCATTTCAATACTAGGTGGCTCTTCTGGCATCCCCTCTTGGGTCTCCTCATATGTGTAGGCAATCTCCCCGAGACTCCCTAACTGTAACAACTGCTCGGCCACTGCCTGCTCATCTCCTATATGGATAGGGGACTGAGATGGAGAATACAAAGGCTCAATGGTTTGCACTTCCTTTCCTACCCTTTGCCTTTTAGGGGAGTCTTGGATGTCAATGACATCCTCAATTTCTCTTTTCCCTCTTGAAGTGGAAGGCTCACCTGTCGCTGGCATCATCACACTATACTTTGATCTCTTATGCAACACATAATCACCAGGTGGGATAGCCTTAGCAAAAGCAGGCTCAGCTAGGACCAATTTAACCTTATTAGGATCATTTTGCATTATAGCCTCCCTTTTTTCTTTCAAGGTTTGCATGAGGTCTTCAAAATAAAGAACCAAGAATTTGATTTTCTCCTCAAAGGGATTGAAACTAGAGAGAGGGTCATAACTGCTATCAAATTGATGAATGAAATCAAGAGCCCTTTTATATGCGACCCACTTCTCTTTTCTCAGTTCTTTCTCATCCAAACTAAATTCATTTCTAATAAAATCTTCAGGGAACTAAAATTGGTGAGGCCTACCTTTACACACTACCCTCTTTCTAAACATGCTGTTGAAAAAATCTTCAGGGTCTGTACATCTTGAAACTGTAGTTGACAACCTATATGGCTTAAAGAATTCTTCAAAATATTTCCAGCCACCTTTAGTGATTACAAAATGATGGGCAACAGTAATGGTTGGGAAAATGGTCCCTTTACCCCTATTTGTTAGCTCTGCCTCTTATACACCTCCAATTTGCCTCAAGACTTCTGCAATCCCTATCTTCAATGGGACCTGATAGGGTAATAGATAAGGAGTACCTTTGAAACCATACACTCTGAAAATGGTAGAAACAGGGTACAAATACATATCTCCCCAATTGTGAACAATTTTAATACCCTTAGCAAACTCTTTAGGCCTGAGGAATTCCAAGAGAGCCTTAGGAATCCTAGGGTTCTCTATGCAAAAAAGAAATCTAATCTTAGATGCAAAGCATCTATCAAACTTTTAAAAACTACCATCCTCCCTATCCCAAGATAAAATAGTGCTCCAAAGTTGAACAGCCATCTCTTCCTTATCTTTTACCTTAACCAAATCCATTTCCTTTGCAAAATAGTCAACACCCTTGAACAAAAACATGTGCATAAGAAGGGAATACCATCCAAATGATTTGTCCACCTTACTATTTTTTATCCCTACTAGTCCTGCATGAATTGCATCAGTAAGGTATGTCGCATAATCAAATGTTATTTATAGAGAGGGGTTTAGAATTTGTGCAATCATCAGCATATAATGGGTTGGCATGTTTTTCTCAGCATCTTCTCCAAAAATCTGACACAGTGCCCAATACATACCCTTAGCTCTTAGAGTAAATAGATTCAAGGAGAAAGGTTCCATCGTACTGGGGCCTACAACTGTTAACCCTCCTATCTTAACAAAGAACTCTTTCAATGGGCCACTCCTAAGATGATCCCTTTGAGCATTATAGATCTAGGCTAATGACTCAAAATCAATAGGTTCTAACAGATTTGAAGCTTCATTGAGCTTAAATACATTTCTGAATTCATCATCATTTATTTCAATCAGGGCTGATCCCTTCACATTCCTGATACATCTAGCTATAGGGTCATAATTCTGTGTAATTAGGGTCAACAAATCTACATCCATGAATACACCAGGGACCACAAGCTTCCCCACATCCAATTCCCATATGCTATTTAAAGGGGCAAGGGAATGTCTTTGACCAAAACCTACTTTGAACAATCCTAAACCTTACATCCCTATTTCTGGATCCCTTAACCAATTACCTTTATCATATAAGCCATCCCCAATTCTAAGATGAGGGTTCTTTGGTACTAATTCTTTAGCTTTAGCCCCGACATTGGTCGACATAGTTAACTGTTCCAAAAAATCATCACAAATGTTC
Organism: Cryptomeria japonica; assembly: GCF_030272615.1. Lineage (NCBI taxonomy): Eukaryota > Viridiplantae > Streptophyta > Pinopsida > Cupressales > Cupressaceae > Cryptomeria > Cryptomeria japonica. The sequence continues at coordinate 292,897,505 of NC_081415.1, forward strand.
CTTTCCTGGTAATTCACTTTTCCTATCAACTCCCTTCTTGGTGCCATCTTGATAATGCAACTATATCAATTGAGACACACACAGACCTCTAATGAAACAATTCACATAACAATCACTGAATTCAGACCAGAATTAGCAAGAAAAAACACAAAAACCTGATATTCGCTTGAAGAAAACCGCTCTGCATCAATTGCTCTGCAACAGACTCGTTGAAATGATGCCAACATTCAAGTTGATGTGGACTCTAATACGGCAAGTTGGCATTGAATTTTAGAAATTAATCCCGCATGCTTCAGCCATCACCTCAGAATTGAATTCACAAATCGAATTCAAAAACAGGCTCCAACGGATCATAAATTCTCTGAGTATTTCCTTTGTTTCATTGTTTTGCTATTTCGCGGGCCTTAAACCCTCTGCACCTTTCTTTCATGAAACAATGACAACCGTTGGATCATGGGAACTTGCGTTGATTTTACTCCGTCCGGTCTTTCTGTGTTAGTGACGGGCCCTACCTTCTTTTCGCTACTTCGCGGGCCTTAAACCATGTGCAATTTTCTTTCATGAAGCAACGTCGGCCATTAGATCATGATCTACTTGCCCGATCTTTATCTCCAACAATGACCGTTAGTCTTATTAACTAACCGCGCATCACCTTGACGACTAATGATTTTCGCCATTTCATAGAGACTAAATTACAGGCATCTTCGGGTCATGAAACAACGACAACCGTTGGATTGACTACGAGATGAACACCTTTTAACATACTTTAGACCCTTCAAGTGGGCCCTTTATCTCATCACCAGTTAACAAATGCCACGTGGCAGTCGACCATTTGCTCAGGAAGTTCCATCAAGTTCCATTCTGAAACCGCCATGTGTTTTACTTCACTATTCTCCACATAACTACCGGTTGACACAAGGCGGGCCCTCATTGTACCCTTCAGAGGCATGCGCACTTGACAAGTCACTCTTACACTCCACGGAACAAACCATCTGTCCTGCCATGTCATGCGTATAATACCCTAAAATTGGTCATCTAAACCATGGGCCCCTAATCTCGACAACATCACCAAGGTCCTAACCAAAGGCAATTAAATCAATCTTGAGCACATTATTAATTCTTTAATTATCAAAAATCACATGGCAAATCAACTACTCAAATCATTTCCAATAATATCATTTTGATCAATTATCCCATTTTAATTTATTAAATATCCTTGCATATTTAATTAATTAATAAATTTGCCATTCAATCATGCAAGATGAATTAATTTATTACAAAAGATGAATTAATTTATTACAAAGAGTTGAATTGAAAATAAAACAAAAAAAAAAGAAGAATTGAATTGAGAGAGAAATCAAACTTGAGATATTATTTCTTTTTATAAATTTAGAACTTGAAATCAGAAAAGCAATTTAATTGAATTATTCTCTAAAATTGGAACTCAAAGCTTTTCAGAAAAAGAAGTTCAGTTGCATTGAAAAGACCTTTTTCTTGAATAAATTAAAGAATTATCTATGTTTATCCTATATGCATGGAATTAATTTATTATTATTTTCCAATGCAACTTGGACTTCTAATTTGAATGCATTTAAATTAAACTATAATTGGAATCTATCTCAAGGTTAACTAAACATGATTTCTCAATTATTTTCAATTTATCCTAAATTGAGCTTTTTCTCTTGTGATTCTCTATAAATTCAGTCTTCAACTCTCATTCCAATTCACCCCAGAGATTTTTGAGAACACGCTTGGAGATTATTATCATGCTAATTTTTCTCTGGAGTCATTAAAGATTATTGTGCTTTTTACATTATACGGCTCTGGTGCCTATCAACTCTCAAACTCTTCCACCAGGAAATCAAAGCGAAAATTGGACTCCTATAACTCAGGTATAGATGCCAAGGTGGCCATAGCATCTGCTGCTCTATTCACTGATCTAGGAATCTATTGGAATGATACAAAAGCAAAGTACTTCTTGAGATCGTCCACCATCCTCTTGTAAGGCATCAATTTCTCATCTCAAGTCTGATATGTATTGTTGATTTGATTGATGACCAGCTGAGAATCTCCATAGACATGTAATTCAGCAACCTTCCATTCAATGGCTAGTTTTATTCCATTCACTAAAGCTTCATATTCTGCAATGTTGTTTGTGCAAGGGAATATAATCTTATAAGACTTTGGAATTGAATACTTCTGAGGAGTAATAAATAATATGCCAGCACCTGAACCATTTTGAGTAAAGGAACCATCGAAGAACATCTTCTAGGTTTGTTGAGTAAGATGCATTATTGATTCATCTGGGAACTCGATGTGTAGTGGTTGAGTATCCTCAAGTGGAGCTTCAACAAGTTGATCAACAATTACCTATCCTTTTATGGCTTTGCATTCCACATATTCAATGTCAAACTCTGTAAGGATCATAACCCATTTCGCCAATCTTCTGGTGAGTGTTGGTTTATTAAGAAGATACTTAAGTGGATCGATTTTGGCCACCAACTTGACTGAATGTGCTAGCATATAGTGCCTTAGTTTCTGTGATGCAAAGACTAATGCCAAGCATGCTTTTTCTATTATACTGTAGCTCATTTCATAAGACACCAATGTCCTGCTGATGTAATAAATAGCTCTTTCCTTTTTGTTGTCATCTTGTTGCACCATAAGTGCCCCCAATGATGAATCAGTTGCTGATATATATAAGATTAGTGGCTTACCTTGAATAGGTGGCATCAATATCGGTGGATTAGACAAGTACTCTTTTATCTGTTGAAGATGTTGTTCACATTGCTGATCCTAGTTGTATATTATTCCTTTTCTCAATACTTTTGTAACAGTTGAGCCTTGTCTGCTAGCTGAGAAATGAATCTTCTAATGGATTGGAGATGTCCCTATAGACTTCTCATTTGATTGATGTTCTTTGGAGGCGGCATTTCCATTATAGCTTGGACCTTCTCAGGATCGACCTCGATTCCCTTCTGAAATGATGTAGCCAAGTAGTTTACTAGATGTCACTCCGAATGCACACTTCTTTGGATTTAATCAGAGCTTGAACTTTTCCATTCTGTCAAGTATAGGACCTAACTCTTGAATATGCGTTGATCTTTTCATAGTCTTCACTAAGGTGTTATCAACATAATCTTCCATATTCTTATGTATCATGTCATGAAAGATGGTTGTAACTGCTCTTTGATAGGTCGCCCCTACGTTCTTTAACCCAAATGGCATAACATTCTAGCAAAAGGTTCCCCATGCACAGGTGAAAGCTGTCTTTTCTTGATCTCCAGGAGTGATTTTAATCTGATTGTAGCCAGAAAATCTGTCCATTAGTGAGTACATCTCATACCCAGCTGTCATGTCAACTATCATATCAATATTTGGCAATGGAAAGTCATCCTTCAGACATGCTTTGTTAAGATCTCTAAAATCTGTACAAACTCTGATAGATTTATCTGCCTTCGACATGGGCACTATGTTGGAAATCCATTCAGCATAATCTATTGCTCTAATAAATCCAACTTTGAGTAGTTTCTCTAGTTCAGCTTTGACCAATAACACTACATGTGGGTGCATCTTACAGAGTTTTTTCTTAACTGGTTTTATGCCTGGAGTGATTGAGAGATGGTGCATAATGAGATCAGGATCCAAGCCTGGCATATCAGAGTACGTCCATGCAGAGTTTATTTTCTTTTCTAAGAATAGCCGAGTGAACTCCTTCAATTCTTTTGTTGATAGTGATTGAGCTACGTGAATGATTTGTGGTGCCTCTTGATTCCTGATATTCACTAGTTGAGTTGGCTCAATCAATATGGAAGACCGCTCCTCAAAATGACTGGGCAGTATACCAAGTATCTCACCTTCAGGCGCCTCAAAGAGGTTTTCACCTTTAGGTACGTCCTTTATTTTCTCTCTTTTAGATTCTGACACCGCCACAATATGGTTTTCGCCATTAGATATTTTATTTTTATTTTTCTTTTTTTTGTGACTAAGATACTTGATATCTGCTTCAGTCATATTTTCACTTTGTTCACTGGTGGAAGAGTTTATAGGTTCGACTGCATTGAGATAATAGGATAATGTATAGTCATTGGAAAAAGTAGGTGTATCCATGGGTTGATTCTCTAAAGTACAGTCAATCAATTTGAGATGTACTAAGGACAAATTTTGGATAGGTTCAAGAGCATTCACGGTATTGTTATCATAGCTGTGGATCGAAAAGTTGAGTTCCAGAATGATACCTTACGTAAGTGTCTCAAGACCAGGAAGAGTCAGATCATGATTATTAAAGTTCATGTTAATATTTAATTGATCTAATCCAATAGACATACTCGTAACATCGTTTACTATGCCGGGCTGGACGTCATATCATGGTTTAACAATAATAAGACTAGTATGCAACTTTTCATTGTTTGTATCAGATGATTCAGAAATTGAGGCTGAGTGGATATCATCATGAATAGAACTGTCATCAGAGTCATCAGAGTCATCAGATGAAGTTTCCAAGTCTCTTTTAGGTGATTTAGTAAGCATATGTATGGTATCAATACTAACATCTTTAATGCTACAAGTTCCTTCATGTTGTGGTTCATTTGTCATTTGTATCTGACACACCTGTTGACATGATCTCATTGTTTCTGTGATTTGTTGTCGTCTACTCCATTTAGCTTCTTCTGGACTGATGACTGGTTCTTGTTTTGTAGCTTCCAACTCTTCCTGTGTAGTACTATAACTGATTTGTTCTATTTTAGGATAAGGGCACATAGATGAGAAGCTTTCTGGTATTCTTCCTTCTTTCAATCCTTGTTCATAATTTGCTTGCCTCTTTTGTCTAATTTCTTGTATTTCCTTCTCTAGTTTTATGCGCATCAACTCTTGAGTATCATCTATGACACCACTAGATTCTTTTGGAGTTTTTGTAGTGGATGTGTCTGAAAGATAGTCAAGACCCCATTCATACTCGTTTGAATCAGTCTCTGAATCATCTACTTGTTGCCTGCCAGTCTATGTGACTGGAACTTTTAATGGTGCAAACAATTCTCTGATTCTTACGACTTCATCTCTTATATCCTCAAGAATCTCAACTTCTTGTATTATCGTAGCTGATACCATTGAAGCTTGAGCACTGACTATTTCTTCTTTCTTGACTGTTGACTCCTCTTTCTCTTTTCTACAATCTACTTTTGTTTGTTTAGTGTCTGCCTCATGTAATGTTAAAGGTGATATCTTTTTCGAACACTTAGACTTAGAAACATGTTTTTGTTCTGATGTCTTTTTCGGATTGTATCCCAGTCAAGCCTTATCATGTGTGGATTTGGTTAGTAAGCAATAATCAATAATGTCTTCATCCATTTTACATCCATTATTGCTTGCATCCATTGTTGCTTGAATTGATTATTATTGCTTGAATTATTCATCCATCTTGCATCCATATAGCTTAATATCATATAGATTAAATCCTTCGTCTTGGTGTAGTCTAGTCACTGGTATTGCTTATAAAAATCTGAGAGCAATCTTATACTCGCATCTTTTAGAAGGCAATTAGTTGCTTTGCCATGGTTTATTTCTTATTGATTATTAATTACTAAACATGCATATAATGACTTAATTGATTGGGGCATACTCATTATAATGTGCTCAAGATTGATTTAATTGCCTTTGGTTAGGACCTTGGTGATGTTGTTGAGATTAGGGGCCCATGGTTTAGATGACCAATTTTAGGGTATTACAATGCCTTCGTGTCCGCCACACGGACCTACCACTGGACTGCCAGCTAAGTGCCATCGAACCTGTCACTTGTCTTTCATCATTTCATGATCACTAATCTCCGCTTTACTTTAGGCCATGAATCCACAACAACCATTTGATTAAATCATACTTAATCGGTCATTAACTTTATGACCTGCCTGTCCTTTGGGCCCACCACCTTTTCGCTACTTCGCAAAAGGTAGAACACGTGCATCTTTTGGCCGCGAATCAACGCAAGCCATTGATCCTTTCTAAAATGATCATCCTTTAACCAAAGAATCCGCTCGCCTCCGGGACCCGCCATGTGTTTTCGCTGTTTCATAGAACTTATTTCACGTGCATCTTGGGCTAGCGAATCAACGTGAGCCATTAGATTTAAAACAAGATGCAGTCCTTTTATCTGACGGTCAATCCATTTGGTCGGGCCCGCCAAACCTTTTCGCTACTTCGTGAAACTTAACTTTCTGACATCTCTGCTTAACGAAACAATGACAACCGCAAGATTAACAATGAGTTGCACAATAATTAAGGGCCTCGACAACATTAAAACATGATAAAGGTAAAGGTACACAGATTTAAAATACTTAAGGGACCACCTAGGGAAATAACTAATGGGGGGACACTTTTCATGATAGACCAACCCTTCTTTAAGTGGCAAAAGTAACTCAGAAATAGAACATAAGAGTTTTTTGCAAACACAGGACAGGTTAAAACTCAAAAACCTTAAACCCTCTTCTAACCCAAGAAAATCAGAGGCAATAAGGCTATACTAGACACATTTTTATGCAGACTCCTAGCCAATTATGGAACAAGAATATCCAATTTTAAATAGTGATAACAATGGCTCTGACTGGGGATGGTTGATTGCAAGATCAACACAAGAATTCAAAAACTCTCTTGAGAACAGACCAAAACAAGCCCAAAAACAACAACAAAAGCAAACCTAAATATGTACAAACTAAGATCTACTGTGCATGGACATTAAGAGAAGTAATGTATTAGGAATTGTCCATGCACTGGAAATTCTTGTACTTCATCATTCATATTCTACAAAAAATTTGAATCCTTTCCATTAAGATCACAAACCACAGAGGGGCCTATCCATAATGACTCAATTTTTTTGTGTTTTCCCTTATCTTGTCCTTTTGCATTGCACTGAAGAACCACATCACCAATTTGAAATTTTCTCAATGAGGTCCTTTTGTCGAATAGATATTTTGACTACAATTGGATCTTCAAATTCCTCTTGTGAGCCAAAGTTCTAATTTCTTCTATCTCCACCATCTGAATCATCCGGTCTTCCATAGGTTTAGATAACTCCATGTCTTCAGCTTGTAGGAACTTATACACTAGAAGAAGATTATTGACTAGCACCCTAGATTGCATACCATAGACCAACTCAAAAGGTGAGACACCAATTGCTCTCTTAACAATAACCCTATTTGCCCAAAGGGCTAATTTCAACTTCTGGTCCCAAGACCTTTTATTTTCCTCCAAGATTTTCTTAATAATGTTCAAGAGGCTTTTATTACTTGATTCAGCTTGCCCACTACCCTGAGGATGGTAAGGTGAAGAGTAGGACATAACTATTCCATGGCTGGTGCAAAATTCAACAAACTCTTCTGACTTGAAACTCATGGCATTGTCCATCACTATTTTGACAAAGACTCTGAATCTAGTTATGACATTATCCATAAGGAAGTCAATAGCAACCTTACTTGTGGCTCTCCTAGTGGGTATAGCTTCAATCCATTTGGTAAAATAATCAGTAGCTACTATAATCCACCTATGGCCTCTTCCCGATTTCTCAACAATTTCTCCAATAAAATCAATGCCCCATTGGACAAAAGGTTCTTCCACTGTGACTAGGTTGAGGGGTAAAGCTCCCTCATACTTCAATTTTGATGAAAAATTCTGGCATGGGTCACATCTCCGGACATGCTCATGGGCATCTTTAAACAAAGTAGGCCAATAATATCCATCTCGAACTATCTTACCAGCAGTTGTCTTGGCAGAGTAATGACCTCCACACACTCCATCATGCATTTCAGTTAACACTCTCTTAGCCTAGGATTTATCTAAACATATTAGCAATGCCCCATCTCTATTCCACCAAAACAGATCACCCTGAATGAGGAAATATTTCTATGACTTCAACTTCAGAGTTCTTCTCTGGTTATGGGTCATTCCTTCTGAAAATGTTGCATCTCTTAAAAAATGTACTATTTTTGAGTACCAGGGTTGTGTCTCAATACTAGTGACCAGGATGTTCTCAACTTCAACATTATTCACTTCAACATCAAGAAGGTTTGATTCAGCCATAAGCTTTGCAAGGCCTAAACCTCCCACCAATTTAGTGATCTTAATTTCTAAATCAAATTCCTGGATTCTGGTTATCCATCTGCATCTTTTACCTGTGACCTCAGACTGGGATAAAATATCTTTGACAGCCGCATGTGGGAGATAAGCAATTAGTTGTGCATTTACAAGATATGGCCTAAAAGCTTTAATAGCCTTGACCAAAGCATATGCTTGCTTTTCCATAATTTCATACTTTAACTCTGCAGCCTGTAAAGATTTGCTATAAAAAGCTATAGGATGTTCATATCCTTCATTATCCTTTTGTAAAAGAACTACAACCACTGTGTGATATGAAGCAAAAGAAAACAAAGAGAAAGGCTTACTGTAGTCAGGGGACTTCAACACTGGTGCCTCTTGAATAGCCCTTTTGATTTCATCAAAAGCCTTTGAAGCTTCTTGATCCCAACAAAACTTTGTATCCTTTTTAAGCAGTTTAACAATGGGCTTGACTATCTCTACAAAATTTGCAATAAATCTTCTAACAAAATTTACTTTGCCCAAGAAAGATTGGATACCTTTAACATTCTTCAGCTCAGGCACATTGTTTATAGCCTCAATTCTTTCTGGGTCTATTCTTACCCCTTCTTTGGAGACAATATGCCCTAGCAGCTTCCCTTCAGTAACAACAAAATGGCACTTTTTAGGATTTAAGGATACTCCAAATTCCAGAGCTTTATTGAAAACCTGTTCTAAGTGTCCACAATGGTCATCTACCCTTTTGGAGAAGCATGTCAAATCATCTTGATATACTACCATGATAATATTGATGAATTCCTTGAAAGCTACATCCATTGCCCTCTGAAAAGTAGCTCTGACATTCTTCAAACCAAAAGGCATTCTGACATACATGTCCACTCCGAGTCAGTCACCTGTCTCCTAACTACCAAAGAGTTTTTATCACTACGTAAACAAGAAAAAACAACATAACGGAAAACAATCACTAAACAGTTTGAGCTATGAATGAAAATTTTCTTTGTATGCTATCTTTTATATTGGTTTTCGATTATTATCCCTCTGAGTAACTTGAGGAAGTCTATTATGACTAAGAGGGGCAAGGATTGGGGGCATAATATTTTCTTTATTTTCTGCTTGTAGGAATGATCCCAATGATCTGGAAACATCTAAATTAGCTGGGTGTCTGTGATAAGAGCCTTCACAACAAGGTGAAATCGCTTCACATACCTCGACTCCGCTTATTTGTATGCTACAGGGAGGTCCATATCATTTATTTGTTTGTTTTGAGGGAGTTTCTTTATGATGCAATTAGGGTCCCTACGAAATCTATCCAAGGATATGAATAAAAAAGGGTCATTGCAGACAAGATATTACATATTGCACATTGAAAAAGAAAGGAACTCTAATCTGCCTATTGTGTTCATTATGCGCGGTGATGAATCTTAAGCATTTTGCATATCATTTTGGATATCATTTTGCATTTTTGTGAATTTAGAATGATTTCGGTATGGTAATAATCTCTTTATCTTCTGAATGAGAGCTGAAAGCATCATCATTTCTTACGCTAAGTGGTCTATTTATCATCATTTCTTTGATCGAGTATTTGTGTTTTGAGATGTTTAGCTGCATACATAAACATTTAATATAGATTCATACATTTCATTATTCACTCATCTGCATTCATCTTATTGCATAGAAAAATGAAAATGTTGCATTACTCATTACTCATACTCATTCATTTATTTGCATATGAAAAGAAACAAAAATAGACATCTATAATCATTTGCATTACATACATTCATATTGAAAAGAAATGCATACATATAGAATAAAACATATAAAAGACATCTCATAAATGAATCAACACAAGTACGATGAAGTCAAATCGGATCTCGTATATATATATATATATATATCATGTCAAGTCTAAGAGTACAAAATGATGTCAAATGACATATACAAACTCCCACCGGAGCAAGAATCATATATGCTACCAAAAAATGGGTGTGTCTACAAAAAAATATCTGAGCAACAAAAAGAATATCTAGCTTTGGGCCTCTCCCTCATCGCCTGGTGGAAGAGGAGGAGCCTGATGATCGAGATCCTGTCGAGGTGCCCAAGCTCCCTCTGAGCATTCCATATACTGTGAATAGGGGATCACCTGCTGCGCTACTGGAACTGCCACACTATATGCTACAACATAGTCCTACTATTCTGATGCAAAACCTCCTCTTGGAGGGTGTCTTACTCCGCTCTCATCACCGCAACTTGACGATCGCACTCTGCTCTCAGCTCAGCCAATTGCTGATCGCACTCTGCTCTCAGCTCTGTAAGTTGACGATCTCGCTTAGCCCTCACCTCTACAAGCTGCCGGTCTTGCTCTATCAGCTAAGTCTGAGCCAATGTCAAATGTGACTGCAGCTCTACAAGACAGGCTCTCATCGACCACCTTGCGTCCATCCCCTGCTCTCTCGCAGGCTCTCCACCCCCATCTCCACCTCCAGTACCACCCTGCTCATCCCTTCGCTGCCGGACCTATCTCGGAACTACCTGCTCCTCATCAGCTCTACCCAATCTCACTCCTACTCTCCCAAGGAATCCACCCTCACCCCTCTGCTGTCCATCCCCAGCTAGAACCCTGCTGCTACTAGCAACAGGATCACCACCTATTCGCCTCAGAGCCTCGACTCTCTGTCTCTGGCCCTACCTCTGACCCTATCCCTATCCTGGCGCGGGAGCATCATCCTCAATATCCTCTATACGAGGTGCCTGCTCACTCAAATCTGTAAACCTAGGAAAAGGATGCTGTTGGAACCACTCTCTGTACTGGGGCAATACCCCCACATCTGCAACATCATCCATATAGTCCCATCTAAGGCGCTGTAGACCAGTCAGTTCCTGCATAGCCAAGGCATAGGACAACTATGGAGACCATCCCTATCTCTCCTCATCCACATAATGTGCATAAGCTATATACTCCTGGGAGATACCCTGAGGCCTACCATACTGTCTCATCACCCGTGATACAATGAACCACTCAAAATAGTTTGTGATCTCCCAATAAGTGGGCACATAACAAAAAGGTCCTTGCGAACCAGCCGCCAGTCATCCCATGGCTGCAAACCTTTGTAAGGTCTTCACACTACGACTATCAAATCATCTAATTACCACCAGCAAAAATTTGTCTTGCCGAGATGGGGTTGTGTGACATAACCAGCATTACCTATATATAATCGGCTACCCAAGCTCTCTATTATCATCTACTTTTGGCCGACAAATGGGAAGATGCTCCCAAGCCCAAACCTGTAAAATAAATACACCTGCGGGCATGCTCCTACCATCTCTATATACAATCTCATGCATCTCGCGATACATGTGGGCCAATAAGAAAGAACCCCAGCCAAGCCTCTGAGGGGTCTCCATCAATCTCATCAGCATCCTGCTCCAACCACACTGGAAACCCTGCTATCCTCTATCTAGCATCAGAAAACATCTGATAAATCCTGCTAGAACACACGCTAGAGGAAACTCCTCGCTGTATCTACTCATCATAATGTCCCAACTAATGGAACAGGTCAAAATGTCAGGGTCCCTGAAGACATGCCTCACTGCTTGTAATCCTGGAAGGTGTCCTGAATCATAATCCACCTTATCCCTAGCAAAAGGGATATGAAGGATCCTATATACATCCTTGGGAGTGATAGTAAACTCCCCCACTGGCGAATGAAATGTGTTATGCTTTGAATGGAAACGCTCAACCAATGCTGTGAGCATACCGTGATTCACACGGATATTTGGTAAACCAAGAAGATGAGTCAAACCACACAAATCAATATGAGCCTGATCAACCTCTGATAACAGTCATACTAATGTCATGGTGGGAGGATAAACACATCTGAAAAGCACAGGAGGTAATCGAACTTGCAAAAACCCAACAACAGAGCATTGGATAATATTCCAATATGAGCCTACAAGAGAAGTAAAACATCACGAAAATCCAACTAAGTCGAGTGCAAAATCAAAATTTCACGTTTAGACCTTCAAAAATGCTCACTATTTCCTGAATGACAAAACACAGAAGGGCAACATCTCGTACGAGTCAGGAATGGCTCTCGTATGATAAAACATTCCCATACGACAAAATATCAGACACCGCATGACAAAATGGTCTTTTTATAGACATGTTGTACGATACGAGGGTAGGGTCTGAACAACAATTCTAAGGGCTTTAAACGACAAATTAAAATTTAATAGTTACTCATACGAGACAAAATCCTGTCTCGCATGATAAAACATAAAACCCGACCCCAAACATGCGAAAAACTTGAAAAATGAGTAAAAAAATTTCAAAATTGAAAACATAAAGAGGCTTAAGATCAATCACTTACCGCTGGCTCATAGTTTCGGGGTTGATTATGATGTCTCTGGTGCTCAAATCGATGTGTATGAGTAGGGACCACCATTTTCTTCGTAGAAGGCTTTTTGAATTTTCAAACTTGGAGGGTTAAAATGATTTGAAAATGACACTTTTGTCCCATATATAGCCAAAACCCTAATTTTTCAACTTGCTCCGATGGACATGAAAATTGTACCCTTAGCTAATTTTACCATTCTAATTCCATTTTCGGGATTGAAATCAAAATTTGAGATCATTTTGCTAGTCAATTTCACAATTTGGCCCACTTAGCGCTCTTTTCATCAAATGCTCATTCTTTCTTCAAATTGCACTCAATTTCAACGTTGAATATCAATTTCAATTCTACACATCAACTTTACGATCAACTCTGTGCTTAATCTCACTAGTCAACGTCGAATCTTCAAAAAATTCCTCAAAATAATTTTTTTCTCAAATAACTTATTTTCGCCACACAATTGCCTATAATCATGTACCCTCGCTATCTTTCGATTTTGCTCCCGAGGGGGCATACTCGTGACCTTATGACCTCACATCTTCATATGTCGAGAAAATTTACAAATCATTATCAAAAGTCGAGCAAAATCTTTTTAACTAAAAAAAATCAATCAATCATTATTGCTAAGGGGCATCTCAGCTTCATCGCTTCATATCAAGTTGAGATCTCTCGATCATCTGAATCGAATCAATCGCTAGGGGCATATCAGTTTCATCGCTTCAAATCAAGCTGATATTTGTCTTTCATCTGAATCAATCTCTTAACGTTAATCAATTTCATTGCTTTTCATCAAGCTGATTATTCATTTAAACTCAATCAAGGGTTTAAAGAGTATCTTTGATCACACTCAATCTAAGCAGGTGTTCAGTATTCATCACTTTGGATCAAGCTGGACAGTTTATCTTCGCTCATCATATCTTGATCAATCAAGTTCAAGATCAATTTTTATCATCACTCGCTATGTCTAGATCAATCAAGTTCTAGATCAGTAAGATCCGCTTCTTGATCAATCAAGTTCAAGTTCGGTATCTTTTATTTTCTATCATTCCTAAGTTCAATCAAGTTCAGGAACGGTATCACTATAGTCAGAATTAATTTAGCTTCGTGGCTTTGAAACAAGCTAAATACCTTGCTCTTCATCTAGTTCATGATCAATCAAGTTCAGAATTGGTATCTCCTAGACATCACACATTCTTTGAACCAACGCGCTACTCGCACATTAATTCAAAGAGGGGAAAATGTAATACCCTAAAAATGGTCATCTAAACCATGGGCCCCTAATCTCGACAACATCACCAAGGTCCTAACCAAAGGCAATTAAATCAACCTTAAGCACATTATTAATTCTTTAATCATCAAATATCACATGGCAAATCAATTACTCAATATTAATTAAATATTTATTTAATTAATTGAATCATTTCCAAGAATATCATTTTGATCAATTATCCTATTTTAATTTATTAAATATCCTTGCATATTTAATTAATTAATAAATTTGCCATTTAATCGTGCAAAAGGAATTAATTTATTACAAAAGAGGAATTAATCACAAAGCAAGAGTTGAATTGAAATTAAACAAAAAGAATTGAATTGAGAGAGAAATCAAACTTGAGATATTATTTCTTTTTCTAAATTTAGAACTTGAAATCAGAAAAGCAATTAAATTGAATTATTGAATTATTCTCTAAAATTGGAACTCAAAGCTTTTCAGAAAAAGAAGTTCAGTTGTATTGAAAAGACCTTTTTCTTGAATAAATCAAATATATGCATGGAATTATCTATTTTTATCACAAATGCATGGAATTAATTAAACCTTATTTCTAATGCAACTTGAACTTCTTATTTGAATGCATTTCAATCAAACTATAATTGGAATCTATCTCAAGGTTAACTGAACCCGATTTCTCAATTATTTTCAATTAATCCAAAATTGAGCCTTTTCTCTTGTAATTCTCTATAAATTCATTCTTCAGCTCTCACTTCAATTCACCCCAAAGATTTTTGAGAACACACTTGGAGATTATTATCACACTAATTTCGCTCTGGAGTCATTGAAGATCATTGTGCTTTTTAGATTATTTGCATCCATATTTAGTTTTAATCATCCATATTGTTCGAATCCATATTGCTTGAATTATTCATCCATATAGTTAATATCATATTGATTAAATCCTTCGTCTTGGTGTAATCTAGTCACTGGTATTTCTTATAAAAGTTTGAGAGCAATCTTATACTCGCATCTTTTAGAAGACAATTAGTCGCTTTGTTATGGTTTATTACTTATTGATTATTGATTACGAAACATACATATAATGACTCAATTGAAGTGTTGTGCTTATAGCTACAGACCACTTTTTCACAGACACAAGGTGAATGTCTCTTCTATTTTGAAAAAGGTAGGTATGGATGAAGTAAAGGGAGAAGAGTTGAATAAGGGTGAAGAGGAGACAAGAAAAGAAAATGAGGGTAGGGATACTCAAAATCCTTTAGATCTGCCTATGGACACAATGCCATTTGTGGTGTCTCAAGTTCTTGTTGATGATGTAGGTTTAAAATAAGTCAAGGTAGAAATTGATACTGAGGATAAAAAGAATGAAGCAAGAGACACTGCAGAGGATGTAAAATATTTTCCTGAGAAGGATAAGTAGATCTTTGATGATTTGACACTGTCTCAAGGGCTAATCAACTTAGATACTCTCTCTCCCATTTAGAAATTAAAGCTAGCAACATTTGCACAGGCTAAGGCAAGAGAGGAGATCCTTAAATCCCACATTGAGGACAATGAGCTACTAAACCTTGCTTCTGGTATTTTAGGAAAGATAATGCCTACATTTGTAAAGAACACATTAGATTCTCACTTTGGTTAGCTAAAGAGCCTAATAAATTTTGTAAGTACTCATTTTGAATCTTTAGAGAAGTCAGCTGAAGTCAAGGTCCAGAATGAATTCAATGATAAAAGATTCGATGAGTTGAAGAAAATGATTGCTCATGATAGAAGCTTTTTGGATACGTGTGTAAAAAGAACTCAAGATGCCTTATTAGAAGGTGGTAATGTCTAAAAGTCTTGTCTATCACTTTCAAGGTTTGTTGATGAGTTTGAGAATAAGATTAAGGAATATGAGAAATAATTAGTTGATATCTCTCAGTTATTTGATCCATTGACTGTCTCTGTGGCTAGTCAAGAAGCTCAGGTCATATCTTTGCTAGACAAAATTAAGAGCTTTAGCCATGATAGGGAGAAAATCAATGGTAGAGTTAGTGAACTTTAGAGTCTCATTACTCCCAACTTGGACACAATGCTTAGTGCCCTAAAGGAAGCTCAGGATGCCATATCCACGAATGAACCGTCAGATCTTCAATCAGCAGAGATGCTGACATTCCTTTTCAGTGGTCTCATATCAGTTCTGGAGTGTCTCAAGAAAGGTTGGGAAAACCATCTAAGCTCATTAAAAACCATTTTTGCAAATATATTCAAGCTTATATAAGTTAGTAAGGTCTGTGTGTAGATTTGCTACTATATATAGAGTTTTGTGTGAATTTTTGGCATGTGGATCTCTACCTTTTCCATTGATGTCAAAGGGGGATTTTAGGGAAGTGAAAAATGTTGTATACATCTCAGGGGGAGATTTGCAATTTTGAGTTTTGAAATTTATTTCAAGGGGAGTTTCAAAATTTTGAGTTTTGAAGTTTTGGTGCTAAGTTTTGCAGTGTGTTCATATGTTGCTACTGATTCTGACACTTAAGTCATTTTTCACTAAGTATTGCCATCAATGCCAAAGGGGGAGATTGTTGGCAAGAGACACTACATAGGTCATCTGGTGTTATCATTTATGGCAACCCAAGTCTGTGATTCCATCCATAGTGCATGATTTGCTTATACCAGAAATCAAACTAAAGATTTGGTTAAGTTCGGTAAGTTAGAACAGAGCATCCGATAGAGTACAGTATCTTGTTTGGTATTTCTTTTCACATTAATATTTTATGCTGCGGATATAAAGAAAGATAGTTGGATATCTGGAACATCTTATTTCCATAGTTTTGGTATCCAGTGATAATTGTTGTGCATGTTAGAAGATCTGGTGTACTGGTTTTTGAGTTGAACAGTGCAGTATGGCCGACATGTGTAGTTGATCATTGTATGGATTTAATGGAGCAATTTTGATGATTGTTTTTGTGATTGAGGATGTTTAGCCACCATTTGGGAAGCGTGTGGATAATTATTTTTGGTCTACATTAGTATTAGAGATCGGATTTTACCGATAGTTCATACACATTTGGTGAATATGTTAAATGTTCTTGAGTGGACATGTAGCCAATAGGATTTCATGTTGCGGACATATAAGGTTGATATAATCTATCATTTTAAGTATGAAAATTTTGTTAGTGATTGATTGTGTGTAATTTCATGTGCGCAAGGAAGATATCTATGCTCCGGATTTGTGATAGAATAGTGAAATAGAGCATATTGAGATAAGTGCAAAAAAGTGTGATTATTGAGCTTAACCGTAACTATCATCAGGCATTTGTAGATGCTACTTTTTTTTCCATATACTTCATTAATCTATTGTAATATATTTATAGGTAGTGAGCCTTCTTTATTTGAGTAGTGAGCTCTAGGAATTGTGCCTGAATGCATATGCATTTCCCTTTGTAATATTTCTATACTTCTCTAGAGTATATATATTGCGGGTTCATCCCCACCATGGTTTTTCCCTTAACCTGGTTTTTGTTGGCAATTGACACTCAATTGGTTGGTTTCAATATGTTATCATTGATGGTAACATGGTATGTTATTCCAGCTTCATGTTTTGGTTCAGTTGTGTACTGATAGGTACTTCATAGGCACTTCACCGACAACAGCAGGATGGAAGGATTTCTTTGGTTACTAGTAATACAGGCTGACATGGTTTAGAATAAGGTTATCGATATTGAAGACCTACATCTTTTGGATCTGACATTGGCAATTGTTTTTGATATTCATGTATTTATGTTATATAACCGACATGTATATTGATATTGTAATTATATTTGTAAGTCAACATAAGGCATGATAAATTATATAGGGTATATAGGTCAGTTGGTTAGATCATTTTGATATATGATGTGGATGTGTAATTGGGAAGGAAATAATGGAGATGCAAAATATATGGGAGAGATCATGTATATGAGGATATTTATGTAAGGGTTATTCCAGTAAAGGGTTTAGGGTTTCAGACCGGAACAAACAGAGTTTAATCGAAACTATATTCAGGCATAGAAGATGCTATCTTAGTAGTTCATTCATTTCTCCGAATTGTAGTTTGGATTTATATGTAGTCAGTGAGGCTCTTTTTGTGATTGAGAAGTGTGCTCTAGGCTGTAAGCCTTCCTGCAAGTGCATGCCCCTATATTTTGTAATATCTCTTCATATGGCTAGTGGATTGATATTGTGGGTCACAAATCCCATCATGGTTTTTCCTCTTTGAGGTTTTCCATGTATAATTTTGTGTGTTATGGTATTCATTTATGTGATTGGATTATTGGTTGCTTTACTTCTTTCAATTCTATATGTATCGGTATACTAGTTGGTGTATGCATGCTTTAATAAGGTTGAAATTGATCATACGAGAAGAACACTGATTCACCACCCCCTCTCAGTGTTCTTGGATTCCAATAATTGGCATCAGAGCCTTATGCCTTAGAGAAAGTTTAATAGCTTGAGGAAGATCCTGAATCTAGAATCCATGGATATAGGTTTGGAAAAGCAACTTGAGATGGCACTCGAAGATTATGATACTGAAAGGATGAAGAACTCGAAGTTACAAAATGAATTGAATTCTTCTCAGGAATTCATTCTTGTCCTACAAGAGAGGGTGTCATCTATTCAAGCTAAGAGGAAGGAACTTTTGCAAAATCAGGATGATGAAGAGAAAGATGCACTTAAGGAACAATGTCATAAGCTGAGTTAGGAGAATAATGTCATGAGAAATGAAATGCAATAACTATGGGAATGTCTAAGGAGATAGAAGACCAGAAGAAAAAGGAAGAAAATCTTGCTGTATCTCTGAAGAGCAAATTTGAAGAATGTCGTAGGTTGGTTCATGAGAATGATATGTTGAGAACTGATTTAGTACAATCCCAAAGTAATAAACAAGAGCTTGAGAGACAAATGATAATTTTGAAAGATGATCTAACTATTGCAAGTGAGTATAGAGAAAAATTTAAGATAGTTCAGCACAACTAGATGAGTTATTAAAGAGACAAAGGCAGAATGGAGATTCCAGTGGACTTGGATTTGAACAAGGACAAATTTCTAGTATCTCTAATGAAGATCAAAACCATAAGGCACTGGTAAGATAGTTCAATGCTTATAAATTTAATGGTAGATTCTTTTTTTGCAATAAATTTGGCCACATGGCTAGGCAATGTAGAAATAGAGCAAATCAAAACAATAATTTTGCTCCCGGTCAATGTTCTAAATGCAATAAGAATGCTCATAAAATAGAAGATTTCAGAATGAATATAAAATGTCATGCATGTGGAAAATTTGGACTTATGGCTAATCAGTGCAGGTCAAGCATTTATATTAGTTTTAGCAAAGCAATTCAAAAGAACAATGTTACATGTTATGCATGTAATGAGGTTGGACATATTGCTAAATTCTATAGAAGCAGAAATCCATCAGTTGGTAATGGAGGATCAAATGAGAAAGGGAAAGAAAAGGTTAATGAAATCTGACAAGATCATACCCAGAGATGGGTCAGGAAGACTGAAGAACAATCAATAAATGGGAATGCACCGGTTACTTATCCAATAGAGGAGGTTGCTCCTGCACTGACAAGAAGCTCATTTGATAACTGAGGCAGATGCCTTAGGGGTAGGCAAAAATTCATGAAGATGCTGCATATGCCCCGAGAAGAGGTTCTAGAAGATGTTCCAGACATTGGAGATGCTTATTCGACATGGAGATGTTTTATCGAGATCTAGTATTCTCCACCAGAAGTCATTGATGTCAATGAAAGATTAAGGTTTTTATTGGAGGATAAAAGGTTGAATCTACTTCATTTTTTATTACCTTGCATTCAGAAGTGATTAAGGGCAATTTAGAGCAATCAGATATTTTCCTGAGTGATTTCACCAGCAATTGGAAGAAGTCTTTAGGGTTTTTCACTAGCAACGATTCACATGTATTTATATTCAATCATGGAAGTGAGATCATCATCTATACATATCTTTGTTGCAAATCTGACTATTGTTGAGGTCAAGGACTGTCCCAAGTTGACTTTCAAGCAATTTTTGCATGTGGCTATCCTGGACGATTCAGTTGGCACTTTTTCCCATGTCTCCGAAGGAGTCGTATATGTTGAAGATGTAAGAGATTACATCCATTGTCAAATTGAGGATTTGGGAATGACTTATATCAAGAGCATGTATAAAAAATGAGTTAATGGGAGATTTTGGTAAGATTAAACTTGAATTCTAGCATATTGTTGATCTAGGGTTTACCGACATCTGGACATTCCAGAATTCAAAGATGAAATTGTTAGGTATGTTTTGAGCAGAGTGCATGGAGATTTATCTGGTTAGATAGACCATATAAGATTACTAAGGAGGCCATCTAGGCAATCACTGGTTTACCATAGGTTGGGCAATGTTCGGATAAAAAGGTTTCTAATGATCATGTCAACAAGATTACTGACGCAACTTTGGATAGTCGATCTATGAGAATCAATACTATCATCGACACAGACATTAGATTCGGTAGCATGGTCATTGGTTACAAGGTAACTCAATCAAACTGATTGAATTCTATTTCTAGCTCCTGCATTTTTGTAGCTTATAAGATGATGAGAGAAAATGAGAAATTGGATCTATGTGGTTAGATGTTGGATGAACTATTGATAGACCTAGGAAATATTAAAGGAGAAAAGAAGGGGACTTTCCGGTATGGTAACCTAATTGTCTGCTTAAGGCTATTTTTCATCAATGAGATTCTCAGTTTTGGGAAGAGACAATGGGCATTTGATATCCTGGTAGGGAGGCAACTTAATAGTCTATTGCTACATTAGGTAGTCAGAGAGATGACAAAGTATGAGGTTATTTTAAGGCATTCCAGAAGGCTATGAAATCTAGAGAAAGGATTCCTAAGCACATTGTTGAGAAATACTCAACTGACATATGTTTCATGGTGAAGGAAAATGAAATACTCATGGAAGCAGTCAAACCCCAGAAGATTTGGATTGAGGAGATGGGCTATGAAGTTGATACACAAATTTTAGATGCTTATGAAAAGATGTTGATTGACACACCTATTGATGAAGCTAAGAAAACCTGTGGTACTGCTAAGCAGAAGACACAAGAGGTTGAAATTGAGTTCAACTGGAAGAAGAGAGAGAAGCAGGAAGGAAAGGCAATTAAATTTGTTGAAAAAGTTTCACAGGACATCAAAGCATTGATTGATGTTGTCTCAGAGAAATGCAGGAAGAGAAAAGAACCAAAAATGTTTATTGAACCTATTTTAGCTAAATCTGCATCTAAAGATGACACACCCCTGGCATTCAAAAGGGTAATAAGGAAGAAAATAGAAGAAATCAAGGTAGAGGCTAAAAAGAAATTGGTTAGGAAAGTTACATTCAAGTTACTGGCATAGAAACGAGCTCCAAAAGAAACACCTTCTGCTCCATTTGGTACTGGAAGAAGGAAGAAGAAGGGTGACATGGATCTGGCAATTGAATCTGGTAATGTAACTATCATTCCACCAAAGACTTGCACATAGTTAGTTGATGAGATTACTAAAGATGGCATGTTAAAGAATGTATAGTTTTATTATGAACATTTAGAGGATGATGAACAAAGAGAGGTAGATGAAGCAATATTGTTATATTTGGATATTTATAAGAAAGCCTTGATAGAAATTGAAAACCAAATATCAACAAAATTATATGATATGTTAGATGCTAGGAGACTATCAACAATGCAAGAGGACAAGCATATAAAGATACAAGAGTTGTTATTTGTTTGTTTTTCTATTGCTCCAGAGGAGATGGATAAGACACTTGAGGTTGCAGATAGGAAAATCTTTAACAACAAACATAGAATAATCAATCTTATGTTAGGTAGAGTAAATGAGATAATCAAGGAAACCCACAAGGCATGGGTTAAGTTTTTTGAAGAGAACCGTGGTTTTTATACTTCACCGGAATAAAAAAAGATATTGCAGACATCCCGATTGAAGGAAAAGGAAAGGGTATCATGTGTACTTCACCCTCAATTTTGAAAAATATTAAGATAGTGGAAATTAAGCCCCCGATAGATACAAATGTATAGGCAAATGTTGAGATACCAACAAATACAAATAATCTAAAGGTTGATAATATACATGATCCTAATGTTGAGGACAACAGTCCTCCGGATACAAATGTACAGGATGAGGTTATAGTTCCTAGGGAGGAACCGATAGTTACTGAGACTGCACCAAGTGGCCAAGCCACTGGTGCAAGTGAGGAGCCTATAAAGGTTAAAACATCAGAGGAGAAGAAAGGGGAATCCGACAGGGAACTGGTAGTGAGTCCATCATTGTTGTCAATTGACACCTCATAGGTTGAAAAGAAAAGAATAACCAAGATGAGTTCTATTGAACTCATGATGATGGTTGCACATAAAATGTTGAAGGAGGGATCTATGGATAAAAGGATTATTGATCAGTCTATCATTGTTTTGCATTGACTAGTCCCAAAGTGAAAGATTGATAGAGAAGCAAGCCTATCCGACAAGCTTAAGACAATCACTGAGCACATTTCAAAGGATTTTCAATCCTTGCAGCAGATATCAAACTGACAAGCACTGGAGAGGTTCACACAGGCAAAGAGAGATACATTTGATCAAATGGTTGAGTCTGAAAGGAAGGAAATCAATGATAAGTTGAAATTGATTAAAGCAGTGTACAAATATTTACAGAGTATGTTGTAACATAGATGTTCTTACATTTAATTTGGATAAGAAGATTAAGGAATCTCAGGAGAAAATTTCAAGTATAGCCAATTATTTTGATGGATTGAATTCATTGACTACATCCATTGATGGTTAGATTTTGGTTTTGGAAGCCCAAGTTTCTGCTCTTGAGAAAGAAAAAGACAAAATCATAAGAAGAGCCAGAAGATTTAGAGGTTTGGTGAGTCCCGGGTTGGATTCACTTAGTGTACATAAGAAGGAGTGTATAGATATGGTTGGTAAGCCCACATCGATAGAGTTAAATGAGAAAGAGTCATTTGCCCATATGCTAAATGGACTTGTATCTATTTTCGACACTTTCAAATCTAGTTGGGATACTTATCTTGAGCTATTGGAGAAGGCATATCCGGATATTTTCAAATATATTAAGCTTCGGTAAGGTATTTTTGGGATATTCATTGTACAATATCTTTCATTCATGTCCCGGTTTTGATTTTTTGGAATTTTTGATGGTATTGATGTCAAAGGGGGAGAGATATTGATGTGAAAAAGAAAAAGAGGGAGTTATATAAATCAAGGGGAGTATATAGATGGAAAACTATGGAAGTATGGAGTATTTTGTATTGATGGATATTCAGCTTAGGGGGAACAGGCTCGAGATGAAACCATCAGATGAAACTATGATCATTTTTCACATGAGTATTGCCATCAATACAAAAGGTGGAGATTGTTAGAAATTGGCACTCAATTGGTTGGTTTCAATATGTTGTCATTGATGGCAACATTATATCTTATTTTGGCTTCATGTTTTGGTTCAGTTGTGTACTGACAGGCACTTCACTGACACTTCACCGACACTAGCACTGACAGGATGGAAGGATTTCTTTGGTTACCGACAATACAAGCTGACATGGTTTAGAATAAGGTTATTGGTATTGAAGGATGACATCTTTTGTATCCGACATCGATAATTGTTTTTGATATTCATGTATTTATGTTATCTAGCCTACATGAATATTGATATTGTAATTATCTTTGTAAGCCGACATAAGGCATGATAAATTGTATAGGGTATATAGGTCAGTTGGTTAGATCATTTTGATATATGATGTGGATGTGTAATTGGGAAGGAAATAATGAAGGATATGTGAAATATATGAGAGAGATCATGTATGTGAGGATATTTATGTAAGGGTTACTCCAGTAAAGGGTTTATGGTTTTAGAGTGGAATAGATAGAGCTTAACCGAAACTGTATTTAGGCATAGAAGATGCTATCTTAGCAGTTCATTCATTTCTTTGGATTGTAGTTTGGATTTATATGTAGTCAGTGAGGCTCCTTTTGTGATTGAGCAGTGTGCTCTGGGCTGTAAGCTTTCCTGCAAGTGCAGGCCCCTATATTTTGTAATATCTCTCCATATGGCCAATGGATTGATATTTTGGGTCACAAATCCCATCATGATTTTTCCTCTTTGAGATTTTCCATGTATAATTCAGTGTTATGGTATTCATTTATGTGATTGGCTTATTGGTTGCTTTACTTATTTATATACCGGTTGGTGTATGCATGCTATAATAAGGTTAAAATTGATCATAGCGGAAGAACACTATTTCAACCCCCCTCTCAATGTTCTTAGATTCTAATAATTTCCACATACACAAATCTTGGTGTTATGGTGTTGTGGTTATTTGCTTTATGTTCTTGCATCTTTCTTTTGTTAATATGCATTAAGTGGTTGAATGAGTAGTTAAATAAAGTTAAAAATTGTAGAAAACTGATTCACCCCCCCCCTCTTAGTGTTCCTTGATTCCAACAGGCCTCATTTGCTCGTATAGACAAAGGATGAGATTGGGAAGGCCAACTTACTTCTAGAGAGGTGATTGGATTTGGTATGTTGTGCAATACCTTGTCTTCATGAAAAGATTATACAATACCACATGAGTTCTCCTTGGGGGTAGAGGTCTGGAGTTAGTAGAGGTTTGGACTACTAGAATAACCCATGTTGAGTCTATGTGATGACACTCTCTCCTTATGTATCCTAGTATCCTATTGTGTCAGCTTCTATGTGGAAGCCTTTGGGAGTGTTTCGATTGTTCTTGAAATATTTTGATTATTTTTGGAAGTTTTATTATGATGCTCTTTTGGTTGTTATTTTACCTTGGGAGTTATTTGGTTGCCTTTGTAAGTCTTTTGGTGTTTCTATAAGGTTTTGGATGATATTATTACTTTGGTAGTCTTTGATTATGGAATTTTTTTGAAGGTTTGATTGTTATCCTTTCTTTGGAAGCCTTTGGTTTTTATCTTTATCTTCTTGTCTTGTGAAGAGGTGTCTTATGTATCTTAGTTGTGAGGCTATTTAGTTCTTTTATGCCTAGCCTTCTTGTTTGTTGATTCGACCCTTGTATCTATCTCCTAGCAAAAGGGGTGGGCCTACGGGTTCCACATGGTTGGGTGTTGTTTCTTTTTCACCCATTGAGAATATTTTGGTGGAATTTCTCATGTGCATATGGATGGATTTTTACCACGTTCTTTTCAGTATCTTCATATTTTAGTTGTGAGACGTACCATAATGTTGTTATTTGTTATATTTCTTCTAGAAGAAAATGTATTTGAAAATGTAATTGTAAACATAATTGCAATTGTACTTGATATTGCATTTAAAACACTCTTTAAGGAAGTGATTCTATTAAGAAGTGAAATAACATTTAGGTGAATGATATATTGGAATGGTTAGAATGATCTTACTTCATCTTGAAATATTACCTTAAAATATATTTAATTTGGTGGTTAAAATGAACATAGTGTTGAATGTTTAATTTTAGGCCATAGGAGGTAAAGAAAAGATGTTCATTTATTTTGGTAATATGGATGTACCTAAAGCTAGATGAATATTGTTAGTTATGTAATATAATTAATTAATATTACCCTTAATGAAATAACCCTTGTTACTTAGTTCATGTTTAGATGTGTTGCTTAGTAGCGATGTTAGGGAACTCATAGAGGAATATGAATGCATAGTGTATATAAGTCTTTTGCTAAACAATATAATAGTTTATCATTGTGTTGTATTGATAGTAATATGTAATTTGTTGAGTTGAAATATTGTGTAATGTATTATATTTTAAAAAAATTAATATTTTCTATGTGTTTGGGTTATTAGTTGTCATTGCTCTAGGATTCTTTGGCAGGGCGTTACATTAACTCCTCTTTTCAAGTCTTTGCATAGTATAATATTGAGGTTGATGAATGATAATGTGTTGCAACTTCCTCCCATAAAACCAACTGACCCTTCTAAGCCATTACCAAATTCCCATGATCCCAAAGCCTTTTATCGATATCATCGTCAACCATGTCATGACACTAAGAAATTTGACGAGTTGAGGCATACAATTCAAGACCCTATTG
Source organism: Cryptomeria japonica (assembly GCF_030272615.1). Classification (NCBI taxonomy): domain Eukaryota; kingdom Viridiplantae; phylum Streptophyta; class Pinopsida; order Cupressales; family Cupressaceae; genus Cryptomeria; species Cryptomeria japonica. The sequence continues at coordinate 292,923,316 of NC_081415.1, forward strand.
ATAATAATACTATAGCCATATCTGGTGTGAACGACAAAGGAAAAATTCCCTAGCTCCCCCTAACCAAAACCTCCAACTTTTCACAAATCCATTTCCTTCTCATTCTTCTAATGTTGTTGAGTCTGAGCCACTTGCCTTCTTCCCTAGTGACCTTGGTATATAATCTAATAATGTTGTGAACCTCATTGACAAACCTATACCTACAAAAGACCTATGTTCTACGTTCAATCCTAGTGAGACTATTGTTGCACCTGATGGCCCATTATATATTATTGAAAATACTAAAGACAAACTCTCACGAGGGGCGCTCATTGATTTGGTATTTATGTTGAATGTGATCACTGAAGGACATCTTTTTACTCAACAATTGCATCAAGTAACATATGATAAATCTAATTTTATGGCTAAGGTTTATGATGGTTTTTCTTTCCCTATTATTGGTTCTATTACTCTTCTCATTGAGGTTAGTACTAAGTGGTTAGATGCACCTTTTCTGTTATTCCTACATCAGATAAGTTTTGTGTGAATTTGGGACATCCTTGGATCTCTTCCATGAAATCTATCCCTTCTACAATTCATAAATGTTTTAAATTACCTCATAATGACACTATTATAATGATTAGTCATAGCCTTTACCAACCCACATCGAAGCATAATAATTTCACCCTCAATTAATTTTGGCCTAAAAACCCTAAGCCTTTTAAGCCTCAAAATGACATCTTTTTCTTATCTTACCACAAATGGAAAAATGTGATGATAATGGCCTTGAGTAAACCTAGAGACCCTACACCTATAAATTTTCCCTCTTCCTCATCCCAAAATTGGTCTTCTTCCTACTTCTATTCCTCCTATATATGCCACAGTCCCACCTCCTACATCCTATAAAGGAAATCAGTTCACATCATGCATCTCTCAACCTATTGGGTTTTCTTCTGCTCCTCCCCCTATAAGAGAAGAAAAGAAGCCTATGTCGATTGATCCTCAACCTTAAAAATTCTTGACTATGACTAAAAGGAATCATTGTGCAAGAGAACACAAATGAAGAAATCATGCTAAGGCTCATGAGCTTGCTTCCCAAATCCTTTCCTCCCTGAAGACACCAATTGTTGACTTGGTCCCATTTTTCTAGCCTTCACCTGACCCTATGGGAGGAAATTCAACTCAAATCACCTAAGTTAAAAATGATCAAGAAACTCGATGGTTCAACATATTTCCATGTTAAAGATCCTATTATGATTAATTTATATAACATGGATGATGATAATAATGTTGTACATGCTAACACTAATGTTCCTAATTATTCTAATAATATGTATGATCTTGTTGAGTTTAATCATGAGTTATCTTCACATTTTTGAAAAGCATTAATCCTAGCTACTAGTGAGATACACAATGATTCATCATTAGAGCTTGGTCCTTGTTTGGAACTTTTAGTAGCTTCATCTACCATTCTCGGTGCGACTCCTCTTACATCTTTTCTAGCATCCCTAAATGATGTTAATCAAGATTAGGAGGCAGATGACTTGCTTGAATGGCTTCATTTGTGTCATGGATTTCCTTTTGTGCATTTCCTTGTTCATAATGTGATTCCCTTGTGATGTATTGCTTGATATGTTTTTGTGTTATGTTAGGTTCTCTTTGGATGATCCTTGTTACTCTATTGGTGTATGGTAATAAAGAGGCTAAATTTGTTGTGGCATTCCTCTATTTGTATCTCAATTCTTCTATGTGTTGTATCTATGTTTTTTCATACATGTGCTATTGTTTATAAATGTACACCTTTGTGTTGTCTTGTTGGGGATGATGCAAAGCATTGAGATCTCCTTGTTTGTATCTTCCATGTTGACTCAAAATGATATTTGTTTGTTGTAGTGTGTGATTTTCTTCCATTGTGTTCATAATTCCAATACCTTTGGGGGATGAGGTCAATTCAATATAATTATTATTGATATACATTGTTTATCACAAGTGAATTACTAACCCCAAAGTTAATGGATCCCTTATGTACTTTTTCCTATATGTTTTGTGACCATTGTCCTTTGATTTGTCCTTTCTTGGAGGCATCTCATTGTGCTAATGTGCTTATCTTTTTTGGATGCATGCCACCTTAAAGCTATTGCTCTTGAGAAGGTGTATGCAATTTCTTTAACTTGGGGGCATACATTCCGCTCAATGTTACACTTTATGCACACACCAATGACATATTTTTAATTCAATTCAATATTCAAGTAACTTTGAAAATTGAGCCTTTTGCTTTGTAATTTGGTATTTCAATTTTTTTTTTCATGGCTCATAGTAAGCACAAATCTTACCAAGCCAGTATAGTCATACTCTTTCCCCTTCATGTGTTGCCACTTTTATCTTGTGTAAAGGTGAAAATATAAGGGTTTCACCCAATGATGTAGTAAAAACACTAATATTTTTCTTAGGTACCACTACATTAAAGAGGGGTGAATCTAATAGATCTAGCCTCAAATCAGCAAGGATAGGGCTAAGAATTTGATACCCTCATTTAATTTGAATTGTGAAAATGCTGAAATTAGGGTAAATGTGTTGGAATTGGAGTAAAAACACATAAACAGTGAGCTATAGTCATTGGATCGAGCCACGAACTTGGATCTGAGTAATATGTGAGTACTTGGATCTATTCCCAGAAGGAGCTCCTGATTTTTTAGGACTAGAATGCTTGTTGGTTTGGTCCTCCACACTTTTTGTCGTCCAAAGGAGAATTTGTTTGTCTCTATGAATAATGTTGATCCCGAAAGTTACAACTTTACACCCATTCCTATGCAAGTAGATAAGAAAAAATGGTTGGGAATAAGGGTTTTCCTAAGTCAAACCTTGGTTTAGGAATTAACCTTGAATGAAATATTGCAAATACTGAAATAAATAATGAAAAGGTATAGCTTAGATCTATAATTGTTGATAATGATGCTTTGTTTCTTGAATTTAATTACATATGTTGTATGAAATGGTATGAACGTGAAAAAACCTGATCACACACACATGATTGCATATGAATGATGCAATTATTATCCACAATGGTTGAATGAAGAATATGCAACCTTGAAGATCTTTGAAAATGCTTGATGATGAATGCTTCACAGATGCACAAATGCTTGATTGATAACTTGAATGGGAAGATGAACTTAGGTTTGATCAAATGTCTTTATATAGGGGTATCTAGGTCAATTACCAATTAGGATGACCTCCAATGATCATTTAGAGCCACAAATTTCATTTAGGGCCCATATCCCACTTCAAAATAGGGCCCAACTAAGGGGGACTAGGGTGCTAACACCCTAGTCCTCCCTAGTTAGGGGCCATGGTTTAGTCGTAAGAGAAGGATATCCCACCAAGAAATCAATTGGTAGTTGTACATGGAACTAGAATTGGAGTTAAGACACTGAACGAACATAGATAGGAGATGAGGGGGAGATATGCTAAAGTAGGGGTACAAACATGAGGTATAAATTGTCTCGGTGACAACTTACAATGCTACATTTATTCCCCAGTTTAATGGGAGCACGAGCCTATGCAAATACCCATGATAAAGTAGACAAAAGAGATATGAAAGAGAGGAGTAACTAGGAGCATAATCACAAGGAGTATAAGACATCACTAATTTTGAGAAACTAAGCCCCCAATCTTGGGTTCTTAACTCACTCAAATGTATGCAAGGGCACACAAAACAAGACAAAAACAAAAAGACAAACAAAGACAAACAAAGACAAAGAGATACAACACAAAAGATAAAGACCTTAGGTCAACTAGCTAAAGAGACCTTGATATCAAAATGTCTCAACAACTAATATCATTCTTGAAAAATGTCATCTCAAGAACACAAATGATCACATAAGAGAGCAAGAGAATGCATCATCTGTGAACTACTAATATCCAATCTATGAGCTCATGTGAAGAAAAGAGAGAAGAATGGATACACATTCTAGATGTATTTTTCTAGGTGATCCATGAGAAGAATGATGAGAGAGGACATGAGTACACATTCTAGATGTGTTTTACTGGGTGATCCATGTTGGGGAGGAGAGTATGAATAGCCTAGTTGTGTTTTACTAGTTCCACTCATCCTCGTGCATGTGTGCTCATGATGTCTAGTTTCAAGTGTACAACACCCTATATAAGAGTTTGTTTTCTATAGTTTCGAGCAAACTTCAACCTGTTGAAGACATAATAAAAATGTAAATGCCAAGGGGTGAATGTCTAGTTTTGGGAACATCTCATATAAGATTTTGTTTGCTCTAGTTTTGAGAATGTGTAACCCCACTTAAGACATACAAAAATATGGTAGAATATGATACACAGAGGGTGATATGTATGCCCCCACTTAAGATGTCAACATAGCCCTATGTTGATGACTTAAGGAAGATAGAAACAAGGATAACTACCTTCAATGCCAAGGATATATCCTTTAGGCAACAATGTTCATAAATCCAAGCTAAAGAGGCGATATTCTTACAAGCTAGGATAAGATAGTTGAAAAAAAGATATCTTGCAACAAGTGTAAAGGGATACTTGGAGGAGAAGAGATATTTTATCAAAAGATGTCTACCCCCAAGAGGAGTTCTTGAACAAAAAGAACATCTATTGGGACTTCAAAAATTTTGCATTATTTTGAAGGCCTAGGTTCAAAATTTTGTTAATTGCATTCAAAATCGCCTTTTAGAATAGGCCCGAGTAGCTCAGTTTGAGAGCTCACAAATTTGCACATATGAACTGTCATGAAAAATCCTCTTGAAGGAGTGTTAAGAACCTATCATAGATACCATATGTCTATTTTCAACTTCCCCAAATCAGTTATGATGAGTTTGTGAAGTCTTCTTTGGAGGTCCAGAAGTTAGGTTTGTTGTTTGCACATATTGCACCCTTTTGAGTGAGCCCTCTTTGAGGCATTGCGTCTTTGCGCTAGATAAATATTAAGCCTAAATGATAGTGTCCCATGATCCTCTACAATTTTTTGAAGCCTCATGTTAGTTGTCTTGGCCCCATGAGTTCATTTGATAAGTTTTCAAGGCCCATTCCGTTTGAAACAAGTTCACTTTTGCAAGCCAACTGTGCATAATCTGCAGAATGTAGCCCTTCATTTGAGTTTATATTTGTTGACCTTGATGACCTGCATACAAAATGAATGTTCCCCATGATTATATGGTATGTTATCTACCATTTTTCCAGTTTATTGCTTCCCAACTCATCATTTGATATTTTTTCAAAGCCCGTTTCAATGCACTTTTTCAGGGTTTGAATGACTGTGTTTCCAGAATTTTCAAATTGCAAGTTTGAGGGTTAATATTTCATGCATATGATCAAATAAATTCAATCACTCATGCACACCTATTCAGGGTATCCACATCTACCAGTGTGCCAAGTGGCAGCTCCTAAGACAGAGGTTTGTTATTGTTTTTCAACTCTGGGTTTGTATGGCTTTCAAGTTGATTTGGCATGAGTAGTTTTAGATAAGCCTGAGTAGTAAACTTCAGGCATTAATATATTTTGTATTGGATGTAATTTTGAGAATCCATTTGATGCCCTAGATTCTTTGTATAACATTCTATCATCATATCGGCTCCCAGGGTTAAATAAGGTGTTTTGATCAATTTTCAAAGCCAATTCTAGAGGCTACTTAGGTGTTTTGGGGGCAAAACTCAGAGGTGTAAAACATTAGTTTTCAATGACCATCTGCTCAAATTTTCAAGTCCATAATTTGTCTAGCTAATACTCTAGATCATTTCCAAAAGTCAGTTGTTGAGAAATGATTTTTTTTTAGTCAGGACCCACTTGGGGGCTCGACTGATGATAAAACCCAGTGAGACCAAGCACTAAGAGAGAGATTCCTATGTTATTTATTTAAATAATTTAGATTTAAATACTATAATATTCAGATCTATTGGGATATACAAGAAAATGAAATCATTTAAACTACTTGATTGGTTTAGGTACCTATAGCATGAAAAGTGATGAGCTTGTTATATTTTCAAATAATTGAAAAGAAGAAAACAAAAGGTGATAAATCATTTTAATAAATGATTTAATACTAGGCTAGTGACTTCATTTTGAAAATGTGGATATCGTAGTTAAAATACGTGCATCTAGGCATATAGCAGGTGATTCATTTTGGCGAGTGACCTAAAACTTAGTGCTTCTAACAAAATTAGAAAGCTTCAAAGATTATGTGGTGGGTCCCACAAAATATGGTGAAGGTTTTTTGAAAAGGAGGGGTTTCAATTTTTTTTTATCATGCATAACATTCTATGAGATCCCAAGACTTAGTGCAGGATGGTGGGCGAGAGAAAGGAGCAATTTTGTTATCCATCGTGCACGATTTTTGAGTCTATGAATTGGAGCGTAGGATGGAGACATGTTCTCCCCCGCCACTCCGTGAGTCATAGAATGATGTGAAGGGAGCTGTGTGGGGCAGCCAGGAGTCCAAGAATGGGGAAGAAGGCAGTATCCTCGACCACCCTGCAGGTCCAAGAAGGTGTCCAAAGTGAGCATGCGAGACAAGTAGAGACGTGGTAAGGGGGACCTCCTCACCACCCCGTGAAGCGTAAAGGGGCACAAAAAAGCGCTATAGGGAACATAACACAAAGTAAAAGCAACCCGCAGGAAACTGAAAGTTAGGGTTCAAAGAAAAAGATGAACATTATGAAGAGAATAAAAAGATTAGGGCAACAAGGAGGCATGTGACATGTTAGAATTAGGGTTTGTGCTTTTCTCCGCATTCTTCAAGCTTTAGTCTGTCATTTCATAGTGAAATTTGCACAAAATTTGACCAATGAGGATGTCATGTTTGAAGAATACTAGTGCAGAGGTACAAGGCAATGGTGATAATTATTGTTTGTGAATCGGTATAACCTTACAATTCCACCAAGGAATACTTCATCTCAATGGCTTAAATATGAGCACAAATTTAGTGATGTCATTTTATATTGCCCATGCAGTTTCATAGACATGGGGGAGAGCAAGTATGGAAACAATGGTAGATGTGCCCCTTCCCCTTTAAAGATGGTGATTTCTATTGCTCAATCTTTTAGGCTGATATCTTCATAGTTTATTTGCTTGTGGGAATTCATTATTTACATTGCCCTGGGTCAAGCCTTCAAAATATTGGATCATAGTTCCTCCAAAACTCTGACGAGAGAAGCCGATACCTTCATGAATATTTGGCTTGTTGGGATATGTATTCTGTGCAGGAAAGTGTGTTGATTCAATTTGAATTTAGTGAAGTTTGCGTAGTCTTTTTCTTCATAGTAGTCATGTGGCACAGGGAAATATGATGAGCGAGCACTAAAGTTTCACTCTTTTAGGGTTGTTGAGGCTGAAGTATGGCAGAAGGTTGATGTACCAGGGATGGAACTTGGAATGGTGGATCATTGCTTAGTAGAAACATGTGGTCTATTGAGAAGGTCATTAAAGAAAATGAACAAGTTGCAAGAGTAAAATGTGAGGCAAATGCAAATGAAAACGAGGATGTAAACCCGAGGGGCAATTATCATGTGGGATGCTCACAGGAAAAGATATGTATGATCCACAATTTTTGAGAAGCATGGGTATCCACCAGAGAACACATAATGAATATTTTTGTCAAATAATGCAATTATAAATGCCTAGGTTGGTATATGTAATAAGAGAAAGAAATGCACACAAGGTGGATTTGATGGAAATAGTTCTCAAAATGCACGACAACTATTTAGGAAAGAATAAAGCTTGCAGTAATATAAAATGTTTCTCATCAAATGTGGGCATATTTTGTTGCCAAAGGTGTTGGTATTATGGATGACTTCGTAATGTATTGCATTGGTATTATGGATCCACCAACCTTAGCTAAAGACTTGAAGAATGATTGCAAAGAAAGAGAAGCACTTCTAAGCGCATTATCAGATCAACAAATCATGAGATTATCAGACAAATATACAACAAAAGCTATTTGGGATAAAGTGGAAACATTGAATAAATGAGATTCCACTATCAAAATTGCAAAACTGGAATGTTACCGGGTCAGGTATGAAAATTTAAAAATGGAAGAGGATGAAAAAATTTCTGCATTTATGGAAAGAGTTAATGATTTTTTTTTAGGAATACAATGTTGTGGAGGATCTTTAAGTGAAGATGAAATTGTTTCTAAAGCTTTAAGTGCTTTGCCACCGGCTTACAAAATGAAAGTAACAACTATTAATGAGTTGAGAACAATGCCTAATATATCAATATCTAGAGATACTTTGGTTGGAAAACTTTCAGCATTTGAGCTTGAAGAATTTGGTCCTATTGCTACAGTCAAGACTGATATAGCCTTCAATAGCATCAACATTATCATCATCATCATCATCTAAAAAATCTGATTGGAAAGCACTTTATGAAAAAGAACTTGAAGATATTCGAAGAGAAAATAAAGAACTTGAAGAACTTGAAGCACTATTTGCAAGGAAGATGCCAAAAGGTCCAACATGAAGTAAGTAATAAGTATGAAGGTAAAACACCTTTCAAATGTTTTAATTGCAATAAATTTGGTCATATGGCGTCTTGGTGTCTTGATAGACATTCAATACTAAGAGGTGAGGCAAAGAGAACATATAAGCCTAACCCTCAATATCAGAGATACAAATTTAAGAAAAACAGAGATAAGTCTTGTTACTATGCAGATGAAGGTGTTACAAATGATTCTGATGAAGATCCACCAGATAGTGGATGGGCATTTGTTGCTATAAAAGAAGATCAACTGACACCTATTGTCAAACCGGTAGAGTAGGCATTAGCAACAAAAATTGAAGAAAAAGATGAATGGATCATTGATAGTGGATGCTTGTATCATATGACTAGTGATAAAAGAAAATTCTTATCATTACAGGAATATTATGGAGGTCAAGTAAGATTTGGAGATGACAAAGCTTGTTTAATCAAAGGAAGAGGCACTATATCTTTGGATGGTAAGCACAATACTGACAATGTTTATTATGTTGAAGGTTTAAAGCATAATCTTTTGAGTGTTGGTCAGTTAGTGGAAAAATGATTTCAATTACAATTCAAGAATGAAAAATGCAAAATCATAAATCGAATTGGATTGGAGATTGCAACCGGTAATCAGACTAAAGGTAATATCTTTCATTTGAATACCAACGATAAGACATGTTTGATTGCTCAGATTGATGAAAGTTGGTTATGACATAAAAGACTCTTTCATGTGAATTTTGATTACATTGTAAAGATCAGTTCAACCATGGCAGTAAGGGATTTACCTAAGATTGTGAAACCTCATAATCCGGTATGTAAGGAATGTCAAATGGGAAAGCAAGTTAGAACAACATTTAAGAGCATTTATAAGAAATCCAATAATATTCTTAATTTAATTCACATTGATTTATGTGGTCCAACAAGAACAAGGAGTCCTCAGGGTGATAGATACTTTATGCTAATAATTGATGATTATTCTAGAATGTGTTGGGTTACTTTTCTCAGGGAGAAATCAGAAGCTTTTGGAAGATTCCATATATACAAGGCAATGGTAGAGAATGAAACCGACAAGAAAATCAAATGTTTGAGATCCGATCAAGGAGGAGAACTCACATCTAGGGAATTCAATGCATACTATGAAGAGAATGGAATCAAAAGACAACTATCATCACCCCAGACATCCCAACAGAATGGAGTTGTGGAAAGGAAGAACATAACTATACTAGATGCACAACAAGAACCATGATGATGGAAGCAAATCTACCTCATATGTATTGGAGAGAAGCAGTAAATACAACAGTTTATACTTTCAACAGAGTTCACATCAAAGATGAAACCGGTAAGACCCCTTATGAACTATGGTTCGGTCATATTCCTACTCTTAAATATTTTAGAATATTTGGAAGCAAATGCTATATTAGGAGAGATGAGTCTATTGGCAAATTTCATCCTAGAAGTGATGAAGGAATATTTCTTGGTTATTCAACTAGAAGCAAGACATATAGATGTTATAATAAAAGATTGCAGAAAATCATTGAAAGTACTAATGTGAAGATAGATGGACATTTTAGAGGAGAATCAAGATCTATAGGTTCTGAATCGACAGTAGAAATGATTATAAATGAACCGACATGGATTGCAGCAGAATAGAAAGAAGAACCAGTCACATCGACATCATCAAGAAACTCAACTGTGACTGAAGAACAATAGCCTGTGAATGGAAATCAGAATATACCCACGTATGTAAGATTGAATCATTCAGAAAATCAGATAATTGGAGATAAAAATCAAGGTGTTATGACAAGAGGAAGATTGGCAAATGAAGAGGTATGTTTAATTTCTCAAGTTGAACCAACATCAGTTGTTGAAGCATGTCAAGATAAACAATGGATAAAAGCAATGGAAGATGAATTATAATAGATTGAAAAGAATAATACTTGGACATTAGTTCCCCGCCAAAAGACAAAAATGTAATTGGAACTAAATGGGTATTTAGAAATAAACTTAATGAAGACGATGAAGTAATCAGAAAGAAAGCAAGATTAGTTTGTAAAGGTTAGTCTCAAAAAGAAGGAAATGATTATAATGAAACCTTTGCACCGGTAGCCAGAATTGAAGCAGTAAGACTGTTTCTTGCATTTGCAGCTCACAAGAACTATAAGGTTTATCAAATGGATGTAAAATGTGCATTTTTGAATGGAGATCTTGAAGAAGAAGTTTACATTGAACAACCTGATGGATTTTCATTAACAGATGATAAGGATATGGTTTGCAAATTAAGAAAAGCTTTATATGGATTGAAGCAAGCTCCCAAAGCTTGGTATGCTAGACTAGATAAATATCTTTTAAAGCTTGGATACACAAAAGGTAATGCTGACAGTAATTTGCATTACAAAATTACCAATGATGACATTTTGGTTATTGAAGTATTTGTCAATGATATCATTTTTGGAGGAGAAGAAGAGCTATGCAAAGATTTTGCAAATAAGATGCAAGAAGAATTTGAAATGTCTATGATTGGAGAAATAATTTTTTTATAGGTTTGCAGATTTTTCAAACAGATAAAGGTATATTCATTTGTCAAACAAAATACTCGAAGGAACTTTTGAAGAAATTTGGAATGGAAAATTCCAAACTGGTAAGCACTCCTATGACTACAACTAATAAATTGACATCAAAGGATGATTCAACTCCTATAAATCCGACAAGGTACAAATCTATGATTGGAGGGTTACTGTATTTGACACAAACTAGACTTGATATAATGAATACCATATATATTGTTTCAAGATTTCAAAGAAATCCTAAAGAAAATCATGAAACTGCAGTAAAAAGGATTTTCCAGTACCTGCAAGGCACAACAAATCTTGGTTTATGGTATCCTAAGGATGACAATTTTGAGTTATGTGCATATACAAATGAAAATTGGGTACGAGATGTGGATGACAGAAAGAGTACCACTGGCAACACATTCTTTCTTGGCAGAAGATTAATTTCATGGATCAACAAGAAGCAGACCTACACATCATTATCTACAACATAAGCAGAATATGTTGCAGCAGCAACTAATTGCACTCAGGTATTATGGATCAAACAAATGTTGAAGGATATCAAGGTAAAATGCAATGAACCGGTAATTATTTACTGTGATAACTCAACAGCAATAGATATATCAAAGAATCCGGTATTTCACTTTAAAACAAAACATGTTTCTATTAAGTATAATTTTTTGAAAGAAAACGTTGAAACAAATGAAGTGAGATTGGTTTATGTGAACACTAAAGAGAAAATTGCAGATATTTTTAGAAAGCCCTTGCTTAAGGAAACATTTGAATATCTCAAAGAGAAGCTTGGGGTAATCACCCCACCGATAGAGACTTAAATGATCTAGATTGGCGTCAAATCGATAGGGACTAACAAAAAAACCTTTTTCCAGCTTAATGAAGGAGAGCTACTGCTCAGGGGGAGTAGTTAGTTGTATGTTATGTTTTGTGTTGGTGTAAATAATTATTCATCATGGATATTATTACACCTTACTTAAGTTTACTTAGGTACATGCATTTAATAGTAGTTTGGGTATGAGACACTTGGGTGTTTGTACCACATTGGGATAGTGTGTGTAGGATAATTTCCACCTTTTATGGTATTGATCTTATCTTGTTGTTACATTCCACCTCATGTGGAATATTATATTATTTCTCCTACCCACCCACACCTATTTCTTACCTACCCTTATTTCTTATTGAGCCACATGTCATGTTTGTGTGCTTACATATCCCTAGCCTTGCCTATATAATCAGGCTCATCTACATTGTTTGTACGGGCAATCATTGAACATCTTGTAATGATCCAATTGATCATATTTTGCATATTTATAGAATACAGTTTATTCCTATCATCTATTTTGTCTCTCTTATTTGTGCTTTCCATTGCCTCTTGATCTTGGCAAAATCTCACATGGTATTGGAGCCATTAGAATGCCATTGGTTTGCCAATTGAGAGAATTTTGGGGTTTGCATTTTGGAGCTTTCTTTTGTAGCTTATTATTGGAGCTTGTTGGGTCAGATCTGAGGTCACCATTGGATTGAGGAGGTTTGAGCAATTAAGAATCATCTTTTATTTCATCCAAATTTGACATCCAAGGCCAAATCTAGAGCCATTTGAAGGTGGAGGGTGGTGACTTGTCCCGACACCGATTTGCAATTTTGGAGCGTTTTTGGTTAAATCCGTCATCGCCATTGTGCCCAGAAGGCCCAAAAACCTCAAGGTTGACTGTCAATTCGTCAAAATCGACCTTCATCACCCCGAGTTGAAAAAATCTCCCCTCCTAACCCGCCGTACAAACTTGCAGGTACAAATCTGAAAATATTTTTTTATTTTTTTCGGAAAATAAAAAAAATATATTTTTTAAAACTTTAGAGGGGGGGCGTTTTTATTGTTTTTCGTTTTTTTAAAGAAATCCGATTTTTTTTTTTGGGCGGGGGTGTCCCTTTTAGTCATGCGGGCCCCTCCCCGTGTGGGGGGTAACCCATAATTTGAATTTTTTTAAAAAAAATTTTTAATAAAAAAAAATCACTATTTTTCTTTTTTTTTTTTAAATAAGTTTTTTAGTAACAAAAAAATAAACTTTTTTATAGAAGTTTTTTTTATCTTTAATAAATTTTTATTAAAGTTTTTTTTTCATTTTTTTTTTTTTTATAGTTTTTTTCGCATGGGCTTTAATGAATTGTTTTTATTTAGATTTTTAAAAATATTTTAAAAACACAAACATCATTTAATAAGTCAAATTGGGAACACTTTTTTTTCTTGTCACTTCAAACCTGTCTTGCAGTGCTTCCAACCGGCAGTCGGGGGGGGGGGGGGTTGATTCGCTCCTTTATATCTCTTGGCCTCATCCCAATCGGAGGCGTCTTTTTCTGCAGTATTCTACAAGGCTTCTTGGTGGCATCATTTTCATGTTTCTAGATTTTCACTATCATGTTGTATGCTCTTGCATGAGCAATGCTGTACTCACACTATCATAAAGTGCCACACCTCTTTGTATCTTGTCATTGTTGACATATTTGATGTAATCTTCTTGTACACATAGATTGGGAATATCTTGTGAGACTTGGTGCATGGCTCTAGTTGAGACTTAGATTGTACACATTTGTGCATGGCTCCCATGAGACTTGGATTGTACCAGTATTTCTGCTATTTCTGAGTATCCAGATGATGCTCACAGCAGGTTGTCTCCATGCCTGATCTTCTTTTTGTTGCAGTGAGTGATTCATCATCATCGACTTGGTACTTGGTTTTGTAAAACTTTGACATTATTGGTGCAACATTTGCTCTCTTTCTTCCTTATGGGGAGGTATTTTGGTCGTCATCATTGGACCATCTTTGCAGGAGATTCGACATTGAGGGGGGGCTTCATGGTCTCTTCTTCTCTCTTATGGGAGGGACATAGTTTTGTTCTTCTCATTCATCATTGAGAGCATTGTATGCTTTCACCATCTCTCTTTTAGGGGAGGGTTTTTTCCCATTGGGTTTTTCTCTCTTTCCTCACTTTATGGGAGATTACATTTGCATTTGTTCATGGGTACCTAACATGGCCTAGTAGCCGGGACCCATCTTGCATTGCTTAGTTGCATTGTAGACTTTAGTGCATTCCCCTAAGTTGCACTTAAGGGGGGGTGTTGGTGTAAATAATTATTCATCATGGATATTATTACACCTTACTTAAGTTTACCTAGGTACATGCATTTAATAGTAGTTTGGGTATGAGACACTTGGGTGTTTGTACCACATTGGGATAGTGTGTGTAGGAGAATTTCCACCTTTTATGGTGTTGATCTTATCTTGTTGTTACATTCCACCTCATGTGGAATATTATATTATTTCTCCTACCTACCCACACCTATTTCCTACCTACCCTTGTTTCTTATTGAGCCACATGTCATGTTTGTGTGCTCGCATATCCTTAGCCTTGCCTATATAAGCAAGCTCATCTACATTGTTTGTACGGGCAATCATTGAACATCTTGTAATGATCCAGTTGATCATATTTTGCATCTTGATAGAATACAATTTATTCATATCATCTATTTTGTCTCTCTTATTTGTGCTTTCCATTGCCTCTTGATCTTGGCAAAATCTCACATTTTGATTTTTAACTGCTTTGGCATTTGATGTCAAAGGGGGAGAGATGTCTATGGAAAAATATTGTACTTTGAAGATGTATTTTGGTTTTGGTTATACTGTTTTTGTTCTTGGTACAAAAATTTGTGTTGATCTTTTTAAGGGAGATTGTTGGCATTCTGTTTTGGCACTTAGATGTTTTCCATCTAGTGTTGCTATTAATGCCAAATGGGGATATTGTTGGTATTAGGGATGACTTCGTCATGTGTTGCATTGGTTTTGTCATTGATTTCAACACTTTTCTTTCTAGAGGTCTACATTCAAGCTCATCTACATTGTTTGTACGGGCAATCATTGAACATCTTGTAATGATCCAGTTGATCATATTTTGCATCTTGATAGAATACAATTTATTCATATCATCTATTTTGTCTCTCTTATTTGTGCTTTCCATTGCCTCTTGATCTTGGCAAAATCTCACATTTTGATTTTTAACTGCTTTGGCATTTGATGTCAAAGGGGGAGAGATGTCTATGGAAAAATATTGTACTTTGAAGATGTATTTTGGTTTTGGTTATACTGTTTTTGTTCTTGGTACAAAAATTTGTGTTGATCTTTTTAAGGGAGATTGTTGGCATTCTATTTTTGGCACTTAGATGTTTTTCCATCTAGTGTTGCTATCAATACCAAATGGGGATATTGTTGGTATTAGGGATGACTTCGTCATGTGTTGCATTGGTTTTGTCATTGATTTCAACACTTTTCTTTCTGGAGGTCTACATTGTTAATTTGACACTCTAATTATATTGGTTTGTTGATGAATCGACACATTGCGGTCTCGGTATGGATATTGGCTTATGCACAATTACTGGTATATGTTTCATCGACAGCTCAGAAAGTTGGTGATGACTTGTTATCATCTAGAGATCATTTAGTTATGTCGAAGACATGGATTGGATGTTTGAATTTGGCATTTTACATATTGGACTAATAGGGTTCACATATTTGCCTTAACCAACAGATAGGTCTAGGTTATGAACCGACATAGGAGAACATGTTCTAGATCAACACGACATGATTTGGAAATGATTTATTGATTGGATAATGTGTAAATGTATCGAGGCTGACATATTGTATTGCACCAAGACTTATTTTCTAATTGATTTAAATGTATTATCTTTTGAGAGCCGACCTAATGATTAGGTCTTAGGTTTTGTATAAATAATTGTAAGATCTTATTTGGAAGAAGTGTGTGCGTATATTGAAGATTATTGTGAAGAGCGAAAATAAGCAGATCCTTGTGCGAATCATATAGATATCATTTGAAGGTTGAAGGAAGGTTGTTAAAGGTTATGAAGGTGTTTGGTCCTCATGTGCAAAGCTTAAACCAATACCGAATCCAACATTGAAGATGCTAAATTGAAGCAGTACATTGATTATTGGATTTAACCATCCAACTGTGTAGTCAGTGTGACTCCTAATTTTGTGATTGAGTAGCGAGCTCTAGGTGGTTGGCCTTTCTGCATGTGTAGACCCCATTATTGTATTCACTTACTATCTGTAGTAGTATCATTTGATTTTGGGTAAGGTTTCCCACCATAGTTTTTCCCCTTACAGGGTTTCCACGTCAAAATCTCCATGTCATGTGTTGTGGATGTTGTTTCTCTTTCTGTTTCATGCATTAAGTTGTATCGGTAATACTATAACTATTAATCTGTTTTACCGACACTGTGTTTTAAGTTGGAATAATTTGATTTGGGTTACAATTTATCGACAGCTGATTCTCCCCCCCCTCTCAGTTGTCCTTCCTGGTTCCTAACAAAAGGTTTGCAGAAGGGGTTGTTTGCATAGGAACAAGAGGGCACACAGACATTGTGAAGAGCCGCGAGTCTACATACCATGACATTTGAGCTGGAGGAACAATGAAGATGAGATGGTATTTTCTTTATGGAATAGTAAAGGTAGATCACTTGGAGGCCTAAAAATGATAAATTAAGAGTTTTTTAGCTAATAAAGGGGGCAAAATTGTTCTATCTAGGAGGGGTTACTTCCCACTCATAGATTAGCATTTCAGTAAAGGGGCATTTTTCTTAAATCTGAGACTCTCTTGTAAAAGAGTACTATTTTTACTCAGGGGGGTAAATGCAGTAGAAGGAGATTTTTCTGTCAAAAGGTGAAGTATTTTGAGTAAGAGAGTGTGCATAGAAAGTGACAACCACAAAGGGGGAGGTTTTCCATTATTAGTGAAAGAGAAAAGGTGGACTTCTTGCAAAGATGAACAATGAGCCAAATAGGGATTTTTTTTAGTCAAAGGGTAGAGTGCAGATTTTGACAAGTCTTTGGTCACAAAGAATTGTCTTGGTAGGGGTGTTTTTCTAGATTTTCTGAGAAGTCATTCTCAAAATCAGAGTGCAAATAAAAGGCAAATTTTGAGGAGAAAAGTGCAGATTTTTTGATTTTAAAATTCAAAATGATGAAGATATGTGGCCTTTGAAGATTATTTTAGGGTTTTCTTAGGTCTTCTTCTTGATGCATTTATCTTTTTCCTCTCCCATTAGAGGTTATTCTGAATGTAACTTTTGTAAGTGTTGGGAGCAAGGCTTCCATGCATAGTCCTAAAATTAGTGTAAGTGAGTTTTTATTCTCAACTTATAAATGTTTTTCTTTGAATAGTTTATGGACGGCATGCAAGTAGGTTTTTATGTTTTGTTGAATTTGTCTCCAGCATGCAAGAGAACAATGTTTCATGAAATATATGATCGTATCATTTTATTTTGTCCCAACAAGCTTGGTGTTCATTTTATTTTCTGCTTCTCTTCAAGGAAGAGATTAAAATGCTTTAAATAGGACGAGGAATAGTGATTGTCTACATGCAGGATCTTGAAGTATGACTGAATATGAGACTTTGATGGGTGTTAATGTAATGCATTAATGCTTAGAAGAAGTTGGTTATATGTTTCACTATTTGGGTTTGATGTTTATTTGTTGTGGGTTAACTCTTCTGCCCTGATAAGGCACTAGTCATGGGGTTTGCACCCAATTTTTAGAATCATTCCTTTATCAAAATCTCTTTTACTTTCTACATCAGAAGTAGGATTAGTGTAGAAACCCAACCTCAATGAGTGCTTAGATGCTTATGAACTAAGGTTATAGGAAAAACCATAAGTTTATCCATCTTCCTTAGTATCTTTTCATTGGGATGATCTACTGTATTTTGTAATGTCATGAGTAGTTGAAGATGAAAGTGGTTTGGACATTACACAAGTTAACCTGCCTTGGTCTCGCAAAACCAAAAGTGTAGGAGAATCTTAGTCTTGTGACTGAGTCTCGTTCTTTGACCAAATCCTATTCCAAGTCTGTTGATAAGTTAGTAGCAATTTCTCTAGGACTTGGAATCTGTTGATTTGGGAACCAAATACATATTCTACCAAAAGAAGGGAAGGAGAACAAGAATGCATAACTTCCCCCTATTTCTAGTTGAAAAGGATTCTTGATGAAATATGACACACTCTTGACCCAATGTGAAAGGTTTGTTTATGATAGATATACATTTCCAAGTGAAAAAGAGGTTGTAGTCAAGGATACACACCTCATAGCATAGAATCCTTGAGTGAAAAACAACTTCACACAAGGAATAACATCGAATCATAAGCAAGCACCACTCAACAAAAGAAAAGTTGATCCTTAGAAAGGATAAGAGAGAAAAATGCCCCTGAAGCATAGGGACAAAGAGAAGGATTACACAATTTCCAAAGAGATATTATTCATAAGAGATGTACTGCTTAAAACAAATAATAGGTCCTAACCGAGGAACACACATGTACTCGCATGAAGGATAATTCTACGCAAGAAAGGACATCACGTTATGAAAAATGAAACCCATAAAGGAAAAAGTGAATCCCAAGAAAGAGGAAAGAGAGAAAATTATTCTTGCCCCCTAGGCATAGAGACAAGAATAAATAGAATATTATGTTGCTCACTAAGCGTGATTACACCTAAAATTGTACCACCATGAATGACAATGAGCTCCCAATAGGTAAGTGTATTGTCACCAAATTGTAATGGTGGGTGAAAAATGTGTGAATGAGAGATCAAGAGGAAAGCTACCCTTTCCCTCCAAGGAGAGATGAGAGTTTCACTACGGATTTCTCTTCAAACTCTTTTCACGCATTACATTGGAAGAGGGGGAAGAAATTTCACTAGATTCAACCTCCAAAGAAGAAGATAGAATTCTGAATGAAATGGGAATGATAAGATAATCCCCTCTTCTATTTGAAATGGAAAGGAAACTGATTGAATTATGTATTAAGACTAAGTGCAAAACTGACAAATAATTGATTATAACTTGAGATCGAAATGTGGGATGAAGTTGTGCACCTAGATTTGGTAGTAATATGTCAAGATGAAGCTGCCTTGCGAATTTGAGGAAAATTTTCTTGGACCATGGCGGGAATGTACACGGTCCTCCGAAAAATCCGCAAAATGAAAAGGGTTTTTTCACCTCTGCAAATGGAGTCCAAATCCGAAAGTACAACTGTGCACCTGCAACCTCCACACAAAAAAGAGAGAAAAAGGGGTTGGGATTGGGGGTTTGCCTTCAGGACAAACCCTAGTTTTGGAATTAACCAAGTACTGAAAGAAAGCACTTGCAAGTAAATGTAGTTGAAAGATTGTAATGTAAATCACCTCAAGGGAGGTTGTAGATAGAATGTTGGTAGATTTGCTTGTGTGGAATTGAATATGGGAATCAATCTCCTCTTCAATGTTTGAATCCTTGAATTAAATGCAACACCTAGCCTTGAAGGGAGACTTGAGAATGCTCAATGCTGGAAAGGAATGCTTGAATGCTTGATCTCAAATTTTCACCTTATTGAACTTCTTCCAACCTATGCAAATGAGAGGGAAAATGCAAATTTTATACTTGTCAATTAGAGTTAATGAAACTGATTTTTATCATAGGCTGACATCGGGGAAGTTTTCATGCTCACTGCACAACCTTCAATGTATTAGGAAGGGTCCTGCCCCAAAATAAGGCAGAGACAGGGGTGCCACGCCCCTGTCCTACCCTTTTCCCTAGGGAAGAGTGTAGACAGGGTGGTGCAGAGGGAAAAGGAGAAGCAATTTTCAGGGGTTGAGATGTCTCTGATCTCTGATCAGGATAGGGGATTCGATTTTGCATGGGTGAGGACACTAATATGGTAAAAAATTGCTAGGGTCACAATTTTATGACACTACAGTAAGCTAACAATGTCATATAGTGAGGAGAAACATAATATGAACTTGAATGTTGTTTGAAATGATTATAAGAAATATGCCATTCATTGTCACATGTTAGTTTTATGATACCTAAATCAATATAATGTATTTTTATTTTCAAAGCTTAACACTCATTAGTAGAATGACCATGAATTTGATGATACTTGCAAAAAGAAGAATTTTCAAGATGTTGTCTACGTTTTCTTCTTCTTTTAGGCCAAATAAGAGAGATTAAATTGGCATGAAGAAGATTGGACAAAACATTATCTTGTTGTAATACCATATTGGAATGAGAATATGTGGATTCACTAGACAATGGAGGAGGTTGGAAACCTAGATTTTCATTAGAAAAATGTACTTTCTCATGACTTTCAAGACTTTGTTGCACACATACTAAACCATGCCCATTTTATCCATGTGTAGATGTTGAAATTTATAGAGGAGAGGGTTAATTCTTAGTATCAAAATCTAAAGAGCCCCCATCATTATCAAGACATGTGTTGGAAGGAGAGGTGGGAATTGGTTTAGAAGAAGCTTGGATAAAAGATACAAAAGGCTCCTTCAAGGATTCACTCTTAGATTGAGAGATATTATACCCATTGAAGAATGGTGTAAAGTTTGTTGTACCCTAATTTCTTCCTAGAGAAGCATCATTTATAGGATATGGAGTTGTTGAAGGAATCATAGTCATAAAGGGGGAAATATATCCCACTTCATCATGAGTGAAATTATAAGGATTAGGATCAGCCTTTATTGTGTAAAGTTCATTGTTATATATGAATTTGATTGTGTGATTAAGGGTATAAGGGATTGCCTTCATAGCATGAATCCATGATCTACCTAGGAGAAGGTTATAATTAAGACGATTGGACATGACATGAATAAGAGTAGGTAAAGTGATGGGTCCTACTTTAATAAGTAATATGACTATACCAAGTGACTATGTAGGAACATTATCAAAGCCACACACATAAAGAGGATTGGGTTGAATAGAAGAATAATCTCAATTTATCCTATCTACTAATTCAACACAACAAATGTTAAGTGCTGACCCATTATCAATTAAAGTACCTCTTATATTTTGTTCATAAATCCAAGGTGTAATCATAAGGGGATCATCTCTATTTTTAACCTCTATACAAAGCAATTCATCTTGTGATAATATAATATCATTTGGTTTAGAAGAAGGATAAGAAACCACCATTTGTCAGGTTTCTTGGATCAACTTATGATGTGAAGGTGAAGTTTGAATCAAGTCTCAAAGGGAAATCTTAGCTAAGATATCACGGAGCTTCTCAACAGATAGCAACATGTTTCCTAGGATGAGGGGAGGAAGGAAGGTAAGTGAAGCAAACATTGGGATATTTATTTTTGGCACAAGCATTAAATGTGTGATGTATTTCAAAACTATATTTTTGTTCTATTTGACTTTGCATATCACCTCTTTCACATATGTATTTTACAACTTTAAGGATATTAGGAGGTTTCTTAGGCTTAGGTGTCTCATAACTAAAAACATGAATGGTATTGACTTGATTAGGTTCTTTGTTCTCCAATGATACATGTTTAGGAGGGAGAGTATCAAGGAAATTTCTAATAATTTTATCTTCTTGCTCCAAGGTAACTTTTGGAGAGGGAAAAATATAACTAATTTATGCTTCATCTCTAGTGGTAAATTCATTGAAATGATAAGAGGGTATGGTATCACTAGGAAAGGTAGTGACAATATCATCCACTTGCACCAAATGATCCTCATGGGGGAGGTACATTTTAGGAGAGAGATGAACATCATCCTTCAAAGATTCATGCTTAGAAAGGACATCTTTCAAAGAAGTGTTCATAACCTCTTCTTGTACCAATGTGCCCTCATTGGTAAGACCAAACTTGGGAGGGTATAAATTAATGTCCATCAACCCTTTTTCTCTAGGATAGGTACCATGTATGGAAGGTGAGATAGAATTAAGGAAGGTGTTTATGATATCATCCTCTTCCTATAGGATACTCTCATTGGAGAGGAACATTTTAGGAGAAATATCAACATCATTCTTCAAAACTTCATCCTTAGGAGGGAGAGTTTTGAAAGAACTGTTAATGGTCTCTTTTTGCACTAAAATGCCCTCATGGATAGGAGGATCTTTAAGAGGGATAAAGTGAAACAAGGGAGGCTAACCCATTATCACATCTATGGAATAGATGCATCATGACAATAATTTTCTTTTTTCAAATGGTAACTTTGCAAAATACATGATAAAAATAGATAACAATGTGAAATTTTTATGATGTTTTCACTAATGCAAGTACATTAATGATTAAATCTGAACATAACATGTCATAAAAATTATGCAACCCACACAAATTAACCAAATAAATTAGGGTTTTGATGAATTTAACCTCTACATTTATGTAATTTGATTTTAAAATGAGATCTATGAGTGCAAAATTGAAAATTAAAATGCCAAAAAATCAAAATTGAAATAATTAATCCATATTAGGCAACCCACAAGTTCAATTTTAGAATTAAAAAATTGGGTTTGTATGAATTTAACCTCTAAATTTATGCAATTCAATTGAAAATTGAACTTGTAAATGTAAATTTTAATTTGAAAATGCATAAACACTCAGATCTGAGATCATAAATTAGAAATAAGGGTGCAAGGAGTTGGGTGCACCAGAATGTAAAGGTGAAAATTTTAGGGTTTCACCCAATGATGTAGTAAAACCACTAATATTTTGCTTAGGTACCACTACATTAAAGAGGGGTGAACACAATAGATCTAGCCTCAAATTAGCAAGGATAGGGCTGAGAATTTCTATTGGACTCATTGGGATAAGGATTTGATACCATCTTTAAAGTTGAATTGTAAAAATGTTAAAATTAGGGTAAATGTGTTGGAATTAAAGTAAAAATGCATAAACAATGAGCTACAGTCATTGAATTGAGTTGCATACATAGATTTGAGTAACACGTGAGTGCTCAGATCTATTCCTAGAAGGACCTCCTAATTTTGTAGGATCAAAATGCCTGTCGCTCTGGTCCTCTACACTTTTCACCATCCAAATGGGAATTTGTTCATCTTTGTGAATAATGTTGATCCTGAAAGTTATAACTTTGTACTTGTTCCTATACACAATAGAGAGGAGAAAATAGTTGGGAAAAGGGGCTTGGCTAAGTCAAACCTCAGTTTAAAAATTAAACTTGAATGAAATATTTCAAATACTGAAACAAATAATGGAAAGATATACCTCAAATCTACAATTGTTGATAATGATGCTTTGTTTCTTGAATATAATCGCATATGTTGTATGAAATGGCATGACCATGACAAAAATCTAACCACACACACATGCTTGCATATGAATGATGTAAATTTTCTCCAAATGGTTGAATGAAGAATATGTAGCCTTGAAGATCTTTGAAAATTATTAATGATGAATGCTTCAGAGATGCACGATGCTTGCTTGATAACTTGAATGGATAGATGAAATTAGGTTGATTAAATATCTTTATATAGAGGTATCTAGGTCAATTACCGATTAGGCCAACCTCCAATTGTCATGTAGAGCCACAAATTTCATTTGTCACCAGAGAGATAGGGCCCATCTCCCACTTCAAAATAGGGCCCAACTAAGGGGGACTAGGGTGCTAGTCAGGGACCATGGTTTAGCCTTGGGGAGAAGGATATCCATCCGGGAAATCAATTGGTAGGTGTACATGGCACCTGAATTGGAGTTAAGGCACGAAACAAAACCGAAGATGAGATGAGGGGGAGATATGTTAAAGTAGGGGCACAAACATGAGGTCTAAATTATCTCGATGATAATTTATGATGTTAAATCTTGATATAAGAGTAGTAAGATTCTAAAGTCTTTAGGGGCTTGGCGTGTCTTGTATCTTTGGTATCTTGGTCAAAATTTTTCAATGCAACTTTGTAGTTTACTGTGAGTATGAGTGTAGTCTCATACTCTTGCTAAAGTGGGGGATAAATGTAGCATCATAAATTGTATCCACATAATTTTGTCCTCACTTAGCCTCACCATGTCATTTTGTCTTTTAGTACCTTACGTCTACTTTGATTCTACTCACACCTTCCTAAAATCTACATTTTCAACTCCCTTTCTAACCCCATTTCAAATATGAGTCCTAATTAATAGGACCAGGGCAATAGGGGCACCCTGGTCCCAGCTCAAGACCAGGGCATCCCCACTACCCTGGTCCTCTTAATCAGGACTCAAATTTGGTCCCATTAATGGTCACTTCAATTGGGTGGGAATTTAGGTCCCATGTTGGCCTACTCTAAAAATTCAAATAATTTTTGGATGGTTAAGTATAAAATGAGGCCCACCCTTCTCATTTGGAGTCTAAAATGGATAAATCTCTCTTAATTACACTATAGAAAATTCAATTCAAGTGAGAAAGCAATCAAGTATTTGTCAAGCATTGAAGGAGAGGTCAAGTCAAGTTCAAGCATTCAAGATGGAATTCATGATCAAACTTCCATAAAGACATTCTACATGACATCCTAAACCCTTGGCATGAGGATTCAAGCAAGATTCATCAAGGTATAAACTTCAATTACAAGCATTCAAATTTAGATCTAGCCTTTCCCTCAAAGGAAAGTATTCTGCTGCAATTCAATTCCATTTCCATTTTAATTATCATTTCAATTTAAAGTTTAATTCTTAAATCGGGGTTAGACCCAAGGTAAACCCCTATCCACAACCATTTTCTCTATGTGTGTGTGTAGAGGATTCAAGTGCTGCGATCAAAGATTTTGATAAAATAGACAACAATGAATAGGTTCAAATTTTACAGGCACAGAAAGTAGAGGACCAGTTTGCCCCACTACCCTAGTCCCAAAATTTTTGCTCAATGTTCTGACAGTGGATCTTGTACATCTTCTTGATTTGGAAAACATCTCACTTGTCTTCTTGAAAGTTGTAGGACTAGGTTGTCCTACCCTCCTGGCCTCGACAATTTGACCCAGATTTTCTGTTACAAGTTTTGATTCATTCTCTCCTCTTTGATCTCTATTTGTGGCTCTATGTGAAATCTAGAACATTCTATTATTACTGTTTTCTCCAATTCTCTATTGTTTTACCCTAGAAATTTATAATTTAAATCCAATTTCAACCTCTAAAAGGGGAAACAACAAAAAGTAAATCCAATAATTATCTCAACCCTTTTCTCTAATTGAATTGTGGCTAGATCTAAGGGGCTTACATCCCCTTTTTAAATGTAAGGTTGATCTTTTGAAGTTGATGGTTTTACTATCCTAATTGGTGAAACACTAATTTCACTCATCTTATAGGTATAATGGTTTAATGGAGGTTTACCATATTTTGCATGGGGTTTATATTTATTAGTGGGGTGATTTTTTGGGAAAAAGAGCAGTTTTTTAGAGATGGGAAATATCTAGGAATAGTAATGGGAAGAAAAAATAGTGCCTTCGGTAGTCATAAGGGAATATTTATTTATGCAAGAAATTGTATTATATTCAAGGTAATTTTAGAGAGACTAATTAAGGAAAAAACCCATTTTCAAGGTCTCATAAATCATGACCTAACAAATATAATTCAAAGAACATTTGAGAAGTGCAAAAGAGCAAATAAATAAATAAATCAACAATGATTTTTATTTATTAATGTTTGGTTTGATGAGGAATGTAATATTGCAAGAAATTTGAAAGATATACGTAAGAAGATAAATATAAAAGTGTACAAGTACATTCTAAGAAAGAAAAACACTAAATTTATGAACACAAGGCATGAAGAGCTAATCTACCTGTAGTGGTGACAAATTAGGGTTTCTACCGTTAGAGGGATGAAAACCACTTATTTGCCATTACATTCAAAAGAGGGAGAAATCCAATAGATTCACTCACAAATCAAGAATGATAAGGACTTAATACTAATTGGATTTAAGGGTAGTGTGAATGAATTGACCCTCTTTTGTGAGTTTAAATGCTAAATTAAGATAAAGTGCTAAAAAATGAAGGTAAAAATGTGGAAATAGTGAGCAACAGATGCAAAATTATGGTGTGCACCTGGATCTAAGCAGCATATGCAAATTCTAATCTGATCCCTGAAAAACTCCAAAAATGTTGAAGTCGGTGTGCATGTCGCCTTGGTCCTCCTACTTTCTCGCATGCCAAAGAAGATTGATTCGTCTTTGCAAATAGTGCCTATTCTAAAGAGTACAACTTTGTACCTATTTCTTACACAGAAAAAGAAAGGGAAATAGGTTGGGAATAGGGGCTTGCCTTAGGTCAAACCCTTGTTTTGGAATTAACCATGAAATTGAGATAAAGATAATTGAAATTGTTGTAATGAAAGATTCTCATTTTGAGGTAGATGCTGAATAATGATTGAAAATCAAGTGATATAACTCCTTTTGAAGGTTTGTTTGTCTCCACACAAAATTAGGGCTTGATGAAGTCTTCAACAAAATAAGATGAAAGATGTCTACTTCAATGCTTGAATCTTGACTTTATTATTGCTCCAAGGCTTGAAGGAAGACTAATTAAGGCTCAATTTCTCTTGAATGCTTGATTTCTTGATCTCATGTGTGCTTGATTTCATGTGTGGATGCTTGATAGATGTGCTAGATGTTAAATGAGAGGGGAAAACCTCCTTTTATACTTTCTTGTCAGATAAATTGCTAATTTTCCAACATGAGCCGACACAAAGCAAGAAATCCTGCTCAAAATTGAAATAGGACCAAGGGTTTAAAGGGGTCTCAAATTAGGGGGGACTAGAGAGTGGCACCATTTTCCTAATTAGGACTAGAGCATGGTGCCTTGGTACCACCCCTATTTTGAGCTAGGATAAGATGCCATGTTTATGTAAAATGTCAAAGATGATGCAATTCATGAAGGGTATGTTCATAATCAAGTCCCAATCAGGCCAAGGGGTGCAAATGCTAAATTAGGGACCCAATGCAGTCAAAATTTTACAAGGGTGAACTTTTAGGATGCTACATTTAGCCCCCACTTTAGTGAGAGTATGAACTCAATCATACTCTAGGTAAAGTACAAAGGGTTCACATTGAAAAAATTTCACCAATTCATTGAGGAGGCAAGATACACCAAGCCCCCGGTGTACTTTAGGATCTCACAACTTCAATAATAAGATAAAAGGGACATCATGAGAAAGAGAAAAAGACAACCATGACTACAAACTAGTAAGGTTCTCTTACTACGAGTCATGAAAAGAAAAATACCAAAAAACAAAGAAAAAAATAAAGTTTGCTAAGTAACTTAAGTATTAAGATATGAAAGAGAGAGAATCATTGAGTGGAGCGTATGCCCCCATGGTAAAGCGATTATGTATGCCTTATCAGGAGAAATTGGTTTAAGGTAGGATACATCCCAAAGAGACAAGCACATTATCACAATAATATGCCCCCAAGAGAGGACAAATCAAAGGATAATGATCACAAAACACAAAGCATGAGGTGGTTTCACTTAACTCTATGGTCAGTATGCTTTTTATGATAAATAATGTATATCATGTATATATATGCATATAATTGTCCTCATCCCCTAAAGAAAGAAAAACCACCATGGAAGAATGACACCTGTGTCTTTTGAGTCAACATAGGAGAGACCAAAAGAGATGTCAACACTTTGCATCATCCTCAAGTAGACAACACTAGGGACAAAAAATAGAATAATTAAGAAACAAATAGAATAAGATCACAAACATGCAAGAGAGAGAGAGAGAGAGAGAGAGAGAGAGAGAGAGAGAGAGAGAGAGAGAGAGAGAGAGAGAGAGAGAGAATCTATAGCGTGAGTGTAGCTAATAAAGCAATTCATCTACCCCCAATCTTGCTCATCACTATTTTGGGAAGGTGGACAAAATGAAAGAGAAGCCACATCAAGCACAGTAGATGAAGCTATCACAAGTTCCAAATGAGGACCATGCTCTAATGATGAGTCACTTTGTCTATCACTTGGAACTTGGATTAATGCTTTTAAAAATCGTTTAGATAAATCATTGTCAACATCAATATATTCATATTCATCATCTGAAATATTAGGATCAATATTTTCATCATGAATAACATTCTCACTTATTTCATCATCAAGATTAAGAAAAACAGGGGCTCTAATAGAAATAGAACTTGAACCATCATTTGTCTTAATCATTTTACATCTTGGAGATTTAGGTTGATCTTCTTCATTAGGAGAAGGTTGAGTAAATGGGATTATGTCAAGAGTTGGTGTCTTCGAGGAAGAAGTATTTTGAGAAGCAAGTTCGCGAGCCCTCACATGATGTCTTCATTGGTGTTCTCTCACACAACAGTTGTGAAGGTTTAGGATCATCATGCGTAGGTTTATTTTATTTTTTCAAGAAAGGATGCATCGGGGAAGGTATTTTAGGTTGAACAATAGGAGAGGCTGGTTTCTTCCCTTTGTAAGATGTATAAGGTGGAACCATACCATATAAAGGAGGGATGAAAGGTGTAGGAAGGAGACTGGGTTCATCCAAGGAGGAGGAATAGGTCTATCCTTAGGAGGAATAATATATTTATCCTTGGAAGGAGGAATAGATCGACACTTAAGAGGAAGATATTTTCTATCCTTGGGGGGAAGAATAGAGTCATCCTTAGGAGAAGGAATAGATTCTTCCTTAGGAGAAAGAATATCTCTATCCTTAGGAGGAAGACTAGACTTATCCATAAGAAGAGGCATATGATCATTAGTTGGAGGAAGATTAAGTGTTGGATTTATAGGTTTTATCAATGATAAAATCATCTCATTCTTTAATTTTTGATAAGATTGAAAGAGAGAATCACTTCTACTTTTAAGAGGTTGGAATTGTTCGGACCAAAAATAATCAAGACAAACATCTCTTTGCCTAATCGTGGGTTGGTACAAGCTATGATTAATAGTTACGATCTTGTCATCAAGAGGGAATATCAAGCATTTATGAGTAGTAGAAGGGATTGCTTTCATGGAAGAGAGCTAAGGATGTCCCAACTTCACACAAAATTGTTCCAATGTAGGAATTATAGCAAAGTCAACATCTAAAGCTTTAGTACCACCTCAACGGGAAGAGAAATAGAACTAATGGTGAGACAAGGGAAACCATAAAATAATTTAATCACCACATCAGATTTCTAAGATGTCACTTGATGCAATTATAAGGTATAAATAAATTCTTTAGTTATCACATTAACTATACAAGGTGGATCAATTAGCACCACTCAAGAGGGTATGCCTCGCAGTGATATATAATGGGCCATCACATGCTTCAATATTCTCACTAGGATCAAATGTAATGCACAAGTCCTTAGGAGGTTCATTTTTATCAATAATGTTCACCAAATTATTAGAATCAAGGCCAACATCATTGGGAGAGAAGGAAAGACAATCAGTCTCAATCACATTAGTGGAATGGGAAGGTAAAAGATAAGTGAAAATTTGAAGATTTTGGTTAGGAGGAGCTAATGATTTATTTCCTTTATAATTCACACCAGGCACATATATTGTATTGTTATCAATCAATTATTTAATCTTACTCCTTAAGGAATAACACTTTTTAGTGTTATGACCGAGTTGACGATGATATTGGCAAAAAGCTTTGGAATCAAAGGTAGGTGACAAAGTCTTAGTTGTAGAAATTGGTTTAATATGGGAAAGTTTCAACACATTACTTTGTAAAAAATACAACATAATACTATACAAAGATTCATTAAAAATTGTGAATTATTTTTTAAAGTATTTGGACAAAGGAGGCACACCTGTTGCGGTTGCTACTTGAGTGTTGTTGTTGTCATTGAACTTGATGGATCTCTTATTTTGTTTGAAATTTGGAAAAGGTTGTTGAGAACTGTCACTTTTATCATTCAGAGCCATTGAAGATTATTGTTCTAATTGACTCACGATAAGGTAATAATTGTGAAGTATTGCAACTACGTAAAGGAAGTAAACTCGGAAAAGAGAATTTTATCCCAAATATCTTTTTGCAAATTAGAAATGGAAATTCTTGTTCGGAAAATGCTGTCTCAACCTTGCATTTATATGAGTTTATTATTTATAGTAAGTTTTAATTTGGGCACGAAATGGTGCGAAATTCTCCTCGAAGCTTCTGGTTGGCTAGATAAGCATTCTAGTAAAGTTACGTTGCAAGATCACAGCTAGTTTTGAAGATATCAAAGTTTTTGTTTTGGAGGGGTACAATGAAAGGTTTAAATTTTATTTTGAGGAATTTGGAGGCTCCTAAATTCCTTAAAAGATGGTGTATCATTTTATGAGGCAATAGAAATTTTCACAAGATTTCGAGCACTTCAAATAGTTTGTCAATAGGACACATGGTTCTCACGTTATGGCCTTTGAAAGTTTGTACTCCTGAAATAGGAATATAAAATGTAGTAGACAAATAAATGAGCTGTAAGAGGGACACATGCTGATGTATGTTTTAACACATCATAAGGCATCTATATTGGAAATAAGGTTGGTTATACCTTATTGGGTGGTTTTAGCCCATGGTTTTGTAATACTGCTTGGTAGTTTCTTATATTGTATCTCCTATATATGAGGTGTGTGAGATAAAGGTTATGTGTAAGAGTCTTATGGCTATTGAGTTACCTCTGAATCTCTGATTAGTGGTACTCTTGCGAAGAGATTGCTCTGTAAGTATATTGTAATATGTTATTGATTTCTTTATAACATATTGAGTTGCTTTTGGAGTGTGGGGTTTTTCTCCTGAAAGGGTTTTCCCCATGTAAATCACTATGTTATGGTATGCATGCTATTGTGTCTATTTCTGTTAAGTTTCTATAACTACTATAAACATCTATAAAAGTTTTTGCATTACCCTCCTCTCAAGATTAGTGTAGGAAGTTGTTCCGCTACTTAACTTCCTTACAAGTGGTATTAGAGCATGATCACCTTTGGTGTCAGTTCATTTGGGTTGTTGGGTTTTTTGAACTAATCTATATTTGAGTGGGAGTTTGTGTAGAAGACACTTTTTGATCTTGTTGCAGGAATTTTTAGATGGCAAGTTTGTTAGGGATAATAGAAGTGGAGAAATTTAATGATAGTAATTTTGAGATGTTGAAGCTGAAAATGTAAGATCTACTAATAGATCGAGATCTATGGGATGTTGTTGATGTGAATGTCTCAAGACTTGCATATCCTACTGCGACTGCTCAGTATGATGTCATGGATCGAAAAGCCAAGGGTCTAATTAGTTTGTGCTTGGAAAACTTTGTTCTAATCAATGTCCATGAAGAGAACACTGCAAAGAAGTTATGGACTAATCTTGGTGAAATGTATCAAGCAAAATCCTTATTGAATCATATTTTCTTGAGGAAGAAATTGTATTCCTTGAAGATAGAAGAGGGTGGACAAATTGCAGACCACATGGAAGCATTTAATATGTTGGTGGCTCAATTAGTATCTATTGGTGTTAAGATGGACAAAGAGGAAAAATGCTAGATCTTGCTTTGTTGTTTTCCTAATTCGTGGGATTCTCTTGTTATGGCTATTGGTAGTACTTCTATCATTTTGAAGTCTGAAGATGTGGTGGGTGTCCTACTTGGTGAAGAGATGCAAAGGAAGGTATCCATCAATTTGAAGGAATCTCTAACTGTTCGAGGAAGACCTAAGGAAAAAGGCAAGAAGAATGAGAAGTGCAATAAGTCCAAATCCAAAGAGAGAACAAAATCTCATGGAAAGTCCAAAGTCATATACTAGAATTGCGGTAAACCAGGTCACATCTATAAGGACTGCAAAGAAGAAAAGAAGGTGAAAAAGAAGAAGTTTGATTATGATTTTGAGTCTGAGAAGGAATATGGTGATGCATTCATTGTAGCTTTGGCTACTCATGTAGGTACTGATGCATGGTTAATTAACTCAGGTGAATCCTTTCATATGACTTCCAATAAAGATTGGTTTTTTGAATATGAATAATTTAATGGAGGTAAGGTGTACTTGGGTGATTATTCACATTTAGACATTTTTGGTCGAGGTAAAGTAAGGATCAGGTTTCCTGATGGTAGAATAAAAAGAATTAGTGGTGTGTTACATGTCCCTGAATTAAAATGAAATTTATTATATTTGAGCAAACTGATAGATGCAGGTGTGTAGGTAGTCTTTTCTAATGCAGGATGTAAGATGATTAAGGGTGCTATGGTAATTGCTAGAGGTGTCAGGTTTGACACTTTGTATAAGCTAGAGGCATACACTAGTGAGAGTAATAGCAATTTTGTAAAAAGAAAATATGTGGATACTTCATCGGAAGACTTGAGGGTGTCTCCTTTAGCGGATGGACATGGCTTGTGGGTACCTAAGGATGCTCTTTCTTCTAAAGAAAAATTACCTATAAATAAGACTAAGTTATAGCACCAGAGACTTGGCCACATTGGAGAAAAGGGTCTAAGGACCTTGAAAAATAAAAAACTTGTTGAAGGTTTGTATGATTGTAATCTTGACTTTGATTTCTATGAGCATTGCATTTATGGAAAATTAAAACTCATACAGTTTTACTTGAGTTCTCATAAATCTTCTGGTTTTTTGGATCTTATTCATTCCAACATGTTTGGTCTTGTAGATGTTCCTTCGATTGGAAAATCCACATATTATATTTCATTTATTGATGACTTTAGTAGAAGGATATGAGTATACTTTCTAAAGAGTAAATTTGAAGTTTTTCAATCGTTTTAAAGAATTGAAAGCAATGGTTGAGTTGCAGACTGGAAATAAAATTAAATGATTACGGACTGATAATGGGTGAATTTTGCTCTAATGATTTTGATAGATTCTGTAAAGACTATGGTATTAACAAATAGAAGATAACTTCATATTCACCACAACAAAATGGAGTTGCAGAAAGAATGAACAAGACACTGATGGAGAAGGGTAGGGATATGCTGAGTGGTGCTGGTCTAGAATAAAAGTTTTGGGATGAAGTTGTTGCCACTATTTTCTACTTGATTAACATGTCTCCTATATCAACTCTTGTTGATAAAACACCTATGAAACCATGGTTGGGTCACAAGCCTTCATTGAGACATCTTAGAGTTTTTGGTTGTGAGGCATATGCAAATGTGCCAAAGGAGAAGTGAACAAAGTTGGAGAAAAATGTTGTGAAATGTATCTTCATTGATTATAGTTATGGTGTGAAAGGATACAAGCTTTGGGACCCTATTTCACAAAAGGTAATTCATAGTAGGAGTGTTATTTTTAGAGAAATTAAGTCTCCTTCTGTTACATTAGAGCCAAAATAGACTAAACAGAAAGATGTGATTCAATTCCCTTCTACACCTAAAAGAGTTGAATTGAGACCACTTGATAGGAAAGAAGTTGAGGAGATTTCATTTAGCTCTGAATTTCAGAAGAGGAGGAAGAACCTCCAACTCGTCTTGTTCAAAGGTCTACAAGACATAGACAACAACCTGAAAGGTATTCACCTAATGATTGGAGATGTATTTTTGCTTTGAATACTAACATGGATGAAATGAGACCTGTAGAAGAGGCACTAGGTATGAATGATACAGAAACCTAGAAGATTACGATGGAAGAAGAGATGACAACTTTAAAAAAGACCGATACATGGGATCTTTTACCATTGCCTGAAGGACAGAAGCCTGCTGGTTGTAAATGGGTGTTCAGAAAAAGATTGGTTCAGATGGAAGCATTGATAAGTATAAAGCAAGGTTGGTTGCAAAATACTACTATCACGTTGAGGGTGTTGATTATGGTGAGATATTTTCTCCTCTTGCAAAAATGACATCCATTAGAATTTTGCTTTCTATTACTGCTGCTTATGATTTAGAGGTTGAGCAAATGGATGTGAAAATTACTTTCCTTCATGGTGGTTTGGAGGAGGATATTTATATGACACAGTCAGAGCACTATGTGGTGAAAGGTAAATGTAATTTGGTTTGTAAATTGAAGAAATCTTTGTATGGCCTCAAACAGAGTCCCAGGATGTGGTACCCAAAATTTGATACATATGTGTTGAGTTTTGGATTTGAGCATTCTACATCAGATCACTATGCTTATTATAAATTTGATGGTGATCATTTCCTGTACATTGCATTATATGTTGATGATATGTTATTTATTGGTAAAGGGAAATGTATGATTTTAGAACTAAAGTCTTAGCTTACTGCTAAATTTGAAATAAAAGATATTGGTGCAGCCAAGCACATCCTTGGGATGGAAATTAGAAGAGATAGAGTGAACATAAAGCTATGGATAAGCCAAAATAAGTATGTGAATTCAGTTTTGTAGAGGTTCAACATGCAAGATTGTAGACCATTATGTGTTCCTTTTGTAGTTGGAATAAAATTATCTACTTCAGATTGTCCTACATCCCCATCAGAGATGGAAGACATGAGTAGAGTGCCTTACCAAAGTGCAGTTGGAAGTTTGATGTATGTTATGGTCTGTACTAGACCAGAAATTTCCCAAGAAGTGAGAGTTCTTTCTAGATATATGTCTAATTCTGGTAGAGTTCATTGGGATGCAGTCAAAAGAGTCTTTAGATATTTGAATGGTACCTCAGAGTATTCCTTGTGTTATCATGTTAATTTGGTTGGAGACATGACTTCCCTTGATATTCATGGTTATGTGGATTCAGACTACGTAGGTGATATTGATAGCAAAAGATCCACCAATGCTTATGTGTTTACTTTATTTGGTGGTGCAATTAGTTGGATGAGTAAGCGACAGGTTGTGGTTGCTTAGTCCACTATAAAAGCAGAGTATATGTCAGGTACTCATGCTTGTAAAGAAGCCATTTGGCTTAAGTGACTATGTTCAAATATTGGAATAAAACAAGGTATAGTGATAGTTTATTGTGACAGTCAAAGTGCAATTTTCCTAGCTAAGAACCCGACATTTCATGCCCAGACCAAACATATTGATGTTCAGTATCATTTTGTCAGAGATATGATCAAAGATGGCAGGGTGAATCTAGTTAAGGTAGAGACTTGATGAATGTTGCAGATGCTTTAACTAAGGCTGTGAGCACAAAGAATTTTATATGGTGTTTGGAGTCTATGGGCCTCATGGCCCCTAGGAATTGATTTATTGTGTTGATACTCCATTTGCTCTTGCAAGGTGTTCGACAAGTGGGAGAATGCTGGGAAAATGGTGTCTCAACCTTGCATTTACACAAGGTTACTATTTATAGTAATGTTTCATTTGGGCACAAAATGGTGTGAAATTCTCTCCAAAGCTTTTGGTTGGCTAGATAAGCGTTTCGATAAAGTTACGTCGCAACATCACAACTAGTTTTGAAGATATAAAATTTCCATTTTGGAGGGGTACAATGAAAGGTTTAAATTTAATTTTGAAGGCTTTAGAGGCCCTGAAACACCTTGAGAATTATGCATAAATGGCATAGCAATTTACAAGGAAATAAAGCACTTCACGAGCTTTCTGGTGCTTCAAACGATTCATCAATAGGACACATGGTTCTCAAGTTATGGCCTTTGGAAGTTTGTACTCCTAAAATAGGAAATATAAAATGTATCAGACACATAAATGAGCTATAAAAGGGAGGGACACTTGCTGATGTGTGTTTTAACACATCATAAGACATCTTGATTGGAGATAAGGCTGGCTATACCTTATTGGGTGGTTTTAACCCATGGTTTTGGAATATCGTTTGATGGTTTCTTGTATTGTATCTCCTATATATGAGGTGTGTGAGATAGAGGTTGTGCGTAAGAGTACATCTTGCTTACAATGCATCAAATCAGTCAAAATAATATTAGAACCAATATTATTATGAAATTGTTGAATGAAAGCATTAGCCAATTGTTGAAATGAAGTAATAGAATAAGGAGACAAAGAACAATACTATTGCAAAGCTTTATCCCTTAGTATTCTAGTAAATAATTTAGCCAACAATCTTTGGTCACGAGAAAAGTCACTACACAAATTTTGAAATGTTTTAACATGAGTCAAGTGATCATCTTTTCCATTGTAAATCTCCAATTGAGGAACTTCTACATGTTTAGGAGGGACAACTCAGACAATGTCATTGGATAATGAGCTCGCTTCATCAAATGTGGGCACATTATACTTAGATTAATTCATAGAAGCTATTTGTTGTTGTAAGGAAGACATTGTTTGGGCTAGATTATTGATATTATCTTCAGTAGATGGATTGAAATTGGACATGTTGGATTGAGGAGGGGTATCATTGTTGAATAAAGGAGGATCTTGAGAATAAGGAGAGATATTGTTATATGAAGGTAGGGGTTGAGAACAAGGAGGGGGAACACTATGATAGGTAGGTATTGGAGAAGATTGGGTAACAAATGGAAGACTCATAGGAGGAGGTATGAAGGAATTATGATTAAAGGAGTTTCCTCCTTGACTAAAATTTACAGGTATGACATTTTGTGTAGAGGTAGCCATGATGTTGGATGTAAAAGTGGAAACACTAGCCATAGGGGTAGTCATATGAATGGATTGATTAAATTGACTAAGAGGTTGCGTGTAACCAAGGACTTCAACACAACTCTTCATATGCATAAAATTATTATCAAACAATATGAACAATACCACACAACACATCAACACCAAGTTTATCACTTTGAACAATTCTTTTCAATCCTTCAATCAATTGGAGAGCTTCACTTTCTGGGTATGGTTGACTCATCCATTGTTGAAGATCTTCAAATTGATTGTCAATTTTCTCCAATTGGTCAACAAAAATCCTAGTTAGTGATTCATCCACATCATGAGAATTATGTAAAGAATGAGGATAAATGACATCAAGTGTAGGATTTCTAGAACCACTAATATCCTCATGGAGCAGGTTATCGAAATTAGGCTGCATCTCCTTGGTAAGTAAATCTTGGGAAGCCTTAATTTTACAACTTCTTTTCATAGGGATATTATAGGTTGGACTAATAGTAGTAGAACTCATGCACTAAGGGAGGGAAATTGAGAATTTTAATTTTGAATTTTGAATTTTGAAATTAGAAATTTGAATTTGAAACTTGCAAAATAATTGAATAATGTAAAATTTTAGAAAATTGATTATTCAATTAAATAAGCAAATTGATTGAAATTGTGAAAAATCATGCAACCCCCTAGGAAATTTAAATTTAAAATTAGGGCTTTGTGAAAATAGCCTCTTCATTTTAAAATTTAAATTTAAAATTAAATTTAAGGTTGTAATTTTGAAATTGGAAGATTGAGCAACCCACAAGGTTAATTTAAATTTATAAATTAGGGTTCTTTTAATTAACCACTTAATTTTAAAATTTAAATTTGAAATTTGATCCAAGATTGCAATTTTGAATTTTAGGCAGTTGTAGAATGATAAATTCAAAATTTAAACAACCCACAAGCTCAATTTAAAAATAAATAAATAGGGTTTTTGAAATTAACCACATAATTTTAAAATTAGAATTAGAAATTAAAATTGCAAGTGAAAATTTGAATTTTGAAATTGAATTACACTCAAATCTAAAATAATTAATCCAAATTAAGCAATTCACAAGCTCTATTTTAAATTTAAAAGTTAGGGTTTTAGTGAAATTGACCTCTAAATTTTTAAAATTTGCAAAGAAATCAAAACTGTAAATAAAAATTTGAATTTTAAATTGCATAAGCAATCAGATCTGAGAACATAAATAAGAATTAAAGGTGTAAGGAGTTAGGTTCACCAAAATGTAATGGTGAAAAATTAGCATTTCCACCATTAGAGGGATGAAAACCACTAATTTGTCATTACATTCAAAAGAGAGAGAAATCCAATAGATTTAGTCACAAATAAATAATGATAAGGACTGAATACTGATTGTATTTAAGGGTGGTGTGAATTAATTGACCCTCTTTTTATGAGTTGAAATGTTGAATTAAGATAAAGTGCTGAAAAATGAAGGTAAAAATATGAAAACAGTGAGCTATAGATGCAAAATTTTCGTGTGCACTTGGATCTGAGCAGTATATGCATATTTAGATCTAATCCTAAAAAAAAATCCAAAAATGTCAGGACCGGTGTGCTTGTTGCTCTGGTCCTTCTTTTGCACACACCAAAGAGGGTTTATTTATCTCTATAAATAGTGCCTATTCTGAAGAGTACAACTCCATACTTGTTTCCTACACACAAAAAGAAAGGAAAATGGGCTTGTTGTTCAACCCAACAACAAGAATAATAACTCTAGTTGAATTCTCAACCCGAAGTTTGGATATTCACTTGGTAAAGTCACTATTTCCACAGCTAGTGTTCATTTGATTGTCAACCTAGGGATGTAATACTTGAAATGGGTCTGCACTATAAATGCACTAAGTTCCTGCAACAACTATTTTGCATTACTGCAGCAACTAACATTATGCGGAAAATATAAGCAAGAATTGAAACTAATGAAAGGCTACAAGAAAAATTCTGCATAAATTCATAAAACAATACTGGCTAAGTTCAATGCTGATAAACAAGAATTACTCTGTTTTGTTTTGGCTGCAGGAACAGATAGTGGATATATTTCTAGTGGCTGCAGGAATAGTCAATGCAAGAACATTTACTGCAGCTAGGAAAAGAAAACTAATCTTAACAATTGCACAGGAACACTCACCAAGTGGGCCCCCTTGGGTGAGTGATTCCAGGTTTCCCAAAAACAACTCTAGATGCTCAGAATAACATATTTTTATTCATCGTTATTTGGAAGTCATTGTTAGGTCACGAAGGCAACTAGAAGGGGGGGGTGAATCAGTTGTCAAATAAATTCAAACCAAAAACAACTTAACCAACTTATTGCTTAATATCGGTAAACCAGTTAAGTATGCCGGTAGACAATTTTAATAGTTAATTGCTATACTGGTAAAGATTAATGCATGAAACATAAACACAAAGTCATCCACAACGCATAACACCAATATTTGTACGTGGAAACCCTATAAGGGGAAAAAACATGGTGGGAAACCTTACCCACAATCAGATGATACTACTACAGATAGTAAGTGTACATAAATGGGGTCTGCACATGCAAAAAGGCCAACAGCCTAGAGCTCACTGCTCAATCACAAAATGGGAGTCACATTGACTATAGTTGGATGGTTAAATCCAATAATGATGTACTGCACAAAATAGCATCTTCATATGCTGGATTCAGTACTAGTGTAATGTTGATATGCTTTCACAAAAACCTAGCTTCACCTTCAAATGATGTCTTCATGTATAGCTCTGCTTAATCTCGCATATGCCTTCACACAATTCTTTTTTGCATTCCACATTTGATCTTACAAATAAGATCTTACATTTATACCATAACCTAAGACCGATTTTAGTAAGTCGGCTCTACAAGATATTACAATAAAAACATTTTACACAATATAATATCCGATGCAATAACCATTTGAACATGTCGGCTTAATGCATTTACAACAATAATTAATCATCTCCATAGTGTGCCATGCTGATCTGGAAAAGATAAACCTACCAGTGTAACCCTAGATAACCCTGGACCTATTTGCCGATAAAAGCAAATATGCCAATATGAATATACCAATGATTAATTCATTAAGATAAGATGTCCACATGATGTCTTCGATATTACCAAGTGTCTTTCATACCATTCTAAGTGCTGGTGATCATTATATCCTGTCGATGAACCATATACCAGTAATTGTGCAATAGTTGCTTGCGGTGAATGCTGCTAGATCTCCAAAGTGCTAGTGTTTTAGTAGGTGTTGACAGCAATGACAAAACCATACCAAAATACCAACAATCTCCCCCTTTGGCATTGATGGCAACACAAGATGGAAAAACCATTAAAGTGCCAAAACAGAAATGCCAAAAACCAACAATCTCCAAAAAGATCATAACCAGAATACAGAGAGTAATAGTCTCTCCCAAACAACAATCTCTCCCCCTGGGAGCAACATGTGTTATCCAAAGTTCCTCAAAAGATAATGTGTTTTTCCATAGACATCTCTCCCCCTTTGACATCAAATGCCAAGGTTATAATAAAATCAAGTTCATATACAAAATACCAATCAATTCAATATACCAACTACTCCCCCTGAGAAGTAGCTTC
Source organism: Cryptomeria japonica (assembly GCF_030272615.1). Taxonomy (NCBI): domain Eukaryota; kingdom Viridiplantae; phylum Streptophyta; class Pinopsida; order Cupressales; family Cupressaceae; genus Cryptomeria; species Cryptomeria japonica. Next base: position 292,963,166 of record NC_081415.1, read on the forward strand.
CTCATCAAAGACTGGAGTAAAAGATTTGTCTATTAATTCTGCCGGTTGATAACAATCATCAACTGTCTAAGTCACTACCGATGATGGTATGACTCCAAGCTGATCTTTGAGATATTCAAAAGTCTCCTTAGGCAAAGGTTTTGTAAAGATATCTGCAAGCTGTTCTTTAGTATTCACATAAACCAGTTTTATCTCTTTTTCTTCCACTTTTTCCCTTAGAAAATTCAGTTTGATAGAAACATGTTTTGTTTTAGAGTGTAGTACTAGATTCTTAGATATATCAATTGCTACAGTGTTATCACAATATATAGTAATAGGTTCCTTGCATTTTACCTTTATGTCTTTCGACATTTGCTTAAGTCATAGTACCCGTGTACAGTTAGTTGCTACTGCAACATATTCTGATTCTGCTGTTGATAAAGATGTACAACTCTATTTCTTACTCAACCAAGAAACTAGTCTATTTCCAAGAAAGAATGCTCCGCTGGTGGTTCTTTTTCTATCATCCACATCTCCTGCCCAATTTGCATCTGTGTATGCACATACATCAAAATTTTCATCTCTAGGATACCATAATCCAAGATTTATAGTGCCTTGTAAGTACCAAAAAATTCTTTTGACTGCTGATTCATGATTTTCTCTAGGATTACTTTGAAATCTTGAAACAATACATACTGCATTCATAATATCAGGTCTGGTTTGTGTCAAGTATAGTAAACCTCCTATCATAGATTTGTATCTAGTTGGATTAATAGGTGTAGATTCATTCCTTTGAGATAATTTGTCATTTGTAGTCATAGGTGTGCTTACCGGTTTAGAGTTCTCCATCCCAAATTTCTTTAGTAACTCTTTCAAGTATTTGGATTGACTCAAAAATATACCTTTGTCAGTCTGTGAAATCTGCAATCCTAAAAAGAATTTTATTTCACCAATCATAGACATTTTGAAATTCTTGCTGCATTTTAGTAAAAAATTCCTTACATAAACCATCTTCTCCTCCAAAGATTATATCATCAACAAATACTTCTATAATCAAGATGTCATCATTATTTATTTTGTAATATAAATTGCTATCTACATTTCCTTTAGTAAAACCAATCTTTAAAAGATATTTATCCAATCTTGCATACCAAGCTCTTGGAGCTTGTTTTAGTCCATACAGAGCTTTCCTTAACCTGCATACCATATCATTGTCATTTGTCAAAGAAAATCCATCAGGTTGTTCAATGTATACTTCCTCTTCAAGATATGCATTCAAAAATGCACATTTAATATCCATTTGATAAACTTTGTAGTTCTTGTGAGCTGCAAAAACCAAGAACAATCTGACTGCCTCAATTCTAGCTACCGGTGCAAAGGTTTCATTGTAATCAAATCCTTCTTTCTGAGAATATCCCTTACACACTAGTCTTTCTTTATTTTTGACAACCTTACCATCTTCATTAAGTTTGTTTCTAAATACCCATTTGGTTCCAATTATATTTTTATCTTTAGGCCGGGGAACTAATGTCCAAGTGTTGTTTTTCTCAATTTGTTCTAATTCTTCTTCCATAGCTTTAATCCAAAATTTATCTTCACATGCCTCATTAACAGATGATGGTTCAATTTGAGAAATAAGACATACCTCTTCATTTGCCAATCTTCCTCTTGTCATAACTCCTTTAAATTTGTTTCCAATTATTTGATCTTTAGAATGATTCAATCTTACATACTGGGGTGTCTTAGTTTGTTGTTGTTCTTGAATTATTGTGGAATCCTCAGATGACCAGGGTAACTGGATCTTCATTCTGTATCGGTGGATTTAGTGTAGGTTCATTTGTCAAAATTTCTGTTGCCGGTTCAGAGTCTATATACATTGAAGTTCCTCTGAATTGTTCATCAATCTTTACATTTGTACTCTCAACAATTTTTTGCAATCTCTTGTTAAAACATCTATATGCCTTGCTCTTAGATGAATAACCAAGAAATATTCCTTCATCACTTCTAGGATCAAATTTGCCAATATACTCATCTCTTCTGATATAACATTTACTTCCAAATTTTTTGAAATACTTAAGAGTAGGAGTATTACCAAACCATAGTTCATGAGGGGTCTTACCGGTTTCACCTTTGATGTGAACTTTGTTGAATGTATAGACCCCTGCTTTTCTCCAATAAACATGTGGTAAATTTGCTTCTGATAACATACTTCTTGCTGCATCCAAGATAGTTCTGTTTTTCCTTTCAACAATTCCATTCTACTGTGGTGTCCAAGGTGCTGATTGCTGTCTTCTGATTCCATTCACTTCATATAATGTATTAAAGTCCTTAGATGTGAATTCTCCTCGATCTGATCTTAAGCATTTGATTTTCTTACTGGTTTCATTTTCAACCATTGCTTTGAATAGTTTGAACTTTCCAAGTGCTTCTAATTTTTCTCTGAGAAAAGTAACCCAACACATTCTAGAATAGTCATCAATGATTAGCATGAAATATCTATCACCTTGTAAGCTTTTAGTTCTCGTTGGACCACATAAATCAATGTGAATCAAATCAAGTGCATTATTGGATTTTTCTGGAATAATTTTGAAACTAGCTCTAACTTGTTTTCCAAATTGACATTCCTTACATACTGTATTATGAGGTTTGACAATTTTAGGTAGATCTCTAACTACCTTAGAAGTACTGATCTTTACCATGCAATCAAAGTTTACATGATAGAATCTCTTATGCCATAACCAACTTTCATCTATATGTGCAATTAAGCATGTCTTTTCACTATTATTCAAATAAAAGATATTACCTCTAGTCTGATTACCGGTTGCAATTTCCAAACCAGTTCTATTCATGATTTTGCATTTTCCATTTTTAAATTGTAACTAAAATCCTTTCTCAACTAATTGACGAACACTCAAAAGATTATGCTTTAATCCTTCAACATAGTAAATATTGTCAGTGTTATGTTTACCATCAAGAGATATTGTACCCTTACCTTTGATTGAACAGGATTTGTCATCTCCAAATCTTACTAAACCTCCATTGTATTCTTGAAAGTTGAAGAATTTACCTTTGTCTCCTGTCATATGATGTGAGCATCTTGAATCAATGATCCATTCATCCTTTACTTCAACTTTGGCTGCTAGGGCTTGTTCTATCGGTTGAACAGTAGGTGCTGGTTGTTCTTCTGTTATAGCAACAAAAACCCATCCATTGTCTACCGGATCCTCATCAGAATCATCAGTCACAGCTTCATCAACAATGTAACAAGATTTGTCTTTGTTCTTCTTAAATCTGTATCTCTGATATTCAGGATTAGGCTTGTATGTTCTTCTAGCTTCTTCTCTTAGTCTAGCATGTCTATCAGAGCATCTTGAAGCCATATGACCAATCTTATTGCAATCAAAACATTTAAAGGGTGCTTTACCTTCATACTTACTTCCAACTAGACCTTTAGGCATTTTCCTTGCAAACAATGCTTCAAGTTCTTCAAGTTCTTCATTTTCTTTCCTACTTTCTTCAAGTTCTCTTGCATAAAAGGCTTTCCAATCAGATTTGTCAAATGATGGAGTAGGTGATGTTGATGCTTTAAAGGCTAAATCTGTCTTTATAGTAGCAACAGGACCAAATTCTTCAATTTCAAAAGTTGAAAGTTTCCCAATCAATGTATCCCTAGTTACTGATGTGTTACGCATTGTTCCTCTTAAAACTTTTGAAACAATTTCATCCTCACTTAAGGTTCCTCCACAACATTTAATACCCAAAACAATTTCATTCACTCTTTCCATAAAACCAGAAATCATTTCATCTTCTTCCATTTTCAGATGTTCATACCTGACTCGGAAGCTTTCAAGTTTTGCAATTTTGACTGTGGAATCTCCTTCATTCAGTGTTTCCAAATGATCCCAAATAGCTTTAGCAGTAGACCTATCTGATAGTCCCATGATTTGTTGATCTGATAATGCACTCAAAAGTGCTTCTCTTGCTTTGCAATCATTTTCCTCATCTTTTTTCAAGTTAGTTGGACTGGGCTGACCAGGTACAACAACAGTATAACCATTCTTTGTAACTTCCCATATGTCTTTTCCAATGGAATTCAGATGTGTCTCCATTTTGATCTTCCATATGCCATAGTTGGTTCCATCAAGTTTAGGACTATCCTTCCTGAAATAATTAGTAGACATTGGATCTCCTCAAGCTGTTAAACTTCTGTAAAAGAGGACTAAGCTCTGATACCAATTGTTAGGTCCCAGAGACAACTGAGGGGGGGGGGGGTGTGAATCAGTTGTCAAATAAATTCAAACCAAAAACAACTTAACCAACTTATTGCTTAATACCGGTAAACCAGTTAAGTATGCTGGTAGATAGTTTTAACAGTTAATTGCTATATCAGTAAAGATTAATGCATGAAACATAAACACAAAGTCATCCACAACACATAACACCAATATTTGTACGTGGAAACCCTATAAGGAGAAAAACCACGATGGGAAACCTTATCCACAATCAGATGATACTACTATAGATAGTAAGTGTACATAAATGGGGTCTGCACATGCAGAAAGGCCAACAACCTAGAGCTCACTGCTCAATCACAAAATGGGAGTCACACTGAATACAGTTGGATGGTTAAATCCAATAATGATGTACTACACAAAATAGCATCTTCATATGCTGGATTCAGTACTGGTGTAATGCTAATATGCTTTCACAAAAACCTAGCTTCACCTTCAAATGATGTCTTTGTGCATAGCTCTGCTTAATCTCGCATATACCTTCACACAATTCTTTTTTGCATTCCACAATTGATCTTACAAATAAGATCTTACATTTATACCATAACCTAAGACCAATTTTAGTAAGTCGGCTCTACAAGATATTACAATAATTTTTTTTTACAAACAATATAATATCCGATGCAATAACCATTCGAACATGTTAGCTTAAAGCATATACAACAATAATTAATCATCTCCATAGCGTGCCATGCTGATCTAGAAAAGATAAACCTGCCGGTGTAACCCTAGATAACCCTGGACCTATTTGCCAGTAAAAGCAAATATGCAAATATGAATATACCAATGATTAATTCATTAAGATAAGATGTCCGCACAATGTCTTCAATATTACGAATTGTCTTTCATACCATTCTAAGTGCCGGTGATCATTATATCCGGCTGGTGAACCATATACCAGTAACTGTGCAATAGTTACTTGATTGCCAGTGAATGTTGCTGGATCTCCAAAGTGCTAGTGTTTTAGTAGGTTTTGACATCAATGACAAAACCATACCAAAATACCAACTGTCATTACATGATTCAATAGGAAAAGAAACTCAAAAACACATGCAAAATCTTCTGCTCTTCTTTTTTTTCTCCTCTTTCTATCTATCTAACCTCTGAGAAGATAAAGAGCTTATTATTAAAAAGAAATCATCTACTACAGACAACACAAATCACGTCAAAAAGAAGAGGTGGATAACTAATCGATTAAGGAGATAGCTGGAGTTATGCTATAGGAAATGCAGATCTAAACCGAACCACAATCATAACATACTGTGGCGGTATTTACAACTTCAATGTCCACCTAAGTTAAACATTGGTAGTATCGCTTGATTGCTCCTCTTATGCCATTCCTTACACTTCTCAACATTTCTGTTGTTCGATCTTTAAATCATTTTCATGAGTATCTCTTCCTACAATTGGCGTGATAGGCTAGCTTCCACCGCAACATCATTTATTCCTTGCATTTCAAAAAGAAATTGATGCTCTGCAAAATGGACAATGGTTAGACAAAATCCTGTGGTTGTATAACACACAAAACACAACAAATTGTTAGTGTTAATCAACCAAAAACTAATCTAAGCAGGCATATCAAAAGAGACACTAAAAATATGCTAGAATATTTAACCATAAAAACAAATATCACAAGGCATCTCCAAATACCTTCTAACATGTTCTTAACTCCTTCTCCTTTGTTCCTCTCCTCTTCAAGTTCCAAACTAGTGTAGCTCTTAGCAGCTTTTTGCACTATGGGTGCTTATGGAGGTTCAAGATTGTAGATGATTACTCCAAAATACTATGCAAATGTGAACAAAAGCTAATATTAGATGCTATGATGCTAAAATGATTTATTTTAGGCCAAAATAACAAGATATTAGTGATTTATGCTAAATGCTCTCTAAAATTCTCTATAACTTAGATGCATACAAGTTTTTAGGATTTGGATTATGAAGAAATGTACTCTACTTATAGGAAAAATGGAGCAATGGATGGTTGAGATTGAGTAATCTCAACAAGGGTCAGGATTGAATGATATTCAATCCATGTGAGGACTTTCAACCCAATCCCAGGATGACAAGTGTCCATATGAGATAGGTTGAGAGGAGAGAGAATAAGCATTACATGCTTGAAATGACCTGGAGGTTAACTTGGGAGTTAAAGTCAAGGTTAGGTTGAATGAATAAATTCTTTATTCAAAGAATGAAGCTTTTATCCAATGGATAAACTCTTGTGCAAAGGCAAAAGGGATAACCATGGTCAAAGCAATAAATGCTTAAGGAGACACATGAGTGCAAGTTGAATTAACCATACATGGTCATGTAAGAGCCATTAATGGTCATGTAAGAGCCATTAGTGGTTTTGGAAGACTTTAGAGGTTAGATTGTTGAACACACAAAGAATTAAATGCTTTTCAAAGACTTTGAAGTCTTTGAGAAGTGACTCCAAGTTGCTTAGGAATGTGACAATAATTAGGGGATGGATTAGGTTAATTATGAAGGGTTTAGAAGAATCTAGAAGGGGGTTTAGGAGTGCAAGTGGATTTGGTGGGTGAGGGAAAATAGGATTTTAATTAAAATAAATTTAATTTATTTCAACTTGTGGTTGCAAGTTGCATTTGTAGGAAAATGCAAGTGGGGGGATTGAATGATTTAAATAAATGTTTTATTTAATTTATTTAAAAGAAGAAAGGGGATTAAATGAAATAAATAAGATTTATTCATTTAATTGATTGTGAATTTGGTTTAATAAATAAATTAAAATAAATTGAATAATTTATTTAATTAATAGGAGAATGTTTGAAGATGAATTAATTAAATATTAATTTAATTAATTGATAGCTAGTGGGTTTTTTAATCAAATAAAAAGCATATATTCATTTAATTAAACTAGACAGATTTATGTGACTACAGAAATAACATACAAGAACATACATACGTATTTTATTTAATCAGGACATCTATTAATTTCACATATGATATTTCCCTAAACAATTCGCATGGCACCATGAATAAATGATACGACTGCAGGAATAAATGACATGGCTGCAGGAATAAACTTGGCAAAGACAAAACATGCTTTTAATAGGTTCAGACTAACATCTGAAATACATTTAGTAAACTTCCAAAACATCATTACTACTATGTAAATCAAAATACGACAAAAACTCGAGTTCTAAGGATAAAAATATGACAATGTCTCAACTCATCACTTACCTTAGGTCAAACCCTATTTTGGAATTAACTATGAAATTGAGATAAAAATAATTCAAATTATTGTAATGAAAGATTCACCTTTTGAGGGAGATGTTGAATAATGATTGAAAATCAAGTGATATACCTCCTTGTGAATTTTTGTTTGTCTCCACATAGAATTAGGGCTTGATGAAGTCTTTAACAAAATAGGATGAAAGATGTCTACTTTAATGGTTGAATCTTGACTTTATTGCTGCTCCAAGGCTTGAAGGAAGATTGATTAATGCTAGATTTTTTGATCTTATGTGTGCTTGATTTCATGTGTGGATACTTGATAGATGTGTTAGATGTCAAATGATAGGGGAAAACCTCCTTTTTTAACTTTCCCATCGGATAAATTGCTAATTTCCCAACATGAGCCGACACGAAGCAAGAAATCTTGCTCAAATTTGAAATAGGACCAAGGGTTAAAAGGGGGCCCAAATTGGGGGGGACCAGAGTGTGGTGCCCTGGTCCCACCCCTATTTTGGGCTAGGATAAGATGCCATGTTGATGCAAAATATAAAAAATGATGTAATTTATGAGGGGTAAGAGCATAATTAGGTCCCAATCAGGCCAAGGGGTACAAACACTAAGGTAGGGACCCAATGTGGTCAAAATTGTACAAGGATGCAATTTTAGGATGCTACAGGACCAAAGAAAGAATAATCCAAATTTATTTTGGAAGAAACTTCAACCAAAAAAAGAATAAATTAAAAATAACATTATAGCTAACTAATGGTTTGAATATGCAAAAAACTTTATGAGAACTAATTAGAGGTTGACAAATAGAATTTGTGACAAAAAACAAAACAACCACTCACTCACTACTTATTATTTATAATAAAAAGAATAAAAATATATAGATATAATTGATTTCAACAAGGTCCTATAATTATGCTAACAAAAATGACAACTATAGATTGTTGACAACAAACTAGAACTTAGAGACGGGACTATAGTTCCTTTTTGACACCTATTTAAACCACAAATAGTTATGTTGGAGAAGATACACCAACATCCACTCTTAATGCTACAAAATTAAACTTACAATAGAAGACAATAGGAAATACATTATGTCAAAGTTTTTCTTTGAAAATAGTTCTTAGACTGGTAAGACTTCTTCAAGCTGCTCTAGGTGTAGTCACCTGCCTGTAATCCAAGCTCCCCAACATCATTGGCTATCATTTGCACATTAAGTGTCTCATTATGCTCATAAAGATATGATGTTCTACATCCAAATTTTATATCTCATTTGAATTATTAGACATCAATCCTCTTGTGTATGTCTCATAACCCTAATGAGGTATAGTTTCTCTAATCCACAAGCACCTTAGACTATTGAGCATCTATCTACCCTCTAATTCATCCCTCCATATCTTCAAAGTCTTGGACTCTTCAAAATAGAAAAAGTGCTCCATCTTTAGTGAACTCATCAGCATCACCAGTATCTGGGGGTTCTTCAACAATTATTGTAGCCATGGCAACAATCTTTCCTTGTTCTTCCCAAACTTAGTATATTGGGGCTTCTTCACCTTACTAGTTTTATTATAACAACATCAAATTATTTGGTGAAAAAATCTTATATATTTTACCCAAGCATATTTAACTTGGCATTTATTGCAACTTTTCTTGAATTTTTATGCTTCTACAAAATTGATTTCTAATGAACTTTTTCTTGTAGCCTTGATTCCTCTCTTAACTAAATGCTAGTCTAGTGTTGAAATCTATAGTAGATTCAACAACAATAAATCCAATCACAACTCAATTAGCATACACCTCACAAAGGTAGGATCATTCTCTTTCCAAAATTATTTAACCAACATATGCTCTACTGCCAAAATAGAATTTGTAACAACAAAAAAACAATCAATTCACTCATTTCTTACTATTCATTATAGAGAATACAAATATGTAGATACAATTGATTTCAACAAGATTCTATAATTATGTTAATAAGAACAATAAGTAATTGTAGAATGTTGATAGTGAACTAGTTCCTTATTGACACCTATTCAAACTACTAACAATTATGTTCGAGCATATATTCCAACATTAACCCCCCTTTGGTCAACACTTTAGTAAAACTTTCTACTTTGTGGGAGGTTGAGATGTGTATTAAAAAAATTGGTGTAGGAAAAGAAAAGGACTTTGTTGAACTTCATGAAAAGTATCTAAAATGGGGGCTTGAAAAATCTTGCACTGCACATTATAAGGATATTCAACAACATCATTTGACAAGGGTTCCAAAAAGATTTGACAATCAACCTAAGATACCTCTTTTTAAGAGTGGTGATGCAATAATCCTTTCAATTATAGAATCATAATGATCAACCCTTTGTTTACAAAATTAATTGGTAGCATGATAAAAAAAATTAGCAAGTGGGTAGATGAAAGAAAAGCAAAAAAAATGACAAGCAAACATTAGGTCTAAGCACTCTATGGTTGATCATGAAATCACCTTGATGCACCTTATTTAAAGTGTTTGGGGGAAAAGGGAAGAATTGTTTTTTTGTTTTGTTGACTTCAAAATGGATTTCGACATTATCCTCAAGGATAAGTTATGACATAAAATGGAAGAACTTGGGATTACTATGAATTTAAGAGTAATTGTCCATAGGTTCTATGAAGAAGTTAAATGTCAAAATAAAAAGCTTGACAAACATTTGAAAAGTTTGATTGACATTGGGTTCAAGAAAGGGTGCCCCCTATCCCCTACTCTTTTTGATTTGTACATTGTCAGGCTTGAAGAATGGCTAGATTTACAAGATCGGGATGGTGTCCATTTCAGATAGTTTGTGATAAGACTTATTTTATATGTTGAAAACCTTATTCTAATTGCTAAATTAGCTCATGAGTTATAAGTGCACTTATATTCTCTTGAACATTTTTGTAGAGAAATGGAGATGCAAGTCAATACCAACAAGAGAAAAGTCATGATTTCTCCAATAGAAGAAAGTAGAACCAACATAAGTACTACTTTTAAAGTAATTCTCCTGAAGAATTTGTTGGCAATCGACACTCAATTGGTTGGTTTAACTATGTTTTCATTGATGGCAACATGGTATTGTGTTTCAGCTTCATTTTTTGGTTCTATGGTGTACCGACAGGAACTTCACAGATACTTCACTGGCACCGGTAGGACAAAATGATTTCTTTGATCACCAACAATGCAGGCTGACATGGTTTAGTAAAGGTTATCGATATTGGAGGCCGACATATCTTGGATCTGACATCGACAATTGATTTGAATGTTTATGCATTTATGTTATCTGGCCAACATGTAATTTGATATTGTATATATCTTTGTAAGTCGACATAAGGCATGCAAATTTGTATAGGGTATATAGGACAATTTGATAGATCATTTTGTAATACATATAGAAGAGACATATGGTAGGAGATTATGGATATGTGAATGTAATATGATGCGAAATATATTAGAGAGATCATGTATGTGAGGAAATTTATGTAAGGGTTATTCCGGTAAAGGGTTTAGGGTTTCAGATCGAAACAGACAGAGTTCAAACCAGAACTATATTCTGGCATAGAAGATGCTATCTGGGTAGTTCACACTTCTCTGGATTGCAGTCTAGAATTTTATGTAGTCAATGAGACTCCTTTTGTGATTGAGCAGTGTGCTCTAGGTTGTAAGCCTTCCTGCAAGTGGAGACCCCTCATATTTTTTAATATCTCTTCATATGGCTAGTGGATTGATATTATGGGTCACAAATCCCACTATGGTTTTTCTTCTTTGAGGTTTTCCACATATAAATCTGTGTGGTATGGTTCTCATTTATGTGATTGGCTTATTGGTTGCTTTACTTCTTTCAATTATGTATGTACCTATTTACCGGTTGGTGTATGCATTTTTTAATAAGGCTAAAACTTATTGTTTCAACATAACACTGATTCACCCCCCCTCCCAGTGTTATTGGTTTTCAACAATTGGTATCAGAGCCTTGTGCCTCAGAGGAATTTTAATAGCTTGAGGAAGATCCTGAAACTGGAATCCATGGATATGGCTTTGAAGAAGCAACTTGAGATGACACTTGAAGATTATGATGTTGAAAGGTTGAAGAACTTAAAGCTACAAGATGAATTGAATTCTATTAAGGAATTCATTCTTGTCCTACAAGAGAGGCTATCATCTATTCAAACTAGGAGGAAGGAACTTTTACAAAGTTAGAATGATGAAGAGAAAGATGCACTTAAGGAACAATGTCAGAAATTGAGTTAGGAGAACATGGTTATGGAAAATGAAATGCAAGTTATAACTATGATGATGTATAAGGAGATTGAGGACATAAAGAAGAAGGAAGAAAATCTTTTTGTATCCTTGAAGAACAAATTTGAAGAACGTGGTAGGTTGGTTCATGAAAATGATATGTTGAGAACCAATTTGGTACAATCCTAGAGTAATGAACAAGAGCTTGAGAGACAAATGATTATTCTGAGAGAAGATTTAACTACTGCAAGTGAGTACAAAGAAAAATTCAAGATTAGCTTAGCACAACTTGATAAGTTATTGAAGAGACAAAGGCATATTGGAGATTCCAGTGGACTAGGATTTGAGCAAGTACAAAGTTCCAATACTAGTAATGAAGATCAAAACCATAAGGCACCGGTAAGGAAATTTAATGCTTATAAATTTAATGGTAGATGTTATGTTTGCAGTAGATTTGGTCACATGGATAGGCAATGTAGAAATAGATCAAATCGGAACCCTGATTTTGCTCCTGGTAAATGTTCTAAATGCAATAAGTTTGGTTATAAAATATACAATTGTAGAATGAATGTTAAATGCTATGCATATGGAAAATTTGGACATATGGCTAATCAGTATAGGTCAAGAAATTTCACCATTTTTAGCAAAGCAATTCAAAGAAACAATGTTACATGTTATGCATGTAATGAGGTTGGACATATTGCTAAATTGTGTAGATGCAAAAATCCACCAGATGGAATTGAAGGATTAAATGAGAAAGGAAAAGAGAGGGTTAGTGAAATTTGACAAGATCATACTCAGAGATGGCTTAGGAAGACTGAAGAACAATCATCAAATGGGAATGCACTGGTTACTTATCTGGTAGAAGAGGTTGCTCCCGCACCGACAGAGAGCTCATTTGGTAACTGAGGCAAATACCTTAGGGGTAGGTAAAATTCATGAAGATGCTGCATATGCCTCGAGAAGAGGTTTTGGAAGATGTTCTAGATATTAGAGATAATTATCGGGCATGAACATGTTCTAAGAGAGATCCGATATCTTTCACCGGTAGTCATTTATGTCAATGGAAGATTAGGGTTTTTCTCAAAGGTTAAAAGGTCGAATTGACTTCATTGTTGATCACCTTGCATTTAGAGCGATCTCAAAGCGATTCAGAGTGACTAAGAGCAATCAAAGGCAATAAAGAGCAATGAGATTTCTTTTTGAGCGATCTCACTAACGTTTGGAAGAATTTGTTGGAGGTTTTCACCGAGAGTGATCAAAAGGTATTTATCTTTAAACATGGAAGCAAGATCATCATCTATTCCTATTTTTGTTGCAAAACTGATTGTAGTAGAGGTCAAGGACTGCCCCAGGCCAATTTTCAAATGGTATCCACATGTGGGTACCCTTGAAGATTCGATTGGAGCATTTTCTCATGTTTCAGAGGAAGTTGTCTATGTAGAGTATGTTAGGGCATAAATTCACTATCACATCAAGGACTTGGGAACTTCAAAAATTAAGGGCATGTATATGAGTGAGATGATGGGAGAATCTGGAAAGATCAAAATAACATACAAACATATTGAAGACCTAGGGTTTACCAACATTCTGGACATTCCAGAGTTTGAGAATGAGATAATCAGATATGTTATGAGTAGAGTACATGGAGATTTTATATGGTTGAACAAACCTTACAAAATTACCAAGGAAGCCATCCGGGCAATCACTGGTTTGCCATCGGTTGGACAACATCCAGACAAGAAGATCTCAAATGATTTCATGAGAAAGGTCACCGACACAACATCTAACAAAAGATCCATGAAAGTGAGCACTATCACCGACATGAACATAAAATTTGGTAGCATGATCATCAGGTATAAGGTAACTCAGTCAAACTGACTAAATTCTGTTTCCAGTTCATGCATTTTGGCTACATACAAAATGATGAGAGAGAATGTAAAATTAGATCTATGCAGTTGGATGCTAGATGAGTTGTTAATAAAGCTAGGGAAGATTAAGGGTTAAAAGAAGGGTACATTCCGGTATGGAAACTTGATAGTTTGCCTAATGTTATATTTCATGAATGATACACCTAGTTTTGGTAAGAGGCAATGGGAATTTAACATCTAGGTAGGGAGACAATTGAAACAGTCATTTGCTGCTTTAGGAAGCCAAAGAGATGATAAGGTATGGGGATAGTTCATAGCATTCCAAAAATCTATGAGGCCTAGGGTAAGGGTACCTGAGCATATTATAGAAAAATATTCAATAGACATATGCTTCATGGCAAAGAAGGATGCGACACTCATGGAAGCAATTAAGCCTTGAAATATTTGGATTGAAGAAATGGGCTATGAGGTGGATACACAGATTCTTGATGCCTATGAAAAAATGCTGATTGATGCACCAATAGATGAGGCAGAGAAGCCCTATGGTACTGCACAACAAAAAACACAAGAGGTTGAAATAGAGTTCAACCAGAAGAAAAGAGAGAAGCATGAAGGGAAAGAAAGAGAATTTGTGGAGAAGGTCTCAAAGGGAATCTAAGCATTAATTGATGTTGTCCTGAAGAAAGGTAGAAAGAGGAAGGATCCTGAAGTTCATATTAAGCCTGTTACTGCAGAATCAAAATCTGAGGATGACACACTATTGGCATTTAAGAGGGTTGTTAGGAATAAACCAAAGGAAACAAAGACATAAGCTAAGAAGCAACCGGTTAGGAAGGTTACAATCAAAATACTGACACAAAAGAAAGCACCAAAGGCAACACCTTCAGTTGCATCCGGTATTGCAAAGAGGAAGAAGAAGAATGACATTGATTCTGGTAAGTTTCACCTAAAACTTGTGCAAAATTAGTAGATGAAATCACTAAAGATGGCATGTTGAAGAATGTTCAATTTTACTATGATCACTTAGAGGAGGATGAACAAAGAGAGGTAGAGGAAGTAGTCTTATTATACTTGGATATTTATAAGAAAGCCTTAATAGAGATAGAAATTCAAATACAGGCTGAATTGTATAACATGTTAGATGCTAGAAGACTGTTAGCTATGCAAGAAGATAAACATATTAAAATTCAAGAGCTATTATCTATCCGTGTTACTATTTCTCTTGATGAAATGGAAAAGACACTTGAGGTGGCACACAAAAAAGTTTTCAATAGCAAACATAGGATAACTAGTCCGATGCTAGGAAGAGTAAATGAAATAATAAAAGAGACTCAAAAAACATGGGTTAAATTTCTTGGAGAAAACAGGGGATTCTTTACTTCACCACAAACCAAGACAGACATTGTAGATACCCCAGTTGAGGGAAAAGGAAAGGGGATTATGGGTACTTCACCCTCATTTTTGAAAAATATTAAGATAGTGGAAATTGAGCCCCCAATAAATACAGATGTACAGACAAATATTGAGATACTGGTCAATACAAAGAGTGAACAAGCTAATATTGTACAAGATATTAATATTGAGGATACTTGTCCTCTGGATATAAATGTACAAGTTGAGGTTACGGTTCCTATAGAGGAACCAACAGTTACAAAGACTGCACCAAGTGGCGAAGCCATCGATGCAAGCGAGGAGGTTATAAAGGATAAATATTCAGAGGAGAAGGCAGGCGAATCCAACAGGGAACCGGTTGTTGGTCCATCATCGTTGTCAATTGAAACTTCATAGGTAGAAAAGAAAAACATAACAAAGATGAGTCCCATTGAACTGAAAATGATGGCTACACAAAAACTGATGAAAGAGGGATCCACAGATAAAGGGATTATAGATCAATCAATCATTGTTTTACATAGAGTGGTCCCAGAGTGTAAGATTGAAAATGAAGCGAGTCCATCTGGCAAGCTTAAGATAATCATTGAGCATATTTCAAAGGATTTTCAATCCTTACAACAAATCTCAAACATGCAAGCACTAGAAAGATTTACTCAAGCTAAGAGAGCTGCATTTGATCATGTAATTGAAACTGAGAAGAAAAAGATTGATGAGAAGCTGATACTGTAGACACCTAAAATTGTCTTGTCTGATTAAATAAATATTTTTATTTATTTAATTATTTTAGCCTAATTCTTCTATTAATTAAACAAATCTTTATTTATTTAATTAATACATTTATCCTCTTCTAGCCTTTTTCCTCATTTAAATAAATACTTTTATTTATTTAAATTGTCTTTTTTCTAAATTAAATAAATATCTTATTTATTTAATTGATCCCACTTCCTCTATTAATTAAATGAATCTTTATTTATTTAATTAATTCATTAGCCTTTTCTACCCATGACACATGTCATTCATTTCTTAATTCCTACACTACCCACCCTCTCATTATTTTCTTATTTCTTCTACCTACCCTCTAATCTTAGCCGACCATTTATCTTTTACACCTCTCAATCTTATCCCTCCATTTCTTACAATGTTCTCTATATAAGAGGATTCTTCTTTCATTATCAACCCTCAACTACACATTCTACTCCTGAACTAGGATTCAAACTTTCATATGCGATCAAGCCTACTTGCAACCACATTTCAGTTCTTTGTTGAGCTCTTGTGCACACATAAAATCCGAGAGCAAACATATCAAGAAAGATCAATGGAGATTCAAAACCTAGTGGACATGTGATGGTATAATCTTTTTGATTTCATTGATTTGCATTGTCTTAGGTAACCTTCATATGTTATGGTGGATCTTTGTTGTTGTTAGGCTAGGGTTTTGTGGTTGAATCTATTTAGTCTTTCAATATTGTTGTTTCCATTTTTACCATAAATAATTTGGCAAGCCCGGTGGGACATAGATTTTTGTTAGATCTATGTTTTTTTTGCATATTTTTATAACCCTATATTGTTGTTTTGTAAAACAATTTGGAGAATAACCTTGTGATGCTAGGGTTTTGGACACAAGATTAAGATTTTGTAGAGATTTGATCTGATTTCACAAACGACTTGAAATTTTTGCACCAAATGTTTTTCACAGATTGAAGATAGTACCAAGAGCTCTCAATCCAAAATTCAAAATTTTTGGAGCATATTTTCATTTTCTATGAATTTTCATAAAAATAAAATTTTGAGAGCAAATGAGAATTTTTTTTGGATTTTCTTATATTTTTTGAAATCTCTCCAATTTATATACATGATCTATTCTTTGTGATTTTAATTTTGATGCAAAATATTTCCTAAAAAAATCAAATCTTTAAAAATTAGGGTTTTTCATTATTTTGATCAGATCTCACAAACTGTTTTGAATTTTGGCATCAAATTGTTTTTGCAAGTCAAGAATAGTATCAGACATGCTCGGTAAAAAAATCAGATTTTTGGGAGCATATTTGAATTTTCTATGAATTTATTATGCATTTTCATAAAAAAATTAAGTTTGAGAGAAAATGAGCGAATTTTTTGGATTTGTTTACAGTTTTGGAAAGCTCTCATAATTATACATAGTATTTGGTCTTTGTGATTTTAATTTGGATGCAAAATAATTCCTAAAAAATTGGATCTTTAAATATTAGGGTTTTGCATTATTTTGCTCATATCTCACAAATTGTTTGGAATTTTGGTAGGCATACAAGTGTGCAATTCTATCAAGAGTTTTTGGTAAAAAAATCAGATTTGTTGAATCAATTTTGCATTTTCTATGAAATTTTTATGATTTTTCATAAAAAATTAATTTTTGGAGCAAATTAGAAACTTTTTTGGATTTTCTTACATTTCTGGAAATGACTTGAAATTTTACATGTGGTCTGTTTTTTATGATGGAAAATAACTCATGTAAAATTAGATATTTGAATCTATCAAAAAACGTCTTCTCGAAGGACCCTATTTCACAAAGTCTTTTGGATCTAAAATTTACCTAACTTGTGTGCTTGTAGGAAGGGGTAATCATTTGAAACAAACCAAACTACTCCCAAATCTTTGTTGCAGAATTTTGGCAAGGGTTTTCTTTGATTTTTATTGTGTGCCTTGTTTTCATAGATTAGCAAACACTTCAATTGGTACACTAAAATTGAACCTGTATCTTTTGTGTCTTGGGGAATAGGCTCTTTTTGTTTAATCTCTAGAGGGCCTGCCTCCTCGTGTGGTCATTAGGACTACTAGTGAGGAGGGAACGACCCAAGTGGTAGCGAGGAAAACCCACCTCTTGCGAACCACTATAAATAACTGTATCCATGGTGAAAGCCATGGGTAATGTGTGCTGATTAGTTCATACCGACACTACGTCTCCCCATAAACCCGTTTGATCAGATTTATTTGATCAGTAGTAGGGCATAACCCCTACCGGCTGGGAGCCTTTTGTATTTACAAAGCTGAAAGTGCCGCATGTATAGCCACATGAGCGAATTCCCTTACTAGCACCCTTTTGTTTTAGAAAGCCAAAATCCTTCTAGTTGTTGGGGTAGGAGGTCGGACCTCTGGAGCAGCCCACACACATATGGTTCTTAGTAGAGATACAAAGTTCGTCACGAGGAGTTTTTGTGGGGATTGGTACTTGGCTACCCCAAAGAAGTGAGTGTTGAGGGTGGAGCCAGTGGGGTCAAGCATATAAGTATCCGCTTTGAATAGCGTAGCCTCGGGGGAAACCCCATGTGGGATCAACAACTATTGTCCTGGCCAACCATAAGAATTGTGCTTGTCTTCTTTTAAACATTCAAACATTCAAGACCAAACATCAAAACATTGTCTTTTGTGTCTTCAAGTGTATGCAAAACATTTTTACATCAAACAACACACTTTCTTTTGAGTCATTTTGAGTCTAAACACTTGCAAACATTGAGTCCTCATCAACATTGTGTCCTCTTGTCAAGAAAAAATAGTCAAAAATTTAGATTTGGTCACAACAAACAACTTTACAAATTGGAAAAATTGCACTCAGATTCTGGAAACGTGTCTATGTCTGACAGAAACACATCTATGTCCTTCAACCGCGTCTGTGTAGGATAAAAATGTGTCTGTGTTATCATAAGTAAAACTAATGAATACTAAGAGGGGGGGTGAATTAGTATGCCAAAAATCTCTGTACTAAAACACTTAAGCAGTTTGAAGATAAACCGGTAAAACAGTTTAACAGATAGACTGGTTATCACACATGCAAACCAAAATGCAAATAAAGTAATCACCCACAAAAGCAATACAACCATAACACAAGATATTTGACGTGGAAACCCAAATGGGAAAAACCATAGTGAGATGGAACTCACAAGTCACTATCTGCAGAATAGAAACCGGACTGATTAAGGTCAGACTGGTTAAGGTCTTACAATGTTCTTCACCAGAATAGATCCTGTTAGGAATCTCAATCTCTGTTAGGAGATAAGTCTGATTAAAGACTACCTTGCTAGAGGATTTTAGATTCATAGAGGTGAACCACCTTGTTAGAGGATTTTACAAAAGGCTTTTGGGCCTACCTGGTTAAGGGCTATAGACTTGTCAAAGATGTGAGTAATCAACAAGTGTTTGATCTATCTAATAGCACAGAGTGCTTGGTTAGATCCAGTATAGCTCACAGCTAATGCATTCCAACATTACTTCAGTCTTCTCTGTCTCTCACTCAGTTACAACTTGATCTTCTCAGATAAGATCACTCTTACAACAACTCATCAACCACCTTAAACCCTAGCACAACATAAACCCTTCTAGCAACGACCTAAAATCCTAGACATGATGTCCTTTAAAAGGAATCTGATTTCATGTCAGTCCAATAGAATTACATTACAATTTCCTAGGTTCAATGAATCTAGACATACTTAGTAACATGACACAAGAAGTGCCGTCAGTGTGTCAGCACCATCAAACAATTGGTGGATTGGTAACTCATCACAAAATGCCAGTTGGTAACTCATCACAAGTATTACCGGTTCATACAAAATACCGGTTGCCGGTTTGACAAAAATGAAGACTAGTAAGAATGTGTTATGCTGCTTTGCTCCCTCATACCACTTGAGATCTACGAACTGCTTGGGGTCAACATGCCACTTCAGACCGAGAAACAAATTCTACAAAATCACCAATAGTCTAAAGACTAGAATACAACATACCGGTTGGAACAGATACCAGTTGAGCTCTAGCTCATACATATAAAGGGGATCTCAATGCAAGTGTGTGTCCATCAATGACAATCACAACATAAAAATAAAAAATTCCTACAATCTCCCCCTTTGGCATTGATGGCAACACTTAGGAAAATAAAATTTTGACATCTAAGTGTTTTACAACAAAAAACATGCCATTAACAAAATTGCTCCCCCTAAGCATATACACTATCCCTTAATCAATAAAATGTATAGCAATTTGCATACAGAGCATTAACATTGAAATATTAGAGCATATATCAAAGCACATAGCAAAATTTTAAAGCCAGATACTTCTCCCTATACTTCTCCAAAATAGATAGAGTACTTCTCCCCCTTTGCCAACAATGACAAAGTACCGCTGAACAACCCTGTTTCCATTAAAATAATAGAAGTTTATGACAACAAGGAATAATACTTGTCAAAAACTGATTTATAGTCCTGCAAAAATTGTTTCATTGATAAAGACCAGGACTCAAGTAGGGAGGTGGCCACTTCTTTCTCTGTTTGCATCTAGGATACCTGTTCTTCCATGGCATCAACTATGCTCATTTCCTGTGTAACTGTCAAGGCATCCAGGTTTAGATAACACTTCTGAAGTATTTGCAGACGTGGAAGTAAAACCAATTGTAGCTCCTGCAAGTCTCTAGAACGTGTGCTGATCTCTTACTCCATTTTGGCTGACTGGATATGAAACCGGTGAACAGTTTGCCCATAAGTTGCAAAGGAATCATAAGGTGGCTTAAATGTGCTCAAGTAAGACTGTAAGTCTATTTGAAGCTTTTGCTTCTGAGCTAGCACATCATCGTAGAATAGATGGGGTTGACAGATTTTTCTTAAAAGTAGATTTCTCTCATCCAAAGCGTCCCTTATATCCTTTTGGTCTTTCAGCAGTTCAGACCAGAGTTCATTCAACTTCTTTACCAGAGCAATGTGAAGAGCCTTTTGATGCTCTTTCTTGACATGTGCCTTAGCTTCTTCTTCCACGCTCTGCACCTGATCATCCACTATAGTACATAGTAGCTTAAGTTATGCTAGTGATGACTCAGTGGTGGGAAGATTGGTACTAGGGATCAAACCAGTAAGGGTGTCTACAACTGCTTGAATTATATCTTGCTCCTTTTTCCTTCGAATGATTTCAAGGTGCTCTTGAGCAACCTTGATGCTTTGCATTAGCTCTAATTCACTTGCAAACTGCAGATCGATAGGACTGGTGATATCAGTTAGTTTGGCTTGACTCCTGGTTGCCTTCGGAGTCTCCATCTGTGTGCTCTTCACCACTTCCACTACCTTGTCCGCTTTGCTTTTCTCCATTGCTTTGTCTTCTTCCTTCTTCTTTTTCTCTACTTCCTTCTTCTTTTCTTGTTCCTTGTCATTTTATTCTTTCTTTTTCCTCTCATCTTCCTTCCTCTTCTCCTCTTCTTTCTCTTCCTCTTCCTTCTTCTTCTTTTCTTCTTCCTTCCACTTTTCCTTTTCTATATCTTCCTCTTCCTTCTTCTTCTTTTCTTCTTCTTTCTTCTTCTTTTCTTCCTTATCCTCTTCTTCTTTCTTTTTCCTCTCATCTTCTTTCTTCTTTTTCTCTTCATCATTTCTTTTCTCCTCTTCCTCTTTTCGCTTTTTCTCATCTTCATCCCTCTTCTTCTTCTCTGCTTATTCCTTAGCTGCTTCTTGTCTGTCCTTGGCTTTCTCACTGCCCTGTTCGACTTGTTGCACCTGTTCTATTCCCTCAGAAGGTATGTCCTGAGTGACATCTTCTATGTCCAAGGCATCAAAATCAATAGTGTCAATTGGTTCTTCAACTGGGTTTCCTTCTTCATCAAAAGCTTCATCCGGTTTGGATATAACTGGTTCTTCTTCTGCTTGCTAGTTGGCCAGACCTGCTTTGTGAGTCTGGATAGCATGATTCATATGCTGATGAGTGTCTTTTTCAACATCATCAACTCTTCCCTCTAATAGCCAGAGTCTTCTTCTCCTTGTGAAGAAGAGGCCTTTATTTTGGTCCAAAACATCAAATAATTCTGAGTTTGAGAGGTTGGGAAAGTACTGTGCAAAGACTTTTTCCCTAATCTCTTGTTCCTTTTCTATGGAAATGCACCATTTATTATCTAATGCCTTATATAACGAATATAGTGTCTGAGATTTAATCTCTGATGGCAACTGGTCATTTTTACACAAATAAATAATAATCTCCTGTAGTACTTCTTCTTTTTCCTCATCACAAAAATCATCATAGTAATCTACTAAGTCATGAAGCAATTTTCTCCTAATATTCTTTATTGTTCTTTGACAATGTGTCAAGGGTTTATATGAGGAGATATCAATATTTACCAGTGTAGACACTGTCGGTTCATTCTTCTTCATCTTCTTCATCTTGCTGGCCTTCTTTGGCATCTCCTCAGACTCAGTCTCTTCAGATTTTGGTTCATTTTACTTAGTCTTCCTTTTTCTTTCAAAGAATTTTGCCGGTGCCACTTCCGGTTTCTTCTTTGCAGGTGACCGCTTGGTCACCCTTGGAGTTGCAGTAGTAGCCGGTGCGGATGTTGTAGGCATTGCCTTTGCCTTCTTTGCTGTCGGTTCTTTTCCTTTCTTAACAGAGGGTTCCTCGGCCGATGTAATCCTTTTTAGATAGGTTCCGGTCCTCTTTGCCTTAGGATCAAGAGGTGAGGCAATAAGGGTTGAGGCATACCCTTCCAACATATCGTACATCACCTCATAGCCCATTGGCTCCACTTCTTCCATTCTAGGCTCAGTAGCCTCCATTAAGCATTTGTCCACCTGGATGGTGAAACATATGTCATCTTCATATTTCTTGATGATATCACTTGAGATCCTCATCCTTTGGCTCATCTTTCATTTGAACTCATCAAAATACTTGTTCAGCACATCAGGGAAACCGGTTCCGATTGCTTGAATGCTTTCCTTGATCTGCTTGGTTACTGGTTGGTCAGGGGACCATTGAACGTCTCCTACTCCTGGGAAGTAGCCTTGAAAATAGAAGAACAACCCTACTAGTACTTGTCCAAACTTGAAACTAAGTGCATTATCCTATTTGATCGCCTTTAGATTCAATAGGAGTTGTCTTTGCATACCGGTGCACAAATCAAATGAAGCATCCTCCTTTATCATCCGGTAAGTGACATTTACCACTGCAGCAGATATAGAGTTAATCATGCTGGCTAAGAATTTTTGGTATCCAATAACCATACACACATACTTCACTAGATCATCCTTGATAGGATTTACTATCATGCCTCGTGAGTCACTCATTGAACTGGTGAGCTTGGCCATTTCAATTTTGCTTACCATTCTTAGGGCTGACACTTCCCCTGTGTTGTAGAAACTGGTGACTGCATGAATTGCCTGTGGTGTGATATCATGCATCCTCTCTAGGTACATCTTGTCACCATGGACTCTGCTCAAAATGATCCTAATATGATCCTCTGTAAAATCTTCTAGGAAGCAGACAACATTGTGGAGCTTTTTCTTCTCCAAAATATTAAACTCCGGTTTGATCTTCTTATCCTTGCTGCAAAATAAACCTAACTAGGTGTGAATAGCTAAAGACCCTAGGTCTTCTATTTTGCAGTCTATGTAGTCAGAGATTCCCTCTTCTACTATCACACTAGTCAGAACTTGTGATAGGGCATTATATTTTGACTTCCTTTGAATGAAACTTTCAGACTCAATGGATGCACTAGAAATGGTATGAGATGCGGAAGCCATTGTAGAATATTTTAAGAACTCGAGAAATACCTTTAAAACATGAATTTAGGGCTTTCTGATTCTCCTTCACTCCACACTCCGTTGGTTGCCGAATCACCGCTTTGTGTTCTCCACTTGACCGTTTGCAATTTGAATTTGAATCTCCTTCACGATTTTGTCAATTTCTTGAAATCTCAGCTCAAATCGCCTTTTCTTCACTCTTCTCTTTGAAAAACTTTTCTTCACTCGAAAATAGATAGTGAGAAATGATTTGAAAAATGATTTTATGCATGTCTCTCACCTATCGCCATTAATGTTCCTCTATTAGGGCATAAACCCTAATTTGCCTTTTTACCGTTTCCAGTCTTCTGCCAAGCGACAGGTATCACATACCGGTTAAGATCTTTTACCGGTGTAAACTAGGGGTTCAAAAACATTTTTTTGTTTTCTCCCCCTAAGCCTTTTGAAGCTTAGTTTGCCGGTTCCGATATTTCCACACTAGGTGCAAAAACTGGTTCCTCTTCCAACATTGTTGGTTTCTTCATCCAGGTTTTGTTCATGTCTGCTTGAACCATTTCAACATCAATTTCTCCTTCTGGAGTGACTGATATATCATCAGATATACTATTTCTACTTCTGCAAAATCTTGCAATGTGACCCAGTTTGTTGCAGTGGTAGCAAACCAATCCAGGTGCTCTCCAAGGTCAATTGTTCATGTTTCCTTTCTTCCTTTTGCATGTTGCAGCAGTGTGACCATGACCATGATAGATCATACAATTTTCTCTCCATTCGGTTGCCACTTGATGGCCACTGCTTCTTGGTTGATGATTGAAGACATTAAACCAGTTGTGGTTCCAGATCACAAAAGGTTCAGGACCAACTCCTTGGGTCCTTTGAGGATATCTTCCAATGTTATTCATCATAGACCTGCATTCAAATTCTCTATGCCCAAACTTGTTGCATGCATAACAATGACCATTGAACTTATTGGATCTAGATACATTGTTAATAAAGTAAGGCAAATTATTGTAGGCTTTGCTCCTACATACATTGGCAATGTGTCCTTCTTTAAGACAGTTAAAGCAAACAGGTTTGAATTTTTTCTTACCTTTTCCTTTGAATGCCGGTTGCTTCTTTGATGCTTCAGCATTTGTTCCTGAGGATTCTCCTTCCTCATGTCCAGAGAAACCAAGTCCATTGGTATTCTTTACTGGTCTAGCCGATTCAAGCTTCTGCTCTAGCTTAACAACACTTTTGCTGAACTTAGCAAGTATTTCCTTAGACTCAGAGAGTTCTTTGGAAATAGCAATATTTGTCTCCATTAGGCTTGCATTTTCAGATATGGCTATGTTCAGTTCATTTTGTACTCCTTCTTTTTCCATTCTTCTCTCATGAAGGTGAGCAGTCAGTGCACTAATCTCTTGTTTCAACTTGGAGATCTCATGATCTCTGTCCTTCACCAGATCTTCATCTTTCCTCTGGTTCTCAAGCTCTTGACTAAACCAAATAGTCAGTCCTTCCAACTCCTTTCTCAGGTTGGAGTTTGATTCATTCAACTTATTTACTTTTTCTATCATGGCTTCCATATCTACTTCATTTGCAAAACTATTTTCAGATAGCTCCATCAGCTTTTCTACATGTTCTCTCCTTTTTGTTTGAGATGCCTTGTATTTAACCATAAGATCATCATAGGCTTACTCAGACCGAGTGAGCCATTGAGTAAGTTCCCTCAAGGTGTATTCCCCCATATCTCTTTCCAAGTGGTTAAAATTATAGAAAGGTAGGCTCTGATACTAATTGATAAATACTAAGAGGGGGGGGTGAATTATATGCCAAAAATCTCTGCACTAAAACACTTAAATAGTCTGAAGATAAACCGGTAAAATAGTTTAACAGATAGACCAGTTATCACACATGCAAACCAAAATGCAAATAAAGCATTCACCCACAAAAGCAATACAACCATAACACAAGATATTTGACGTGGAAACCCAAATGGGAAAAACCATGGTGAGATGGAACTCACAAGTCACTATCTGCAGAATAGAAACCAGACCAATTAAGGTTAGACCAGTTAAGGTCTTACAATGTTCTTCACCAGAACAGATCCTGTTAGGAATCTCAATCTCTATTAGGAGATAAGTATGATTAAAGACTACCTTGCTAGAGGATTTTAGATTCATAGAGGTGAACCACCTTGTTAGAGGATTTTACAAAAGGCTTTTGGGCCTACTCGGTTAAGGGCTACAGACTTGTCAAAGATGTGAGTAATCAACAAGTGTTTGATCTATCTAATAGCACAAACTGCTTGGTTAGATCTAGTATAGCTCACAACTAATGCATTCCAACATTACTTCAGTCTCTCTATCTCTCACTCAGTTACAACTTGATCTTCTCAGATAAGATCGCTCTTACAATAACTCATCAACTACATTAAACCCTAGCACAACATAAACCCTTCTAGCAATGACCTAAAACCCTAGACATGATGTCCTTTAAAAGGAATCTGATTTCATGTTAGTCTAGTAGAATTACATTACAATTTCCTAGGTTCAATGAATCTAGACATACTCAGTAACATGACACAAGAAGCGCCGTCAGTGTGTCAACACCGTCAAATAATTGATGGATTGGTAACTCATCACAGAGTATTACCGGTTCAGACAAAATACCTGTCGCCGGTTTGACAAAAATGAAGACCGGTAAGAATGTGTTATGCCACTTTGCTCCCTCATACCGCTTGGGGTTGACATGCCGCTTCAGACCGGGAAACACATTCTGCAAAATCACCAATAGTCTAAAGACTAGAATACAACATATCGGTTGGAATAGATACCGGTTGAGCTCTAGCTCATACATATAAAGGGGATCTCAATGCAAGTGTGTGTCCATCAATGACAATCACAACATAAACATAAAAAATGCCAACATAAAACTACATTAATAAAATCTCAGAAAGCATTTGTGCAGTGTCTAGTCATGTTTGTGTTAGTAAATTGCGTCTGTGAAGTATGCACATCTATGTTCAGTATTGAAAAACACTTATAGTCCAACAAACAAGAGTAGTCAGTTTTAGACTTATTGAGTTTCCTAGGTTATCTCTCTGGGTTTTCATCTTGCATTCAACCTATCTCTGGGTCTCACATAGTCCATCATTGGTTTACATCTTGCATTACAATCACATTTGTCTAAACTTGAATCAAAAGGTCACTTGCTTGTCCTCATCTTGCTTTGTCAACACACTACATACAACAACAATTTTCTAAGTGGTCCCTCATCAAGGTCTATCACCTTTGGGTCTCATTTGGTCTTACTTAGAGTCAAGGTCAACTTACCTCATCAAGAGAAACTATCATCTCCTTGGAAGCCACACCTACTCTACTACATAAATACAAGGTCTTACACTTTGGACATTGCAAGCACACCTCAGATTCATTTACATTCCATCCAACTCTTGGTCTTCCATACTTTTGCATTTTCATCTAGTCTCACAAATCTTTGTCAAGACCTAGTTCATAGTTGAAACCCATTCCGAAAAATCTAGGAGAGAAGCTAAAGAGGCTCAAGAGTCTACAAACATGAGTGGCTATGAGTATGACAATGATATCTTTTTCAATTATGATCATACCACATTACCTGACATGGGCATCTATAGAAACATTCAGAATGTTGAGAACCTGGATAATACAAACAACAATGATACACATAATGACAATGTGGATAACATTTGAATACATTCAACAGAAGTGGAAGACTCTATTATGGATCCCCATTTTAATAGATTGGTTGAAGAGATCATGAGAAGAGAGACAATATTTCCCACAAGTGATGGCACAAAGTGGAGCTAAGATACCTGATGAATTTGACATGTCTCAAATAGTGGAAAATTGACCTATGCAAGAAACTCAACTCAACATGGATCAAAGGAGACCTAATAGTGGAGGTACTAGAGGACCATGTTTCATGCCTGAGTCACCATCATCTTTGTTTCAAAAACTCTAAGGTCCCAAATACACATGGTCAAGCTTATGATACTTATGAAAGAACATCTCATGAACAACTCCACCTACATAGACCATTATGGAAGTCTTATGTAGATAAATACACTCAATTGCATACCAATGCTAAGGACCAACCTCCAAAACAATTGGATATCTAGAAGCATGCTCAAATTTTGGACACAAGAAAACCCCGTGTCAAATTTGGGGGAAACACACAAGAGAAAACTCATGACATGCCTGTAGAATATGATATACATGGACAAAGCAAATATTCCACACCTCATTATGACTCTTTACTAGGTAGTTCTCATATGCAATATCATTATAGACCCCATCCTTATGAACATGTTTATGATCAATACCATCCATATATGCATCATCCAATTCCTCCACCCAGTGGCTTAGGCATGGGATATGGTCCAAGAAGTTGGTCTCCACCTAAGAACAATTTGGAACAACAAATAAAGGACTTACAAAAGAAGATGGAGGACATAAATACACCAAAGCCAACTTACACAATGAGAGACATATGTCCCTATCCATTTGATAAAATAATTCCAATTCCTCCACTTCCTACACGCTTTGTGACACCAAAGTTTGATAAATACAAAGACAAAGGGGACCCTAAGGCACACATAAGACAATTTTTCATAGCTTGCATTGAGGTAGCAGTAGAAGAAACATACTTGATGAGATTGTTTCCACAAAGCTTAGGTGATCAAGCTATGGAATGGTTCTCCCAACTTCCACTTGGAATTGTTCTCCCAACTTCCACCTGGAATTAAGTCTTGGGGTGATCTAGCAGAAGATTTTATCCAACATTTCTTATACAACATAGAGATAGATATATTGGTTACCACTTTGTGCAACACCAAGCAAAAGGATGGGGAGGCATTTTCATCATTCCTACAAAGATGGAGGAATTTAGCTAGTAGATGCTCTTGTGAAATTCCACAAAAACAAATGGTAGAGATGTTCACACAAAATGTCCACAGAGAAATTGGTTATGAATTAATAAAAGCTTGTTTGTCCACCTTCAAGGATGTCATTGAGAAAGGCTTAGCAATAGAGAAGGTGTTAATTGAGAAAGGAGTAATTAATATATTCAAAGAGAATAAGAACAAAAACATAGTAAATGATATTGTTATCGATGCTAACACAGTGAGACCCAAAATAATTCTTTCTAGACCAGGTTCTACAAATAACCAAGTGAATACTCAAACAACTTCAAAACCACAAAGGAAATACACCCCATTGAGAGAACCACTTGAATCAAATTTCAAGAAGTTAGTGGCAAACAATATAATAACAATTCCAAACAATCTTCCATATATGCCAAAAGTCAAACCAAATTGGTGGAATGACGATGAGTACTATGAGTATCACAAGAGAAAGGGACATAAAACAAGAAATTGTCATCAGTAGAAAAAAATTATACAAGATCTTATTGATAGAGGTGACAATGAGATCGAAGGACATTCATCTAATCAAGAACAAGAGATGTTTAAGGAACATTCCCTAGACATGACAAGGAAAAATCCAAAGCCACAGATGATCAAGCCAACTATACTAGAGCATCCTATGACTATGATTCAACAGTTAACCACATTTCGATGGACAACTATGTTTATACTATTATCATAAAGCACAAAACGCCTGAAATTTCTACCCAAAGAACCAACATTGTCCTAAAAGGCATTGGACCTTCTTCTGAATCTACCTCCAAATGTAATGCCATAACTCGTCGAGGTAAGGTCACCTTGCAAGGTGCTTGAGCTAAAACCACCATTTCCTCATCGACCAAACCTAAGTATGACCTAGTAGAACAATTAGGAAAGACACCCGTGCTTATCTCAATCCTATAACTGTTGCGTATCTCTCCTTCACATAAAGCCATACTTCACAAAGTCCTAAGAGAAACTTCTATACCCATTGATCTGAATGTGGAGCAGTTTCAAGCCATGGTAGGACACCTTTTCGTTCCACATTCTCTTACATTCATTGAAGCTAACAATGCCTCTATAAGCCAACCACATAATGTACCTTTACACATTAAAGCCTTCCTACACAAACATCGAATAAAATGAGTCCTGATATATGGAGGAGCAGGTCTAAACATTTGTACATTGAACACTCTTAAGCAATTGGGATATTCTGAAAAAGCTATGAATGCTACATACAAAATTACCATCAAGGCATATGATGACAAAGAACATTCATCTAAAGGCACAACCACTTTACCTTTCAGAGTTGGGCCAGTTATGAAAGATGTGGTTTGTCAAGTCCTTGATTGAGATCTCACTTACAAAATACTCTTGGGATGCCCATGGATTCATGAAATGAGAGTTGCTCCCTTAACATATCATCTATGTATCAAGTTCCCACACAATGGAGTTGAAGTGACTGTCAAAGCTGATCCAAACCCATTCATATATTGCAACAATCTGCACCCTAGATCAGAAATAACAATCCCAGTCAATCGAGAGGTTGTTCCTTCATCAACATATGTTGATCTAGAATCCTTGAAAGCTTCTACATCAAAACAAGCAGAGATCAAAGAAAAGTTCAAGATTAAACACATGGGATGTGGTGAGTATATCTTTCATGTTGATCAACTCGCACTATCTCCTAAGGTATTCATTTGACAAGAACAACCTACACACAATTTGCAATGCCAAGGAATTGGGTATGAACCACCTAGTATTGTGGCTACCAAGTTTGAATGCAAATCTCCTCTAGTGGTGCAAGCATCTCTTGATATCAATAGTCCTAAGAGTAGTTCAAGCAAAGAATCTATTGACCGTATCACTAGCTCTCTTGAGAACTCACATAGCCTTACCATTTCACCCACTCATTCTATTTTCACTCCTCTCCCAGACTTGGATGAACAAGAATCACAAGAGCCCTTACTAATCGGGGATTAAAAATCAAGCTTTGAAAAGAAAAATCTAAAAGTCAAAAATAAAAAGAAGTCCTTCAGTCCAAATCAAAATCAAAAGCTATTGGACTCTGCAAAAATCAAAGTCAAGGATAAAAATCCTATGAAGAAAAAAGAACAAGAGTCGATCTCCCCTAATATCAAAATAACTGGGGTCAAAAGTTCTACAATTTTAAGTCAAAAAGCATACTTGTTGATCCTAAGTCTCCATCATGATATCCTACTTTTAATTATTTTCACAATCATAAGCCTTCATAACTCATCCACTTGTTCCACACATCCATTCCCTTTTGGCGATACATCACATAAATGGACCTTTAATGGAAATTCTTTGAAGGACTTTGCTATCAGGGATGCCCAAACTTCTTTAGGTGACATGCATATGGGCTTATGTAGTTCACACACTAGTAATTCTATCTCAGTTCCTTCAGTAAGGAAGAAAGTCACTCGAGCTATACATCATTCATTAAAGGAACAATGCAGCTACAATCACAAGATAAAGCCTCGCACATTTGAGGTGGGTGACTTAGTTCTCAGAGAAAATCCTAAGAATCAGCAAGACAGACAGAAGAAGGACAAGTTTGAACCAAATTAGCTTGGTCCTTACATCATAACAACAGTCTATGGATCTGGTGCATATCATCTCTCGACACGAGAGGGGGAACCTTTGGAGGATCCTATCAACAACATGCACCTTCGTAGATTTTACACATAGCTCTTCAGAATATCCTAATTCAAAAATACAAAATAAATCAAAAAAATATCCAAAATACAAAAAAAACATAAAAAATAAATAAATTGTTACTTGGTGAAAACCTGGCAAATAGGCACCTTGTGACACAAAAAAAAAAATAAAAAAATTGAAAAATCGAAAAAAGTAAAGAGAAATAAATTCGTCCAATGGTGAAAACGACTTCAGTGGCACCCTAGGCAATTACCATGGTGAAAACTGGGTCACTGGCGCCATGTGTAGAGACATTTCTCCTCCCTCCTTCATGATTCAATCTCACCCTTTCACTTTGCACACACTCACAACCTATCCATCCATAATAAACTTACCCATTCCCATGATGGCTTGTTATTGATCTACTTAAGATTGGTTAGCCATTTATAATAAATCCTTCTTTTTCACCCTTTTCCATCCATAATAAATCAGCTCCTATTTGTGGCTACGACGAATCCTACACCTAGTGATGGGTGTGGCACTAAGAGCATCACACATTCCGAGGAGTACAATTTCTTCCAGTTTTCTTCAGTCTATCCACACACAATCCACAATAAAGCAACACTTGCATCATAGATCCACAATAAAGTTTTGTCTTCTCTGCAATAAAGTATTAGTTTCATGGATTCAATTAGTTTCAGATGAGACAAAAGCATCAATGGGCTTCCACAAATCAAATCTTTCAACAAACTAAGACAACATTATGGTTCAGTGCTATTTATCCTTTTGTGAACAAAAACATTGTGACCATAATCAAATAGACTTATACAAGTGACAAGAGACACTAAACTTAAGGACTACAGTGGATGTTGGTGTCGAGTCTTGGTTTTCTTTTTGATTTTATCTTTTGGTGACATGTCTTTTACCTTTTCTGGGATGTCTCTTACTAGAGATTTTATCTCTAGGATGTCTTTGACTAGAAGGGCAAGGATGGGGTATCGTCACCAATTTTTTTCTTTGTTGTCTGTGGATTGTCTCTTATTAATGCTATGATTTATCCAAGGATATGAGGACACTGTGAGTCTAGTATGAACTAGGGCATTCTTTGTTTGCAACTGTATGATCTCGATGCAAATAGGTACAATGACTTTCTGGGTCAAACATATAGCTCAATTGTCATAACCTATTTGCCATAATAAAGCTCAATGATGATAAAGCACAAGAAGCTCTTTCACTTGCATATCTTCTATCTTTCAGCCCACTTTCTTGATTGACCTCCATTATCCTTCTTGAGTCCATGTAGCTTGCTATCACATGACTAAGTATAATGACACACCAAAAATATTTGCATTTCATGTAGTCTACACCTGCATGATCACATATTATCATTTCACACATACATATAGATATCGCAATTGCATCACATCCTGCACACAACACATGTTAACACATTTTTCATTCTCATCATGTAAATAGTTATCTGCATTATCGTATTCATCCGCATTTCATACATTCCCATTTGCATTTGCATAACATATAAAACATAAAAGAACAAAAATATTGCTTTCCATCATATCAATATTTGCATCCATATCATAAGCATCACATAGAAGCAACATCACATAGGTACACATGCATATAGCTACCTCAAGGATGAATCATCTCATATATATATATATCTCAAAAATTATAAGTGTCATGATACAATGATGTCAAAATATACATGGCTACAAAATCACCCCAAGGTATCTACATCACCATACAAAAATGGTACAAAATTGATACATAGGGAGCCCTCTAAGGCAATGATGAACTCCCTCCCTTGGAGCCAGTTGGCCTTGACGGAGTCTAAGCCTTGGATGTCCCTACCCCAGGATCATCTCTCTTGCCCCCTCTATATGGTGGTGGTGGAGGACCCATGACCCCACCACTAGATGCTTGTATCTTGTCTCTCCCTCCAGTGGTTTTCGTAGTCTGCGATGGTCTCCAGAAACTCCTAGCCCACTGATTTGGTGGCACAAATCCATAATACAAGTCTCTCCAGTAGGCTATCTCCTCTCCTGCCCATAGAACATAGGCATATCCAACCCCTGTGTCCTTTGCTTCCTACCTCCCTACCCTCAGTGTTTTCTCAACCTCCATATAGCATTGAATAGCTCGATCCCTCTCTCGCTCAATATCCCTCAACTGTCTCCTGAGCCTAGCCGCATCCCTCTCCAGATCCTAGATCTCATCTGCCTGTCCCTGGTAGATCTCCCTCAAGGATAGTAGCTCATCTGATGCAGCAATCTTGAACCTCCTTAGGACCTACTTTTCTCTTTGCCTCTTGGCTCTTAGGCTTCTTCTTAGGTTCATCTTTAGGCTTGACAACTATTGCAAAGCAAGGGGTATCCTTCTCCTTCAAATCTTTCATGAACTCCTTCTCATTTACTAGTATGACACTAGTCACAATGTGCTTATCCTTACTATCATCTGGGAGAGGGGTTATGGTGAACTTCTCTCTATTCTTGGTGATGGTATAGACATTATTCCTACCTTCATGCCTAGCATCTACATCATATTGCCAAGGCCTACCAAGTAACAAATCCTTATATCCACCAATTGAAAAGTCTACCCAAACTTGTTCACTAATCAACACTTGTTGTCCTTTGTTTAACCAAGATACTTTATAGGGATAGGGATGAGGTATTCTCTACAGGTTAAGCTTGGTGACCATTTCAACATAAGCTATATTATCTGTGGACCCAAAATCTACAATGACTCTACAAACTTTACCTTGTACCTTGCAGGTGGTTCTAAAAAGAGACTTCCTCTAAGGTGGTTCCTTACTGATAGGCTCCTTCAAAAGTGTCCTCTTGATCATCAAAATCTCTCCTTGCTTCAGGTCTGCAGGTCTTCAAGTTGATGTGTGGTAGGAGGTCATACTTTTATTATCTTCCTCTTGAATCAAATGTGCTCTTCTTTCACCCCCTTGTCTACCATTTCCTTGCTTCTCTGGACACTTAAAGGATTGATGTCCAACCTAGTTACAAGAGAAACACCTACCAATGAAAACACTAGGTCCTGTTCCAGAAAACCTTCCTCTACCACTTGCTCTTCTTCCTCTAAAACTACCTCTATTACCCGATTCTCCTTCATGTTCCTGATTGCTTGTTTCTCCTTGGGGTTTAGGGTATGATCCTCTACCATTGAATCTTCCCTTACCTCCTAAATTTGTACCCATTCCTCTATTATGGTGTTCTCCTCTCCTCTTTTGATTCTCCTCAATTCTAAGTGCCATTTGATAACACTTATGCACTGATTCAGGATTAAACAAACTTAGTTTATCTTGAATGTTGAAATTAAGGCCATTCATGTACCTTGCTAGCTTTTGTGTCTCACTCTCCGGTATCTTTGCTTTAAGTGTCATTTTGTGGAACTCCTCAGTGTAAGCACTAACATCCAAATCCTTTTGCCTCAAGTTTTTTAGTTTCTTATGTAGGATTATCTCATAATCCTCAGGGATAAATTGCTTCTTAACTTCTGACATTATCTTCTTTCATGAAGTGATGGGGTTCTTACCTTCCACCATTCTTTCCCTTTGTAGGACATTCCACCAACTAAGGGTAGGACCCTTCAATTTTGACTTATCTACCTTTACTCTTTGGTTATGTACCACCTCCTCATACTCAAAATAGTTTTCTAAGGCCTCAATCTAATTCATGCACTCCTCTGGATTCATCTTCCCTTGAAACATGGGTAATTCTGCCTTAGTATCTCTTCCACCTACTCTCTTAAGGGCCTCAATAAATTGCCTTTGATCTGTAGGTAAAACTAGATTCTCTCCTTGTTCTCCTCCTTCTTCTTCTCCTTTAGAGTCTAAGACAAATTCCTTCCCTTCCTGATCCTTCTTCAACTTTTCTATTTACGCTTCCATCTTTCTGTTCTTGGCCATTTGCTCCCTCACTATCTTAGCCAATTCTACATTGGTGACTCTAGAGGGTATCTCCTCTTCATTTTGTCCCTCTGTCCTATCTACCATGGTTTAAACTCTTCCCAAGGTTCTTCTAGGGCTCTGATACCACCTGATGCAAAGATCTTTAGCAGTAGGGTGGCAAACCCCACACACACTCAACTTTCTCTTTCTCTCAACCTCAAGCCTTTGAAGGCCTCAACTCACGCCAACACCCAAATTAAAAATTTTAACCTTCGCGAGGGATGGTATAAACCTTTACAGGGTCCCTAGGTCCTAACAAGACCTTTCACAACTTTCTTGTTTCACAGGGATGACAACTTGGTTCTTTACCCCTATTCACACCTACTTGACTAGTTGCCCTATTTTCTTGATTTTTCAGTATTTGATACAAAAAGTGCCAAACAAGGCCCAATTTTCTTTTAATTTTTAAATATCCTTTCCGGACCTCTTTCAGACTCCAAAGAATGAGGTCTCCAACCTGATCCAGCACTCCTTGACACCTACTTGATCAAATTAGGCCTCGTTTGCAAAGGAAGTGTATGGGAATGGGATCACAAGGAAGATCCAATGCTTTAGAGGGATTTTCCAATGTCTCAATGCATCAATTCAATCATCTAACTCATTTCCCCAATGTTATGCATCTTGTAATCAATCAACCTTTGACTGTTCTAATCTAAACCCTCACAAAGTTTAGACTAGGGCTTTGTGGCAAAATGCCAAACCAACTCCTCTGACCTTTCCCCTTTGGAATATCATAATACAACCTCCCAAATTTAATTATACCAATTACCATTGAAAACTAATGAATAGATTGCAAGTTAGGGCATCATGTATACGACACCCTAGGAAAATGGAGGGTTTCAGACCTACAGAGAGAAAATTGTTAATATCTTCCTTCAAACACCACTTCAAGGGGTCAGGATAGGTTTATTTGAAAGGTAACTCAATTAGCTACATTACCAAGCCAAAATATTATAAAACCATTCAATTCTTTGTACAGAAAGTACAAAAAAGTAACACAATTTTGGCAAAATCAGATTTGTTTTATTCCACTCTCTCCACCAAACTTCTCCAAATCACAAAAACTATCAAGCCTTCTTTCACACTAGTTGTAAAAGAATATATGGGCTCCTATAAACAACCACAACCAACTTTGAAATGGTTGTGACCATTGGAGAGAAGTTACATTCCAACCAACAACTTTTGAAAAGTTGCTTTGACAACAATGACAATATTTATGCAACTTTTGCAACTTTTTATCCCTAAACACCTAAACCTTATCAAACACATCTAAGATCATCAGTAGCCTTAAAAAAATGTAAGACAACATTCTAGGATCATAAAACATAAAAAATTATAATTGAAGCCCACATGGCCTAATAGACCTCTAGTATATGTGCACCTAAGAGGTAATTGACCACACAAAGGCATTTTATTACATCCAGGGTGATCCTTGAGATCCAACCCATTATTGCAACACAAGTAAGCACAAAAAATACACTAGACACCCCTAAGCCATGAAGACACTATGAAAAGATAGAGGTGCCTTGCACCATCATCCTCCTCATCCCATCTCTCCTCCCCCTATCCTTATGACTACTCCTGTGGCTGTCCCTATCCCTATCCCTATACCTATCTAGGAACCTGTGCTGCTGGCACTTGTAAAGGCAATCCACCTCTACCCCTGACTACATGAGCCTACCTCTCCTCTCCTCCATCTCTACTCTGAGCTACCCTCCTCTCTACCACTGCCTCTCACCTTTGCCACCTACCTCTACCTCCACCATCCACACTATCATCTCCACCATCTCCACCATTCCCCTCTATCGTCTCCCCTGGATCCGTTAACCATGGAAATGGATGCTCTTCCCAATATATAGTGTACTCTGCATCCATCCTTGCATCCTCTACATCTTCCCAAATGTCCCAAGGCATGGGATCGATCTCTAGCATCTGTCTCACAACCTGATCATATGACAATAATAGACCTAAATGCACCTAATCCCTCACTTTCCGTGCATACATCCCTGACCCCCGTGGCATCTGCTGTATCCTGCCAAACTACCTGCATAACCTGTCTATAAACTACCTCTCAATAATATATGGTGTCCTCCCTATTAGATACCTAATCAAGAATATTTATGACAGCTCCACGACATCATCCTCCCACTCCTCACAGTCTAAGTAAGGCCTCCATACTACATTGTCTATCTCATTAATCACCCTGCACTAATACTCTAGCCTCCCAATCCATGGCTGAGAAGTAATCATATTATACAAATATACATAACTGCACTCATGTCCCCTACCTCTAAAATGTATCGACAACATCATCAGAAGATGTTCATATGCCCATACCTGCAGTAATGTCACTCCGCATCCTAATCCCCTTGATCCATGATATACAAAATAATGCAGCTCATAATACAAGTGTGCTAGCAGAAATGACCCCCATGCAAACCTGGTGTGCTTAGTCACCAATGTCTCCGGTGTCCTCCTCCATCCCACAACCATCCCTCATGTCACCCTATCTAGAAAGAGGAACCCACTGATCACTCTTGCCAACACCCCCGGTAGTGCCAATCCTGTCACTGTCATGGTGTCCTGATGGGATGGTGTAAGGGATAGACTAGCCTAGTCTATGCTCTTGGATCCTTCCCTTGGATTAGCTGGTGTTCTCTCCACACCCTAGGGTCTCTAGGACTTCCCTTGTTGGGGAATCCCCTGACCTT
Source organism: Cryptomeria japonica (assembly GCF_030272615.1). NCBI lineage: Eukaryota > Viridiplantae > Streptophyta > Pinopsida > Cupressales > Cupressaceae > Cryptomeria > Cryptomeria japonica. The sequence continues at coordinate 293,000,922 of NC_081415.1, forward strand.
GCCCAAACCACCCACCAATGAGTTGCAATGCTTCTCCTAAGGTCTCACCTACTCATGAGACTCAAAACCCCTTTCTATGGCTAATAAGGGATAAGCTTGTTCCACACCTTCCAACATCTTAGCAAGGTTATAATAGGTCTCATTCATGGTCTTTCCACCCATTCATGTGCCCCCAAGAGGTTTCAAGATTCTAACCCCTTACCAATTTCACTAATTTGGGTTTTTGCCTTCAAATAGGGCTACAAGGATTAGGACCAATTAGGCCTCCTACCTGGTCCTTTAGGGCTCCCTCTCACAAACAATGCACAAACAACCCAAACTCCTAGAATGGATTGCCATTCATTTGGCAAGGACTCAAGGATTTTCTAGGTTTTAGGCTTCCAAGTGTCCGTACACTGTCCTAGGTGGATTTTAAGGTTTTCAAGGGTTTTTGTGAGGGTTTTTAGGGTCTGCCTAGGTCACAGTGAGTGTTTTGAGTTTTAGCCACCTTGTTTGGATTTTTGGAGGATCCTCCTTCACACCAATGATGCTTCACTCACTCCTCTACACCTCCTCCAAAGGATGCACTCTCCTCTGACCAACCTTTCTCTTCAAGACCTCTGCAACTTGACCTCTCCTAGCCGGGCATTGTCTAGTCTCACCTAGGAGTGGGTCTTTGTTTTTCCTCCTTGCATTTCCAAGGGCCTTGCTTGCATGGGACTATAGTATAGGGTCTTCACTTCCATTCCCCATGGTTTCATGGTGATTCCACAATGGGGAATGGAGTTATGACTTCATTTGCCCAAACCAGTCCAAAACTGGACAGTGAGACTGCAATTTACAAACTATTTACAAACACACTCAACTGACAAATAAAAAGATAATCTAATCACTCACAATGGAATTATTTACACCATAGAAGACATTTCACACAAATCAATCCATTAACTTTCTTGGTAGCCTCATTCAAACTGACTGGTAACCAACAAATAGTCACAGTCAGGGTTTCTTGCTTGGGCCATACAATCTCTGACATCCAACCCATTACCTTAGGGTTTGAAAATACTTATACCACCTTTGCCTCAGTCTATGTGGCCATATTAGGGTTGTCCATGCCAAACTAAGGATTTAGACCTCCTGGTGGAAAAGTTGCTTGACAACTTTTAAAAGTTGTCATGCAACTTTTGCAACTTTTGAGAAACTTTCTCAATGTTGCTTTTCATGACTCCTAAACCCACATTGGGCACAAGTAAGGACACCACCATGTTATTAAGGACCCCTAAATACCACAAAGACACACATACCCTCCATTTTCAAGAAAATATCAATCTTGACTTACGATCCCTAAGATCTCCTCTAGGACCCTAACTAGGACCTATGAGCACTTGGCCCATTATTTTATATACAATGACTTCATAAGAAGCATAATACCAAAAAAAAAAGAAGGAGGGAGAGCTTGGAAGGGTGCTCCTACACCATGTCCCAAGCCATGTGTCCCACCCTCATCTCCAGTCCTAGATCCTGAAATACTTGTCTCAGTGTATCCCTGTCTCCCTCTCGATCATAAGGAACCAACTCCCCAACGATTGATATCCTCAATATCATGTATACATCCTCTAAGGTGACTGTCATCTCACCCATCGGCAAATGAAAAGTGCATGTCTTTAAGTGCCATCTCTCATCTAATGTAGTCAACAACCCCATGTTCGCCCAAAACTCAGGCATATACATAATGTATCGCAAGCCCATGGCCTCAACTGCTTCTCTATCCTCAAATGTCAGCTCTACTCGTAACCCCTGAGTTGAAGGGAATCTCTCCCATGACTCTAGCATAAGTAGGTCCTCTTGCAGTCAAGCAAATCAACTGTGTCAATCCTAGTTGTACTCCTTGTTCATCACAACGTGCTTCTTTTTTATCCTAGTGCTGATATCTATCATGTGGCACTCTATCCTAGTAGTACTCCCTATTCATCACAAAGTGCTAATTTTTGTCCTAGTGCTTATATATCATATGACACTCTATCCTAGTGGTACTCCCTATTCATCACAAAGTGCTTCTTTTTATCCTAGTGCTTATATCTATCATATGGCACTCTATCCTAGTGGTACTCCCTGTTCATCACAAAGTGCTGCTTTTTATCCTAGTGCTTATATCTATCACATGGCACTATATCCTAGTGGTACTCCCTGTTCATCACAAAGTGCTACTTTTTATCGTAGTGCTTATATCTATCATATGGCACTCTATCCTAGTAGTACTCCCTATTCTTCACAAAGTGTTGCTTGTATCTTTTAGTGCACCTACTTGAGTGTATCCTCTTGAGTAGCTTATCCAATTCACAATGTATGTTCTATCACAGAATTGTCAATTTCAGCCTAATCCAATTGATAATGTATGTTCTATCACAAAATTGTCAATTCCTAGTGGCACTCCCTGTTCATCACAAAGTGCCTCGCTCTATCCTATCCTAGGGCCTCTTCTTGAGTGTATCCTCTTGAGTAGTTTCCTGGTTGGCAATGTATGTTCTATCACAAAATTGTCAATCCTATCCCTATTTGTTATCCTAGTCTTCCCTAGAGGACTTGTTTGAGTGTATCCTCTCAGCAACTTATCCAATCAATAGTGTATGTTTATCACTGAACTTTCGATTCGACCTTGAAGACATAAGTGCTCATTCAACATAGACGTGCCTAACCTACCTAGACACACCTAGCACCAACGCAGACATGCCTTAATGTTTTTCCCCCCGCTTGACATTTTTTTAGGCATACCTAATGTGCATTTATTGACTTACCTAACATGCATTATGACAACAATGAATGCACCAAGGTACAAGGAGGTTTTGTGGTACTCACCAACTCTCCTGCATCTACTAGCCTCTGATATCAATGAATGCAATTGAATATGTGTACCAATGCCATCGCTGTTGACTTCTCTCTTCTCCCTCTGCACTCTGATCTCTTAGGTGTGTGGATGACAATGAGGATATTTTCCCTCGTAGTCTATCTTATAGACTACCCTAGCCCTAGTCTCTCATGTTAGTCTTCTTTACCCTATGACTCTATCACTTTATCCTATCTTGTCAATCGTCTGGGCTCTTTGCAGACATTTTTATCCAATCTCTCGAGGGGGCATATCATTCCCATCTTGGGGAAAATTTGTATTAGTTCATCTTATCTTCTTTGAAACAATGCAACAAGATGCATTGTCTCAAAGAGGGGCAAAATGTAGCCACCTAAAATTGTCCTATCTAATTCAATAAATATTTTTATTCATTTATTTATTTTAGCCTAGTTCTTCTATTAATTAAATAAATATTTATTTATTTAATTAATTTATTTATCCTCTTCTAGCCTTTTTCCTCATTTAAATAAATACTTTTATTTATTTGAATTGCCTTTTTCCTAAATTAAATAAATATCTTATTTATTTAATTGATCCCACTTCCTCTATTAATTAAATGAATCTTTATTTATTTAATTAATTCATTAGCCTTTTCTACCTATGACACATGTCATTCATTTCTTAATTCCTACACTACCCATCCTCTCATTATTTTCTTATTTCTTCTACCTACCCTTTAATCTTAGCCGACCATTTATCTTTTACACCTCTCAATCTTATCCCTCCATTTCTTACAATGTTCTCTATATAAGAGGATTCTTCTTTCATTATCAACCCTCAACTACGCATTCTACTCCTAAACTAGCATTCAAACTTTCATATGCGATCAAGCCTACTTGCAACCACATTTCAGTTCTTTGTTGAGCTCTTGTGCACACATAAAATCTGAGAGAAAACATATCAAGAAAGAACAATGGAGATAGGAAGAATGGATATTCAAACCCTAGTGGACATGTGATGGTATAATCTTTTTGATTTCGTTGATTTGCATTGTCTTAGGTAATCTTCATATGTTATGGTGGATCTTTGTTGTTGTTAAGCTAGGGTTTTGTGGTTGAATCTATTTAGTCTTTCAATATCGTTGTTTCCATTTTTACCATAAACAGATACTAATAGAAAATTCTTTGAAGAAATATACAAATATATATAGGGTATGTTGTAACACTGAAATACTTACAGCTAATGTGGATAAAAAGATAAAACAAATTCCGGAGAAAATTGCAAGTATAGCTAATTCTTTTGACAGACTGATTTCATTGACTACATCAATTTTTGTTCTTGAGAAGGAAAGAGACAAAATAATTAGAAGAGCCTGAAGTCTGAGAGGCTTGGTGAGTCCCCGGTTGGATTCACTCAGTGTACATAAGAAAGAATGCATGGATATTGTGGGAAAACCCACACCAACATAGGTAAATGAGAAAGACTCTTTTTCACATTTATTGAGTGGACTTGTAGCTATTTTTCGCACATTCAAAACCGGTTGGGATACTTATCTTGAGTTACTGGAGAAGGCTAATCTGGAAATTTTGAAATTTGTCAAGCTTCAATAAGACATTTTGGGATATTCATTGTACAGTTATTTTTCTTTGACATTCCTTTTTAGAATTTTTGATGGCATTGATGTCAAAGGGGGAGTAGTATAGATGTGAAAAAGAATAAAAAAGGAGTTGTATACATTAGGGGGATTTATGGAGTCATGAAGTTTTGGAGATATGAAGTATTTTGCATATTTAACTCAGGGGGAGCAGGGCAGGATGAAACCGATAGATGAAACCTTGACCATTTTTTACATGAGTGTTGCCATCAATGCCAAAGGGGGAGATTGTTGTAAATTGACACTCAATTGGTTGGTTTCACTATGTTTTTTATTAAGTAAAATCGGGTTTTAAGTGACCCGAAACCCGCTTACATTACGAAAAGATAAGCATGCAAGAAGCTAGAGAGAACATAACATAGACAAAAAAGCTACAAAAGACCAACAGAAAAAACATTAGCAAGGGAAAGGGACAACACAAAGCTAGTGAGAGACTGGAAAACAAAGACCAACATGGTATTGTGGTATTGTGTTCTAGCTTCATGTTTTGGTTCTATGGTGTATCGACAGGCACTTTATAGATACTTCACCGACATCGACACCGACAAGACATAAGGAATTCTTTGGTTACTGATGATTCAAGCTGACATGGTTTAGTAAAGGTTATTGGTATTGGAGGCTGACATATCTTGGATTTGACATTGACAATTGATTTTAATGTTTATGCATTTATGTTATCTGGCCCGCATGTAATTTGATATTGTATATATCTTTGTAAGCCAACATAAGGCATGCAAATTTGTATAGGGTATATAGGATAATTTGATAGATCATTTTGTAATACACATAGAAGAGACATATGATAGGAGATTATGGATATGCGAATGTAATATGATGCAAAATATATCAAAGAGATCATGTATCTGAGGAAATTCATGTAAGGGTTATTTTGGTAAAGGGCTTAGGGTTTTAGGCTGGAATAGACAGAGCTCAAACCAGAACTATATTTTGTCATAGAAGATGCTATCTTAGCACTTCACACTTTTGTTAGGGGTCCCACAGATACTGAGAGGGGGGGGTGAATTAGTATCTAACCGGTAGTAAGAATTTCTTAAGTTAGAACATGCAGAACATAATATAACAGTGTACCGGTATGCGAGAAATAATGCAATAGATAGAATAAAAAATATCCACATGAAAAGTACACCATAGCACAAGATGTTTAACGAGGAAACCCGGTGTGGGAAAAACCTCAGTGGGATTTGTGACCCACAATATTCACTCACTGGCCAATAAGAGAATATTACTTACAATAGGGGCCTACACATGCAGGAAGGCCAACTACCTAGAGCTCACTGCTCAATGGGAAGTCACACTGACTTACAATAAGGATTATACTAATCCAATGACTTGTACTACTTTACAATAGCATCTCCAATGCCAGATTTAGTACCGGTTCTTGCTCTATTCTTTACATATACCCTTGACCTATAATTCGCACATTAGGTCTGTCTAATAATTTTTATTATACTCCTTACATCACTTCTCCAAATGTCTACAATGATCTCCTTTATATACAAGAGTCATTTTACAATTTGCCAAGTCGGCTTACAATAATAAACAAAATATTACATAACAAAAATCTTGTCGGCCTCTATGCTGGTATACATGTTTTCTTCTGTGCCGGTGCCAGTGTAGAGTGATCTGTTGATGCCAGTGCACTGTCTTGCCTATGTAATGCTTTGCCAGTATAATGTCTTGCTGGTGCCATAGGATTGCAAGGTTGCCATCAATGACAAAACCTTCAATCACATACAATGTCTCATTGGAGTGTCCATATGCCAACAACTTCTCTGGATTATAGTCTAGAATTTTATGTAGTCAGTGAGACTCCTTTTGTGATTGAGCAGTGTGTTGTAGACTATAAGACTTCCTACAAGTGCATGCCCCTCATATTTTGTAATATCTCTTCATATGGCTAGTGGATTGATATTGTGGGTCACAAATCCCACCGTGGTTTTTCCTCTTTGAGGTTTTTCATGTATAAATCTTTGTGTTATGGTTCTCATTTATGTGATTGGCTTATTGGTTGCTTTACTTCTTTTAATTCTGTATGTACTGGTATACCGGTTGGTGTATGCATGTTTTAATAAGGCTAAAACTTATCATTCTGGTATAACACTGATTCACCCCCCCTCTTAGTGTTATTGGTTTCCAATAGAAGTAACTAAGTAAAAAGAACTTGGAATTTACTTCAACAACAAGCTTAGTTGGGAGGGTTGCTAAAAGAAGAGAACTTTAGGAGGATGGACAACTTTATATGCTATTAAAAATAGATATTGAGAGAAATACTATGATATTAGAAAACTAACTATACTCTTTTTGGGCTTAAAGTGTTTTTGGTGATGCTCCACGAGCATTAATTATGGGCTAGCAACACTTCAAACTCAAAATGAAAATAAATTGAGAAACTCCAAAAATGTTTGATCACAACCAAGTTCAAAATAAAAGGTTTGGTTCTTTATGAGATCATGTTGAGTGAAATGGGGGCAAATCTAATTGAAGCAATTTCTATGGTGTGTCTCTATTGTAATTTTGGCTTCTCAAACTTTGGAGTTGTAGCATTTAATTTGATATTTTTTTAATTATTTCTTAACATTCAATTTCCTATTATGTCATGTTACTTTGTGGGACCTAATGTCGAGGTGGCATCCTACATGGTAGGTGATGTGTGTGACAAGGTTCCTATTTTTTAGGTAATAGGAAGCAACTTTCTAGGACCTATTGTGGTAGCTAATTTGATTGCATTTGTCATAAGTTATGTCAGGTTTATGACTGATTATTACAAGTTATGATGATGTAAGAATCAAGTTATGATAGTTGCTATGTCAAGACTAGTGAGTAATTAGTAGATGGAAATATCATGTTTTAGGTGCCTTGCATGATGAGGATAATCTCTTACATGATGAAAGATGCTTTACATGTTGAGGTGATAGAAAATTAACATAGCAGTTTATGGCAAACATGTTTTGAGCATTTTGAATAGTTGCATTGGCAAGAGGAGTTTGATACCATGCATGATGTATATGGGATGATGACACATGGTAGATTTGGGCATCCAACTTGATCATCTATAAATATGTGTTTTGTTAGTGTATTATGTATCATAAGGTGAATATTTTTTGACATATTGTTATGCTACCAAAATTGTTCCAAGAATCTTGTTATTGTTGAAGACTCGTATTAATGATAATACAAAGTATTGTGCTTTTGGAGTGTGGAGTTTTTCTATGAAAAGAGTTTTTCATGCATATATTTGGTATTTACTAGTTTTCATATTAGTTTATGATATTTTAAATGTGCATTTGAATCTATAGCTATTAAGGGTTTTAGGATTTTTTGCAACTACTTCTCTACATAGATTAGTAGGAGGTTTCTTTTCCACACCTTTCTTTCTTTTAATTAGTATCAAAGCTTGGCTAGCTTTATTTCAATGGGATTTTTCAAAAAGTATATTTTGTGACCTTTTTGTAGGTGAAGGATGGCAAGCACATTCAGAGGGATTGAGATAGAAACTTTTAATGATGACTATTTTGAGCCATTGAAGTTCAATATAGAGGATATGCTTGTAGATCACGATCTAATATGCTTGTAGATCATGATCTATGGGCCACAATATCCAATTCCAAACTTGCCAACATGGCTCAAGAAGACTAGGATTTGTTGGATCAAAAGGTTAAGGGTTTGATTAGACTCTATTTGGCAACCTCTGTGTTGCTAAATATCCACAAAGAGAAGACTTTAGAAAATCTTTGGAGAAAGTGTGGGAAAACTTACTAGGCTATGTATCCCTTGAAAATAAGTTATTCTTGTGAAATAAGTTGTATTATTTGGGGATTGAAGGAGGATCTTTAGCAAATTATTTGAATTCATTTAACATGTTCATTTCCCAATTGAGTTTTGTTGGTGTAAAGATGAAAAAGGAGGATTATTTCATGAGTTTTTTATTTTCTTTTCTAGACTAATGGGATCACCTTTTGATGGCCATAGGGAGTACAACTATCACCTTCAAGATGGATAAAGTGGTTGCATTGCTGCTTTCTCAAGAGATGCAGAGAAAATCTTTTGAGATGGCTAAGGAGGACCTTGATATTCATGATAGATCTAAAGAGAAAGGTGATAAAAAGGACAAGAATTCAAAATCCAAGTCTCTAAGGGGATCTAAGTCTCATAATAATTCCAAGGTGAAGTGTTGGAACCGTGACAAAATCGATCGATTTCACAAAGAATGTAAGGAGAAGGAAAATTAAAAAAAAAGTAAAAATAATTCTTTTGATTCTAATTCAAACAATTCAAATAAAGATGACAACACGATGCATTTGTCGTAGCTTTTTTAATGCATGCATTAAAAGATGTGTCACTGATAGACTTAGATGCATGTTTTTACATGATCTCGCATAGGTGTTAGTTCATAAAGTGTGAAGAATATGATGGTGGAAAGGTTTGGGTGGGGACTCTCATACAAGTATTGTTGGTTGTAGTAGAGTCAAGATAAAATTTCCTAATGGTAGAGTGAATGACATTGTTGGTGTGTTGTGTATCTTGAGTTTGGCACAAAACCTTTTTTAATTGAGCAAGCATAATGATTTGAGTGTGCAAGTTATCTAGTGGAAGATGTGAGATGATTAAAGGAATTATGGTGTTTGGATCGACACTTTGTACAAGTTGAATGAATGCATTGTTTAGTGCAATAGTTCTTTTGATAAGCCATAGAAGAGAGTGTTAGATTATTCATACTTAGTGTTGGATGGAACAATGAAGAAATCTATTGCATCCACATTAGGTAGTCATGCATTTTGGGTACCTAAGGGTGTTCATGTCATGGAGATGAAGCTTCCTGTAGTTAAGACAATGTTTTGGCACTAGAGACTTGGCCATATTGGTGAGAAGGGTCTTAGAGCACTGAAATACAAATACTTCATTGAGAGGCTTAATGATTATAATATCAAGTTCAATTTTTTTAAAAATTGCATATATGAAAAAAAAACTATGTTTAGTTTTATTCTATTTCTTATAAGGTTTTTGAGGTTTTAGATTATATTCATTCATATGTGTTTGGTCCTATCAATGTTACTTCAATTTCAAAATCATTGTATTTCGTTTCATTTATTGATGACTACAATAGAAGGACATTTCTTTATTTCCTCAAGAGTATGTCTAAAGTCTTTAGACAATTTAAGGAGTTTAAAGACTTGGTTGAAAATCAGATTGATAGAAAGATTAAGTGTTTAAGGACTAACAATGGTAGTGAATTTTGTTTATCAGAATTGACTAACAATGGTTGTCAGTTTTGTTTAGCAAAATTTGACATGTTTTGTAAATAGAATGAGATTGAGAAATATAAGACAACTCCATACAACCCTTAGTAGAATGGAGTTGTGGAGAGCATGAATAATACATCGATGGAGAGATCTAGGAGTATGTTGAGTGGTGTTGGCCTTGAACAAGAGGTCTAGGATGAAGTTATAGCCACTGCATGTTATTTTCTCAACAAATTTACCATATTAATTCTTGTTGATAATACACCCATGGAGGCATGGTCTAGTAAAAATCCTTCGACTAGACATCTCAGAGTATTTGGTTACAAGGAATATGCATATCTGTCGAGTGAGAAAAGGTCAAAGTTGGAGAACAAAGCAGTTAAATGTATCTTCATTGGTTATGGTGTTGGTGTGAAGAGATACAAGCTTTAGGATCCCGTGGTTGAGAAGGTTCTCTACATCAAAATTGTATTTTTTCAAAGAGGTGAATCATTCCACTATTGAATTACAACTCGAGAAAGAAGAGAAACAAAATGAGGTAGTTCAGGCTCTACCTACTTTGATGAAAGACAAACCATGCACTCCTATTGCACCTAATGATGAGGAGAGTTCTAGTAGCTCTGAAATTTTTCAAAATGAACCTCAACCTTAACCATTGAAGAGGTCTACAAGAGTTAGGCAACAATTGGAAACGTTTAGTTATTCATTGTTAGCTATATATTTGCTTTGATGCTAATAAATATGAGCCTATGACTATTAGAGAGGCTATGGTTATGAATGATACAAATTTATGGATGAAAGCCATGGAAGAAAAAATGATAGCTTTGAAGAAAAATAATACATGGGATTAGATTATTTTTCTTGAAGAATGTAAACTTGTTGGTTGTAAAATGGGTAAGTGTGGTCTTGATAGCAAGGTTGAAAATCATAAAGAATAGAGGGCGATGAAGGGGTTCTATCAGGTGGAGGGAATTGATTATGGTGAAATATTTTCCCCTTCAGAAAATTTGACATTCATTCATTTCTTTTATCACTTGCAATAGCTTATGATTTGTAAGTTGATTAGATGGATGTGAAGGCAACATTCCTTCATGGTAATTTAGAGAAAGAAATTTATATGTCACATCCATAACATTTTGTGGTAAAAGGTAAAGAACATTTGGTATGTAAGTTGATTGTGGTACCTAAATTTTGATACCTATGTGTTGATTTTTAGATGTTAGAGATCCAAATTTGACTATTGTGTATATTAGGAAAGAAGTAATGGTCACATTCTCATTATATGTTGATGATATGTTATTCTTTGAGAACGAAAAAATATATGATTTCTGACTTGAATCGATTGTTTACACAATTTGAGATGAAAAATCTAGGTACAAGTAGGTGCATTCTACGAATAAAGATTAGGAGACGTAGAGCCAACATAAAGCTTTGGCTAAGCTAAAGCAAGTATGCCAACTTGGTGTTGGAAAAATTCAACATGACAACTTTTAGATCCTTGGTAGTTCTTGCTTTGCAAAGAACAAAATTATTCATAAAAGGAATGTCCAAAATCTCCTATCGAGATGGAGAACATGACTAGAGTACCATATGCAAGTGTTTGACAGTTTGACATATGCCATGGTTTGTACAAGGACAAACATTTTTGAAGCAATGGGAATCCTAAGTCAATTTATGGCTAATCTTAGATAGTTGTATTGTGATGTGGTGAAAATAGTGTTTAGATATTTGTGGGGTACTTCCAAGTATTCCTTGTGTTTTTATGGTTATCCTAATAGTTCTGGGCATTCAATTTGTATTCATGGATATGTGGAATCGACATTGATAGCATAAGATCCGTCAGTGGATATGTGTTCATGATTTTTGGTGGTGTTATCAGTTTGATGAGGAGTGATAGGTTGTAGTTGTCTTGTCCATTATAGAAGCATAGTATGTGATAGCTACTTTGGCTAAGATGGTTTTGTTCTGATGTTGGTTTTGATGCAGGGATGGTTATTGTAGACACCTAAAATTGTCCTAGCCTAATTAAATAAATATTTTTATTTATTTAATTATTCCCCTTTCTTCTATTAATTAAATGAATATTTATTTATTTAATTAATTTACTAATCCTCTTCTAAGCTCTTTTCTATCCTATTTTAAATAAATATTTTATTTTTTAAATTCCCTTTTCTCAAAATATTATTTTATTTATTTAATTTATGTGGCCCCTCTCTCTATTAATTAAATAAGTTCTTTAATTTATTAAATTAACCCATTTAGCTTTTTCCCTCATTTATCTTAACCATTCCCTTTATTTTATTATTTCTTCTACCTACCCTTCAATCTTAGCCAACCATCTTTTATCCCCCCTCTTAATCCCATCCCTTTGTTTTTAGGATGTTCTCTATATAAAAGATTTCCTCCCCTCTTTTCCATATAGCAACCTTGGAGCATACTTTCATTATGTCAAAATTACAACCTACATCCTTGCAACCAAGTTACATCATCACAACCACATTCGTTCACCATTGAGCTCTTGTGCAAGCGTACCAATTTGATAGCAACATATCAAAAGAAAGATCAATGGAGATAGGAGAACAATGAAGATCAAACCCATTGAATGTGTGAATGGTATCATTTGATTGATTTCATGATTTTGCATATTTTATGGTTCTTCATTGATGTTGTGTTGGATTTCATTGTATATCTAAGGTTTTGTGGTTGAATCTTGTTAGGATTTACAATATTAAGAGTTAAAATTCAATATAAACAGTTACCATCTGTGGTGACAGTCAAAATGCAATTTGTTTAGCAAAGAATCCTATTTTTCATGCTAGAACAAAACACATTGATATTCAATTTTATTTTGTTCGTAATATGGCAGAAGATGAGAAGGTGAAATTAGAGAAGCCTGACACTTTGGTGAATGTTGCAAATGCATTTACAAATCCAATGAGCACAAAGAAGTTCAAGTTGCATTCTAGTTCCATGGGCCTCACAACCTTGAGCAATTGATTGTAGTTGACTCTTGAAAAGCCTTCAGCAAGTGGGAGAATGTTGGTATCAAGGTGTCTCAACCTTTGGAGTCCTAACATTTAAATTGATATTTATTTAATTATTTCATAATGTTCAATTGTCTTTTATGTCATATCACTTTGTGAAACCTATTGATGAGGTGGAATCCTACATGGCAAGTGACATGCATGACAAGGTTACTATTTTTTAGGAATTAGGTGCCCACTTTCCAAGACCTACTTTGGTGGCTAATTTGATGGCATTTGACATATGTTACTTTATCAAGTTTATGACATACTATGACAATTTTATATGAAAAATTATGACAATGTAGGACGCAAGTTATGATAGTTGCTATATTGGGGGATGAGAGGAGTTCTTGCTTGATATGGTGGACATCTGAAATTGTATTGCAAGTATTTTGATGGATCACAAAAAGCATGTTGAAAGATCAAGTGGTACATGGTTTGCTAAGGGACGTTTTCTCTTTTGATAAATTTCTTATGGATGGATGTATATACAAGCTAAAGTTGGAGAAGATACATCCTAATTTGAATCTTACATATGCATTTACTACAAAGATAAATCTGCATTGCTGCCTGTAATTTCTGCATTGCTGCAATTAATTAATACAAAGATAAATATGATATCCCATGGATGTAACCCAAATTGGCTAGCCTCATTTTTGTTGGGTCTTTGTGCAATTTGTGTTTTCTATTTACCTATTGCAGGTGTTATTTGTTTTATATCTTCTATGTTTGCTTAAGAATTCTAGTAGTTAATTAGGATTGCAAGTAGTTTTTTTGTTTATCAAGGTTCTTTGTCTCAAGGGAAGGATTATTAACAATTTTGAGAGTTATTGATTTCCTAATGGTGCATGTTAAAATATGTAAGACATACAAAGAATACACTTCATGTCTATCAAATAAAGAGCCTATATGGGGGTAATCATCTACTAAATGTTGTACAACCACAGAGGCCCTCATTTGATAAAAAATGAAGCTGGCTAATGAAGCAATAGAAAAAAGTATGTAGAATTTTTTTTATAATATCGAAAACCAGAGATATTGTTTTCCTCCCTTGAAATTCTTGTTTACACACTCACTGCAAGAACTGTGTATGAAATAAACTTGATTCTCCATAAAGCACTAAAGATCAAGTTTCGAAAAAGGCTGGGAAATTTTATAAAGAAGAATATGCTTGCAGGTTGAGTAAATGGATTCCTTTGATATTTGAGAATTAGTCATTGGATGAAGATGGCATAGCTAAATGGTATAAGAAAAACAATTACTTCTTAAAGGACATGAATCGGTTGAAGCCCAATGTGCATTGAATTGCACTACCGAACAACATTACATTCCCCATACAATTACACCGAGAAGTTGATGTAGGAAACATATTTAATAGAGTAAATTTATATTCTATTATCATCTCTTTCACATAATAAAGGAATTTGTATCCTATTGGCATGAACTGGGTGTACTACATCGGCGTGCCTATTTTCAACTGTGAGAATCTAACTGGCATGTGTTTGAGACAATGAATGTCAATTTACAGTTCCTTTTTAAATCTATCTTCTTATATCTACCCTTTTGCAATAGTCAAATTTAAATTAATCTAATTCTCACAAAGCTATCCTATTCATATCATATTATCAGCATAGTATTTAGTTTGGTCTTATATTTTTTTTCAATCATTTTTCCCAAGGATTTGCTATAGAAGGACTGGAATGCGCTTGATTATGGACTGTTACCCAGTATTACAATTTACCTTGGTAGAAATTAGCTACAAGAGTTCAAAATCGGAAACTATCATATCAAATTTTGTTTTGGAGATTATGTTGGTAGATAGATTGATTTTGGTGAATCATTTTTTCCCCTTATCTAAATAGATTAAACATTGGCCTTCAATGTAGATAGAGGAATAATCAATTTATAGTTTGTTGACTGTTATGTTTGATTCTGTAAATTAGTATACGGTTGCCTCTCACCTTGTCATGTAAATGCACTGACAGGTATATGGTCTTTAAGTAGAATTGGATAAGTTGTGGCGGAAGGTCAACCATTGGACTCATAGGTGGCTCTCTACTATTTCTCGAGTTATTTTCCTCCAATTTGTGATTCATGTTCTTCCTATTACTCGGTTTTTGTTCAAGCTATTCTTATATATTTCCTTAAGGAATTCGATGCTTTATCTCATCAATTTCTCTAGAGTAGTAGTTTGCACTCTTCTAAGTGGAGTTTGATTAAGTGGGAATATGTCTACCGACCTAAAACTGAGGGTGGCCTTGGCCTTCAGTTTGTGGTCTTACATAGCCAAGTTCTTGCAACTAAGCTTTACTGGTGGTGGTGTACCAATCAACATCAAGTGTGGGCTTGTATCCTCATTCACAAGTATTTAGGTCCCATGGAGAGATGGAATGTTCCTCAATGCCATTTGGAGGGTGCGATTTGGCATGCTCTGAAAACTAGGGCCCAACTTATTAAAAATGGGCTTTTTGGATTTGTAACAAGGGCTTGGAGGCTCTTTTTTGGCTGGACTCTTGGGATGGTAATCCCCCCATTTTGTCATTGTACCCTCATTTACAACCCCTTTATGACATCCTTATGGCTACTGGTTGGACCGCGGTTGGTCATTATAAGACTATTCAAACTTTTGGTCCGGTTGTTGGTTATAAATAAAAGGATCCTTGTGAGGGGCTTCTTGGGGGCTCAGAGGATTCTCGGTGGGAGCTGGCTCATATTCTTGCATCCTAGGAGTTTAACTCCTTGGTGGGACCAAATATTCTAGCATGGGGTAGTGATTCTTCTAGGAAATATTCCATTATTGTTGGCTACATGAAGTTGGTCTATCAAATTTATTGAGGGGAAGAGGTGTCTTGGTGGAAGCAGGTGTGCTATAGATTTTCTTGGCCCAAATGTAACTTCTTTTTGTGGTTGTTGGTCCTAAATTGACTTGGTACAATTTGTGTAAGTGGGGTTTCTATGGGCCTTCTATGTGTGTTCTTTGTTGTGATAGTGAGGAGTCTGCTTTCCATATTTTCTTTCAGTGTTCCTTCTCTAGGAATATTTGGCACTCCTGGTGGGACTGTTGGAACCATCCCTATCAGCATGTTTCTTCTCTTGCTGAATTTTGGGACTGATGGGGTCAAGCTCATGTTTGCACCCCGTTTCTTTAGGTTTCTTGGTCTTTAGGACCCTCTTTTTTTCTTTTGGCATATCTGGTTGGAGAGGAATCATCAGATTTTCCAAGATACTAGGTTAGTTGTTCTTCATGTGCAGTAGAAAATTCTTCATTCACTTTGGGAAACTATTTTGGCTAAATGTGACTTTGTTGGAGGCCCTGCTCCTAGGGAGATTGATACATGTCATCGGCTTAATTTCCTTCTTCAGGGGGATGCTTCTATTCCTAGTCTGTAGATAGCTCGACAGGTTATGAGAAACAAGTGTCATCATCCTTTACAAAAAATTTCTAAAGTGCATCATTGGAACTCTCCTCCTCATGGTGTTTTCAAAATTAATATCGATGGGTCTTTGAGGGGTAATCTATGGCATGTTGGTATTGGTGGTGTGGAGCATGATAGTTCTGGGCAAGCCCAATTTCCTTTTTTCTATTTATAAAGGGGCTTACATGAATAATTATATGGAGGTTCTTTCTGTAGACGTCCAAAAATGGTCAACACTTGCGGAGTCATACTTTAACATTGACGCATTGCCTTATTTTAGGGTTTTTGCATCACATTAACATTTCTCCTATGATTTGCACTTGGTTTTTATCATTTGCGAGCATCGAGTCCTTCTTCTACATTCTTCATTTATCTCGCTTTCGAATTTGGTCTTGTCGACAATAATCTTCAATCATGAGTTTGGTCAATCTTATCCTATCGCATCAATGTGCGTGCTCATTTGTCATATTTTGGACATCGTCAATCCTAATCGATGATGGAATTAGGGTTTTGTCCTCTTATCAATCTTGTCATCGATTTGTCATCGATCGTGGTCATTTTCAATCTTGTCATTTTGCAATCTATTTTGTCATCGATCGTGGTCATTTTCAATCTTGTTATTTTGCAATCTATTTTGTCATTGATCGTTGTCGTTTTTGTCATTTTGTGATCGATTTGACATCGATCATCATTGTTCCTTGTTAATTGGTGCATTTGTCAATCAAATCATTTATCAATTCAAAATCATGATCAAATTGAATCGACATTAATTATCTTTTGTCAAGACCTAATTGTCATCCTTGCATTTCTAATTCATCTTCTAAGGTTTTATGATTTATTCATTTAATCTTGTTTGGCATTTTTCCTCTAGGTTAAATAATTTATTTATTTATCCTAGGTCTTCTTGTCACAATTAAATATTTATTTAATTGGCTAATTAATTCCCTCTCTTTGTGTGAATTAATTGATGAATGAAAAATTGTTAATTAATTCACTTAATTCCTAATTTCCTCATTTTCTAATTTTCCTAATTCCTAATTTCCTCATTTTCTAATTTCCAAATTTCAATTTCCACCTAATTAATTTCTCTCTAGTTTCTCCCTATTTTTGTGCTTCGGTGGAAGCATGAATTTCTCATGCATCATACCATTGGCATAGCAAGATGTCATAGGCTTTTAGTCTTCTAACCTTTGCATTGGCAATATGTCATAATTCATGACATAGAAGGTGTCATAACCTTCTTCTTTCCACTCAATTGTGCCATTTTTGAAATCAATTGCCTCTAATATCAATGTCATGCTAATCTTGTCTTTTCTCTGATTTATCTATAATTGGATGAATTTCTTCAATCAAAGTCCCTAGTCGAATCAATCACACTTCTAGTACCCTTATGTTGTCATGCTATCTTGTCAATCTTGCTTTCATCTCATGCGTATGCACTTGTAGGTGAGATCCACAAACAAAAGCAATTTGAAGGAGAAAAAAGGAAAATGGAGCCACATGAAGGAGACATCTACATTTGGTTTTCTTAGATTTCATTTTGAATGTCTTGTTTTCATGTTTTCATTGAATGTTTTTAGGATTGTCATTGCAATTTAGTTTTCATGATTGAGCTAGTTTAATTTCAATTTGCTTTGATGATTTCCAAATTCCTATCTACATTAATTGGTGAACTTGATGTGAACTAACCCCCTAATCATGCTTTTGAGTGCTTTTGAGTTGATTTGTAGGTGAAAAACCCAAGAAACAGGGTAATTCAGGGCTTTCTAGGCATTTCTGCACCTATTTAGGAGAGTTCTACGCCTGTGTCAAGGGATCTACGCCTGTGTTATTGCATTCTATGCCCGTGTCAGTGCATTCTGCGCTTGTGTTACTGCATTCTGTGCCTGTGTAAGACATTCTGCACCTGTGTAAGGCCAGAAACAGAGGTAAAAAGCAGTGTTTTTACTTGCAAATTGCTTTGTTTTGCATTCTGTTTCTGCATTTTGGTTTTTCTTTGGTACTGTTTCTTTATGCAGCACCTTGGCATTACACATGGCAAAGACAAAAATGGAACTACTAAAATTTTTTATGCAGGTTTGCTAGTCAAAGATCAAACAAATCAAACTTCTGACTTGGTGATTTTGCAGGTTGCCTTGTACTCCAACTAAACTTTGTGTTTGTAATTCATAATTAGGCACCTAGTATGATTTTTAAATAGGATGGAATGAACATGTGTTTTCTTTGATTGTTGAGTTTGACATTGGAGTAGGAGAGTATGCTCTCATCCTTCTTAGGGTGATCAGAAATCCAGATCTTCGATACCATTCTCTTGGCTCAGATTGTTTGTTACCTTTAGAGGGCTTGCCTTCCCAACCATTTGCTTTCTTTTGCAAAAGTGACAATCGTGAGAGGGGAACGACCCAAAGTGAGCACAACTAGAGTACCTTGGCATTCTAACTCACTATAAATAAATACCTGATGGGCGAAAGCTTTGAAGGAAGGGTTACATGGGAATTGTAGTTACTTGGGAAGTGATGACCCTTGAACTCTTTCTCATATCAACATCTAAGTAGGGCCTCATGGTCTAAATCGTGCTTGCGTGACTACATTTGTTTGGTATCTTGGTGGGCTTAATGTCTCAATCACGCTTGCATGACACCAAGGAGTAACGCTTAACAGAAATCCTTACTAAACACCTTGTATTTAGAGGCCAAAAAATCCTTCTAGTTGCTTGAGAATGACAAGTTCGGATACTTGGAAGAGATACTAAGTTCACCATGGGGAGATTTCCATGGGGATTGATGCTTAGCTGCCCTGAGAAGTGAGTGTTGTGGAGGGGAGCGCGTGGGGTCAAGCATCTATTTATTCTCCTTGAATCTCATAACAAGTCTACCTCTCAAGTACCTACTATCCTTGCCTACCATAAGAAATGTGTGAATGAGCATGATTGTCTTGAGTCTAAGTTGAAATATCTTGTCTTCTTTACTTGTCAAAAGTTGAGTTGTGTCTCATTTCAAAAACAAGACAAATTGATTCAAAACAAGGTTAAACACAAGAGTATTTCATTCAACAAAGTTCAAAACACCTTCAAACATGGTTGTCAAACATTTTTCAAAATCTTGTCTCAACATTCATGTCACTTAGATTTAGGTTCATCCTAGTTTTGCATTTTGCAAATTCATTGTCAATTACCAAGGTTAAGTTTCACTTAGGTCATACTCCTTTGCATATCAATAAAAGTCATGCATTTGCATGTGTCCTCTTGCATTAGAGTAACACCATTTCATAATTCAACCTTAGGTTTTGCCTTAGGTTGACATTGTCATACATTTGCATTTACATCCTTGTCCTCATAACATTAGGTCACATTTGCATACCCTAGGTCTCTTCATTAAGCTTAGGTCATTATCATATCATATTAGGGTCATTTGCATAGTAATTGTCCCTTTGCATATAGTGTCAAAACTAGGTTTTGTCATACTTGAGTAATACAAACCTTTGAATAAACCCTAAGTTATTGTTAGGAAGTCTAGACCTTATCAAACCTTTGTCTTTTTGTCATCACTATCATTTTGGTCAAACCTAGCTTAGTATCCAAGAATATAGGTAGACATTGTCATTTTGTCCTTTGAGGTCTAGACATCATTTCAATTTCCTAAGGGTCTCATTTTTAGAATTGCATTCATGAGTTTGTCAAAATATTAAAAAAACAACAAAAACATAGGTTGCATTCTTGCCATAGATTGCATTTTCATCTATTTAGTTTGCATATCATACATCATCCTTTAAAAGTTGCATTTGCATAGTGACATGTCTATTGAAACAAGGTTCCAAGCACCAATGATGCAACAAAGTTTGACGTATCAACCGACAATGCAATCGAATTTTAATCCAAGGCAATCACAATTATATCCAACCCAACAACAAGGTAATATTGATCAAGCTTTTTATGACGAAACAAGTCTCCAAATACAAAAACTAGAGGAGAAACTGGCTCAAGAAAATGAGATTTTGGAACAAAGAGTGAAAAACATTCAGAAGAATAGATCACAAATGTCCAAAATGTTTCAAAAATTTCCAGGTCAAAATTCAAAGATTGAGCCAATTGATGTAAGATCTCTTCTTGAATGATCAAACATACCAGCTCTCCTCTCACAAATAGAGATGATGAAACAATTTCAAGAAAAGAGACAACATCAATTTCAACATTATGTGCCTTCACAACAAGAACAAGAAGGTGTTTACTATCAATCAGATTTTCAACCATCACAACCAATTGTTCAACAGCTCCAACATTTCCAATAGACACAACCAATGGTCCAATTTCAACAATATGTCCAACCAACTATACAATGTCAACAAATGGTTCAACCAATGGTGGAATATCAACAAGTTCAATCAACATATCAATGTCAACAACTACAATCACAAATTCACAAACAAAACTTGCAACACACACCAAGCAAAATTTTGAACATGTCAAACCAATTTGATCAACATCTAGTTCGAAATCAAAACATGACATCAGACCAGAACCAACTCCTTTCCAAACAAGTTCAAATTCCAAATACAATTATGTCAAAACCTTGAAAGAAAGGTGGGCTTATTGCAAGGATCTTAAGGAACCTACCAAGTGAGTTCTTTGAAGAAGATCAAGATAATACACTTATGTCTAGAATTGCCTCATCTCCCCGCAAACAAATTGACTCTCCAGTGCCGTCTATCCCTACACCTCTAGAAGTTTCACAAGAACCTTCCATATTGTCCTCATCAAAAAATACACCTAAGGATGCAATTATCCAAGAGCTATCCACAATTGATTGCCAAGATAATCCAATTCATGATGCACATCCTTCTCATGTTTCAGAAATACAAGACCCAATGCCACCATGCACTTTATTGCCATTACCTATTTTAGAGGACCCCATTCAAAGTCCCTCTTCCTCATGTTCAAGCATTGATTCCTTGTCAGAATGCATCAAAAATGTTCAAAGTGCATTTCCTTCATGCCAAAGCATTAATCCCTTGCCAAAATCCCCCATGCATATCCAAAGTCCAACCCCATGTCAAGAGGATAATTTAGAGCATGAAGAAATGTGTCTTAAAAAAGATCAAGATCAAGATCTTGAAACCTTATCATCCCATCCAATTGTTGACCAGGATCCCATTTCCCTAGACACTCACAATGATTCACTTATTCCTGTCCGTTCTATCTAGGAACACAATGTCCTATCAAATCCCATTGGCATTCCACTTCCTAAGAAAGATCAAGATATCCCTTCCATCCTTTCCGATGATCCCATTAAAAGTCCAGAGCAAAGCATCTTTAAAGAGGATTCCAATGATCTTCCTCCTTGTCACGATCAAATTATTCCTTTAAATCCTCCACAAGATCCTTTTATTCCTCCATCTCCTTGTCTGAATGCTCCATATACACTCCAAGATCGCATTTCTTTTGATGATCCCATTATTTCTCCCATTCCATCTCTTGAAGAGCCTGTCATTGAACCATGTCCACTACACAATCCTAGTCCCCCTCATGATCCTAATCCCCCTCATGATTCTAACGTGTCATTGCAAGATGTTCATGAACCCTCAACATGCATAATGGGTTCTTCCACTTTGGTGCTATCTGATCCACTTCAAGATCTCATTATTTCTCTCATATCATATCCACCTCATAATGGACTCGTGTCTTCTTCCCAAAGAAAAGAGTATCCTACAAGTCAAGATATTCATAAAGGAAAAGGAGTAGATCTTCATAAGCAAGAATCCCTTCATGTTAAAGAAGATCTTAAGGGTCATGTCTACACAACTCACTCTCAAGATGTTGGTACCCCTACTAAATCCAACATTCCATCAAAATCAAAACATACACCTTCCCCATCATACCTTCCATCCATCTTAGGTACTTATATCCCTTCCTCCTCTATGAAAGGTCAGCAAAGGCACACATCCTTGAGTAAATTTCATCAATCCAAAAGAAGTCAACTTCATCCCTATCCATCCATGCATTCCTTTCCCCCTCCAAGCAATTTGGATGCCAAGAATAAAAGTCATAAGTCTAGAAATCCACATGTATTCAAGGATCAACATGTCCAATATAATCGACATGTCAACACAAAGAAAAATATGATCTATAAAGAAATGGAAAAATCCAAAAGGCCACAGAGGCCCACTGAGAAAAATAAAGAAAAGTCAAAATATATATGGGTTCCTAAATCCCTTGTGCAAGCAATGCACTCCAAGGAACCACAAAAGCATGAAAAATCCAAAACAATGTGGATCCCTAAGCGGCTCCTTGAAGCACAAAAACAAAAAGAAAAATCCAACTTGGCATCCAAAGTTTCTATTCCTCCATCCAACCCTTTCAAATTTGTTCCTCCATCACCTTCTTCATCCATTTTGGGCCCTTATGTCCCAAAATCCCAAGCTATTCCTCCATCCAAATCTCACAATCTGAGATCCATTTTTCCTCCATCAATCCACCACTCCTCAAGGTGTGTGCCAATGTTGATCTTGCCTTCATTTCCACCCACTGAAGCCCAATTCTTCCAATACCCTATCCATTATCTAATGTATATTTTCCATCCTTCGATCCCTTTGATCCAATCCTTTGCATAAATCCTTGCCTTAATTTCATCTCTTTTTCCATGTCCTTATCCTACCAACGTCTTTGAGCATACTTTTAAAGGTCATGGTCCATTTTTTTCAAGGCTACTATCCAAACAAAAAGACGCTTGAGTCCTTCAATCCCCTATCATGTGTCCATCTTCTCTTGAAAAAGTCAAAAAAAAAAGTGCAAAAAAAAAAGAAAAAGAGAAAAAAAAAAGTAAAGCAAAAATAATTCATCCACTGGTGAAAACCTGGCAAATAGGTGCCTTGGGCAAGTACCTGATGAAAACTTGGCAAAAAGGCATCATGCGTAATTTATGAACTTCTTGCACACCGTACTTGTGGGCAGGTTTTATCCTATCATATTCTTTTGTCCTTCATTATTCTATTATCCTATCGAACCCCTGTCATTACCCTCCATTATCCTATTGTCCCTCATGTCCAATTTCCTCTTTCCACCTTTGATCTCGACAAGGCTGAGGATTGTCATGAGCATCATGCATCTTGTTTGTAGCTTTTAGTCCATCATAGCTTTTGGTCTTTATCCATTTGCTTATTCTAACCTTTCATCCATATTCCTTGTCTTATTACAACTTTCTGCCACTATCCCGTATCCTATCCTGACCTTCAGTCCATGTCCCTTATCCATTCTTGGTCTTGCTTATCCTATCCATATCTTATCACTATCCATACACTCTTTTTCATTCCTTGATCTTGATCTGACATAAGGACGCAAAATTTAAACATTGTTTCAAAAATCTCTTGACATGTCCCTCATGCCATGTCACTGCTTTACATTGCCATATCTAGTCTCTTGTCCCATCACGCAATAGCCCTTGAAAATTGCATCCGTATTGTCTCCATAATTAAAGGCCTTTGTCTTCCCTCTATCCACCAACATTTCAGAAAGCCTATTTATTCACCTGTCATATTCCTTGCCTTGCTAGACACTGGGGGCAAAAATCATAAAAATTGAAAAATGCCCTGAAATAATCCAAAAAATTTGAAAAATGTCCTGAAATAATCCAAAAAAAATTTGAAAAATGTCCTGAAATAAATCCCTAAAAAGTCAAATAAAGTCCTGAAAAGAAAAACAAAAATATCCCCTTTGTGCATAGACAGATCGCTGAACATACATCCAACGACTCTCAATCACACACTGCATTTTACTGAAATCACGCATTCATAGATGAACTTTTTCAATCAAACCAGACATTCAAACTGATTAAAATTGTCTTATCAATCAAACATCAACATCAATATCGCTCGTCCTTGGCACACTATCATGGGTCTTATATAGGGTGTGGTATACTCGAAACCAGACTGTGTCCTATCTTAGACGGGGGTACCGCATTTCCTGGAACCAGACAACATGATCATTCTTGTTTTCCACTTTTGACAATGACGATCAGACTATTTGTTTGACTTGGTTGAATTTGTGCATCTTATCTTTTTACTGATTTATCTTTGGCTTTGATCATGTTCCTATGTTGGTCGAGGATGTCACTGAGTGATTTAGAGTGACCGGGATGGTTCATGGTCCCTTTCCTTTTTTGTTGTGTTTACTGTTTGTGGAATGTTTGTCACAAACTAGGGCAACTATATCATTGGGTGTCTATGATAAGTACGTTCTCTTTGTGAATGCCACACATACCTTGACCCTTGATGTATGCACCCTAGGATGCTTCACTCATTCCTTGTGTGCGATGTGTCTGTCTTTTGCAAATAGGGTTGCATTTCAGCTCTAGCCTTCAATGCCATGATGCTCTGCATCCGCTTTGCTACAATAAATAAAGGTTCTCACCTCCTTATGTACATTTGTGAAAGCAAGTTTTCCTTCATCTCTAACTGTCCTCTATCTAATTTCTGCTTACTAACATTTCTTCTGTTAGTCTTGGTAGTCCGTTTGAACCTATCATTTTCTATCATTCTTATCGATCAATTGGCCTCTTTTCTAGATGTTTCTGGCCAATTCCTCGAGGGGGCATGCATATTTCATTGTCATTGTCTGGGGCATTTTCATTATTGTTCTTTGAAACAACACTTAGAATCACATTGTCTCAAAGAGGGGCAAAATGTAGACATCTAAAAATGGTCAACGCTTGCGGAGTCATACTTTAACATTGACGCATTGCCTTATTTTAGGGTTTTTGCGTTGCATTAACATTTCTCCTATGATTTGCACTTGGTTTTTATCATTTGCGAGCATCGAGTCCTTCTTCTACATTCTTCATTTATCTCGCTTTCAAATTTGGTCTTGTCGACAACAATCTTCAGTCATGATTTTGGTCAATCTTATCCTGTCGCATCAATGTGCGTGCTCATTTGTCATATTTTGGACATTGTCAATCCTAATCGATGATGGAATTAGGGTTATGTCCTCTTATCAATCTTGTCATCTTGTGATCGGTTTGTCATTGATCGTGGTCATTTTCAATCTTGTCATTTTGTAATCTATTTTGTCATCGATCGTGGTCATTTTCAATCTTGTCATTTTGCAATCTATTTTGTCATCGATCGTTGTCATTTTTGTCATTTTTCTATCGATTTGACATCGATCGTCATTGTTCCTCGTTAATTGGCGCATTTATCAATCAAATCATTTATCAATTCAAAATCATGATCAAATCAAATCGACATTAATTATCTTTTTTCAAGACCTAATTGTCGTCCTTGCATTTCTAATTCATCTTCTAAGGTTTTATGATTTATTCATTTAATCTTGTTTGGCATTTTTCCTCTAGGTTAAATAATTTATTTATTTATCCTAAGTCTTCTTGTCACAATTAAATATTTATTTAATTGGCTAATTAATTCCCTCTCTTTGTGTGAATTAATTGATGAATGAAAAATTGTTAATTAATTCACTTAATTCCTAATTTCCTCATTTTCTAATTTTCCTAATTCCTAATTTCCTCATTTTCTAATTTTCCTAATTCCTAATTTCCTCATTTTCTAATTTCCTAATTTTAATTTCCACCTAATTAATTTCTCTCTAGTTTCTCCCTATTTTTGTGCTTCGGTGGAAGCATGAATTTCTCATGCGTCATACCATTGGCATAGCAAGATGTCATAGGCTTTTAGTCTTCTAACCTTTGCATTGGCAATATGTCATAATTCATGACATAGAAGGTGTCATAACCTTCTTCTTTCCACTCAATTGTGCCATTTTTGAAATCAATTGCCTCTAATATCAATGTCATGCTAATCTTGTCTTTTCTCTGATTTATCTATAAATTGGATGAATTTCTTCAATCAAAGTCCCTAGTCGAATCAATCACACTTCTAGTACCCTTATGTTGTCATGCTATCTTGTCAATCTTGCTTTCATCTCATGCGTATGCACTTGTAGGTGAGATCCACAAACAAAAGCAATTTGAAGGAGAAAGAAGGAGAATGGAGCCACATGAAGGAGACATCTACATTTGGTTTGCTTAGATTTCATTTTGAATGTCTTGTTTTCATGTTTTCATTGAATGTTTTTAGGATTGTCACTGCAATTTAGTTTTCGTGATTGAGCTAGTTTAATTTCAATTTGCTTTGATGATTTCCAAATTCCTATCTACACTTTCTATTTTGGTTGTGGTGGAGTGGTGTTGTTCTCTTCGCTGACAACATATTGCAGTGGAATTTGATTCTTAGATTCTGGTGACTTTGTTGGCTTAGCAAAACTTTGATGTTGTTAGTTGGTAGATTCAAATTATTATTTGGCAAATTCTTTTGTTTTGTAACTTCTTTGAGTCAATCACTTTCATTCACATTCCTAGATGGGGTGGTTGATTGTCTTGCTAAATGATCTTTTGACTTTATGGAGGGTTGGTCTATTGAGGATAGGGGACAACTTATGGATCATGACAAGTCTTTGTAGTTTTTTCTCAGCTGGGCATTTTGCCTTCTTTTGATGTACTCCTCCTTTTGTTTTGAATAAATTTTTACCCCTTTATTGTTAAGTAGAACTGGATGAAACAAATCCATCAAGATGATGTTCCATTTTGAGCTACAATACATTATATTTGTAAGTGTAGACACTAAAAAAATGGTTCGACGCTTGCATGTCCTATTTTTAACATGTCTTCTTTCCTTAAATTTAATCATTTTTTGTCAATTTCTTGTCATTTTGACCTAAATAAACCTTGTTGATGTCCTGATTAAGTGATTTTATCGATTACTCAATTTCATGTCCATTGGTATCAATTCATCCCAATTTCATGTCTATTGATGTCAATTTATTCCAATTTTTGTCCTAGTGACATCATTTTCTCCCAATTCCTCTCCCATGATGTTAGTTTGTCCCAATTTCAGCTCTAATGATACCAATTAGACCTCATGTTGGTCCCACGATATCAATTTGTCCTAAAACTTGTCCTAATGATATCAAATTGTCCCAAATCTTGTCCTAAAGGCATCAATTTGTCCCTAAACCTGTCCCACGACATCATTTTGACCAATTTCATGTCCTTTGTTATCAATTCAATCCCATTTAGGTTCTATGGCATCAATTTGACCTAATTCTTGTTTCTCGATGTTAGTTTGACCTAATTCCCCTCTTAGGGTTAAAAGATTATTTCATGCTAATGCATCCCTCTTTGATGAATAAATTTATTATTTATTTGTCCCAGTTTCTCTTTTCACAATTAAATGAATATTTAATTATCTAATTTTCTAATTTTGAATAAATTAATATTTATTAGTTCCCACCTCCATTTTTAACTTCAACTCCCCTTATCTCTTCCACATTTTTTATTTCTTCCACTTAACTCCACTTAGCTTCTATGTTGCTCTCCACTTGGAAATTACACATTTCTAATTTCATTCCACTTAACCTCTCCCTTAGTCTTGTCCATTGATTCGAATTAATCTTGTCCATCCGTTTGGCCTTCAAATGCTATAAATTGAGCTCTTTTTTCTCATTCTTGCAACCATGTTTTTGAATATCCTCACGATCACATTGCTTTTCATCTTGCTTATCACATATTTGAACTCAACCTATTGAGATCTACACACCATTAGAGGAGAAACAAAGAACAATGACACCAAGTCAAAGGAATGTGTTTTAGTTAAAATAATTTTGAGATTTTTTATTTTGCATTTCATTTTGATGTCTTTTTTGGTTTGATTAGGATATTATTTTCATTGTATTGTAGCTTTGTGGTTCGCTTTTGAATATCATGTTTCTGTTGGCATATGATGAAGCGGTGACAATGTATGTTGTCATTGATGTCAATAAGTGCTCAAGTAGGAGAATTGATATGCACAAGTATGAATATTGGAAGCGGTTATGGTCAACCGGGATGGAGTGAACTAGTGTTGGGGTTCACTAAGTGTGACTACAGGTTGGTAGTCTCTGTTCAGTTCTAGGGTTCCCAGTATGGCCTGTGCAGTGCAACTGATGGTGTTTTGTGAATGATAAGGATAAGGATCAGGATGCCACATCAGCTATGTGCATGTGAATAATTTCCTTGAGGATCTTGTGTGTGAAGATCGAATGCATGATTTTCTGAGCAGTGTGTGAAGAGAGTGTGATGGGTTACTATTTTCCAGATGCAGTGAAGATTGGACGATGTAGAATATCTTGAGATCTGTCTTAGATCATTTCATTCTATTTAATGTGTTTGGATGGTCAGGATTGGACCGCTTGTAATTGTAAACCTAAAATATTTAGGGTTTAGGGTTTATGCTACTGACCTAACTTTTGTCTATAAGGTCGATGAGTTTTGTTATTGTAAGTATTGGAAAAATTTGTGTGTGTGTATGAGTGTTGGAGATTAGATACTTGCCAAACTAGAATGAGGAATCTGCAGAGTGTGATTGTAGAGGAGAGGAACTGAAAAGGATCTTCCTTAGCAAGGAGTGTTGTTATCAATTCAAAGTTTTACCTGTTGTCTTTTAACCATTTCAACAGAAGATAAATCCCTTGACCAGGTAGCTTTAACAAGCTTTGTTGTAAATCCTCTAACCAGGTGGCTCAAGTTCATTGAGCTATTTAAATCCTCTAGCGAGGTAACCTTTAATAGAGTATATAGCCATCCCTTAATCGGGTGATCCCTAGCAGGATCGGTTCCTAACAGAACCTTATTGTAAAGTCTTTAACTGGACTAGGCTCCTAACAAGGTGAACTTCAAAAGAGTTCAAAACAAGCTTGTGGGTATTCATCCCCACCATGGTTTTTCTCATTTGGGTTTACACATGAAAAATCTCTGTGTTATGGGTTGTGAGTTTTTCATGTAATGATTGTGTGTTTCTGATTAAGTTAGTTATGCATGCAGTGTTAAATGGTTATGGTATTGTAGATACAACTCATGCATGATTATATCGGTAATGTAGTCATTAAGATTTGAGATCTGTGGTATTTTGTCTGAAGTATCTATGTTTAACCGATATAGCCATGATTAAGCTTAGTGGTGAAGACAACCGGTCAGCTATGTTTTGATATGATAAAGAGTTGAGAAGTTTTTGTGTTTACCGATTCACCCCCCCCTCTTAGTAACCAGTTAGGACCTTAGTTGCTCATCATTATTCATCAATTGGTATCAAAGCACATCCAGGTCCTCGGTGATATAAGCTTAACCGCTTGAGGCAAAGGATTCTGTTGTAATGATGAAGAGGGAAGGTCCTAAGTTCAACAGGGACAACTTTACAATATAGAAGGACAAAATGGAGATATATATCAAGAGTTTGGGTGTACAACATTAAAGCTATGTTGAGAATGCCTATGTAATCCCCACTGGCACTCTAACCAATGACCAGAAAAAAGAGATACAAGAAAATAGGCAAGTCATGGAAACCCTTATTAGCAACTTTTCTGATATAGAGTTCATTGATGTACAAGATAAGGACAATCCAAAAGATGTATGGGAAAAACTGGAATCCATCTATGGTGGTGATGAACATGTCAAGCAGGCTAAGGTAGAAAGCCTTAGAGGAAGGTTTGAAGATATGAGGATGGTTGAAGGAGAGACCGTTCAACAGTATGGCATAAGAATCAAGAGCAATGGTGGAACAATTGATGATGCCACTATTGCCAGTAAAGTTTTGAGATCACTTTTACCAGTCTATGCAATTAGGGTTGCCGCTATTCAGGAGCTAAGATCTATCGACAAAACAAAGGTATCCTTAGACTCTATTATTGCAAAGTTGACTGCATATGAATTGAATAGCTATGATGGTAGTGTTCAGAAGACCAAGTCTTCCTTTGTACCAATCGGGAAAGAAAAAAGGTCAGTACCAGTTATGATTCCAAGCCAAGCAAAGATATGGACAATGAGGAGATTCTGATGGAGTTTGAAGCTCTTCTTGCCAAGAGACTTCCAAAAGGCACCGGTAAATACAAAGGAAAGCTTCCTCTGAAGTATTTTTCCTGCAATAAGCTAGGACATATAGCTATTAACTGTCCTAACAATGACAACAAGGATAAATCAGAAAGGTTTAGAAAGTATAAAGGAGGAGGTAGGAGAAATTGTCTTGTTGCAGTGGATGAAGGTGTTACCGATTACGAATCTGAGGATGAAGAGAGTGAGGATATAGTGTTTGTAGTTGTCAAGGAAGAGGTGTCTGACCATAAAGATCTTATCTCTCACTTTGACAACTTTAATGAGTGGATCATTGATAGCGGGTGCTCTCACCACATGAATGGTGAATGAAGAAAGTTTCTGACTTTGGAAGAATATGATGGAGGTGTTCTCCGGTTTGGCAACAATGCACCTTGCATGGTGAAAGGAAAAGGATCCATCTCGCTGAATGGAAAGAGCAGTGTGGATGATGTCTACTAGGTGGAAAGCCTTAAGCACAACCTTTTGAGTGTTTCTCAGCTGAATGACAAAGGACTTATTCTGGAGTTCAAAGGTGGAGTCTGCAAAATAATTGGAAAAGGTGGTGAACTTATTGCCACCGGTAAGCAGACCAGAGGAAACCCGTTTCAGCTGAATGCCAAGATTAGTTAGTGCCTGATGGAGAAATTTGATGACAGTTGGATATGGCATAGGAGACTATGTCATGTGAATTTTGACAATATTGTAAAGGCGAGTAAGATCAAGGTGATGAATACTAAGAGGGGGGGGGGTGAATTAGAATGCCAAAAATTACTGTACTTAAACACTTTACTAGTCTAGCAGTAAACCGATAAAATAGTTTAGCAAACAAACTGGTTAATACACATGCAAACCAAATAGCAAATAAATCATTCACCCACAGAAGCACAATCACCATAACACAAGAGATTTTGACGTGGAAACCCAAATGAGAAAAACCATGGTGAGATGATACTCACAAGTAACTATCTGCAAAATAGGAACCAGACCGGTTAAGGTCATACAATGTTCTTTACCAGAATAGATCCTGTTAGGAATCTCAATCTCTGTTAGGAGATAAGTCTAATTAAAGACCACCTTGCTAGAAGATTTTAGATCTACAAATGTGAACCACCTTGTTAGAGGATTTACAAAAGGCTTTTTGGGCCTACTCGGTTAAGGGATTCAGACTTGTCAAAGATGTGAGTAATCAACAAGTGAGTGATCTACCAAATAGCACAGATTTCTTGGTTAGATCCTTGATAGCTCATTCCTAATGCATTCTAGCATTACTTCAATCTTCAACACATTCACACTCTGCTTTCTCTCATAGACCTGAACTTCTCTTCTATATTCACACTTACAAAAACTCATCAACCGTCTTAAACCCTAGCAACAACCTAAAACCCTAGACATGATGTCCTTATAAAGGAATATGATTTCATGTCGGTCCAATAGGATTACAATACAATTTCCTAGGTTCAATGCGTCTAGGCATATTTGGTAACACAACACAAAAATCACCGCTAGAGTGTCGGCACCGCAAAACAATCGGTGGATGGTAACTCATCACAAAGTATTACCGGTTCATACAAAATACCGGTTTAAGAAAAATACCGGTTGCCAGTTTGACAAAATGAAGATTGGGAAATATGAGTTGTGTCATTTTGTTCCTTCGTACTGCTTGAGATCCTCAAACCGCTTGGGGTCTTCATACCGCTTGATATTGGTAAACACTTTCTGCAAAACACCGATAGTCTAAAAACTATAATACATCATACCCGTTGGACCAAATATCGGTTGAGCTTTAACGCATACATACAGAAAGTGATCTCAAATCAAGTGTGTGTCCATAAATGACAATCACAAGATCAATCATCAAAAATGGTAACAATCTCCCCCTTTGGTATTGATGGCAACACTTAGGAAAATTTTGACATCTAAGTGTTTTACAACAAAATTATGCCATAAACCAAATTACTCCCCCTAAGCATATACACTATCCCTTTTGTAGAAAATACAATTTATACTACTCCTTAATAGAAATAACATGAAAGTATACATCAAAATATCAAAATTTATACTTCTCCCCCTTTGCCAACAATGACAAAAATATTGCAGACTAACCCCTGTTTCGTTAGTATTAAAATAATAAGTGTTTATCACAATAAAGAGTAAAACTTGTCAAAAACTAATTTAAAGTCCTGCAAAAATTGCTTCATGGATAAGGACAATGAGTCAAGTAGGGAGGTAGCCACCTCTTTCTCTGTCTGCATCTAGGAGACTTGTTCTTCCATGGCATCTATCATGCTCATCTCTTGAGTGACTATTAGGGCATCAAGATTTAGATAGCATTTCTGGAGAATTTGCAGTCTTGGCAGTAGGACCAATTGAAGTTCCTACAAATTTTGTGTCCAGTTGCTTACCTCCACCTCTAGTCTTGTAGACTAAAGTTGAAAGCGGTGAGTATTTTGTCCATATGTGGAGAAGGAGTCATATGGCATCTTGAAGGTGCTAATAAATGACTGCATATCAGTTTGCAGTTTATCCTTCTGAGTGAGCACATCATCACAGAATAAATGAGGTTGGAAAATCTTGCTGAGTAGTAAATTGCCCTCATCCATTGCATCTCTAATGTCCTTCTGTGCCTTTTGAAGATCGGACTGGAGCTCTGTTAACTTTCTCACCAATGCAGTGTCTAGAGCCTTTTGATGTTCCTTCTTGGCATTTGCTTTTGCAACCTCTTCCAGGCTTTGTACTTGGTCTTCTACAACTGTGCATAGGAGCTTCAATTGTGCAAGTGAGAAATTGGTAGTGGGAAGGTTCGTACCAGGTATCAAGTCGGTAAGAGTGTCCACCGCAGCTTGGATCACATCTTTCTCCTTTTTCCTCCTTATCACTTCTAGGCATTCTTGAGCAACCTTAATGCTCTGTAACAACTCAGATTCATTTGTGGACTGGAGGTCAATGGGACTAGTAATGTCAGCTGATTTATTCTAACTACCGATTGCCATTGGGGTCTCCACCTGTGTGCTCTTTACCGCTGCTTCCTTTTCCTTGGCTTTTTTCTTATCTTCTTGAGCCTTCCTCTGCTCCTCTTCTTCTTTCTTTCTTTTCTCTTCTTATTGGCTCTTCTCTTCATCTTTTCAGTTCATCTCTTCTTCATCCTTCTTCTTCTCCTCTTCCTTCTTTCTCTTCTCCTCTTGTTTCTTCTCTTCCTCTTTTTGCTTCTCCTCTTCTTTCTTTTCCTCTTCCTTCTTCTTCTTCTCTTCCTCTTGTTTCTTATTTTCCTCTTCTCTTCTCTTCTTCTCCTCTTCTTTCTTTTCCTCTTCTTTTCTCTTATCCTCTTCATCTACCCGTTTCTTCTTTTATGCTTCCTATTGCTTCTTTTCTTCTTTTGCATGCTTCTCCTATCTTGTTCCTTCTGATGGTGTAGCCTGAGTAACATTTTCACCACCTAAGACATCAACATCAATGGGGTCCATTTATTCTGTGATTGGTTCTCCTTCACTGTTATACACCTCGTCCAGTTTGCCAATTTCTGGTTCTTGCTCAACTTTCCTGTTGGCTTCAGCCACTTGATGCATCTTTAGAGCTTCTTGAGCATGAGCATGTGTATCTTTTATCAATTCATGAACCTTTCCTTCCAGTAACAGGATTCTTCTTCTTCTCATGAAGAAGAGGCCTTTGTATTTATTCATAACTTCGAAAAGTTCTAAATTTGATACATCAAGAAAACATTGAGAAAATATTTCCTCCCTCATTTCTTGTTCCTTTTCTACGACAATGGGCTATTTGTTGTCTAAAGAATTATACAAAGAATCTGGTGTCTCAGATCTAATTTCTGAAGGCGATTGATCATTAACACACAAATACTTAATGATTTCCCATTCAACTTCTTCCTTTTCATCATCATTGAAGTCATCAAAACAATCAATTAAATCATTCAACAATTTTCTCCTAATATTCTTTATAGTTCTTTGACAATGTGTGAATGGTTTGTAAGAAGAAATATCAATATTTACCGGTGCAGATGTTGCTGGTTCATTCTTTGTCTTTTTCCTTGTTTGCCTGATCTTCTTAGGTGGTTCTTTTGACACAGTTTCTTCTGAGTCCAGTGTATTGCTTTTCATCTTCTACTTCCTCTCAAAGACTTTGGCAAGTGCAGCTTCCAGTTTCTTCTTAGCTGGTGACTGCTTGGTCACTTTGGGACTGGCTGTAGTAACCAATGCCAATGCTGAAGGCACTACCTTTCCTTTCTTTTCTGAGGGGTCTACAATCGGTGTAACCCTTTCCAAATAGGTGTTGGTTCTCTTTGCCTTAGGATCAAGGGGTGAGGCGATTAGGGTAGAAGCATACCCATCTAGCATATCATACATTACCTCATAGCCCATAGGCTCCACTTCTTCCTGTCTGGGCTCAACGGCCTCCATTATGCATTCATCCACGTTGATGGTAAAGTAGATGTCTTCCTCATAATTTTTGACTATATCACCAGATAATCTTATCCTTTAGCTCATCTTGGGTCTAAACTCATCAAAGTATTTGTTCATCACTTCTGGATAGCCGGTTCCAACTGCTTGTAGACTTTCCTTGATTTGCTTTGTCACTGGTTGGTCGATAGACCACTGAATGTCACCTACTCCTGGAAAGTAGCCTTGGAAGTAAAAGAAAAACCCAACCAGTAGTTGTCCAAACTTAAATCTTAGTGCATTGTCTTGTTTGATCAAATTAAGATTCAACAAAAGTTGTCTTTGCATACAAGTGCACAGATCAAACGATGCATCTTCCTTGATCATCCTGTAAGCGGAACTTACCATTGCAACAAAGACAAAATTAATTCTGCTAGCAGAGAACATCCGGTAACCTATCACCATGCAGACATACTTGACTAGATCGTCCTTGATTGAGTTGACAGTCATTCCACGTGAGTCGCTCACTGAACTGGTGAGCTTGGACATTTCAGTCTTGCTAACCTTCCTTAGGGCTGGCACTTCCCCTATGTTACAGAAACCAATGACAACATGAATCACTTCCGGTGTGATATCATGTGTCCGTCTAGGTACATCTTATCACTGTGTACCCTGCTTAGAATAATGCGAATGTGATCATCCAAAAATTCTTCAAGAAGGTAAACTGCATTGTAAAGTTTCTTCTTTTCCAAAATGCTGAATTTCGGTTTAATCTTCTTATCCTTCCCGCAAAACAAACTTAACTAGGAGTGGATCACAAGAGACCCTAGGTCTTCAATTTTACAATCTATGTAATTGGAAATGCCTTCTTCTACTATATCACCAACAGGTACTTGAGACAGGGCATTGTATTTCGACTTTCGTTGAATGAAGTCCATAGAATCAACTGTTGCACTAGAGCTATCATGTGATGCGGAAGCCATGATAAATGGAGAATTTATGAAAAATACCTTCGTAGATCAAAATTTAGGGCTTTGTAATTTGACCTTCGCTTCACACTCCTTTAGTTACTGAAATACCGCTTTGTGCTCTACACTTCTCCAACAGATGATTGCCTCAGATTCTTCTTCTGGATTTTGATAAATTCTTTGAATCGCAGTGTAAATTGCTTTTCTTCACTCTGCACTTGAAAAAATTCTTTTCTCAAAAAATGATAAGTGAGAAATGATTTGAAAATTCCTTATAAACAGGTCATCCACCTATCATAATAAATGCTCCACTATTAGGGCATAAACCCTAATTTGCCTTTTACCATTTCCGATCTTCTGTCAACTGACAGGTATCACATCCGGGTTAAGCTCTTTTACCAGAGTCAACTGGGGGTTTGAGACATTTCACCGTTTTCTCCCCCTAAGCTTTTTTGATGCTTAGTTTGTCGGTTCCATAATTTGCACACTAGGTGCAGAAACTGGTTCTTCATGCAACACCGCTGGTTTCTTTTTCCAGGTTTTGTTCATATCCGCTTGAACATATCAATCTTTCCTTCTGGAGTGGCCGGTATGTCATCCGATATGTTCTTTCTTGTTCTGTAGAATCATGCAATGTGACCAGGTTTGTTGCAATGATAGCAGACCATTCCAGGTGCTCTCCATGGTCCATTATTCATGTTACCATTCTTCCTCCTGCATGTTGCTACAATGTGACCATGATAATGATAGATCAAACAGTTTTCTCTCCATCCGGTTGCCACTTGATAGCCACCGTTCCTGACTGATGATTAAAGGTATTAAATCGGTTGGGATTCCGGTTCACAAAAGGTTGCAGACCAACTCCTTGAGTCCTCTAAGGATATCTTCCAGTGTTGTTCATAATAGACCTGCATTCAGATGCTTTATGCCCAAACTTGTTGCATGCATAACAATTACCATTGAACTTATTGGATCTAGGTACATTATTTATAAA
Organism: Cryptomeria japonica; assembly: GCF_030272615.1. Classification (NCBI taxonomy): domain Eukaryota; kingdom Viridiplantae; phylum Streptophyta; class Pinopsida; order Cupressales; family Cupressaceae; genus Cryptomeria; species Cryptomeria japonica. The sequence continues at coordinate 293,037,360 of NC_081415.1, forward strand.
GTAAGGAAAATTATTGTAGGCTTTTCTCCTACACACATTAGCAGTATGTCCTTCTTTAAGATAGTTAAAGCAAACAGGTTTGAACTTTTTCTTACCTTTACCTTTCAATGTCAGTTGCTTCTTCAATGCTCCATCTTTTGTTCTAGAGGTCTCACCTTTCTCATGATCGGAGTAACCAAGTCCATCAATATTCTTCACAGGTTTGGCCAATTCAAGCTTTTTCTCTAGCTTAACAGTACTCTTGTTGAACTTAGCAAGTATTTCCTTTGACTTAAAGAGTTCTTTGGAAATAGCAGCATTTGTTTCCATCAAGTTTGTATTCTCAGAGATGTCTATGTTTAGTTCTCCTTGCATGTCTTCCTTTTCCATCTTGCTTTCATGGCGGTGAGCGGTAAGTGCACTGATCTCTTGCTTCAGTTTGGAGATTTCATTATCTTTGTCTTTTACCAGATCTTCAGCTTTCCTCTAGTTCTCAAGCTCTTGGCACATTTGAATAGTCAGTCCTTCCAACTCTTTTCTCAAGTTGGAATTGGATTCATTCAACTTTTCTACTTCTTGAATTAGGGCTTCCATGTCTGCTTCATTAGAAGAACTATTTTCAGATAGCTCCATCAGTTTTTCAGCATGTTCTCTCCTTTTTGCCTGAGAGGCCTTTTATTTGACCATAAGTTCATCATAGGCTTGCTCAGAGTGACCTCACAGTGTATTCCCCCATATCTCTTTCCAAGTGATTAGACTTATAGAAAGGTTGGCTTTGATACCAATTGATGAATACTAAGAGGGGGGGGTGAATTAGTATGCCAAAAATTACTGTACTTAAACACTTTACTAGTCTAGCATTAAACCGGTAAAACAGTTTAGCAAACAAACCAGTTAATACACATGCAAACCAAATAGCAAATAAAGCATTCACCCACAAAAGCACAATCACCATAACACAAGAGATTTTGATGTGGAAACCCAAATGGGAAAAACCACGGTGAGATGAAACTCACAAGTAACTATCTGTAGAATAGGAACCAGACCGGTTAAGGTCAGACTGGTTAAGGTCATACAATGTTCTTTACTAGCATAGATCCTGTTAGGAATCTCAATCTCTATTAGGAGATAAGTCTGATTAAAGACTACCTTGCTAGAGGATTTTAGATCCACAGATGTGAACCACCTTGTTAGAGGATTTACAAAAGGCTTTTTGGGCCTACCCGGTTAAGGGCTTCAGACTTGTCAAAGATGTGATTAATCAACAAGTGAGTGATCTAGAAAATAGTACAGATTGCTTGGTTAGATCCTTGATAGCTCATTCCTAATGCATTCTAGCATTACTTCAGTCTTCAACACATTCACACTCTGCATTCTCTCATAGACCTGAACTTCACTTCTATATTCACACTTACAAAAACTCATCAACCATCTTAAACCCTAGACATGATGTCCTTATAAAGGAATCTGATTTCATGTCAGTCCAATAGGATTACAATATAATTTCCTAGGTTCAATTCATCTAGACATATTTGGTAACACGACACAAAAATCACCACTAGAGTGTCAGCACCGCAAAACAATCAGTGGATGGTAACTCATCATAGAGTATTATCCGTTCATACAAAATACCAGTTTAAGAAAAATACCGGTTGTTGGTTTGACAAAATGAAGACTAGGAAATATGAGTTGTGCCGCTTCATTCCTTTGTACCGCTTGAGATCCTCGAACCGCTTGGGGTCTTCATACCGCTTGAGATTGATAAACACTTTCTGCAAAACATCGATAGTCTAAAGACTATAATACATCATACTGGTTGGAACAAATACTGGTTGATCTTTAACTCATACATACAGAAAGTGATCTCAAATCAAGTGTGTGTCCATCAATGACAATCATCAAAAATGGCAACACAAGGAAATAAGAGGATTGCCTTTGCTGAGCAAACCGGAGAATGCTTTGTGTAGAGAATGTCAACTTGGGAAGATGTCTTCCTCAACATTCAAATGCGAGTCCTTTTCAGCAGAGAACTTACTTGATCTTGTGCACACCGATCTGTGTGGTCTGATGAAAACAAGAAGCATTCAGGGAGAACAATATTTCATGATTCTTACCGATGACTGCTCAAGAATGATGTGGGTCACATTATTGAAAGACAAGTCTGAGGCATTTAGAAAGTTCAAAGCCTTTAGAGCATTGGTTGAGAAGGAGAGCGGCATAAGAATACAATGCCTTAGAACTGATCAAGGAGGTGAATTCAACAAGTATTATGAAGAGAACGACATCAAGAGGCAGTTGTCTACCCCAAGGACACCACAATAGAATGACATAGCAGAGAGAAATAATAGGACTATAGTGGAAGCGGCTAGAACTATGTTGATCCAAGGAAATGTTGCTCACACATTTTGGAGAGAAGCGGTGAGCACTACAGTCTATACCATGAATCGGGTACTCATTAAGAAAGGTAAAGACAAAACCCCCTATGAGTAATGGAATGGAAGAACTCCCAATGTGAGTTATTTCAAAGTGTTTGGGAGTAAATGCTATATTAGGAGAGGTGAGCATCTGAGTAAGTTTGATGCTAAGTCTAATGAAGGAATATTTCTTCGATATTCCACTAAAATCAAATCTCTCAAGTGCTACAATTGAAGGACCCAAAAGATTGTTGAGAGTATCAATGTCAGGGTTGATGAATCCCTTGAGAAGGCTGAGGAAACCGGCAGCAAGGAAATGAAAGATGAACCTGGTTTAGCCTTCTAGGATCTGGTTAAGAAAGAAACAAATGTCAAACACTGCAAAGACCTCAGTGTTTCTATACCGGTAGAAGCTTCAACATGTGAAGAAGAAGAAGAAGCGAAAAAAGAAGAGGAAAAGCAAGTGGAACCTGCTATGGTCATTCCTAGGTATGTAAGACTACATCATGATCTAAAGTAGATCATAGGAGACAAAGATGCAGGAATACTTACAAGGAGAAAGGTGAAAGAAAAGTCTTGCATGATTTTAGAATTTGAGCCTAAGACCACTAGAGAGGCACTTACCGATGAAGACTGGATAAAGGCAATGGAAGAGGAGTTGGACCAGATAGAGAAGAATGCAATATGGTCCTTGGTACTCGGACTAGAACACAAGAATGTCATTGGTACCAAATGGGTCTTCAGGAATAAGCTAAATGAAGAAGGCATAGTGGTAAGGAACAAGGCAAGACTTGTATGCAAGGGATATGCTCAGGAAGAAGGAGAATACTATGGAGAAACCTTTGCCCCAGTGGCTACACTGGAAGGTGTTTGAATTCTACTTGCATTTGTAGCATTCAAGGGATTCAAGGTATACCAGATGGATGTGAAGTTTGCATTCTTGAATGGAATCCTAGAAGAAGAACTATATATTGAGCAACTACATGGGTTTGCTTTGTCAGAAGATAGTAACATGGTGTGTAGATTACACAAGGCCCTGTATGGATTGAAACAAGAACCAAGGGCATGGTATGAACGGTTACACTCTCATCTTGTGAAGATAGGAATTCAGAGAACAAGTGAGGAGATAACATATACCTGAAATCTGAAGGTTATTAGATACTGATCTGTGAAGTATTTGTAGATGACATAATCTTTGGAGGAGATGATGAAATGAGTCATGCATTTGTAGATGAAATGAAGAAAGAGTTTGAGATGTCTCTTATTGGAGAGATAAAGTTCTTCATTGGTCTATAGATTCAATAGATTAAAGAAGGAATCTTCATTACCCAGTCCAAGTATATCAAAGAGGTATTGAAGACCTTTGGCATGGAGGAGAGAAAACTAGTTGGAACACCGATGGTGACTAGCTGCAAACTGACTAAGGAGGATGACTCAATGTTGGTGAATGAGAAGGAGTACCAGTCAATGATCGGTAAGCTACACTATGTGGTGCACAACATACCGGATATTGCTCATGTAGTGGGCATAGTGGCCTATTTTCAGAAGAGTCCAAGAGAATCCCACTTGGTAGCGGTAAAGAGGATTCTTAGGTACCTAAAAGGGACAATTGATTATGGATTGTGATATCCATACAATGGCAACTTTGATCTCAAAGTGTTTACCGATGCATATTGGGCAGGTAATGTGGATGACCAGAAGAGCACAATCGGTGGAGTGTTCTTCCTTGGTGGAAGACTAGTCTCGTGGATGAGCAAGAAGTAGAGCTATATTTCCCAGTCTACAGTTGAAGAAAAGTATGTGGTAGCATTTATGAATTGCACAAGAACCAAGGGCATGGTATGAATGGTTACACTTTCATCTTGTGAAGATAGGAATTCATAGAACAAGTGAGGATGACAACATATACCTAAAATCTGAAGGTGATTAGATACTGATCTATGAAGTATTTGTAGATGACATAATCTTTGGAGGAGATGATGAAATGAGTCATGCATTTGTAGATGAAATGAAGAAAGAGTTTGAGATGTCTCTTATTGGAGAGATAAAGTTCTTCATTGGTCTACAGATTCAACATATGAAAGAAGGAATCTTCATTACCCAGTCCAAGTATATCAAAGAGGTATTGAAGACCTTTGGCATGGAGGAGACAAAACCGGTTGGAACACTGACGGTGACCGGCTACAAATTGACTAAGGAGGATGACTCAATGTTGGTGAATGAGAAGGAGTACCGGTCAATGATTGGTAAGCTGCACTATGTGGTGCACAACATACCAGATATTACTCATGCAGTGGGCATAGTGGCCTGTTTTCAAAAGAGTCCAAGAGAATCCCACTTGGTAGCAGTAAAGAGGATTCTTAGGTACCTAAAAGGGATAATTGATTATGGATTGTGGTATCCATACAATGGAAACTTTGATCTCAAAGTGTTTACCGATACAGATTGGGTAGGTAATGTGGACGAATAACTGGTGGAGCATTCTTATTTGGTGGAAGACTAGTCTCATGGATGAGCAAGAAGCAAAGCTATATTTCCCAGTCTACAGTTGAAGCAGAGTATGTGGTAGCATTTATGAACTGCACCCAGGCAATCTGGATGAAGCATGTACTGAATGGCTTCAAAGTGACTATATCTGAACCAGTGAGTATTTTTTGTGATAATACCAGTGCAATAAACATTTTCAAAAATCCGGTACTGCATGCTAGGACTAAGCACATTGAGCTCAAGTATCATTTCTTGAGAGAAAAGGTTCAGAATAAAGAGGTTGTATTAGAACATGTTTCCAGTATGGAGATTGGAAGCAGTTATGGTCAATCAGGATGGAGTGGACCGGTGTTGGGGTTCACTAAGTGTGACTACCGGTTGGTAGTCTCTGTTCAGTTTGAGGGTTTTTGGTATGGCTTGTGTGGTGCAACCGATGGTGTTTTGTGAATGATAAGGATAAGGATCAGGATACCACGCTAACTGTCTGCATGTGAAGAATTTCCTTGAGGATCTTGTGCATGAAGATTGAAGCATTGAATGCCTATCTCGGGAATGCGTGATTTTCTAAGCATTGTGTGAAGAGCACGTGATGGGTTACTATTTTCCAGATGCGGTGAAGATTGGATGATGTAGAATGTCTTAAGGTCCATCTTAGATCATTTCATTCTATGTAATGTGTTTAGACGGTCAGGATTGGACCGCTTGTAATTGTAAACCTAAAATATTTAGGGTTTAGGGTTTATGCTACCGACCTAACTTTTGTCTATAAGTTCAATGAGTTTTGTTATTGTCAGTGTTGTCAAAAGTTGTGTGTGTGTCTGCGTGTTGGAGATTAGATACTTGCCAAACCAGAATGAGGAATCTATAGAGTGTGATTACAGAGAAGAGGAACTGAAAAGGATCTGCCTTAGCAAGGAGTGTTGTTATCAGATCAGAGTTTTACCTGTTGTCTTCTAACTATTTCAACAGAAGGTAAATCCCTTGACCAGGTAGCTTTAATAGGCTTTGTTATAAATCCTCTAACCAGGTGGCTCAAGTTCATTGAGTTATTTAAATCCTCTAGCGAGGTAACCTTTTACAGGGTTTCAACCTTTAACAGGGTATACAACCATCCCTTAACCGAATGATCCCTAACATGATCGGTTCCTAACATAACCTTATTGTAAAGTATTTAACCAGGCTAGGCTCCTAATAGAGCAGACTTCAAAAGAGTTCAAAACAAGCTTGTGGGTATTCATCCCCACCATGGTTTTTCCCATTTGGGTTTCCATGTAAAAAATCTATATGTTATGTGTTGTGAGTTTTTCACGTAATGATTGTGTATTTCTGATTAAGTTAGTTATGCATGCAGTGTTAAATGGTTGTGATATTGTAGATACAACTCATGCATGATTATATCGGTAATGTAGTCATCAAGATTTGAGATCCGTGGTATGTTGTCTGAAGTATATGTGTTTAACTGGTATATCCATGATTAAGCTTAATGGTGAAGACAACCAGTCAGCTGTGTTTTAATATGATAAAGAGTTGAGAAGTTTTTGTGTTTACTGATTCATCCCTCCCCTCTCAATGACTAGTTAGGACCTTAGTTGCTCATAATTATTCATCAGTTTCCATCTAACCATTTCCATAATCAACAGTAATATCAACTGTTTCTTTCAATTGCTTATCAAGAGCAACTACAACAAATCAAGGGAATTTATCAGTGGCCTTTGAGATCAATTGTCTTTCATATCCAATACAAGAGAAAATGGCTTATTTTTATTTAATATGTTTAAAAAGGTGTCTAGAGACAGTAAAAATTATTGGTTGTTGTTGTTGGAATCATGCAATAGATGTGTAAGTAGAATTGCATGACTTTTGGGGGCCACTTGACCTATTAGGAAATTCACAAACTGATATACATTAGTCCCAATTAAATTGTTGTCACAAAGGATTGCGTCGTGTTACTAAGTTGTGAGCTCAGCAATCCTATGAAACATGGAAACACCTTCGAGCTTGTGGGTTGCTCAAATTAAAGGTGAATCTTTTCAGCGAGCTGATTCTCTTTGATGAACCTCTTGAAAATAAATTTCTGCATAAAGGAATAGAATGATAACTAGAATTTAAACCTATCTTAGGAGGAGGTGATGCACCAAACATTTTTGAAGAAGTTGAGAAATACAACTTTAGAGATCCCAAGAACACCTACAAGCAAAATACCTGTCACAAGAGAAGAATGGAGACAAAAAGCAATAACGGCTCTGAAGAAGGAGATTATCATTCAGAGAGGGAATTGATGAAAAATTACAATGCAATCCTTATAAAAAGATATTAGCAACCCTAAAGGTGTGCAACCCTAAAGAAACCCTAAAGGGATAAAGTGTATTTAATAATTAGAGTAATTATTAAATATCTACCATATTATTAAATGCCTAAGGTTAGCTTAAGCATAGAGGATAATAGATGAATAATTAAATAAATAATTATTAGCTAATACATGATAACTCTAACACCCCCCCTTAAGATGAACTTAGGGAGTAGCTAAAAAACTAAATGCATGAAGCAAAAAATACAACTACAGATGAAGGCAAATTTGGGTCCCAGTAACAAAGCCTGATGAGGTACCCAAGTACAAAAGATCTCTATAAAGCGGAGAAATAGAGAAAACCTCATGGGAAAAAAATCTACTCCAAAAAGAGATGAAATACAAGTGAAGGACTGAAGAAGCCTCCAAACAAGAATCTTCCAAAAGATAGAAACAAAAGAAGAGAAGAAGAATCATTAAAGCATGAAGAACCTGCAAACACTGTCGATGAATAATTGTCAATCTAAAGAACCTCCACTGAAATAGAAGATGGTCAGATAAAGAAGATTGTAATCTGCATGAGCTCCCTCAAATAATACTACTCAAATCAGATGGCAAACAAAGGCAAGCAACTGAACTTAAAGATACAAATGGCAAAAACACAAAAGTCTGAAGAGTTGATCAATCGAAGATGGACGGTTGCCTCCAAAAATAGAAATGAAAGAGTGTCCATATGGAAAATGATCCATCTCACCAAAATGCATAGGTAACCAGCTACTGCATCCGCTTAGTACGTAGGAACAAATATTGAATACATAGTTCACTCCAATGAACCAAGGAAGCATTAGAACTAACAACCAATAGGAGAAAACCCCCTATAATGCTGACAAGGGAGAGGTGACAAGTACACTGAAATTGAATGCTAAGAAAAATTACATGACAAAGAACTAGAAACAACAATTGTGCAACAAAAAGTACAAAAACATATAAAGGCTAGTGTCGTGGAAGAAACACTCACTTGACACACAACATGAGGCTAATGTTGTGGAAGGAAAACTCACGTGACAAAGGTAGATGGAAAACAAAGGCAAGCATCAAAACCCCCATGGCACTTATTAATGGAGTGTGAGTACAATAAGGCTCAAGATGTGCAAGATCCCAAGCATGCAAGGCATAGTGGTACTTTATCTCAGTGTGTGTGCAAAAAATGAAATGCTTACAAAATGATGTATACAATGCTCAAAAAAGACAAAAAGGCTAGAAATATAGAAATAATAGCCAAAGATGAGTCATCCCACACAAAGAAAAGGATCCTAGGAGCTAAAAACATCCAAGATATTCACCAGAGTGCATAAATGAAAAACATTGACTAAAATGTACATGGAGTAGAATTTGGAAAAAAGACCCATACCACTAGAAAGTACGTAGAACCAACTTTCCAATGATATCTTGTGTGCCAAAAATGGAGTCTGGATGCTCAAGATATGCCTCCCAGAGTGCAAAAAAGAACTTCTGGCTTTTACGTTAAAAAAAGACATCAAAACAACAAAAATAGAAGATCAAACCTCCAGATCTGAAGAGAGCTTGGAAAGAGATTTCCAATGCCTATTCATTTTCCAAAATTTGACTCCATTGGCCCAAGTTATGATAAAAAAATTACCCCTTGTCAAAAGGCTTTCAAGAGAAAAAAAAACCCCTTCTAGTGGTGCCTGGGCAAAGCGGTGGCCAGGCAGAGCGGAGAGGTCGAGCGGAGTGATAGGCAGTGATTGGGAGCAGCAGGCGACAGTCGGGAGGGTAGCAGCGGTCAGGAGGAAGAAACAGGTGGTGGTCGGGAGGGTGGCAGTTGTCGTGGATGGAAGAGCTGTAGCTGTGCGGTTGGCAAGGCAACAGGTGGTTTGAAGATCGTCGAGTGAGGAGTAGATTGGCAGTAACTGTTGGCAGGCAGGCAATAACCGTTGTGCAAGCCAGCGCTAATCACCAAGGCTGGCCCCAATGGTTAAGAGACCACCAGCAGTAACTGCCAAGGCTGGCCCCAGTAGTTAAGAGATTGTCGATGATCGATGGTTGTGTGAGTGGCTTGGGCACGCTGTAAAACTGCCCAATAATATTTTTTTAATTTTTCTCAAAAAACATGCCCAGCAAGTGCAAAAAAAACAATTGTCAGAGCCAAAGTTGTCCAAATTGGACAAATTTTATATGAAAATAGGGGTTTTTGGGTGTTTTGAGCTCAACAGTGAAGTCCCTTTGAGCCCAAAATTCCCCTAAACAAAGAAGCACCTCAGATCCAAATAATAAAACTTTGAAAAATCTTAAAACCCTCTTCCAAAAAATCTTTTGAAAAATCAAGAACAAGTAGCAGCAGATGTAGGCTCTGATACCATGAAGAAGTTGAGAAATACAAATCCAGAGATCCCAAGAACACCTGCAAGAAAAATACCTATCACAAGAGAATAATGGAGGCAAAAAGCAATAATGACTTTGAAGAAGAAGACTATCATTCAGAGAGGGAATTGATGAAAAAGGACAATACAATCCTTATAAAAGGATATTAGCAACCCTAAAGAAACTCTAAAGGGATAAAGTGTATTTAATACCTACCATATTATTAAATGCCTAAGTTTAGCTTAAGCGTAGAGGATAATAGACTAATAATTAAATAAATAATTATTAGCTAATACATGATAACTCTAATAGTTCTAATCATATTCGCTATCCTAAACTTACAACCAAACTCAATGGAAGAAGCTTATATGATCACAACTTAGAAAAATCAAGAAATACATTAATATTTCACAAGAAAGCCTCTTGTTTCACAACTTCAAACTAATTTCAACAACCTAACACAACTTGTAACATGCATTTACATAAAATCCCTAACCTTATAAGTGTATAAATGATACATATTGAGAGGTTTCTTGAAGAGAAAACACATAAAATACATCAAATCATTCATATCAATAATGAAAACTAGAAATATCTGAGAAAGAACGTGTTGTGATGCATTCACACATCGTCCCATTGCAAATGGAGACCCTCACCTTTTCACTTTGTAGGTTAGTTGCCTTAGCTTAGTTGTTGGTAGTAGTAATGTCTTTTTCTATTAGCCTTTTATTTAAAGAAATGCACTTTCTCAGGTGGCTAGGCAATAGTAGAGTCATTTCTCCCTCCTTAGTTTGGAAAAAGGTTGAGTGATGTCAATTTGAGCATAATAGGTAAGGAAGGTAAGTTGCAGGTTGAAAGGGCAAAATTTGACTAAGTACATGAGATTTCCTTTGCTCATTAACAAGAGAAAATACGTCTTCCTTTGCTCATTCACGGGAGAGAATACATCTTCCTTTTCTCATTCACTGGAGCGAGGTCATCTTCAAGACATTAGCTGAAGGTGACTTAATGACTTTTTCACATGAGGATTTAAAACACTTAAGAGATAGATTGATGGAATGGAGAGAATGGATGAAAATTTTGCTAAGTGAATTTTTTTCCATTGCTCCCTCCCAGGAGCGAAATACGTCTTCCTTTGCTCCATCCTAGGAGAGAAAAATGTCTTCCTTTGCTCCCTTCTAGGAGAGAATGTGTCTCCCTTTGCTACATCTTAGGAGTGAAATCCTCTACCATTGCCCTCATCTTGGAGCGATTTGAACTTCTTGAACATATTTGAGGGTGAGGAGAAAGTTTAAGTACCTTCATCATCATTTTGATCATGGAAAGAAGCAATTGCATCATAATTTTGACTAAGGAATGGAAAGAAGATGGAAAATTTGAGACTACTTCCATTGCTCCTGTTTTGGAGCAAAAAACATCTTCCTTTGCTCCCTTCTCGGAGCAAATACGTCTTCCTTTGCTCCATTCTAGGAGAAACTACGTCTTTCATTGCTCCCTTCTAGGAGAAAATACTTCTTCCTTTTCTCTCTCATGAGAGCGAGTTTCCTTCCAAAGCCTCCCTTAATGATTATTTGACATATCTAGACACTAGGAGAGTGAAACTACAAGATTTAAGTTGATGAAAAGAGGAGAATTGATGAAATCTAGCTAAGTGATGAATTTGAGGGAAAATTCCATTACTCACTAATTGGAGCTAATTTCTCTTTCATTGCTCCCTTCTAGGAGCAAAAGTTACTTCCATGGCTCCCTCGCAGGAGCAAACTTCTTCCATTTGCACTCAAAAGTTTGAAATTCTTCGTTTAGTGTGATAGGAGTGTATTGATTCAGTTAATTTTGTTATTTCATCAATATGATTCAAAATTTCTTCTTTTCTAGGTCTGATTGAAGAATCAAAGCCAAGAATGAGGAAGCACATTCAAGACTACACCAAGATGGAACACAACACAAGGCAAGAATGACATTCAAAAGAAGAAGGATTTCACTGGCAAACACAACAATACCAAGAAAGGTGACTACACAAGAAGCACTTCAGGATATTCAAAAGATTTCATAAAGAAGAGAGGTCATACAATCACCTCAAGGCGAGATGGGCAAGCGAGGGAAGAAGGACAAACTTGATCATCATCACAACAAGATTTGAGAAAGTGAATAATGTTGAGTATCAAGAGATATGACTCAAAACTCATTCATGATGATGAATGAGGTTTACAGGTGGAAATTGAGGTGGCATCCTAGTCACCATTCCATCAATCAGAAGGGTCCACATCAGCATGTCCACATACAATGTATTTGATTCATCCATGGAGGCACAAACTCTAATGCACCTACCCCCACTATCTATTGGTCAAATGCTCCAGAAATGACATGTGTCTAAGCAATGTAATTATTTTGTTGGCCATAATAAAGTTTTTGTAACAAACCCTAATTAGGGTTTCATTGTAAAATCTTGGCCATTGATGGGGTTTGATCCCGAGCACTCATTGTAGTGATATCTCTATATAAAGCTCAAGCTCTTAATTTGTAAAGGGCTAATAGTTAAAAGTCAATAGTGAATAGTGGATAGATATTAGATTGCAAGTAGTTAGACTAGGTTAGGAGAAGGAGGATAGAGATACTCTTTTCATTGAAGTTATGGTGAAATGTGTTATTTCAACAAGTCCCATGGTTTCTACTTCTCATTTATTTTCATGTTGATTATATTGAAAGGAGGAAATTGTTGAATGCATATGCATGGAATCCATTTAGTCCATACAACTAGCCTCTTGTTGATTGTAAGTGTGCCTTGTGTGGTCGACTGGAATGATATGAGCTTAACTTCAAATTGTTATATACCCAATGTTTATGCATAAACTTGAATGGTAATCAATGTTTGATGATAATAGTTTGAAAATCTTTGAATTGCACCTTAGGATATTCCACTAAGCTTGTGTCAAATTATTCATTTTGATGGTGAGACATGTCCCAGTAGAATTCCATTGAATCATTCACTATTCTCTTACATTATTAGGAGAAACACAGTCTTCGTAAAACCTATGCCTTTTGCTTTATTTTTCTCCATGAAAGTAATTAGAATCTAAGTTCTAGAAATTCAAGTATTCAATGTAAGTCCCCTTGTGATACCAACAATCACAACAACCAACTATGTTTATCCATGCGTCGTGACCCAACATATTAGGAACCTTGGAGTTGTCTCAAGTGATCCTTATGAAAATCTTCAACATTTGAGAGACTTGGTTCAAGAGAGGATAAGATACTTTTGGGTATTTTATTATGTGTTTGCATGTGCCTAAAAAATGCATCAACAAAATTGGCACTAGGAGGGCTGAACATTGAATTGTATATCAAAGAGTTTTCTTCCAAGTGGAGAGTCATCAAGTGTAGAAGCTGCCTCAAATATTTCAGACTTGCACCCTCCTCTTCACACTCAATGGAGTTGAATCAAAAGAAAGGCATGATTGCAGATACATGAATAAAGCAGTTGATGCTAGAGTTTATCAAGTCATACTTTGAAGCAGTTGCTTGTGCATGAGCACCTAGCACAAGATGGCCACCATGAGGCCAAGTAGGCCAAGTTTGAATATTTCAAGTTTTAATAGGTAGGAAAGTCATGAATAAGGTATACATTTAGAATGGATTTGAGTTAGGTTTGTGTGTTTAGAGGTCATTTGGTGTCATGTTAGTCCAAAAATTTTAAGTACAAAACCTACTTATGTTGTCATACAGAGGTTCAAGATGTAAATAATCCTTTCATAGCATTGTGTTGATGTAAAAAGAGTGTTTTTCATGATTTAAACATGATCAAGTCATTTGGAGAACCTATACAAAGTTTGGAGTCATTATACATCACAATGTGAAAGATGTCCTAAAGTTGCCAAGAATTGTTAATTACAAAATATAAAAGTTGCATTAATGCCTCCAACAGTCACAAGGGGTTTGAAATTAATTTTGATTGGTTATAGTGGTTGGTTGAGTGTATAAAAGACTTTCAAAACCTTGGTGAAGGGGTTGTTAGTTGTTGTAAGAAAGGAAAATCAATAAAGCTTCAAGTTTCCATGCATTTTTCTGAGTTTTCAGACGTAGTAGACTATTCATGAGAACTTTTTATTGTTAAAACCAGTTCATTTCCTTGGTAATCCATTGGATATTATGAGGGAATGAATCCTCTATGATTTTCTTTTTTTCTTATCTAATTTTATTCATTTTTGGCAGAGATACATTAGTTTTTGTGAAGATTGTCAATACCCTAACCCAGGGTAACCCGAGACTATATAATAATGATTTTGTTTTGTTTCCATGTTAAATAAACCACTCCCATGGGTGGAAATGATTTGTATATGTGTAATTTTTATTTCTTATTCTCTGTAGGGATCCATGATATGGTTGGCACATGCTAGAGAGGACACAAAGAGTGATTTTTGTGCCTGTGTCTGGTAAAGACAATAAGTTGATGGTGTGGCAAGAGTGTGAATACAAGGTGGAGCCTTGGAAGGGTGGAAAAGCCTTGGAGGGGTGTGTGGAGGTGTCACCAACATATCCAAATTAGTTAATTGCCATAAGAACCAAACTAACTTCAATGGCTTATGACTGTCTCAGAGAATGAACATTGACTATCACAATTTGACAGTAAGTTGAATTAATTGCATTGGCAAGATTGGGAAGTAAGTTTGGTATTGAGTTTGGTGTTAGAGGAAGGTGTAGAGACATCCACTATCATTAGTATTAATTTTTGAGAGTGTTGTGAGGAAAGAGTGGTTCATGAAAGGGTGACTGTCCTAAGCATTCATGGCTGTCATAAAAAGATAGTGTTACAGCAGTAGGTTTCATTTTGTCCTCTAGGCTGGATGGGAGGGTAAAGAATGGTGTTTGGGCTATGAAAAAGAGTCTCCTTAAAGTTATCATGTAGTACCTTGGGATGGTGTATGCCTACTTAGCATTGGGGGTTGTGTCTATGGGCAATTAGAAGTCCTAGTTGAAGGTGGCTTTGTGTGAGTAAGGTTTGAGGGTTTGGTGTAAACCTAGTTGTTGGGAAGACTGAAAGTGGCCTTGGTAAAGTTGAATGGGTCTATTCTGATGTGTTTCAGTGATTGGAGAAGGTTTGGGGGCATGAGTCTATTCTTGGGGTGTTGTAGCCTTGTGAGGGTTCTTGGAGTTAGTGAAGGGTTGTCACCCATTTGAATAGGTAAGTTGGGAGAAAGATCTCCCCTTGTTGGTTGTGTGTGTGGATGCTCTGCATCAGTCGCCAACAAAATTTGTATAAGAAAAGAATGTTGGACTTAAAAAGGAAAGAATCACCTTGCGTAGTTGGAGCCTATCGAGCTTTCAAGTTGAATTTGAGATTTGCAAGATCTCCTTATTCGAAAATATCCAAAAAAAGTTAAAAAAAATAAAAATCAGATAATTCAAAAAAAAAAGAGAAAGGGTTTCTTGATGGAGCAACAATAGTTTCATGATGAGAAACAAGTTGATATTCCTCAACTTTGGTGGATATTGAATGCACATCTATACACATGCCGCTTGTTCGAGTTTTCAAGTCTAGGGCAGTGTAGAATCCATGATACAAATGAACATGATGAGACACATTGCTTCACATACCTATCAAGGATGGAATCAGTAGCACAAGGAAAGATCTTTTTTGGGGATGTTCTTAATCTACAAGCAGAAGAAATCACTTTTAGTGTCCTAGAGAGAAAGGATCCTCTTTCAAGTTTCTTGTGGATGATTGAAAATCAACTTGTCTTTAGTGGTGAAATGCATTTAGAAGGCATATTGCTACCATTGTGGTGTAAGATTCATAATACATCCCACTCCGAATTTACTTGCTCATTATGAAAAATGGCTATCAACCAAGTCAGATATCAATTTGGAATGCCAACCTTATCTGAGGAAGAGTGTATTGCAAATAGATATTGGAGTGTATACCTTGCATTCAAACTTAGAAGAACATATGAACAAGGCATTGTTACATCATCTGATAGTGAAAAGAGCCAGTTGCAAGCTGATGACACAAATCGACTTGATGATCAATGTATTGTAGTAAATAGCTCACCATACCTTGCACATGAAGAGTACATTGTAATAAAAGTTGAGGAAACAATTGAGAATTCTCAAGTAGTGACAAGTGGTGATCAGAGTGTTGAGCAAGCAATCAAGGAAGAAGATGACTCATTCCTTAAAGAATTTCCATTCATACTAGAAAAGGAGATTATTGAGAATGAGATACAAGAGGTTTCAAATAGAAGCCTTGAAGGAGGAGACAATCATATAGAGATGTTTAGTGAAGAGCTACAGATCATCATAAGTGAGCCCAAATATGAAGAACTATTTGAGGGGGCGCTTAAAGACATCATCACTATCATACTATTTGAGGGGGCATTGAAAGACCTCATGGAGGAAGCACAAATGGAGTTACTGCCATATTTTTTTCCAGACAAACAAATTACTACAAGAGGTATGATTCATCATCAACTTCAACCTCCCAAAACATTATGGGATGAATTGCAAAAGGATAGTACAAATGAGACCAGTAGTCAAGGCATTACAATTGAAGATAACTTTATGTGAAACGAAGATGATGATATAGTGGAAGATATTCAAGCCACCAAGATACTAGTAGGTGAAGATCAATGTGTGGAGACACCAAGGCATGAAACTCTACAAAACATGGATACTAGTGATGATCATCAAGAGATATAGAAGGAAAATGATGCAAGAGGCATAGATGACTTGAGGGATTATCACACATTTGATGTTTCACCATCCCAAGAACAAGGAATTGAGTATTATACTATTCAAGATGATGACATCCTCAATGAGCATCCATCGTTACTAGAAGGAGAATCAAATGAAGGATTCCAAGTCATCCTAAAGGAAGAACTTTTAGGCATCCCTGAAGGTGAAAAAATAGAGCTAGAAAGTGAAAGACACTTTGATTTGGTGTTTCCATCAATGTTAGTATTTAAGAAACCACTAGAGTAAATTTTTGAAGATCGATCACTCAAGAAGACTCTCATTTTCGAAGACATCCTTACAAAGTTTCATGAAGATGAGTGGTTTATGCATAGATATGAGCAAGATGTCATGATGAAAGTAAAGAAAGTTGATTTATTTGAAGGGGCACTAAGATTATTTGAAGAGGAACTTGCAAGTGAGGATCAACATGTTGTCAATGCTCGGGGAATGGTACATCATCAATGCCAACCTCTTGAAGTAGCCGATGATCTCACTTCTGACAATGCATTGAATGTTGAGCAAACACTTCCATTCAAGCAAGCACTTTCATTCGAACATGAAAAACACTATGTTGTTTCTTTCCCTGCTCTCAATTTTGAATACTATGAATTTGATTATGGGGGTGTTGGATATTGGCTGATATGTTGTCATTGATGTCAAGATATGTGACACATGTGGAGATTATTGATGAAGAGATTGTTGGAAAGTTTTCTGTGTATTCTAATGTTGCAGTTTGATTGGATGAGTTGGTTTAGCCTGTGTATTTCAAATGAGGATGCGGTTTAAAGGGTTTCTTGTATGTTGTACGTAGATGGTTCATTCCCATTTGCAGAGGTTTGCATGATGATTTGATTGAGTTATGAGATCCGACATTGGGATGTTATGCAGTTGTTCATGTTATTCAGCATTCTGGTTTGTGCTTTGTATTGATACGGAATTGCTATATCTTTGGTTGAGGATGAGTGGAATGTGTTCTAGATGTGAATGTGTGTCCTCAATTAGCTTGATTCATGTTTTGGATATCCACAAGTGAATTTTTAAGGTTGACAGTTAGTTAGGTTGATGTTCTTAAGCTCCGATAGAAAGATGATGATGATTCTGGTGATCTGAGTTGTTGCGTTTGTGATGCAATTCACATTGCTTGTGAATGTCTCTAGATCATGTTCTATGCTTATTGGTGGTTTGCATTGATTATTGTGCATGTTACTAAAGATTTCATTTTTGGTGATGCTATTCATGTTATACGATGTTCTTGGTGGTTGTAGTGTGCTACATATGATCGAGGTGCGATTGTTGAAGATATTGCATGTTTGCGGTATTGATTTGGGTCCAGACTATGTCTTAGCTAACATTGTTTTGGTCCGCATGTATTTTTGTAGCGTGTGAGGATATTATTTTCTAATTTGTATTAAGGGTTTAGCCAACCTTGAAATACAGGTTGAAGGGTTTGTATAAATAGATGTAATAATTTTTGAAAGTGATCATGCTATGTATGAATATTGTATCAATCATTCAGTAGCATGGAAGTTGTGTGAAGTTATGAGAAGAAGTGTGTTGTAGTGAAGATTTGAGAGTGGGCTTAACCAAAACTCTACTCAAGAATATGGAGATGTTATTTTCATAGTTCATATGATCTAAATTGTAGTCTGAATGTTTTTGTAAGTCAGTGAAACTTCCTGTAAGGCAGTGAGCCTTCCCTTAAGGTTGTAGCCTTTCTGGGTTTCTCATCTTGAGCAGTGAGCTTTAGGTAGTGTGCCTGACTGCATGTACATTCCCACTATAATATTCACATTTACTCCTAACAAGGTATTATCTCATTGTGGGTAGGTTCCCACCGTGTTTTTCCCTTAACCAAGTTTTCCATGTCAAAAATCTTGGTGTTGTGCGTGTTATTGATGTGGTGTTTTTTCTTGCTTTAACTTTTAATTATTAGATCTATTTTGTGGTTTAAGTTGCATTAAGTTTTGGTGCAAATTGATTCACCCCTCCCCCCCCCTCTCAGTTTGTTGCGTTGTTTCCAATAGAGGGGTTAAGAAAAGCAACTTGCATTTGAATGGCCTGAATATGAGAGATGCATGGTGAGAGCTTGCCTTTCCAAATTTAAGGATGAATTTGCCCAATTGCGAACCATCACCTTTGCTATGCTCATGTTCAACATATTGAGAAATCATGTAAATTCATATACATACATCGCTTCTTTGAGTCATGTCCACCCTAGGAATCTTGTATATAGCATTAGTGTAGGTTTTGCTTTCGTGTGTTTTGGTTAGGAGTCTTATTGAGCTTTGTTCTTAATCTGCCTTGAGTCATTTGACTCAATAATCTTAAGTGGCTCAAGTAGTTATTTTTTTTCTTTCTTTAGCCCGGTTTGCTTTTGATTTGCCTTAGTTTAGTTTTCCTTTGTGTGCTATATCTTAGTTTTCTTTTAGTCGGTCAATCAGTTTGTTTAGCTTAGGTGTCCTAAGTGGGAACCTTCATTTGTAAGAAAGGCATTTGTGTTGTTTTCTCATGCACTGACACATTTTGGATCTTATATTCAGTCCATCTCTTAGATATCTATATATGAAGTACTTTAGAATCCGAGGTTATTTCTCTCTAGCTTCATCATTTGGCTAGGACTTGTACTTGACTTGGAAGGGAGTCACAATTTGTATCTCGACACCAACATCTTTTGATTACTATTGTAATGGTGAAAAAGGGTGAATGATTGGTGCAGGAGCACCTAGGACTTAAGAAAATTAGCTTTCACAATTTTCACTTGTACTGACCCTAGCCAAGTCAGTAGTGAATAAGGACTCTAGTAGGGTCCAAGATTTAGTATTTTGTGTCAATGTAGGCCTAGGTTGAGTTCATTCTTCTTAGGTATGCTTTTTTTTGTGTAAATAGTGAGTTTGAGTAGCCAATTGATCTTTTTGATGGTTAAAAGTGTCAAAACTTGGTATAAGAATTAGGGAGGGTTAAATAGGTATTAGGGAAGTTTTAAAATTCATTTGTGATGACTTGGAATATGTCTTGTAGGTTGGAAAGACCAAAAGTGCAAAAGTTGCAAAGTTGCAAAAAGTTGTCATGACAACTTTTGTCCTGAATTGGTTAGCATTGGAGTTAGGGATTGTTTAATGCCCTAAGATGACTCCAAAAAAGGGAAACATATATATACCCTCTCTTGCACATTTACCAAGGTTGGAGAAGTTGGAGAAGTGTGTGATGTAAGTTCAACAATTGAAACTACTCATTTTCAGTCTTGTTGGCAGCATTTTGGCTTGATTTTACTCATTTTTCAATTGAATATGGATTGAATCCATTGATCCAGCAATGGATTGAGTTACTCCTATGTGTTATTTAGTTGTTGGTTCATTTTAGAGTCTTGTAAATACTGTTCATTGGTGTTTTCTTGTTCAAGTTTGCAAACAGCCAGTTTTGGCTTGTAAATAGTAGTTTTCTTGTAAATATGGTTGCCCCATGAGCTCCACACGTGCTGCCATCATGGCCAGTTGAGACATGGTAGGAAACCACCTGTGAATTGTAAATATGGAGGTTCAAGTGTTGCAGAGGAGTTTAAGTATGGCTGTCACCTTATTCTAGGTGAGCCCAGGAGCAACCCGACTAGAGGAAATAAGGTGAAAATGAAGTGCTAAGTGCAGGGGTGTGTGCCAAATCACCATTTCAGAGTTTGGAGGGGTTCATGGAGTTGGGGAATACTTTTCCATTCAGGGAGAAGCTTTGACAAAGCTTTTTTATACCAAAACCCCAACTTGTTCATTCATTGTCGGTTAAAGGCCTTGTAAACCCTTCAAAACCCTCATTTTGGGGTTCATACATTGTACAGTGAAACCAAGGGCCAAAACCACAAAAATACTTTAGGGATAGGTGTATCTTTGAAGAAAATCCAAACTTATTTTGGGGTCCTTTGAAACATTTTCCTTCAATCCCTAGAAAACTGGATTTGGAGCCCTAATTAGGGCTCATTCCTTGTAGCCCTTTTCTAGGCAAGATTTTGAAATTGGTAAGAAACCTAATGATTGCAAGCCACTAATGGACCCAAAATTCATACAAAACATTTTAGTAGACACCTCCACACCTCTACAACATCTTACAATGATAGGAGGTCATTTTGACAACTTGAAGTCGAGAAGCCATAATTGAGCACCTGAGAAGCACTGTGAATTGGTAGGGTTCCTAGCCAAAACACTTGAAGCAAACACCTTAGAAAGAACAAGAATCAAGCCCTAGAAGAGATTGAGAAGGACTTGAAGGTCTAGGGAGAAACTAGGCCTAGTGAGTTGGTGCACTTGAGCAACACCAGCTAGGTGAAGTGTTAAGCAACCTAGGTAAACCCCATCAAATTGGTATCAGAGCCTATAAGATTTGGGCTAGGTGAGTAGATGTCCTGAATGGAATCTATAGGAGACAAAAATATGGTGACCAATGCAGAGTTGGCAAAGAAATTGGATGATCAGGAGGAAGAGAATAGACTCCTGAAGGAGAAGTTGCTAGAATTGGAGAGTAAGCTTGGAGAGGTAGAAACCAAGGAAGATGAAGTGTTGGTAAAAGTGGAAGGAGAAGAAGGGAAGGGTAAAGAAGTGTAAAAGATAGACAAGATACCTAAACTTGATCCTATCCTAGAGAAAGAACCTTCTTGAAGGCATTGAAGGCGTCGAGTGGAAAATCACTGGAAGGATTGCCATTGTTCACTGGTAAGATGGAGGCAAAAGTGGTCCTAGAATGGATAGAAGGCATGAAGAACCATTTTGAATGTGAAGGCATAACTGAATCCCAAAGAGTCAAGGTAGCCAAGTCAAGGATGAGAGGAGTTGCTCTAACATGGTGGAAATTTGTGCAAGATGAAAGGAAGAAAATGAGCAAAGCACCCATCTCTTCTTGGAAAGGGATGTTGGTCAAAACTAAATAAGTCTATCTCCCTGATGACTATGAAGTGAAAATTCATAGGAAAAGGCAAAAATTAAGAAAAAAAGATCTTGATGTCAGTAGCTATATGGAGGAGTTTCACAAACTTAGCCTTAGATCTCATGCGGTGGAAGAAGAGAGTCTTAAGGTTGCTAGGTACCTAAATGGTCTATAGTGGAACATCCAAGAAGAAATCAATCTAATGAGCCCAAAAATAGTCCTTCAAACCTATCAACTTGCCCTTAAGGTGGAGGAAAAACTAAAAAAGAAGACATGACTCATGCAACAATAGGGGCAGGGGTAGAGAAAAAGATAATAGAGGCCATAGATGAGGCTTTGGAGGAAAAAGTTATGAACAAAGAACACAAGGAGAGTCTAAACTCACTGAGCAACAAGATAGTGGCAGCAGTAAAGGAGGATTGAATAGAGAAAGGGGATCCAATAGTGATTTCAGAGGAAGATCTAGTGGCCAAGGTAGAGGTTCCTCATACTTTGCAACAATGAAGTGTTACCATTGTAACCAACTTGGTCATCCAGCATATAGGTGTCCAGAGAAGGGATCATCATCACATGATGGTGAAAGAAGAGAGATTTATCTTCAAGAAGAGTCATCAAGCAGCAAGACTTCAGAGGTTGCCTTAGAGTCAGAGGTAGGTGGCAACTTGATGATAAGGAGAACATTGATCAAAGAACCGGTCAGAGAAGAGCCAAGTCAAAGAAGGTCCTTATTTGGGATCAAATGCAATATTATGGACAAAGTTTGCAAAGTGATAATTGATTTAGGGTCTACAGACAACATTGTGCCAAAAGAGGTAGTGAGAAAACTCAAATTGCAAAGGATACCTCACAAAAATCCCTATAGAGTCACTTGGTTGAACAAAGGCCAACATGTCCTAGTCAATGAGCAAGCATGGGTGGATTTTACCATTGGAAGGTATAAGGGCAAGTTTTTATGTGATGTCCTACCCATGGATGCATGCCATCTTCTATTAGGAAGACCATGACAATTTGATAGAAAAGCTATCCATGATGGAGCCAAGAATGCATACTCATTCAAGAAAGATGGAGTCACATTCAAGATTCAGTCAATCCTTGAGGAAGGAGAAAAGAGGGCAACAGGTCCTAACGTTCTTTTGGTGAGTGAAAAATAGTTCTTAAAGACACTTGAGGAAGGTGAAGGTATAGGGTTTTCACTTGTGATGAATCCCAAAGAAGAAGACAATAAAGAGCAACAAGATTTACCATTAGAGGTGCAAGATTTGTTGAAGAAATTCAAAGGCATAGTAAGTGAAGGACAACTAGCCACCTTACCTCCAAAAAGAACCATAAGCCATCAAATAGACTTCTTTCCTAGAGCATCCTTGCCTAATAAGGAAACCTATAAAATGACTCCTCAACAAAACGTTGAAATTGCCAAGCAAATCCAAGAGCTCTTAGACCAAGGCCTAATTAGGAAAAGCATTAGCCCTTGTGCTGTCCCTACCATGTTAACACTAAAGAATGGTGGTACTTGGAGATTGTGTACTGATTCTAGAGCTATAAATAGGATCACCATCAGATATAGGTTCCCTATTCCTAGAATAGAAGACCTAATGGATTGTTTAGGGGAAGCCAAGTACTTTACCAAGATTGACCTTAAGAGTGGCTATCATCAAATTAGGATTAAGGAGGGTGATGAATGGAAAACTGCATTCAAGACTACTAAGGGTCTTTATGAGTGGCTTGTAATGCCATTTGGCTTATCCGATGCTCCAAGCACCTTCATGAGACTCATGAATGAGGTGATGAAGGACTTCATAGGTAAATTTGTAGTAGTATATCTTGATGATATTCTCATTTTCAGTAAAGATATGGAAGATCACATTAATCATTTGTAAGATGTATTACAAAGATTGTATGATGAAAAGCTAACCATGAATTTGGATTAAGTGTGAGTTTGTCAAGCAGGAGTTGGTTTACCTTGGGTTTGTGTTGTCTCAAGGAAACCTCAAGATGGATCCAAGAAAGGTTGAAGCCATTGTAAATTGGCCTACTCCTAAGTCAGCAACAGAGGTGAGAAGCTTACATGGACTAGCTCAGTACTACAGGAAGTTCATTAGGCAGTTCAATGCTATATGTGCGCCCATGTTAGACACCATTAGAGGTGGAGTAAAGGAAAAGTTTCAGTGGGGTGAAGCAACAAACAAAGGTTTTGAAACCTTGAAGGAGAAGATAGCTACCCAATTAGTACTAGTGTTGCCTAGTTTTGAGAAAATTTCATTGTAGAATGTGATGCAAGCAACATTGTAGTAGGTGCTATCCTAAGCCAAGAATAAAGACTAGTAGCTTTCCATAGCGAGAAGCTAAGTGATTCCAAGAGGAAGTACTCCTCTTATGATCTTGAGTTGTATGCTTTAGTGTAGGCATTGAGGAAGTGGAGACACTATCTCCTTCCTAAAGAATTTGTGTTCTATACGAACAACCAAGCATTGAGTTTCCTAAACTCACAAGATAAACTCAGTCATAAACACATGAAATTGGGGGAGTTTATGTAGGCCGATACATTCACAATTAAGCACAAGAAAGGGTAGTTAAACCGGGTAGCTGATACATTAAGTAGAAGACTTTTGGTAGTCCAAGAAATCCAATTGAGAAGCATAGGTGTGGACAGTTTTAGGGACTTGTACCCAGAGAATGAAGACTTCTCAAATGCTTACAAGGTGTGTAAGGAGTACCAAAATCACTTCCATAGTGAGTATTCTGATTTCACTTTGCAAAATGAACTATTGTTCAAAGGTGGGCAGCTTTGTGTACCTAGAGGCTCAATGAGAGAAAACCTTATTCAAGAGAAGCATAATGGCAGCCTTAGTGGATATTTTGGAGTCAATAAGACTCAAGAGTTGGTTCAAAGATACTATTATTGGCCAAGGATGAATCAAGATGTGAAGAAGTATGTGGAGACTTGCATAGTTTTCCAAAAGGCCAAGGGTACTTCTACAAATGTTGGTTTATACCAACCTCTTCCCATACCAAATAGACCTCGGGAATGCATTAGCATGGATTTTGTAGTAGTTTTACCAAGGACAAAGTTGTTAGGTCCTGGAGACAACTGAGAGGGGGGGGGGGGGGGGGGGTGAATCAGTTGTTAAATAAATTCAAACAAAAAACTTATTAACCAACTTAATGCTTAATACCGATAAACCAGTTAAGTATGCCGATAGACAATTTTAACAGTAAATTGCTATACTGGTAAGGATTAATGCATGAAACATAAACATAAAGTCATCCAAAACACATGACACCAATATTTGTACGTGGAAACCCTGTAAGGGGAAAAACCACGGTGGGAAACCTTACCCACAATCAGATGATACTACTGCAGATAGTATGTGTATATAAATGGGGTCTACACATGCAAAAAGGCCAATAGCCTAGAGCTCATTGCTCTATCACAAAATGGGAGTCACACTGACTACAATTGGATGCTTAAATCCAATAAGAATGTACTGCACAAAATAGCATCTTCATATGCTTGATTCAGTACCGGTGTAATGTTGATATGCTTCTACAAAAACCTAACTTCAACTTAAAATGATGTCTTCGTGTATATCCCTGCTTGATCTTGCATATACCTTCACTTAATTCTTTTTTGCATTCCACACTTGATCTTACAATTAAGATCTTACATTTATACCATACCCTGAGACCAATTTTAGTAAGTCAGCTCTACAAGATATTACAATAAAAATATTTTACATACAATATAATATCCAATGCAATAACCGATTGAACATGTTGGCTTAATGCATTTACAACAACAATAAATCATCTCCATAGCGTGCCATGTTGATCTGGAAAAGATAAACCTACCGGTGTAACCCTAGATAACCTAGACCTATTTGCCGGTAAAAGCAAATATGCAAATATGAATATACCAATGATTATTTCTTCAAAATAAAGTGTCCACGTGATGTCTTCGACATTACCAAGTGTCTTCCATATCATTCCAGGTACCAGTGAACAATATATCCTACCGGTGAACCATATACCAGTAACTATTGCACAGTTTACTTGCTTGCCGGTGAATGTTGTTGGATCTCCAAAGTAGGTGTATTCAGTAGGTGTTGACATCAATGACAAAACCATACCAAAATACCAACAAAAACAAGGATATATGTCATTGTGGACAGATTTAAAAAATGGCTCACTTTGTGCCTTGCAAGACTACTCATGATGCATGCCAAATTGCTCAATTGTTCTTCAAAGAGGTGGTGAGGATACATGGTTTACCCATGAGCATTTTTTCAGATAGGGACTCCAAGTTCATGAGTCACTTTTGGAATACACTATGGAAAAATCTTGGCACCAACCTCTCTTTTAGATCAGCCTACCATCCTCAAACAGATGGGCAGACCGAAGTGTTGAATAGAAGCTTGGGGAACTTGTTAAGGTGCCTTACTAAGGAATATGGTCAAATATGGGATCAAGTACTCTCACAAGGTGAATATGCATATAATGACACCATAAAGAGGACTATTGGCAAGAGCCATTTTGAAGTGGTCTATGGTGTGCACCCAAGAGGCATTTTGGAGTTGAGAGACTTAGGAAGTGCAGTAGCAAGAAGTGGATATGCAGAGGACTTTTCTCAATCAATGAAGGAAGTCCATAAATTAGTTAAACAAGAATTAATGGAGAACACAAGAAAGCTCAAACAAAAAGTTGATGAAAAGAGGAAGAACCTACAATTTCAAGTAAGAGATCTTGTCATGGTGCACTTGCACAAGGCAAGGCTACAACAAGGAGTGGCAAAAACATTACAAATGAGGAGGATAGGTCCATGTGCCATTCTAGCCAAGTATGGAGAAAATGCCTACAAGGTGGATCTGCCTAGTGACATAGGCTTGTCACTAGTTTTCAACATAGCAGACTTAGTTGCATACAAAAGACCAATTCAAGGTTCAGATTGTAGTCACTTAGAGGTTTCAGTTGATGTGAACAACCTTCAATTACCACCCAAACCAAATCCAAAGGCCAAAAAGGTGTTGAGCTCAAGGATCGCCAAGAAGATAAGGCATCAAGTCTATTGGGAGCACCTAATCAAATGCAGGGTATGAATGATACTAAAGCTACATGGGTGATGGAGATAGAGATTAAGAAGCTTGGGATTGATCGGAATCTGATTCCCAAAGAGGTGACATGATCTTCTTTTGTTTGAGAGAATCGTGTAGGAGCACCTAGGACTTGGGCAAATTAGTTTTCACAGTTTTGTCTTGTATTGACCCTAGCCAAGTCAGTAGTGAATAAGGACTCTAGGAGGGTCCAAGATATAGTATTTTGTGTCAATGTAGGCCTAGGCTGAGTTCATTCTTCTTAGGTTTTCATTTTTTTGTGTAAATAGTGAGTTTGAGTAGCCAATTAACCTTTTTGATAATTAAAAGTGTCAAAACTTGGTATAAGAATTAAGGAGGGTTAAATAGGTATTAGGGAAGTTTTAAAAGTCATTTGTGATGACTTGGAATAGGTCTTTTAGGTTGGAAAGACCAAAAGTGCAAAAGTTGCAAAGTTGCAAAAAGTTGTCATGACAACTTTTGTCCTGAATTGGTTAGCGTTGGAGTTAGGGATTGTTTAATGCCCTAGGATGACTCCACACAAGGGAAACCTATATATAGCCTCTCTTTCATGTTTACCAAGGTTGGAGAATCTAGATAAGTGTGTGATGTGTACGTTAGGAAATAGGAAATCATCACAAAAACATATAAACGTAATAGCTCAATCACAAATGCATTCATTGTAATGAATCTATCCTAAGACACATTCAATAGAGACATGAAAACAAAGCATACAAAACTAGAAATTATGCAAACCATAGACACGATTTGAATGCTCCTTCATGCAGCTCCATTGTTCTTCTTTCCTCTCCAAATAGTTGTGGATCTCACCTACAAGTGCACACACAATTGAAAGCAAGTAGACGGGATTTTTGATCAAGAGTACTAGAAGCGTAAATTCGATAGTCTGATTAAGGATTCTTCTCATTATTAGCCAAGATTGAAGAAATTCATCCAATTTATAGAAGAATTGGAGAGATGACAAGATTAGCATGATAGTGATTCGAATGGAAATTCAAATCAAGAATAGCAAAATTATGACATGTCTATGACAAATTGCTATGCAAGGTTTATGACAATTTATGACAAATTCTATGTCAAGAATTTATGACAATTTATGACAAATTTCTATGCAAGGATTGATTGATTGTCAATTATGACAAATTATGACAAATTTCTATGTCATTTCCATGAATTTAGGAGAGAAATAGCAGGAAATTGAAAGTAGGAAATTAAAAAAATTAAGAAATTAGAAAATGAGGAATTAAGAAATTAGGAAATTTGATGGAAATTAGAAATTAGGTAAATTAATTAATAACTTATCATTTATTAATTAATTCACAAAGAGGAATAATTAGCCAATTAAATGAACATTTAATTGCAATGAGAAGACTTAGGATAAATAAACAATTTATTAATCCTAAAGGAAGAAATGACACACACAAGGTTAAATGATTAAATCACGAAACCCTAGAAGATGAATTAGGTCTTGATGAAAGATAATTGACTCAATCATGATTTGATTTTGGATTAAATGATTTGATTAATAAATACACCAATTGACGAGGAACAATGACAAATTGATCCAAATTGACATAATTGAGACAGACAACAATCGATGACAAATCGATCGCCAAATGACAAGATTGACAAGAGGACAAGAATTGATGACAAAATAGATTGCAAAACGACAATATTGAAAATGACCATGATCAATGACAAATTGATCGCGAAATGACAAGATCGAACATGACAATGATTGATGACAAATCGATCGTTAAGAGGACAAGATTGAAGGATTGATGATAAATCGACAAGATTGATAAGAGGACAATGATCGATGACAAATCGATCGCAAGATTGACAGGAGGACAAGACCCTAATTAGGATTGACGATGTCCAAAATGATGACAAATAAGCATGCACATTGATGCAATAGGATAAGATCGATTAAAATCATGACTGGATAGTGTTGTCGACAAGACCAAATTCGAGAGCGAGATAAATGAAGAATGTAGAAGAATGACTCGATGTTCGCAAATGATAAAAACCAAGTACGAATCATAGGAGAAATGTTAATGCGACGCAAAAACCTAAAATGAGGCAATGCGCAAATGTTAAAGTATGATCCTGCAAGCATTGACCATTTTTAGGTGTCTACATTTTGCCCCTCTTTGAGACAATGCAATTTTGAGCGTTGTTTCAAAGAACAATAATGAAAATGCCCCAGACAATGACAATGACATATGCATGCCCCCTCGAGGAATTGGCCGGAAAGATCTAGAAAAGAGGCCAATTGATCAATAAGAATGATAGAAGATGACAGGTTCAAAAGGATCAAATGGACTGGCAAGACTAACGGAAGAAATGTTAGTGAGAAGAAATTAGATAGAGGACAGTTAGAGATGAAGGAAAACTTGCTTTCAGTAATGCACTTTATAGGTGAGAACCTTTATTTTAATGTAGCAAAATAGATGCGTAGCATCATGGCATTGAAGGCCAGAGCTGAAATGCAACCCTTTTTGCAAAAGATAGGCACATCACAGACAAACAACAATCACAATCAAAAAGAAAAGGACCATGATCCATCTCGGTCACTCTAAATCACTCAGTGACATCATCGAGCAACATAGGAACATGACCGAAGCCAAAGATAAATCAATAAAAAGATAAGATGCACAAATGCCAACAAACAAACAAACATCTTGATCTTCATTGTCAAAAGTTGAAAGTGCTGATAGGACGATCATGCTATCTGGTTTCAGGGAATGTGGTACCCCATCTAAGACAAGACACAGTCTGGTTTCGAGTATACCACACCCTGTATAAGACTCATGATAGTGTGCCAAGGACGAATGATTTCGATGGTAACGTTCGATTGATAAGACAATTTTGATCAGTTTGAATGTCTGGTTTGAATGAAAAAGTTCATCTGTTCATGCATGATTTCATTAAAGCACATCGTTGGATTGCGTGTCATTGGAGGGATGCTTAGCTATCTGTTTATGCACAAAGAGAGATCTTTTATTGACAAAATGCTTGTTTTTGGATTTTAATGTTTTGAAATGTTTTTTGTGTTCATTTTTTCAGGACTTTATTTGACTTTTTAGGAATTTTTTCAGGACAGTTTTCAATTTTTTAGAGATTTTTTCAGGACATTTTTCCATTTTTTATGGAGATTTTTTTCAGGACATTTTTCAATTTTTATGAGATTTTTCAGGACATTATTTGATTTTTAGAGATTTTTTCAGGACATTTTTCAATTTTTATGATTTTTTACCCCCAGTGTCTAGCAAGGCCAGGAATATGACAGGTGAATAAATAGGCTTGCTGAAATGATGGTGGATAGAGGGAAAACAAAGACTTTTTATCAGGGAGACAATACGGATGCAATTTCCAAGGGCTATTGCGTGATGGGACAAGAGACTGGATATGACAATGTAAAGCAGTGACATGGCATGAGGGACATGTCAAGAGGTTTTTGAAACCATGTTTAAATTTTGCGTCCTTATGTCAGATCAAGATCAAGGAATGAAAAAGAGTGTATGGATAGTGATAAGATATGGATAGGATAAGCAAGACCAAGAATGGGTAAGGGACATGGACTGAAGGTCAAGATTGGCTAAGGGATAGTGGCAGAAAGTTGCAATAAGACAGGAAACATGGATGAAAGGTTATAATAAGCAAATGGATAAAGACCAAAAGCTATGATGGACCAAAATCTACAAACAAGATACATGATGTTCATGAAGATCCTTAGCCTTGTCAAGATCAAAGGTGGAAAGAGAAACTGGACATGAGGGACAATAGGATATGAAGGGTAATGACATGGTATGATAGGATAATGAAAGGCAATAGGATATGAAGGAGGAACCCTGCCCCCAAGTGTGGTGTGCAAGAAGTTCATAGATTACGCATGACGCCTATTGCCAGGTTTTCATCACGGTACTTGCCCCAAAGCGCCTGTTTGCCAGGTTTTCACCAATGGACGAATTATTTTTTGCTTTACTTTTTTTTTTTCACTTTTTTTCTCTTTTTTTTTTTTGTATTTTTGACTTTTTCAATAAAAGATGGACACATGATAGGGGATGGAAAAAGGACTCAAGCATCTTATTGTTTGGATAGTAGCCTTGAAAAAAATGGATGATGACCTTTAAAAGTATGCTCAAAGACATTGGTAGGATAAGGACATGGAAAATAAGATGAAACTAAGGCAAGGATCTATGTAAAGGATTGGATCAAAGGGATGCAAGGATGGAAAATATGCATTGGATAATGAATAGGGTATTGGAAGAATTGGGCTTGAGTGGATGGAAATGTTGGCAAGATCGACATTGGCACACACCTTGAGGGGTGATGGATTGATGGAGAAAAGACGTATTTTAGATATCGAGATTTTGACGAAGGAAATGCTATGGATTTTGGGACATAAGGGCCCAAAATGGATGAAGAAGGTGATGGAGGGACAAATTTGAGAGGTTTGGAAGGAGGAATAGCAACTTTGGATGCCAAGTTGGATGTTTCTTTAGGCTTTTGTGCTTCAAGGAGCCGCTTAGGGATCCACATGGTTTTTGATTTTTCATGCTTTTGTGGTTCCTTGGAGTGCATTGCTTGCACAAGGGATTTAGGAACCCATATATATGTTGACTTTGCTTTATTTTGCTCAGTGGGCCTTTGTGGCCTTTTGGATATTTCTTTTTTCTTTAGAGATCATATTGTTCTTTGTTTTGACATGTCGATTATATTGGACATGTTGATCCTTGAATACATGTGGATTTCTAGACTTGTGACTTTTATACTTGGCATCCAAATTGCTTGGAGGGGGAAAGGAATGCATGGATGGATATGAATGAAATGGAGTTCTTTTGGATTGATGAAATTTACTCAAGGATGTGTGCCTTTTCTGACCTTGCATAGAGGATGAAGGGATATAAGGACCTAAGATGGATGGAAGGTATGATGGGGAAGATGTATGCTTGGATTTTGAATGAGGGATACCAACGTCTTGAGAGTGAGTTGTGTAGACATGACCCTTAAGATCTTCTTTGATATGGAGGAATTCATTCTCATGAAGGTCTACTCCTTTGCCTTGATGAATATCTTGACTTGTAGGATACTCTTTTCTTTGAGAAGAAGACGCGAGTCCATTATGAGGTGGATATGATATGAGAGAAATAATGAGATCTTGAAGTGGATTAGATTTCAGCAAAGTGGAAGAACCCATTGTGCATGTCGAGGGTTCATGAACATCTTGCACTGACAT
Source organism: Cryptomeria japonica (assembly GCF_030272615.1). Lineage (NCBI taxonomy): Eukaryota > Viridiplantae > Streptophyta > Pinopsida > Cupressales > Cupressaceae > Cryptomeria > Cryptomeria japonica. The sequence continues at coordinate 293,068,893 of NC_081415.1, forward strand.
GTTAGAATCATGAGGGGGACTAGGATTGTGTAATGGACATGGTTCAATGACAGGCTCTTCAAGAGATGGAATGGGAGAAATAATGGGATCATCAAAAGAAATGTGATCTTAGAGTGTATATGCTGGATTAGGACATGGAGATGGAGGAACAAGTGAATCTTGTGGAGGATCTGAAGGAATAATTTGATCTTGATAAGGAGGAAGATCATTGGAATCCTCTTTAAAGGTGCTTTGCTCTTGACTTTCAATGGGATCATCGGAAAGGATGGAAAGGATATCTTGATCTTTCTTAGGAAGTGGAATGTCAATGGGATTTGAAAGGACATTGTGTTCATGAAATGGAAGGGGATCGTTTGGGATTTGATGGACTGGGATATCTTGATCTTGCTTGGGGAATGGAGTATCAATAGGACTTTGGATAGGATGGACAAGAATAGGGGAATCATCGTGAGTGTCTGGGAAGATGGGGTCCTGGTCAACAATTGGATGGGATGATAAGGTTTCGGGATCTTGATCTTGATCTGTTTTAAGACACGTTTCTTCATGCTCTAAATTATCCTCTTGACATGAGGTTGGACTTTGGATATGCATGGGGGATTCTGACAAAGGATGAATGTTTTGGCATGAAGGAAATGCACTTTGAACATTTGTGATGGATTCTAGCAAGGAATCAATGCTTGAACATGAGGAGAAATGTTAATGCGATGCAAAAACCTAAAATGAGGCAATGCACAAATGTTAAAGTATGATCCTGCAAGCGTTGACCATTTTTAGGTGTCTACATGATGTAAGTTCAACAATTGAAACTACTCATTTTCAGTCTTGTTGGTAGCATTTTGGCCTGATTTTACTCATTTTGCAATTGAATATGGATTGAATCCATTGATCCAGCAATGGATTGAGTTACTCCTATGTGTTAATGATTTTTTGTTTCATTTAGAGTCTTGTAAATACCGTTCATTGGTGTTTTCTTGTTCAAGTTTACAAACAACCAGTTTTGGCTTGTAAATAGTAGTTTTCTTGTAAATATGGTTGCCCCATGAGTTCCACACATGTTGCCATCACCCCAATTGGAACATGGTAGGAAACCACCTTTTCATTGTACATATGCAGGTTCAAGTGTTGGAGAGGAGTTTAAGTATGATTTTCACCTTATTCTAGGCGAGCCCAGGAGCAACCCGATTAGAGGAAATAAGGTGAAAATAAAGTGCTAAGTGCAGGGGTGTGTGCCAAATCACCATTTCAGAGTTTGGAGGAGTTCATGGAGTTGGGTTATACTTGTCCATGTAGGGAGAAGCTTTGACAAAGCTTTTTTATACCAAAACCCCAACTTGTTCATTCATTGTCGATTAAAGGCCTTGTAAACCCTTCAAAACCCTCATTTTGGGGTTCATACATTGTACGGTGAAACCAAGGGCCAAAACCACAAAAATACTTTAGGGATAGGTGTATGTTTGAATAAAATCCAAACTTATTTGGGGGTCCTTTGAAACGTTTTCCTTCAAGCCCTAGAAAATCGGATTTGGAGGCCTAATTAGGGCTCATTCCTTGTAGCCCTTTTCTAGGCAAGATTTTGAAATCGGTAAGAAACTTAATGATTGCAAGTCACTAATGGACACAAAATGCATACAAAACATGTTAGTAGACACCTCCACACCTCTACAACATCTTACAATGATAGGAGGTCATTTTGACAACTTGAAGCCAAGAAGCCATAATTGAGCACCTAAGAAGCACCGTGAATTGGTAGGGTTCCTAGCCAAAACACTTGAAGAAAACACCTTAGAAAGAACAAGAATCAAGCCCTAGAAGAGATTGAGAAGGACTTGAAGGTCTAGAGAGAAACTAGGCATGGTGAGTTGGTGCAATTGAGCAACACCAGCTAGGTGAAGTGTTGAGCAACCTAGGTAAACCCCATCAATGATGGAGAGATGAAGAGGAAAGCTTTTCTTCCCTCTGAGGAGAGATGAAAGTTTCACTATGGATTTCCCTTCAAACACCTTATTCACATTACATTTAAAAGAGGGGGAATTCACTAGATCCAATCTCTTAGGGTAGAGATTGAATACTAAATTAATTGATAATGGGATAGAAATGATAAGCTAACCCCTCTTTTAGAATGGAAAATGATTGAATAATGTTAAGTGTAAAAGTAGCAAAGAACTAAATATAACTTGAGATAGAAACGTGAGATGAAGCTGTGTACTTGGATCTAATTATAATATGTCGAGACTAAGCTGCCCTGCGAATTTGAGGAAAAGTTGCCAGGACCGTACTGAAAGTTTCCACGGTCCTCCGAAAAATCCGCGAGACGAAAAGGGTTTTTTCGCCTCTGCAAATGGAGTTTGAATCTGCAAACATAGTTGCACACCTACAACCTACACACAGAAAAGAGAGGAAAAGGGGTTGGGATTGGGGGTTTGCCTTCAGGTCAAACCTCAGTTTTGGAATTAACCAAATGATGAAAGAAAGTACTTGCAAGTAAATGTAAATGAAAGACTAAAATGTAAGTCACCTCAAGGGGGGTTGTAGATATAATGTAGATAGATTTTCTTGTCTTGAATTGAATGTTGAAACGGATCTCCTCTTCAATGGTTGAATCCTTGACTTGAATGCAAAACCTAGCCTTGAAGGGAGACTTGAGAATGCTCAATGCTGGAAAGGAATGCTTGAATTCTCTTGAATGCTTGATTGCTTGAACTTATGCCCACTCTTCGCTTATCCAAATTATCACTTATTGAACTTATGCAAATGAGAGGACAAATGTGACTTATATACTCATCAATTAGGGTTAATTGACTGATATTTCATCACAGGTCGACACAGGGAAAGTTTTCCCACTTTATGCAAAGTCCAATGCAAAGATAGGACAGAGGGGGCCCCAAAATAGGGCAAGGACAAGGGTGTCACACCCTTGTCCTAGGAGGATAGGGGCACCATGCCCCTATCCTTCCCTTGTCTCAGGATAGGAAGCAGGTTCATGCAATGCAGAGGGCAGAACAAGACAATTTCTGGGGGTCTCTGATCAGGCTTAGGGATTCAAATCGCCAATGTGAAGACCCTAATGTGGTCACAAATTGAAAGGGTCACAATTTTATGAAACTACAACTATATCTTTACACACTAATAAACTTTGAGTCATTATGGTTTTCAAGCGAAGCCCCGATTAGTGAAAAATCCAAAGTCTTTCTTCAGCGCCACTGTAATCGTCAAACCCAAGTGAGCTTGATTGCTTACAAGCCAAAGGAATTGATGAAATATGAAAGGCTATGGGAACATGTGAGTAACTCCATCGGGGCTATGGACACTCATTTGGCAATGGAGCAATATTTGTGAGATTACAATGATAACCTCATTGGGGCTATAGATGTCTAACTGACAACGAGGCTCTATCCAGGATGCTTATGAAGTTTAGACAAACTACGTAGCTAATCACGATGGAACTTGAAAAGGAATGAATACACTTGCACACACATGGGTAATCAAAGACAAGGTGCCTTGATTCGGTTCAGGATTCTTCTTCCACTTTGAGTACATTTTCTAGTCTCTTGATAAGTTGGGTTGAGTTTCTAGAGGTTCTAAGTGTGGATTGAATCTTTATCTTTGAAATGTTCAAGAACATTTATTCAAGGTGGTGCTAGATGTTGTGACATATTCACACATCGCCCAATTGCAAATAGGGACCCCCACTTTTTCACTTTATAGGTTAGTTTTCTTAGCTTAGCTATTGGTAGTAGTAAGGTATTTTTCTATTAGCCTTTCATTTGAAGAAGTGCACTTTCTTAGGTGGCTAGGAAATGGTAGAGTCATTTCTCCATCCTTAGGTTGGAAAGAGGTCGAGTGATGTCAATTTGAGCATAGTAGGTAAGGAAGGTCAGTTGCAGGTTGAAAGGACAAAATTTGACTAAGTACATGAATATTTCCCTTTCTCATTCATAGGAGAGAATACGTATTCCTTTTCTCATTCACATGAGCGAAGTCATCTTCAAGACATTAGATGAACATGATTTAATGACATTTGCACATGAGGATTAAAAAAACTTAAGAGATAGATTGATGGGATGGAGAGAATGGACAAAAATTTAGCTAAGTGAAATTTTTTCCATTGCTCCCTCCCAGGAGCGAAATACGTCTTCCTTTGTTCCATCCTAGGAGAGAAATATGTCTTCCTTTGCTCCCTTCTAGGAGCGAATAAGTCATCCTTTTCTCCCTCTTAGGAGTGAAATCCTCTTCCATTGCCCTCATCTTGGAGCAATTAAAAATTCTTGAACATATTTGAGGGTGAGGAGCAAGTTTAAGTACCTTCAACATCATTTGATCATGGAAAGAAGAAAATGTATCATAATTTTGACTAAGGAATGAAAAGAAGATGGAAAATTTGAGACTACTTCCATTGCTCCCCTTTTGGAGTGAAATACGTCTTCTTTCACTCCCTTATAGGAGAGAATATGTCTTCATTTGCTCCCTTCTAGGAGCGAATATGTCTTCCATTACTCTCTCATGAGATTGAATTTCCTTCCAAAGCCTCCCTTAATGATAATTTGACATATCTACACACTAGGAGAGCGAAACTACAAGATTTAAGTTGACAAAAAGAGGAGAATTGATGAAATCTACCCAACTGATGAATTTGAGGGTTGCTTCCATTGCTCCCCTCTAGGAGAGAACTTCCTCCATTTGCACTCAAAAGACTGAAATTATTCATTTAGTGTGATAGGGAGTATATTGATTCAATTAATTTTTTTATTTCATCAATATGATTCAAAATGTCTTCTTTTCCAAATCTAGTTGAAGAATCAAAGCTGGGAGTGTGGAAGAACATTCAAGTCTACACCAAGAAAGAACACAACACAAGGCAAGCATGACATTCAAAAGAAGAAGGATTTCACTGGCAAGCACAATGATACCAAGAAAGGTGATTGCACAAGAAGGACTTCAGGGTATTCAAAATAATTCATAGAGAGGTCATACAATCACCTCAAGGTGAGATGGGAAAGCAAGGGAAGGAGGACAAACTTGATCATCATCACACCAAGCTTTGAGCAAGTGAATAATGTTGAGTATCAAGAGATATGACTCAATACTCATTCATGATGATGAATGAGGTTTACATGTGCAAATTGAGGTGTCATCCTAGTCACCATTGCATCAATCAGAAGGTTCCACATCAACATGTCCAGATACAATGTACCTAACTCATCCATGGAGGCACGAACTCTAATGCACCTACCCCCACTATCTATTGGTCAATAGTGAATAGTTGATAGATATTAGATAGCAAGCAGTTAGAATAGATTAGGAGAAGGAGGAATTGTTGTTAAGATTTGTAAATAGAGATACTCTTTTCATTGAAGTTATGGTGAAATGTGTTATTTCAACAAGTCCCATGGTTTCTACTTCTCATTTATTTTCATGTTGATTAGATTGAATGGAGGAAATTTTTGAATGTATTTGTGTGGAATCCATTTAGTCCATACCACTAGCCTCTTGATGATTGTAAGTGTGCCTTGTGTAGTCGATTGGAATGATATTGGCTTAACTTCAAATTGTTATATACACATTGTTTATGCATACGCTTGAATGGTAATCAATGTTTGATGGTAATGATTTTAACATCTTTGAATTGCATTGAGCTTGTGTCAAAATGTTCAGTTTGATGATGTGATCTTACCCAGTAGGATTCCATCAAACCATTCACTCTTCTCTTAAATTCTTAGGAGCAACATAGTCTTCCTAAACCCTATGCCTTTTACTTTTGTTTTTCTCCATGCAAGTAATTATAATCTAAGTTCCAGCAATTCAAGTATTCAATGTAAGTCCCCTTGTGATATTAGCAATCACAATGACCAACTGTTCTTATCCACACGTCGTGACCTGACATATTAGGAACATTGGAGTTGTCTCAAGTGATCCTTATGCAAATATTCAGCATTTGAGAGACTTTGTTTAAGAGAGGATAAGATACGTTTGGGTATTTTATTCTGTGTTTGCATTTGCCTAAAAAACACATCAACAAAACATTGTTTTTTTATTGAATAATAAAAGGAATTCTAATACAATGCTTCTAGAATTGAAATGTTGAGTTACAATTGCATTCTTCTACTTAAAAGAGCTTCAAGAGCCACAATGCAAGCCAAGAGAAAGAAATGAACTCTTGAGAAAAGAAAGAGGAAGAATTCTTTATAGAAGAAGTCTTGAAATAGCTAAGAGGTGAGCCGGAAGATGAACTACTTGTGCCTCTAATAACTCAGCTCAAATTGATTGTCCTTTTCTTCCTTTTTATCCTATCTTGCATGAGGTGGTGGTCTGGGTCGAAACTGATCCAAAATCATGCAAATTATCCCTGAAAAGTGGTCCAAGCAGAAGTTGAATTGCTAGAAAAGTAGTCTGGACTGGTCTAGCGCCCATGTGGGGTCATAAGTGATGTGGAACTATTGTATAGTGTTGCAAAAGTCCCCTTTTTTCAGGCTCTAACTAATCTTGAATTGTAAAGCTCTCCTTATTCCTCTTAGACTAATCCTTGAACCCTTTGCATGATGATGGAAACTCTTACTATGACTTTATCATTTGATCAATCCTTATTTGATGACTAAGAATAATCCCCTAAATGCTCTACTGCTCTGAAATATGCAACAAGATCCATATATCCACTTTCATCTAAACCTCATTACCTTAATATCAATATGTCCTCTGATTTGCCTATTGCCTTTGCTTATGTGGCTTCAAGTCTAAGATTTCTATAGATGCTATCATGCCTTTACATAACAAATTGTCACCATGCTTTAACGTATATTATTGTTATTTTGGTCAAAACTGCATTCACTGTCACTGTTTTGGACTATACACTATCTTTTGAGGCTTATTACCCTCCTTTGACTGACTTATGATAGTGATAGTATTGACCCTAGACTGTGTTTTGTCCATTTTCCTTGACTAGACTCATCAAGATTGTCCTTACATGCTCTATGTACTGTTGTCTTAATGGAAGTGTCTATCCTTTCTTACCATGTCCTCTTTTAGCAATGCCTTTATTATTGTTTTGAGTCTTCACTGTGTATACCATACATTTTTGAGTGTGACCTTTCAAAGGATCTCTGTAACCTATCATTTGGCTTTATGACTACATTTTCCATGAGGCCTTGACTGCATTTTCATTGTATTCTCTGCAAACTTTGATTTGTGCTATTGCTCACAAATTATTTTCTTCTACTGCTTTGTTACTCACTATGATCTTCATTACAATCCTCTAGACTGTCTTTTCATCTACAAATGCTTTCTCGAAAATGAAGATAAGAGCCTTCAAACCATTTCTTGAATATTCTATGGCTATCTTTGTACTTTGAGTGCCATGTATGTTGCACATGCCCTTTGGTTCATAGCTTCATTATATCCTTTATTTCTACTCATATTTGTGCATTTTCATTTTTCTTACTATGATTTGTAGCTGCTATCACCAATAACATTTTTTCACTATTTCCTTTGATCTCATACTGAAATTTGTCTCATACATTGTCCTTAGTCTTGTTTCCATCTTTTGGGGAAGTCTTCACAACATACCACTAAAAGAAGTCTAACTGTAACCAAAAGGTTATTACTTTATTGATCAATTCCATGATGCATCATTCTTGGCATTGTATCTTTAAGTTGTCCCAGTGCATTGTGATCTCTTTCTAGGATTGTGTCTCATGGATATCCTACAAGTTGAGTAGTAGAAATACCATTCTCAAATCTTGAAATATCATGGGAATCTCTAAAATAACCTATTTTGACTATCTTATTCTTGTTGTGGACAGTAAGTACCACTAGCATTGCCCTTTGAATGTGTTGTGTGGCTCCTAGAATATGCTAATGTCTCTGCCAATGCTTACTCTAGACTGTTGTAGCAGTGACCTTCATTGTATGTTATTTCTTGAGTTTCTTCTTTCACTACCAACTTCCCAAAGAATTCAAAAACTGTCTTTAGACTTATCAAAGGTCTCTTTCTCTGTCAAAAGGATTTCAAACAGTCTCTTCATCTGCTGCAACTTTTTTTTATCACAAAGGTTCTCTTAATGCTCGAGGACTATCATTTGTTCAAGGATGTCTAAGTATTTCATAAGCTTTATTGTTTATTTTCTAACCTTTGCTCATTCCAATGAAGGCCTTTGTGTTCTGATAGCAACATCCTCCTTGTCTCCTTGGAAAGGCCTCTATGGGGAGTGATCTGTTCTGTATTGTCTACCCATTGGTTTCCTTACTATTTTGACTGTGTATTGACTGTGGCAGCTTTGTAAAATTTGACAATGTCTTTGTTCCTGGTGGCATAAGAATATTGTGTGTTTTGGAAGAGTCTCCAAACCTCCTCATATCACTGTGTTTACTGCTCCTCTGCTCTGTCTATACATCTTACTTCTTTGACTGACAGAAAAGAGACTGTACAGTGTCTTTTTTGCTGATGAATAGCTTCGGTCGAATCCTCAATAACCAAATTTGCTATCAAATGTGTGAAGGGACTTTGGCCTTACACATTTAATTGTTAGGTCCCAGAGGCAACTAAGAGGGGGGGGGGGTGAATCAGTTGTCTAATAAATACAAACCAAAACTAACTTATCCAAACTTAATGCTTAATTCCGGTAAACCAAACTTTAATGTCGGTAGAAAATTTAACAGTTAATTGCGGTATCGATAAAGTTTAAAGCATGAAACGGAAAGACAAATAACATACACAACACATAACACAGTTATTTGTACGTGGAAACCCTATAAGGGGAAAAACCACGGCGGGAAACCTTACCCACAATCAGATGATACTACTGCAGATAGTATGTGTGTACAATATGGAGTCTGCACATGCAGAAAGACCAGTTGCCTAGAGCTCACTGCTCAATCAAAAAATGCGAGTCACACTGACTACAATTGGATGATTAAATCCAATGATAATGTACTGTTTAGAATAGCATCTTCATATGCTGGATTCAGTACCGGTTTAGCTCTGATATGCCTTATTCAAACCTTCCTTCAATCTTGAATGATGTCTGCATGTATAGCTTTGCTTATATTTGCATATACCTTATTACAATCCTTTTTCACACTTCCACACAATCTCATAAATGAGATCTTACATTTATACCATAACCTAAGACCAAATGAGTAGGTCGGCTCACTAAGAGATATTATAGTAAAATCAATTACAAATGAATCGATATCCAATGCATCATGTCAGCTCAATGCATTTACAATAATAACAAATCATCTTCATGACGTGCCGTGTTGATCTGGAATAGATATGCTTGCCGGTGCATAACCTGGACCTATTTGCTAGTAACAACAAATATGCAAACCCGAATAAACCAATGAACAAACCACCAAAACCAAGTTTTCAAACAATGTCTTTGACATAACCAAGTAATCTCCAAGTCATTCCAAGTGTCGGTGAACAATGTAACCTGCCGGTGAACCAGATACCGGTGACTGTGCATAAGTCACTGATCATGTCAGTGAACATAAACAAAGATCTCCAAGTGTTTCTCAAGTGTTGACAAGTGTTGACATCAATGAAAAAACCATATCAACATATCCAAGATACCAACAATCTCCCCCTTTGGCATTGATGGCAACACAAGATGGAAAAACCATCAAAGTGCCAAAACAGAAATGCCAAAACCAACAATCTCCAAAAGAGATCATCAAAATACAGATACAGAGAGTAACAATATCTCCCCTAATGAATAATCTCTCCCCAAAAAGAAAGTGTTTTTCCATAGATATCTTTCCCCCTTTGACATCAAATGCCAAAGAAATACAAAACCAAACTTATCACAAAATACCAACTTATCAATTTATCCAACTACTCCCCCTGAGAAGTAGCTCTCCACATCAAAGCCGGAAAAAATGATTTCTCTATTAATTCTGTCGGTTGATGACAATCATCAACTGTCTAAATCTCTACCAGTGAGGGTATAACCCCAAGATGCTCTCTGAGATATTCAAAAGTCTCCTTCGGCAAAGGCTTAGTAAAAATATTTGCAATCTATTCTTTAGTATTCACATAAACCAACTTCACTTCTTTTGCTTCAACATTTGAATTTGATAGAAACACATTTAGTCTTTGAGTGAAATACCGGATTCTTTGATATATCAATTGCTTCCATATTATCACAGTAAATAGTTATAAGTTCCTTGCATTTTACATTTATGTCCTTCAACATTTGCTTAATCCATAATACCTGTGTACAATTAGTTGTTGTTGCAACATATTCTGATTCTGTTGTTGATAAAGATGTACAACTTTGTTTCTTGCTCAACCAAGAGATTAATCTACTGCTAAGAAAAAATGCTCCGCCAGTGGTTCTTTTTCTATCATCTACATCTCCTACCCAATTTGCATCTGTGTATGCACATAAACCAAAGTTTTCATCTCTAGGATACCATAATCCAAGATTTGTAGTGCCTTGTAGATACTAGAAAATCCTTTTCACTGTTGATTCATGATTTTCTTTAGGATTACTTTGAAATCTTGAAATAATACATATTGCATTCATAATATCAGGTCTTGTTTGTGTCAAATATAGTAAACCTCCTATCATAGACTTGTACCTTGTCGGATTAACAGGTGTTGATTCATCCTTCAATGATAGTTTATCAGTTGTAGTCATAGGTGTGCTTGCCGGTTTAGAGTTTTCCATGCCAAATTTCTTTAGTAATTCCTTCAAGTACTTAGATTGATTTAAGAATATACATTTATCAGTCTGTGAAATGTGCAATCCTAAAAAGAATTTTATCTCTCCAATCATAGACATTTCAAATTCTTCCTACATCTTTTTAGAAAAGTCTTTACCAATCCATCTTCTCCTCCAAAGATTATATCATCAACAAAAACTTCAATAACCAAGATATCATCATTAGTTACTTTGTAATATAGATTGTTGTTAGCATTACCTTTAGTGAAACCAATCTTCAAAAGATATTTGTCCAATCTAGCATACCAAGCTCTAGGAGCTTGCTTTAGTCCATACAAAGCTTTCCTTAACCTACAAACCATATCTTTGTCATCTGTCAAAGAAAATCCATCAGGTTGTTCAATGTAAACTTCTTCTTCAATATCACCATTCAAAAATGCACATTTAACGTCCATTTGATATACTTTATAGTTCTTGTGTGTTGCAAAAGCTAAGAATAATTTGGCTGCCTCAATTCTAGCTATTGGTGCAAAGGTTTCATTATAATCAATTCCTTCTTTCTGTGAATATCCCTTACACACTAATCTTGCTTTATTTCTGATTACCTTACCATCTTCATTAAGTTTATTTCTGAATACCCATTTAGTTTCAATTACATTTTTGTCTTTAGGCCGGGAAACTAATGTCCATGTGTTATTCTTTTCAATTTGTTCCAATTCATCTTCCATAGCTTTAATCCAGTGTTTATCTTCACATGCCTCATTAAATGATGTTGGTTCAATTTGAGAAATAAGACATACCTTTTCATTTTCTAGTCTTCCTTGAGTCATAACTCCTTGACACTTGTTCCCAATTATCTGATTTTCAGAGTGATTCGATCTTACATACCAGGGTGTTTTTACTTGTTGTTGTTCCTCAGTCACTGTTGAATCCTCAGATGATGTTGGTGTGACTGGATCAACATTCTGTACAGGTGTACTCATTGTAGGTTCATTTGATATTATCTCTATTGTCGGTTCAGAGTCCATAGACCTTCTAAACTATTCATCAATCTTCACATTTGCACTCAACAATTTTTTGCAATCTCTTATTAAAACATCTATATGCCTTGCTCTTAGATGAATAGCCAAGAAATATTCTTTCATCACTTCTAGGATCAAATTTGTCAATATACTCATCTCTTCTAATATAACATTTACTTCCAAATATTCTGAAATATTTAAGAGTAGGAGTATTACCAAACCATAGTTCATGAGGGGTCTTATCGGTTTCACCTTTGATGTGAGCTCTGTTGAATGTGTAAAATGCTATATTCACTGCTTCTCTCCAATATACATGAGGTAGGTTTGCTTTTGATATCAGGCTTCTAGCTGCATCCAAAATAGTTTTGTTCTTTCTTTCCACAACTCCATTATGTTGGGATGTCTGGGGTGTTGATCCCATTCACTTTACAGAATGTATTAAATTTCTTAGATGTGAATTCACCTCCTTGATCTGATCTCAAACATTTGATTTTCTTACCGGTATCATTCTCTACCATCATCTTTAATAGTTTGAATTTCCCAAAATCTTCTAATTTCTCCCTGAGAAAAGTAACCCAACACATTCGAGAATAGTCATCAACATAAAATATCTATCTCCTTGTAAACTTCTAGTTCTTGCTGAACCACATAAATCAGTGTGAATTAAGTCAAAAAAATTATTGGATTTCTCTGGAATACTCTTAAAGGTTGCTCTAACTTGTTTTCCAAATTGACATTCCTTACATACCGGATTGTGAGGTTTAACAATCTTAGGTAAGTCCCTTACTGCTTTAGTTGTACTGATTTTCACAATGCAATCAAAATTTACATGACACAGTCTCTTATGCCATAACCAACTTTCATCAATATGTGCAATCAAGCATGCTTTCTCATAGTTATTCAAATGAAAGATATTACCTCTAGTCTAATTACCAGTTGCAATTTCCAAACCAGTTCTGTTCATGATTTTGCATTTACCATTCTTGAATTGTAACTGAAAACCTTTTTCAACTAATTGACCAACACTCAAAAGATTGTGCTTCAAACCTTCAACATAGTAAACATTATCAGTATTGTGCTTACCATCAAAAGATATAGTCCCTTTTCCTTTGATCAAACAAGCTTTTTCATCTCCAAATCTTACTAGACCTCCATTGTATTCCTAAAAGGTTAAGAATTTTCTCTTATCACCAGTCATATGATGTGAACATCCCGAATCAATGATCCATTCATCCTTATCTTCAATTTTAGCTGTCAGGGCCTGCTCTATTGATTGAATAGTAGGTGCTAGTTGATCTTCTGTTATAGCAACAAAAGCCTATCCTTTGTCTGACGATTCCTCATCAGAATCATCAGTAACTCTTTCATTAGCATAGTAACAAGATTTGTCTCTATTCTTCTTAAATCTGTATCTCTGATATTCAGGGTTAGGCTTATATGTTCTTTTAGCTTCTTCTTTCAATCTTGCATGTCTATCAGGACACCTAGATGCCATGTGACCAATCTTATTGCAGTTAAAACATTTAAAGGGTGCTTTACCTTCATACTTACTTCCAACTGGACCTTTAGGCATTTTCCTTGCAAATGGTGCTTCAAGTTCTTCCACTTATTCATTCTCTCGCCTGCTTTCTTCAAGTTTTTTTGCATAAAAGGCTTTCCAATTAGATTTATCAAATGATGATGATGATGCTATAGATGATGTTGATGCCTTGAAAGCTAAATCTGTCTTTATAGAAGCAACAGGACCAAATTCCTCAAGTTCAAAAGCTGATAGTTTTCCAACCAAAGTGTCTCTAGATACTAATGTATTAGGCATTGTTCTCAATTCATTTATAGCAGTAACTTTCATTTTGTATGCCGATGGCAATGCTCTTAAAACTTTAGAAACAATTTCATCTTCACTTAACGTTCCTCCACAACATTGTATACCCAAAACAATTTCATTTACTCTTTCCATAAAAGCAGAAATTTTTTCATCCTCTTCCATTTTCAGATTTTCATACCTGACCCGAAAGCATTCAAGTTTTGCAATTTTGATTGTGGAATCTCCTTCATTCAATGTTTCTAATTTATCCCAAATAGCTTTAGCAGTAGATCTATCTGATAATCCCATGATTTGCTGATATGATAGTGCGCTCAGAAGTGCTTCTCTAGCTTTGCAATCATTTTCCTCATCTTTAGCCAAGGTTGGTGGAATAGGTTGACCTTGAGTAGGAGCAACATAGTCATTCTTTGTAACATCCCATATGTCCTTCCCAATGCAATTCAGATGTGTTTCCATCCTGATCTTCCATATGCCATAGTTAGTTCCATCAAGTTTCACACTATCCTTCTTAAAATAGTTAGAAGACATTGGATCTCCTCAAGCTGTTAAACTTCTGCAAAAAGAGGAATATGCTCTAATACCAATTGTTAGGTCCTGGAGGCAACTGAGAGGGGGAGGTGAATCAGCTGTCTAATAAATACAAACCAAAACTAACTTATCCAAACTTAATGCTTAATGTCGGTAAACCAAACTTTAATGCCGATAGATAATTTAACATAAAATTGTAGTACTGGTAAAGTTTAAAGCATGAAACAGAAAGACAAATAACATACACAACACATAACATAGTTATTTGTACGTGGAAACCCTATAAGGGGAAAAACCATGGTGGAAAACCTTACCCACAATCAGATGATACTACTACAGATAGTATGTGTGTACAATATGGAGTCTGCACATGCAGAAAGGCCAACTGCCTAGAGCTCACTACTCAATCACAAAATGGAAGTCATACTAACTACAATTGGATGATTAAATCCAATGATAATGTACTGCTTAGAATAACATCTTCATATGTTGGATTTAGTACCGGTTTAGCTCTAATATGCCTTTTTCAAACCTTCCTTCAATCTTGAATGATGTTTGCGTGTATAGCTCTGCTTATATTCGCATATACCTTATTGCAATCCTTTTTCACACTTCCACACAATCTCATAAATGAGATCTTACATTTATACCATAACCTAAGACCAAATGAGTAGGTCAGCTCACTAAGAGATATTACAATAAAATCAATTACAAATGAATCAATATTCGATGCATCATGTTGGCTCAATGCATTTACGATAATAACAAATCATCTTCATAATGTGTCATGTTGATCTGGAATAGATATGTTTGTCGGTACATAACTTGGACCTTTTTGCTGGTAACAACAAATATGCAAACCCGAATAAACCAATGAACAAATCACCAAAACCAAGTGTTCAAACAATGTCTTTGACATAACCAAGCAATCTCCAAGTCATTCCAAGTGTCGGTGAACAATGTAACCTACCGGTGAACCAGATACCGGTGACTGTGCATAAGTCACTGATCATGCCGGTGAACATAAACAAAGATCTCCAAGTGTTTCTCAAGTGTTGACATCAATGAAAAATATCAACATATCCAAGATACCAAAATTAATATCCGACTTTTATATACATTTTTGAGTTTTGTATTTAATGGAACGGTTTGCTTAAATAATCTGCCACCTTCAAAAGATGTGTTCTTTATATCATGTCCAATATGAACCAAGAGACGTGATGATTTGCAAAGAGGCTAACTATTGGAAAATCGCATTGCTTGGATGCACACCCAGTTCGATATAAAGTTTGGATCATTTCTCATGTCCAAGGTGATACGGTGAAGAAGACAATCACGTCAGATCACAGCAGGTTCGATATATTCTATAGCAGATCAAGTTGACTTCTATAGCAGCCCGATTCATTCCTCCAGTAGATCGACTTATAGTAGATTGATAGTTATCTGTGTGATAGTTAATGTAGTTCATAATTCTACAGCAAATTGTATTGCTTATTACAGTCTATGGTGAATCCATTTTAGTCATATTGCTTCAAAGTGTAAAGCAATTCATTGTAAAGACAAATGTCATATTATTGAAAGTAATTGAGATACTTTGTTGCTGGGTTTTTCTACCTTCAAGTGGAAGGTTTTCCTAGGATAATAACTGTGCAATTGTGTGAATTATAATTTATCTAATTTGATCACTATAACTTAACATGGTATCAGAGCCACAGTGAAAGAATATTGTGATCGAACTCTAAATAACTTCTAAGTATTCTCTCCTCTCTCTCCCCGTCGTGCAGTATCTCTAAGTCTCGAAAATGGTGAACGGTTTTAAAGTCGAAGATAGACTTGTAGGCATATCTAACTTCACCTCAGGGAAGTTTAGAGTGCTCATTGCACTTGAAGAGAATGATCTTCATTTCATTGAGGAAAAGGATTTATCCGAACCTGAAGATCAAGAGGAGAAACTACAATTCAAGAAAAATGCCATCAAAGCAAAGAAGATATTAATCGACTCTATGAGGGATCACTTGGTACCTCTCATCTCCAAGATGACAACTGTAAGAGATATGTTCAAGATCTTGGAAGGTTTATATGAGATTAACAACGTAAATAGGGCTCTTGCCTTAAGACATCAACTCCACCAAGTGAAGATGGCAAAAGGAGATTCAGTCATCACCTACTTCATGAAAATTTCAGAATTGAGAGATCAACTATACACAATTGGGGATCAAGTGATAGATAAAAACCTTGTTATAGTAGCCTTGAATGGTCTGCCTCATTCATGGGAGCCATTTATCCAAAGCATAAGTGGAAGGTCCAAATTACCTAAGTTTGATCAACTCTGTGTAGATTGTATTCAAGAAGAATCAAGATTGACTGCTAGAGGAATTGTCGAGAGTTCTCAAAATGAAGATACACATGTTCTTGCCACTCAATCTACCAAGAAACAAAAAGTATTGGAAGAAGGGCAGCTTCAAAAAGAATAGAGATTTCAAATCAGATTTTGCACCTGATTCTAGGAAGGGGAAGAAAGATCTCTCTCGCATCCAGTGTTTTAGATGTGACAAGTTTGGTCATTTTGCAAAGGATTGTTTGACAAGACCTACCATCAAGGAGCAAACATCAATGAAGTCTCATCTCAGAAGGAGGTTGAAGATAACTCCAATGGTTTTTTTTTCATATCAGCATTATAAAGCAATGTTCCTACAGATAGTGATACATGGTTAATTGATAGTGGAGCCTCTCAACATATCACCGGTCATTGGGAGCACCTTTTTGATGTAGTGGAGAAAAAGTCACATCTCCAAGTCATTATTGGGGATGATGCTCGCTATGTTGTAGGAGGAGTTGGTGCTACATCTCTAAAACTTGAATATGGATTTTCTCTACACCTAAGTGACATATTGTTCGTACCAGGGATCAAAAGGAACCTTGTGTCTATTTCAACCTTGGAGGATAAGGGCTATCAAATTGCATTTTCTGAAGGAAGAGTTCTTGTTTGGCCTAAGAACTCCAACATCAAAACTACTCGTGCGATCGGAAATCGCCATGAGAGTTTATACAAACTCTCCACTCTCCCAGTTCAAGCTCTCATTCATGATTCCTCCAATTCTAGCAAACTCTAGCACAAAAGACTTGGACATCTTCACTTCAGGGCACTTCCATCCTTAGAAAAGATGGTAAAAGGTATTCCTAAACTTATTCATGTAGATGATGGTACTTGTAAAGGTTGTGGTATGGGTAAAAAATGTTAAAAGTCCTTTTCATAGCAGTGAAAGTAGGTCTAAAGAAATACTAGATCTTGTACATTCAGATTTATGTGGTCCAATGTCAATTCCATCCCTAAGTGGATGTTTGTATTATGTAACTTTTATAGATGACTACTCTAGGAAGACTTGGATTTATTTCTTAAGGTCTAAAGAGTCTGATGAAGTCCTAGGTAGGTTTAAAGAGTTTAAAGCTCTTGTAGAAAATATATCTAGAAAGAAAATTAAAACCTTAAGGTCTGATAATGGAGGTGAATGCACCTCGGGTAGCTTCCGTGATTTATGTATTGAGGCAGGAATCAAGAGGGAGTTATGTGTCCCTTACAACCCTCAACAAATGGGGTTGTTGAAAGGAAGAACAAATCTATAGTTGAAGCTACAAAAGCTATGATTCATGATCAAGACCTTCATATTTTTCTATGGACAGAAGCCTCTAGAACAACGGTGTATGTTTAGAATAGATGTCATCATCGGATATTACAAAATATGACTCTTGAAGAAGCCTTCTTAGGTATCAAACATGATATCAGCCACCTGAGAATATTTGGTTGTCCTGTGTATGTTCATATTCCCAAGGACAAGAGAACCAAGTTGGAGCCTTCTGGCAAGAGAGGAATATTTGTGGGCTACAATGAAACCTCCAAAGCCTACCACATTTACATTCCTGGTCAGAAGCAAATAGAAGTTAGCAGGGACGTCACATTTGAAGAAGATGTTGCATTCAGGAAATCAAAGGGCTCATGCATGGAGATAGATGATGAGACTCCTCAAGACATGGATGTTGATCATGTTCCTGAGATTCAGAGGGAGACTACAGAACCTGATGTGTAATGACCCAATTGAACCTTTGGATCCCACTGATGGGCCTAGAGATATTGTTGTGTCTCGAAAGAGACTTCTTTGGGCACGAAACACTATGCAGGAAGCAAGACAGTTTGCTGCTCCTAGAGGAACATTCAGAGAAAGCAAAAGACGACGAAGATTTTTTGGTTATGTTGCATTAATGTGTAATCTTATTGAGTTTGAACCTTCTAGTGTAGAGGAAGTTGCAAAACAACAAGTTTGGAAACATGCAATGGATGAGGAGTATCAATCCATTCTCAAGAACAATGTGTGGGATATTGTGCCTAGACCAAAAGGAAAGTTTGTTGTATCTTCCAAGTGATTGTACAAGATAAAACATGCAGCTGATGGCAGCATTGAAAAATACAAGGCTAGATTTGTGGCTCATGGCTTCTCTCAACAAGAGGGAATAGACTACGAAGAAACATTCGCTCTTGTTGCTCGCTATACTTCCATTAGAACCATCATTGCTATTGCAACAACTAAGGGATGGAAGTTGCATCAGATAGATGTGAAGCTTGCCTTTCTCAATGGTGTGATTGAAGAAGAAGTCTACATCGAGCAACCTGAGGGGTTCGTGATTCATGGGAAAGAGTCTCATGTGTGTAAATTGAAGAAAGCCCTATATGGTCTTAAGCAGGCTCCTCGGGCTTGGTATGAAAGAATTGACATATACTTAGTGGGCTTGGGTTTCTGCAAGAATGATGTTGATCCAAACCTTTACTTCAAGGTATTCAATGGTGATATGTTGATCTTGGTACTATATGTTGATGACCTATTTGTTACCGGAGAAGATCATCTCATTGATAGATGTAAGAAGGAGTTGACTTCCAAATTTGAGATGAAGGACTTAGGACTTATGCACTTCTTTCTAGGGTTGGAGGTGTGGTAGAGGCCCAATGGGATTATCCTAAGTCAAGGAAAATACACCATCGATATCTTGAAGAGATTTGGAATGACAGGTTGCAAACCTATGTCCACACCAATGAAAACTAACTTGAAGAAACTAAAGGAAGCTGCAGCTAGTTCAGATCTTGTGGACTCTACTATGTACAGGGAATTGATTGGGTCCCTGATGTATCTAGTTAACACTAGACCAGATATTTGTTATGCAGTAAGTGCACTCAACCAGTTCATCAGTGAACCTAGACATATACATCTAATTGAAGTCAAACATATCTTGAGATACTTGTGTGGTACAGTTGGATATGGCTTGAAATACTCTTCCAGTGTGGACCTGATTCTTGAAGGATACTCTGATTCTGATTAAGCGGGGAGTGTTACTAATCAAAAGAGCACTTTTGGTTGTTGCTTTAGCTTGGGATCTGCTATGATTTCCTAGTGTAGCAGGAAGCAGTCTTTAGTAGCTCTGAGCATTGCAGAGGCATAATACATTGCAACATGTGTAGCAACTCGCGAAATAGTGTGGCTTCGTAAGCTCCTTGCAGGATAGTTTGGTCAATCATTGGAGCCTACCACCATACATTGTGATAACCAAAGTTGTGTAAAGCTTTTAGTCAATCTAGTATTTCATGACAAAACCAAGCATGTAGAGATTCAGTACCACTATATCAGAGATATGGTACAAAGGAATGTTGTTCAGTTGAGATACATTTGTACTGAGGAACAGATGACTAACATTTTCACCAAGCCTCTTGCGAAAGTGAAATTTGTGTATTTTTGAGACAAGCTTGGAATTGTGAAAAATGAAGCTCTTGCTAAGAGGGAGTCTCAGCATCAGTAATTACTTGATATGTATTGTTATGCATTCTTCTCTGTGAGAGAAGTTTGAGGAATCAGCCCTTGTTGTCCATTGTTCTCTGCGAGAGAAGTTTGAGGTATCAGCCCTTATAGTGCATTCTTCTCTGTGAGAGAAGTTTGAGGTTCCAACCCTTGTTCCACCCTCTGCGAGTTGGTATGGTGGATTCACCCTCTACGAGTAGGTATGGTGATTGTCATGTGAGAGACTTCATGACTTAGCATTTGTGTACACTCACTCTCTGGGAATGGCCACGACTATGTAACTCAGATGTCGAAAAGGATTCCTCCCTAGCTAAGAGGGAGTGTTGATGAATAGCTTTGGTTGAATCCTCAATAACCGAATTTGCTATCAAATGTGTGAAGGGCCTTAGCTAGGGAGTGTTGATGAATAGCTTTGGTTGAATCCTCAATAACCGAATTTGCTATCAAATGTGTGAAGGGCCTTTGGCCTTGCACATTTAATATCCGACTTTTATATATATTTTCGAGTTTCATATTCAATGAAACGGTTTGCTTAAATAATTCGCCACCTTCAAAAGACGTGTTCTTTATATCATGTCCGATATGAACCAAGAGACGTGATGATTTGCAACGACTGCTTCCTAGGAAATCATAGCAGATATAAAGTTTGGATCATTTCTCATGTCCAAGGTGATACAGTGAAGAAGACAATCACATCAGATCACAGCAGGTTTGATATATTCTATAGCAGATCGACTTGACTTCTATAACAGTCCGATTCATTCCTCCAGCAGATCGACTCACAACAGATCGATAGTTATCTGTGTGATAGTTACTGCAGTTCATAATTCTACAGCAGATTGTATTGCTTATTGCAGTCTATGGTGAATCCATTTTAGTCATATTGCTTCAAAGTGTAAAGCAATTCATTGTAAAGACAGATGCCATATTATTGAAAGTAATTGAGATACTTTGTTGCTGGGTTTTTCTACCTTCATGTGGAAGGTTTTACCAGGATAATCATTGTGCAATTGTGTGAATTATAATTTATCTAATCTAGTCACTATAACTTAACATTTTTACTGTGAATCTTTTTGATGTATGATCTCAACACTTTTAACTCTGCTATAAAGCTGCTTATGAACTGTCAAACAATACATTATTTTGATTTATCTTTAATGCTTTTATGATTGTGTGATGGTGGTCCCCTTTATCACACAAAAGAATTTATCGTTTTGTTGCTGTCCATAAAGTTTTATCACTGCTTTGATACTGTTCTTTCTTTGTATTTCCTCTTTTAACAGTCAATTACACAGTGAAAGAGAATTAAACACACCATAATGAATGATAAACAGCAAGCTCAAAGGTAAAAAGGTTTTTGCATTGAAGAACACATTGGAAACTCAAAAGAAACACATTAACAAAACCCTCTCCTTAAAAGACTTTAAAAACCACAAAAACCCTTCTCTTCTATGCAATATGAGCTTCTTTTTTTTTATCTCCACTTTGGGGTAGAGCTTTGCTGTTTTGTAACTATATGGTCTATGCTTGCAAATAATGTCTCCGTCTCCAACTAATTCATGTTCATCTTTAGGGCTTTCTTGTGTCCTCCTTTCTCATGAGCAGTCATTATACTGTGCCTTTGAATATCTGTCCTTTGTTTGAGTAGTATCATTTATCAGTTAGATCTGCACAATATAAGACTGTCTACTCTTTCAATGTCATTGGGTTTTGTGTGAGCCCAAACCCTTTGCTTTTCGCTCTGTTTTCCTGAAAGTCTGCTATTGTATCTTATTGTCTTTGATCATAGATCTTGAATAAACAAACAATGGTTGTCCCTTTTGTGGGTATATCACTGCTTTGACAGAGGGCTTACACAGGGTTTCATGAAGGCTTTCAAGGTTATGACTCTGTTTTATCACAAGGCAATCATATTGCTACTTTCCTTGTTCTTACTGTGATTTTTAACTGAGAAAAACCATTTAGGAACCAAATGCACGAGGCTTTGCTTCTTCATGGAAAACAATGGACAAAGAAAAGGGGACAAAGCTGACCTGTTTGGAAAGATATACACACATGGAGTTTGCCTAAGTTTTGCATGGGCTGCTTTTGAGTAACATGGAAACTTCTTCACGTGCATCTCTCTATCATAAAGCAGTCTTCACGTTTTTCTCTATCATCTGAAGCATGCCTCACATTCCAAACTCTTGAAACAACCACTTTGACTGCTCCTCCTCTTGATGACCTGCTTCTTTTACGCCTCCTTGACATGATTTGAGCTTTACTGAGCTCATTGCTATGTAATAGGAGCATGGAGAGCCTTGCATGTAGCTTTTCTCTGCAGAAAGCTTCATCTAGACCGTGAAAGACCAGATTGCAAAGCAAACTGGAAGTGTAAGCCATAAAAACCCTAAGGTGCCACGTGAACACTACAACTTTATACACATAATTCCCTCCAAATGCAATAAATAACCTTCCTTTAACTTAATGCTACGTGGAAAGAAGGATTTTTCTCTTTTGAAAAGTTTGATCCACTCAAAGTGAGACTGAATGCTCTAACATTTTTCCCCATCAAAAACCAAAGTATTTTATTAAAATTCTTTTTGGCTCTCTTGTATTCAAAAAACCCCTTTAAAACGTGTGACTAATAATACCAAGGACTTATTTTTGACTTGAAGGGGCAAAAATAGGTAACAGAAATCAGGCATCAAAACCTAAAAATAAGGTGTATTCTTTAATGACATCAATGGGGTATAAGAGAAACATATTTGCAGATGCTAAGATAATGGCAATAAATATATATGACCGAAAAAGAAAGTCAGTTTGCCCAAAAAATTATAAATTTTATTTGAAAGATTTGAATTTCACTTTACACATCCCTGGCAGGGAACTTGGGTCATGTAATTAATTCAGCTACTGTAGATTATCACTAATCTTATTTATTACATGCATTAGTATTCCAAGCTGCTAATTGTTTTTACTAGTCAAATTGGCATTAATATTTATACATGAATATTAAGTTTTAACATCTAGTAAAACGAGGAGTATTTATTGAAGGTTAAGACCTTTTATGCTTGCTATCAGAAATAAATGAAAATGTTTTGAAGTGCAGGTTCTCTCTAATATTATGCGAAATAACAAAACTCATATATATAATTCCTGGGAAGGCTATATACATCTAATGAATACACAAAAGTGCTAGTACTAGAGTAGCACCAAGCAAGTGCAAGTCCGAAAGGAGACTTATATGCACCCAATGTGCAAGTACAAAGAGGAAACAAAATTCAATACATCACAACTCACAAGTCATGAGATAATTCATCTGACTTCACAACCACCAACTAGCAAGAATTGAACTCTAGAACACTCAGCCAGCCAGTTCACCTTGTCATTGAACCACATGGTAATGTGTACAATATACACTCTTGAATCCTCAAATCTCAAACTCCAAAATGCTGATTTACTCATACCCAACCCACATATGGACTTGCTTTCACAGTCTTGATCTCGATAGCTGCACGTTGTTTATTTAGATCTTCTGGAGAACACCCATTTTATTTTAATATAATGCCATAAAATAACATCATATGAAAATCCTTAACAAGTTAATTCTTGAAAACGAGGATGGGTACAGATTGGCCAAAATGTGCCATTTGAAAAATAATGCCAGGTATCCTATGGAATTATCAAGAACCCACACGACAGATAAAAAATAATAGAAATTCAATATACTTGTGTTCAGTTTAAGATTTGGTTGATTGAATATTAAGCAATGACTATTTCATTCTTCCATTTGTTACATAACTGTGGTACATTACTGTATAACTGAACCAATCAAGCAACGCAATCTGGAATCATCTATAAAAATTGGTGAAATCGTTTCGATACATCCAGTTCTGGATCGAATTGGCAACTTCTTTCTCTATCAATCACTTTTCTTTTCATCTTGAATGTCATAATTTTTAACTTGGCACTGAAAAAGAGGACAAAATTTATGATTTGCCAAAATCAATCCCAAGACACATGTATTTGCTGCCAAAAAAATAATGCTTGCCAACCACAATTGTACAAACACATTTCTGCATTTGAACTCCAGTAGATATGCCCAGCCCAACCAGTGAACCTGAGCCACAATCCATAATCCAATGCATATCAAGCCCTTCCACCGCAAACGAAGCTTTGTCCATGGCAATATCAGTGGCAAAAGACAGAAAAACCAAACAAAATACTGAGCTGTGATAACCTGACATGAATCAATCAACTTGTGAGAACTAGATCTAGTTGAAAAATGAGAAGGATGGAAGTGAGGAGAAACAAGTAGAGAGCTACCATAGATTGAATTGTCATGTTACTGATTGATTTATAATATTGAAACAGAGAAACCAGGGAAGCATAACCAATACATGGCAACAAATTCCATTGACATGTACAAGAGATGAAAAGAAGATGCAAATATACCTTATTGAATGCAACAAATGCAACCGTCTGCACAAAAAGACAGAATGGAAGATCCTTAGCAAAGAAAAGAACAAGTACAAGTTGTACTGTGAATTGTGGAAGAAATGTCATAAGCCTTTCTGCCAATGTAAACTCATGTTCATGATTAAGATATATCTGATAGAAATAGATGGAAAAGTTATGTCTTGGATCAGTCCGTGTGAGGTGGTATAACAGAGCTTCATCCAAGAACTTTTGTCCATATAAATGAAAAAAAATGCCAGTCAGCACAAAGAAGAACCCTCCAGAGATCAGTCCAAATAGTATCTGTCGTTTGTTCAGGAACTTTTTCAACACAAGCCATAAGTTAACCTTAAATATGGCTTTCAAGTGGAAAACAAATGGTTCTGTACCAGATGATCTGGGTTGTTTATTATTAAAAGAAGTAAGACGAGGTCTCTTCCTTAAGTCAAAATTTTCATTGTCAAGAATAATAAGAATGGGCAGAACATATATAATTGGGTAGATTCTGAAATGAACCACTAGTCCATACCATAATGCTGCTTCCACAACATGACCTGCACCAAATAACCACCAGTACAAAAAATAAGCTTTCTGGGCCTCTGCTCCTCAATCATTCATCACTAGCCACCTACTTCAAAGGCAATGAAAAAACTCAAATATGAAGAGGTCACCTCTCATTAGACATATCAGAATCCATAAAATGATTGCACACACGACAGGTTCACAGTTTCCCCTTGTGCCAATGGTGAATGTGAATGGATTGAAAAGCCATGCTGCCACACAAAGTGTACATTGTTTTTCTGGTACTTCACGTAGCCGCAGAATATAATAGATGAGATGGCCCACATACAAATCTGCATTAACTCTTCAACAACACGCTCTATGTAAGTTGATCCAAAGAATTATTTCTGCAGAATCCATTTACAAGAGGAAAATACATTCTATGCATTAAGATCCATGTGAAAAAAACATTTACCCTCCTCAAAATTATACAATGTATCGTACAAGACATTTGCCAAAAAGATCAGCACGAAACACAGACAGTATGAATACATCCAACCATAGGCAGTAATGGTGGTGTCCCCATCAGATACAATATAAATGTTCAACAAGAGGAGTTCAAAGTTCAAATACCGAGGATTGGAATATTCTGTAAATTGAAATGATTTGTTGATGCCAAAAAGGATACCCGTATGGAAATCCAAGCTCGACAATAAGAAGATAGTATTGTCGTACGAATAGTGTGAGATCTGAGGCATGGAACATGATAATATGAGTTGCCAAAATTTAGTGAATTGGAGGATGTCTCCCTATTTAAAAGCAGAACATAAGGATGGCAATGAAGCAGAAGGGATGAAGCTATGAAGATAAATTTTGGATCCACACGGAATCTTGGTCAAGATCAGAACTAGTAAACAACTTAGAAAAGTAGCAAACAATATAAATTTTCCCAGTTTACTGATTTCATATTGGCACAAGGAAGAAGAGTGTACTGTAAAGGAAAAATTAGGACTAAGCTTGACATGGTGTTATTGGCCATGTCCTATTGATGCAACCAAAAGTGAAAGCTGCAGAGCAATGAGGTGGTGATCAAAAGAATAGCTCCCAAGTGTAACCTGCCATAGAATAATTGTAGTCTCCAAAACAACATATTCACTATGGGTCATGTAGCTAACTATCTAAGGAGCACATGATGCTTTGTCATTATGTTTAGAAAGGAAAGGATCCTATAATGATTGTAGCAAAGGAGAATCATCAATTTCCTTATAAAATATAGAAAGTGAAGATATGCAAATGGTTCTATAGACAGACCAAGTTGCTAGGCTGAATCATTGTGCAGGTATCATATGGTTATGTCTGCTGTTCAACTGAGAGCTGAAATGTGCTCATCATCTACATCATAAGTTGGAGTTAAAATGCATTCTATAAATTTCTATCATTGGCTTTGGTGATGAGCTTCTTGGACAAACAACTACAAAAATTGGAATTTTGGTTGATGTTTCAAGAACTTGTTGGGAAATTCATTGAACAGAAACAAAAGGGTACTAAACAAACAATAACTAGCAGACATTGCAAGAACATATCAGTGAGAGGAAGGTTTATCGGTTCAAGATGACTCAAAACAAGATCTAATACTAAATAAGTTACTAATGTGTTGGTGTAATATTTATCTCACCTTGAATATTTACTATCCAAAGTGTGATATAGTACCTTTTTGATAAGTTTATTTAGGATATTAGGAACAATAATTTTTTCTCATCTAAGTAGGCTAAGACGTGTTCACCTTTATTTCAGGTACACAAGTACCACCATTACCTCATCAGCTCTTGATCGATGGTAGTTGGATGCCACCTATATTTAGTCAAGGCCACCTTTGTCTAAGTTATACTGAGTTAACTCAACTCCTGATTGGGAGTGATTGGGAGTTTTAACTCATACCTCTTGGGCATACCATCTCCTTAAGTCATGCATCCAAGAGGCCTATGCATTTGTATGTTACTTTTTGTAACACGGCTCCACTATATTGAATTTAGAATAGCATCACTCTTCAATCTAGTTTTGTCATTATCTTATTGGCATTAGGTCCTAGGTAGAATTATTGTTTATGCAAAAAAATTTCATGGACCGTATATGTCCAAACAAAAACTAGGAAACTTGAAATCAGAGAGGGAATAAACAATTTGATAGCAAAAATCTGCAATCGGAGAACTGACCACAAGCAATTTGAGGTTTCAGAAACACATTAATGTATTCAACACAGAGTCTAAATCAGCTAGAACCCAAGATGACAGAAAGAATGTCAAAACCTTAGCATGGAACAAATGAATGGTGGTCTTAAGATCCGAGATCTGAATTAGGAAGGCCTCTATTGATAAATCTAAAATCTGATAAAAAGCCGCATTAATCTGTAATCTGGCTGTAGTAAGAGGACACAAACTGGGGAACAATACATAATGCTGAGCAAAATTCTGAAACTTCAGAAATCAGTAAGCAAAGAATCAGCAACGGACAAAAGAAATTAACAATGCTTTGCAACAAAAACAACTTCATCAAGACATGCAGATCAAGTAGTAGAGGTAGAGATGTGTTAGATATGCTATAAGTAAATCAAAGGCTTGAAAGAAGATGCATGATTGAAAGACTTCAGAAGGTTGAGAGCATTACAATAATCTGGTAGAAGGAAAAAATATAACAGAGAAAAATAAATATTTTACAGCATTCCCTTCATCTGTAGCTGATAAGAGTGCAATCAAATGCCACAGGAACTCCTCTAGGATAGACCAAGAATGACCAAAATTCTGAAAAGCAGCTCACAATTAGAATATGACCAAAATTCTGAAAAGCAGCTCACAATTAGAATGAATCAGGAAAATCTAACCAAACTTGATGAATGACCAAGGTGGTCAAACCAGAAGAAGCACCAAAAAGTTTTTCTGGACAAAACGGACAGTAAAATGGAATCTGAACTTTAAAAAGGGTAACAGCTCATGGAACAAGTCTACGGTGCATGATGAATCAGACATTAGAGCAAAGCCTAGAATATTGGGTGTTATTTATCTATCTACCCACATGCATATGAAATTGACAGATAAATATCTATAGTTAAGTTAGTATGTATATTGGGTGTCCTCGTTAACATGTCATTTATATTAGTTAAGGGGCGCCAAAGCTATCTTTCTCTTTACCTTATGAAATAGGACACTGAAAGGAAAAGTGTACAGTTTTATATATTCCTTCTGTAGTGGTTCCTCAACTTGCTTCCATACTTTTCTGAAAGACTTCACTGTGTGTTGGCCAACTGTTTGGTTTCAGTTCTAATTGATGATCTGAATTTGCATGCCAAAGCTGCTTCAATCTCTTAAAGCAAGGAAGAGAGCAGAATCCAGATATCTGCTATCCAATTCAATAGAAAGGAGGTTAGGCAACACAAAGCCAAGCTTATGGATAATTCTGTCTCTTTGATAAAAATTTGGTGATCATTGATCCAGGTGCCAGCTCAAACGGTCAAACCACAAATCTGCCCAGTGTGTCTTGGTCCCAACTATACCTTCTTCCATGCAAGCTGTTACTTATTTTTCGCTTTCAGGCTAAAAATAGCCTCACACAAGATCAATCACTAGGTTCAATATGTTGAGGATTTAAAGTTTGCCAATGTCCCTTTCAAGGTTTTAGCACTTAATGGGTGTTAAATGTCAGAATTTTATTATCCATAGCCAAAAAATCTTCTTACTTGGTCAAACATGTTGTACCCTTCATAATGGCAGTCAAAGGTGCAAAAAAATGTATTAATTTTTTATATCTGCATTAGAATCTTGGGAGGATGAGATTTGATGGCAAATTTCTTGTTTCAAGAAGAAACCACATGATAAACTGCAACAAACTAGAGTTTTGCCTCAGTTTTAATTATGAACTGCAGTTAAAATCTTCTGCGCTAGGGAAAGCCCTAGTTTGCTTAGAGTCGTGATCTACAACTGAAGATAAGGCAGATATCAAGGAGGAAGTGCAGAAAATAGCTCAAGGAATCCATAAACCCCAATCAAAGATGAGTTTCAGGCACGAGGAGATTCACAAAGAATGGATCTGTGAGTTTTATCGCCCCTCCCTCTCTCTTTCTCACAGATAAAGCAATACTAGAAGGGTTAGATAAGGCATGAATCAATTTTTATAATGCATGGCGTTCTATGAGTCAAAATATCATTCTAATGTGCCAATACAAGACTTACACAGCATGTTGAGAAAGCACAAAAATGGGCTCTATTAAAATTTTTTGTGTCTTTCATGCTAAAAGTTTTGCATTAAGATGATATTCTGGAACTTATTCATTGGAGAAGAGAGAACTCAGTGAGAGCTTGAAGGACATTTCATGATACAAAGCAGTCAGAAGGCTCGATGAAAGACAGTTTGCTGTAGAAAAGGGTTGCAATGCATTACAAATGAGGACCTAGAAGACAGTCTCCAACAAGCTATAGTCCAAGAAAATGTTGACAAAGGTGGGAAATAGGCAAGATTTGTAGCTAATGATTAACTACAAACCTTTTTGGGTGTTTATTATTTCTTATTGCAGCCTCAAACAAAGTGTTCTGGGTATCAATGATAAGAAAAAAGACAGTCCTAAGTGCAGGTCTGTGACTATAAGCGGTAAACATTCCGTCAGACATCAAGGACAAGGATTAATAATTTTCCTGGGCATGTATGAGCAATAAGGAGAAGCACCCTTGAAGTATCCTTTGTTTGCATCACTATTCAGATTTGATTAATGAATGTGTAGGGTTTGTGAAGGAGTTATCATTCACAAAAAAGAAAGACAGTCATAGGACTATTAGTATAGTAACAGACATTCAAAGAGGCAAACTTACCATCAAACACAATGAAGAGGGCAGAGATGGATTATGGTTAAAGATCAAGGTGGATTAAGTGTTCAATAATGTCACAGTGATAGCAACAATATCCTAGAACGGAAGGTACATAAAACTTCAATGCAAAGACTGATGACCAATGGTTTCATAAAGAAGTAGTCACTATCATGAAAAGACAATTGAAGAAAATGGTGCAGATCAATCAAAGACAATATGATTAAAAAACACTGTTCTGGACAGAGGACTATCACATGAGAATAGCATTAAAACAGTCCTTGAGAGCAGTGAGGATACAGTCATTGTAGAGGAATCATAAATGAGGTCAGAACCAAAAAAGAATCTTTGACATTCCCAGAAATAAAGATACTAAAGTAGTAGCAAAAGCTTTTAGAATATGAGAATGCCTAAGACAGTGGCAATATACAACAAAGAGCCCAACCACATTGAGGACAGAGAATAATAAATCAGTTTAGCACAAAGACATCAATAAACAGTGATCTTGAAGCCCACTTTGAGTGAGTGCCAAGCATCAATGAACTAGGGTATTGTCAAGCCCTAAGGGATAAGAGAGACAGAGGTATTCACTGTCATAAAAGTCTATCAAGGACAGTTCAACCAGAAAGCACAGCCATGACACATCACATCAATCACCAGCTTAGAGCATCAAGATCAGTCATAAAGATAACTCAGAGCAGTCATAAGCAAGAGTACAGTGGATAGCAATTGACAGTCCTCTCCATGAAAGAGTTCTCTGCTAGAACTTGAGTGCAAAGCTTGTAAGGAAAAAGAAGTAGATTCATAATGCATGCACAGTCAATAACATGAGCACATGACACAGTCCTCAAATATCCACCATTTGCAGACATAAGGCCAGTTGACAGTCAATAGAAGCACATAGCATGAAAGAGCAACATTTATAGAGGGCAGGTTGAAAATTAATGGTAACATACCACAGTCATGACAATAAGAGATCAATGTCCAAAATAACAATTTCAGTGGGAAAGGATCAGTCAATCATGCCTTAGACAATCCAAGTCATAAGAGTATGCAAACTTAGAGACATTAGCATATTAAAGCAGCCACATAGGTCATCAAAAGGAGAAAACCATTAGTCACAGTGCATAAAGCAGTGAAAGGACTCATTTATGACAGTCAAAGAGACTTTAAAACAAGGCATTAATGGAAAAAAATCATCAAAACATGACAAAGAAGCCTCATATGTCATACTACAGTACAGGAAGCATTTAGACATAGAATAGAAAAACAGTGAGGTTGCAGGGCTGTGAGATCACTGTCAAAGTGGAAGCCTTCAAAAAGGCAGTCTAAGCACAAGAATGGTGGAGACAGAGACCTGATGGTATGGCAGTCCCCTAAAAGCACAAAACAGCAAGTTTGAAGATCTTCATGCCTCGTAGCTAAAGCAAAGAACCCATAAGAGCAGTCAACGACCAATAATGCATCAATGATTGGAGCAGAGATAGTATACAGAGATCTTACCACAGAGCATGTAAAACAAAGGGTGGTACATTATGGCCTTGTCACTGTCATGAGGTAAAATAAGTAAAGATAACTGTTGCATCACAGCAGAGATGTGACTGTTAAAGCATAATTGTTGCAGACCTTCCAGAAAAATCATAACCCTAGAGAAGGGCTACAAGGTGCAGAATAGCAGTCAAGACACAAGAAAACTAATACAAAACAGTGAGCTCATAAACTTGTGAAGGGTGCAGCCATGAGAAGAGAGTCTTGTTTCCCTATCAAACAAGTATGATTATAAGCATGAAGTTTGACAGTGAGTCCAGGATAAAGGAGCAGAGATATAGTGTAAAGACAGTCTTAATGAGTCAAAGCAAATGGAAAAGAATATAAATAAGACAATCAAGCGCAGTAAAGAGGCAAAGAGATGACAGTGAGGAGACTGTCCATTCACAGTCACAAGGACAGAGCATCAGACCTTCAACCATAACAGTCACAGTCAGTTACCAATGATACAGTAGTAGCAGTGAGCAGATTTGTAAAGTTTTTGAATTGATTTTGGCATCCAAGGGGGTTTTATTTTTCAAAATAGCAGTCCAAGAAGGCTAAAGAGAGCTCTCAAAAGCATCAAGTATAAAGGGGACAGTTGCAACATCACTCACTTGAATTGAACAATCAACACAAGTTCAAAGAGGTGAGTTCTACAATACAAGGATCAGCTCAAAGGTCTAAAAGGAAGAGTTTGAAGGCAAACATAGCAGTCCAAACTATCAATCAGTTGATATCCTATGCAATCAGTACAAGAGGGAGTTGAAGAAGAGAGAAGTAGACTTCTAAGTCACACTCAGCTTGAGTGTCAGTTAAGGCCTAAAAGTTAGGGGTTTTGGAGGTGATTACATCAGTTTGACATCAGTTAGAAACCCCACAAGGTTAACACATGAGGCAAGTTTTGAGGCAATTAACCTTCAGTTTGCAGCAGTCTCAAGCTTTCTTTTGCATGCTTTCAGATCAAACTCGACCCCAATCAGATATTTCATGCAATTTGGAGCAGCATTTAAGGTTGGAGACATTCAGTTCAAGCTGATTTGAAGGAGTTGTTCTCAGTTCAAGGTCCAGTTGCACCTCCAGTTGGATTTTGGCTTTCTTTCTATAAGCCTTTTCCTCCTCTTCTTTTTTCTTTAGTTCTTTTCTTTCCTCGGCATGTATTGTAGACAAATTTTGTGTCTTTCATGCTCAAGGACAGCATTGTAGCTCAATTTTCTGAGTTTTGTAACAGCAGAAACATCTTTATTTTTCAATAAAGCAGCAGGTTTTACCTTCTCAAATCTATTATTTGTGTGCTTGATGAATGATCTTGATGCAATTTTTGAGATTTGACGTATGAGATCCTCAAATTCTGTCTCATTTATGCACCTTAATATGGAATATTCAGAGCTTAGGCAAGTTATATAGGTTGTATTGAAGCATTCAGTTGTTTTAGTTGTGAGAGCATTTAGTTTTTTTCTTCTAAACCTGGAAAAACAATCTCCTTATGAAACACTATTGTCTGATTTGGATATATAGTGACTTGTGTATAAAGAAAAGCTGATTTGTTGAGAAGTATTGTAGGTTGTTAGGTTGCAGATCTCCGTCGAACATTTGGTGCATCACCTCCTAGGGTAGCCCTTTCATTTCAAAGTAATCCTTCTACCCCTTTTCCCATCAAAGTCAAGTTAGTTTCAGGTGATTCATCAAGGGAACCAGCCCTCTCTGGAGATTGATCCTCAAGATTAGGCAACCCGCAGGCTTGAGGATCATTCCATGTTTTAGGGGATTGCTGAGTTCCCAGCTTAGCAACACAGCACAATCCTTCGTGACAACACAAGCAATGGATGCAATGGAGTTAAGATGCTGCAATCTCCATGGGCTGGAGTGCAGCAGCCTCCTGATAGTATAGAAACCTGCATTTATTGGCACCACTTAGTGTCCACAGGCTGCCTCTTCATTTGAAACAACTAGAAGACAAAATGTTTCATTTCTCTATTGCTCTTCCATCTACTAGATTGTCCACGTGATAAAAGTATATTTATGTATTGGACTTAGACACACGTTTGCTAATTTCTTCTCAAGAATGTTAATAAAAAATGTTGGATTACCAAAAATTATGTTTCAGTTCTATTTATCTCTTGATGTGCATGCAAGTTCATTTTCTTGATGTTTACTGATCTTTGTTATGTAGTTTTCTTCCCCTTAAGTTATAGAACGTCTGAATTCCAGCAATTTAGAGTGTTGCCTCCTCACATTACTGCTAGGACCTAGATCAGTCATCATTAGTTCACCCTAGGCTTTTGTCTATTTTAGATTTACTTTCTCATGGCCACAGAGGTGGCAGAAAGGATTTTTTCTATGTTACCCCGACTTTCCACGATGGGGACGGCAGGGGATGGCAGGACGAGTTTCTGGGATGGCAGGGGACAGCAAAGGGGACGGCTATATAAAATATACAGGATGATTTAAATTTTCATATGAAAAATAGATAAAGCATGCATATATACAATGTATTCATATGAAAACATGGATAAAGCAGCTATATGTAGAACCTTAAAATACCACATTTGTGTTTAGAATTCATTGTCAATACTCAATATGCATTCATAATTCAGAATTCATTGTCAATACTCAATATGCATTCATAATTGAAAATTCATTGTCAATAGCTCCCATGAGCTAGCGGAATTGGTTTGAGTCTCGGGTTTGCTCGTCGAGGTCTTGGGTTCAATTCCCTGGCCCACGAATATTAATTCTGCCGTGCACACTTAGGGGTGAGTGCTGATTGCCATGCGGCCTCGGGGACTAGTCTCGCCTCATCTCGCCTCTCTCCTGAGAGCGCTGGGCTAGACGCGGGGATACCTTAAGGATAACAAAAAAAAATCATTGTCAATATGCCAACACTTGTTTGATTTGCTGAAAATCTGATCGCTCTACTTAAACAATTATCGCCGGAAACAATTGTTTTTATTGCCCATATCGCATATCCTTCCCTTTTGAATATATGAATATCATATGGTAGGAGATGAAACATTTATATCGTTCCCTTTTAAAGTTTTAAATATATCATATAGTCAAACATGAAATATGGCCCGATATGAAACATAAATATTTATCGTTGCCTTATATTAATAGTTTATCACAGTCTTGATCTTCAGATTATATTAAATTTTAATATAAGGCAACGATATTATGAATTATCGCATAGTCAAGACTTATATTAATAATTTGATATCGTTGCCTTTAAAAATTTTAATAATTGGAATGATTTAGGGCAAATAATTTGGGGCCCACGTTAGGGAAAATAAAATAAAATATGACATTTTTTTAATGTTTTTAACTAGCCCCAGCTGTGGGGGATGTCCGGTCATCCCTAGGACAGATTGGGGATGTCCCAGCCGTCCCCCTCCGTCCCTGGGACATAGGAACGTCCCCCATGGTTGGGGAAAACGCCCCCCCATTTCCGAGACGTCCCCAGCAAATTCCCACATTTTGGGGATGGGGGGGAAACGTCCCATGGCTGTCTCCAAGTCCTTAAAACGTCCTTGGGACCAGGATGGGGGTTTTTAGGCTGGGGACACATCCCCAGTTTACATAGGATTTTTTAAATTTTTGTTTCTTGTTTTCATATGCTTCACAGTAGGTGATAGAAAGGTTTTTTGAAATTGTTTTTACTTGTTCATATTTTTGATCATATGTTTCACAGCAATACACGGAGTAAAGGGAGTTTGATAGAAGGATTACAGATATTTACAGACATGATGGATGGAATAGCTATTATGAGACTGGAGACTCTAGATTCAAGAATCTCATCAAGGGCTTTGGATTTTTTCCCAATTGAGTATTTAAGTTGTGATCCAAACAATAATCTTATTTATTTTTAAATGGCATTGGTTCAAAACTAAAAAGACATTTATTTATTTTTAAATGCCATTGATTTTTTAAAAGTAAAAAGAGATCTGGCGACATAGGTTAGGAAATCTCTTGCAAAGTTTGTGGGAAATGAAGCATATGGCCTTGTTCATGTAAAGCTATAACAAATGTATCCCAAGTAAAAATAATGTAACCTTTACTAAAGAATCAGCTTTCTTATGATAGATTGTTCTAATCGGTAGTTAACTTTTAACTAAGGACGGGCCTTCTTATAATAGACTGTCCAAATATAATCTAGTCTGTAGCTCATATTAATGCCTCTAACTAGCAACTAAAGGCACCCATAAATTATGGGTGTAACAATTCATTTTACTAGCAGATACAGAAAATTAACAACCCAAACTTATGAAAGTATTACAGCAAAAGAATTGCAGCCAATGTTTCACTGTCGCATGCAACAAAGGAAACCTTCATTACTTTCGATTACTTTCGTCTCTTAATTTCAAGAAGCATTTTTGGATTGGTTATCCAGGAAGTACAACTTCCTCTATTGTCCTGGGGGCATATGATTATGGCCGGTTAATTCTAAGTGAGGTTGTGGATCCAGGCTTGGATTGCAATTGCATTCTAGCAAAGGGCGAATTTGAGCTTGGATTGTAAACTTAGGTCACACTACCATGCTAGAAACCACCCTTATTTACTACACACCACAACCTTGCTACATGTCTCCTATTGGAATTATCAGTCACTCTAGCCGAGTGAGGAGGAATTGAACTTGGGTCATGCATTTATGAATGTTCCTCGTTACCAATACTCTTCTAATGCTTTAGACCAGTGCAATGTGTTAGCATCCCCTCCATTTTCAAACTTAAAATCCCCGCTTTCGTTTTATTAGCATTCTTTATTGGTTATGCCTTTATCGGTAAAACCTTAAAAGTCCTTGAGTTCTAGTTTGACCCGATGCCGCGATTCCAAAGGAGGAGCCGTTATCTATCGAGTGATCGAGTAGCAACAAAAAATCCGCACTACTCAAAATGCCCGATGCTTCCCGATGACCGATACTCCCTTAGAGGCCGATGTTGGGGTATCGGAGACTTAAAAAAATTTTGCATGCTCCATCAGCTCCCAAGTCAACAGGTATTCGTACATTACACAACTCCCAAGGAACGAATCGAATGAAGATTTGCAAGTACCCTCTTTAATGGTTGATTAAACGGCTAAAGGCACATAAAGGTTGTGGCACGAGTCATAGCATTTGATATTGTCACCTTTGCAGATGAAATTTAATGCACCACCCTTTGACCTGACCAAAGTAACGAGCACTATCATTGATAATGAATTTCCTTTGTCAGAATGGTTTGCCTTGCGATAACCAGTTGCGGTTGTTGATCCTGACCTAAATTGGCCATATAGCGAACAAGGGAATATTATCCAAGTGCCCTTGCATGGAAACAACAGACTGATTTTACAGAATATAGAAAGACAATCTCCTTATTAGGTAAAATTGCGGAATAGGCGAAAATCACGAACAACGATTGCAAGAAGAAATAATTGTGAGAAGAAACCCTAATAATTAGCTTTTCCGACAACATGGAAGATGGTGCTCAATGGGAAAGCTCCAATGATATGACCTGATGTCGAGTCTACGCAAGAGGACATCCTCTTTGATTTGACTGATTTTGCTAGCGAATGCATACAGAATGAAGAGGAATTTGTAGCGTTTCTCTGGGTGTTGACTGAAGAAGAGACAAAGGCAGAGATGATTGAAAATCAAATTGTGGGAAGGAATCCAATACCTGATGAAGAGGTAGAAAATTAGGATTATTTATGGTATGAGTTTAGTATTTAAAATGTTTTTGATGAGTTTTGCTTTGCTTATTAGGGTAATTTTTGAAACAGTCATTTTCAAGACTGTTATCTTCCCAGAAACCGTTACTTTGAAACTGCAAATGGATGTTAGTTATTAAAGGGGGTTTTAGATAATATTGGAGAGAGAAAAAGGGGGAAGGGAGCTTATCTTTTGATACAGTCTTGTTGTACAGAGAGATGAGTCTGTGAACTCATGTTCTGACAATGAAGAAATAAAGAAGATATTTTTAAATCTTTCAATTTTTTAATGTTTTCTTTAAATTGCAATGAACTGTGTTTCTTTGTAGTTACTCTTCAATGTTAATCTGCTATAATGAACTGTATATGTATTTAATTCTGGAGCTTTGAATTCAGATTAAATCATCTTTTGGAAAGAGTCTGCCATTCTTCCTTTTCCTACGTAACATCCGTGGGTGTGGAATAAATAAACTTTGTGTTATTTATCTATATTCACTTCATTTTAAGTCCAATCTTTCGCATCTACTTTTATGGTTATGAGTAGGTATCAGTTTACCTTTTTTGCATTTTGGTGA
This sequence comes from Cryptomeria japonica, assembly GCF_030272615.1. Lineage (NCBI taxonomy): Eukaryota > Viridiplantae > Streptophyta > Pinopsida > Cupressales > Cupressaceae > Cryptomeria > Cryptomeria japonica. The sequence continues at coordinate 293,106,341 of NC_081415.1, forward strand.
AAAACATACCCTGTTTTCATTCATTGCATATCTTTCGAAGGTAGTCGTGTTTTGTAAAATAAGTAGAGAGATCACTTGCAAATACCATTGCATGTGACTCAACTGTTGGTCGGATTGTCATTGATATGGGCAAGAGAGTATAAAACTGAAGTGACAAATCTGTTAACCAACACAATGAATATACTTTGTATATTCAAATAAAAAAAAGTTTTGAAAAACTTCTAATAACAATGCAAATCGGCATCACCCATCCCATCTTAAACAACGTGATCTGCAATGCAAGTAAATGGTTCTAGTGATGAGACAGTGGATTTTCCATCTAAATTATGGCTCGTATTAATTGGAGGACAAACCCTATGCAACTCTATATAACTAAGCTCCAATCATCATAAAGAAGAAGTGCCCAATTTAAAGAAAGAAAACAAAAAACCAAGAAAGAAGAAGCACTAAATACAATCTGAATCCTTCAACAATAATGCATAAAACCTGAAATCATGGTATCTAAAACCCTACGACCTAATTCCGGAGAACACTTACCTGCGGCAGAGAAGAGAACTTTTCCCCAACAGGGATGCAGAAATGAATTGGGTATTAGCACAAGTGCCAAAAGCGGTGAATATCTGTATGTAGCTCTGTCATATGGAGATCTGTTGGAAGTCATCAAAGAGGCAGCATCAGAGAACACCAGATAATCAATATCTGTGTAGTGTACTTCCATGTGGGTGTCTTGCCATTCACCATAAACTATAAGGATCGCACGTATAAGAGCAGATGTCACCATCAACCAACCCCTGCTAATAGTGATCATTGTTATACTTGTCTGAACAGACGAGCCTAAAACAGTTGAGCTCGATGCCGGCTGAAGCTGACCGGTAGAAGTTTGGAAACTCTGTGTAAATATGTCATCGGAAATTCTGCAATGCAAGTAAAATGGTCATATTTTAGATTTTATAGAGTTCACTTGTGTGAAGCAAAGTCAGATTTCGAAGTTAGAAGAGAGAATATTTTTTTGGTGATGGTTCATAAATCTTCTAATTTTTGAGGTGGTGAGGGATTGTATTCTAGTTTTGATTACACATTTGGCTTCCTTACAAAATCTCATCAAGCTCATTTTTTACATTTTGCTAAATTTAAACATTCAAGTATTATAATTTTAAGGATAGATTTGGCATCTATTTGGTCATTATGGAGTAAATTTTGTATTTCATATTTTAGAGATAGATTTGGCATCTATTTGGTCATTATGGAGTAAATTTTGTATTTCATATTTTAGAGAATTTGACAAGTTGTTTGAAGCGTTAAAATGGATTTAATACTTATGTGCATTGCTATCATTATTTTTGAGATTTGATTAATAGAATCTATCTTAGATCTAGATGAAGATGATTTAGTGTTGTATGTGATGACTAGCTAAACTCTTAGAGTTTGAGAATAAATTATCATGAAAATTTTAAGAGAAAAATTGGTTTTAATGTTATAGGTATTTATGATTTTTTATGTGGGATGTAGTTTTGTATCAAATGGTTATATGATATTTGATAATATTTTGTATTATACTTTGATATTCATATTGTGTATTTGTGTAAGACAAAATTTGTGTGATTATTTCAATATTATTTTTTTCATTAAATTGGTTTTATAGTTAAGTTGATTCTATGGTTTTACTTTATTTATTTATTTATAAATGATGTAATTGAATGCTTTTGATTAATAAAGTAGTGAGAACAAGGGCACTGACTCTTTACATAGCAAAACTATTAACAAGACCACAGTGCAAAAACAACACTAACACAACATTAACAACAACTAACAGCAAAAAGAGACCAAGTCTTAGAAATAAAAAACAACAACAAAAAACACAAAAACAAACTATTGGGGTGCCTTTCGCATCCCAGTGGCATCAACGACACTGTTCCATTCATTGGACAGGAACTTGTATAGGTCCCTAGCCTCTTGCTTATCCTCATTTGTGTCCGCAGTATGTTCCCTCAGCAGAGAGAGGGTGAGCGTCGAGTCGTGTGACACCTGCAAATAAAATTTGGTAAGGCCTGAATGTTATTATTGAAATGTAGATTAGATATTGATTGATCAGTTTTACATATGTTTTTGTTATTAACGTGAATTAGACAATTGTATGTAATGTTTGAATTGAAATGTGTTGATCGGTAAAATTACAATGGTGGTTAATTAGAGATAATTACATGGTTTGTTTGAATTTGATAACATGTTATAATCATTTAGAGTAAATGAAATGTATTGTGTGAAATCTATGAAACCATTATAGAAATCACATACAAATTTAGATTCTTATTATGCAATCCAAGTAACATGTTTGTGTTCTTGTGTGTTTTCAATTGTTTCCTTTAGTGTATTCTAGTTGATATGAGTAAAGTTGATTTTGCATCTTACAGAAATGTTAGCATGCATTCTTAAATTAGAAAAGGGGCATTTTGATTTAATATTTGAGAATTAGAAGTGTTGGAAAATGCTACTTTCACTTTGGTTATGCAAATAAGGCTTTGGTTTTATATGTTTATGCTTTAGGAATGTTTTCAAATTATCAAAAGGGTGAATATTGACTTTATAAGTTTGATAAATAAGTCAAATAGATATTATCTATAATTTTGTTGAACTCAAAGTGCTTTGCTTACATGAAAAAAGGGGATATTTGTTTAAGTTTTTATTATATGGGAAAGTGGTGAGTTTCATTTTATTATGCATATTCTACCTTATGAAAAGTAGAAAGCGAAAAGGAGAGGAGTGTGTATTCTTGAAACCTTCGATTGCTTGCATTGAAATAAGTAAAAGGGATTTGTAAGAACTTGGAAGAGAATTGAAGTGTGTTAGAATCTTGCTTGTTGAATGAGAAAGGACCATATTATTTTTTCATTTGGATTGCAGTAGATATATTTCTCATTCTTTTATCATAGTTTTAAATATGTGAATTTCATAAAAAGAAGAAATCTTGTTTGTGAAATCTTAATGAAGAAGTATAAATATTGTAATGGGTCACATCCTAAAATATATTTAACTATTTTGGTGGATTTTGGTGGATTTTGGTGGATTTTGGTAAGAAAGGGATGTTTCAACCTTGCATTTACATTGGGTTACTATTTATACAATTTACATTTGAGCATGGATTAGTCCAAAAAATTTACCAAAGCTATGAATTGGCTAAATAAGTACATCGATATTTTTTTGTTGTGAGATCATGACTAGATTTGAAGATATTAAAGTTTCTATTTTTGAAAGTTTTAAAATCAATTTTAAAGACATTAAAGGCATTTTTGAGCTTGAAAGTGGTCATAACTAGTGTAGTGGGTTATATCTTAAAAGCTTTACGATATTTCCAGCACTTCAAATGGTTCGTCAATTGGACTCTTGGATCATAAATCATGGCCCTCAAAAGTTGGGTCTCCTAAAATGGGATATATACAAACATGTTGGACACATAAAATGAGTTGTAAAAGAGAGTTACACGTGTTGGTTTGTGCTATGAAACATCATAGGGCAACTTGGATTGGAGATAAGTTGGGTGTCACTTTTTTGGGTGGTTTTAGCTCATGGTTTTGTAATACCATTTGATAGTTTTATGTATTGTATATCATATATATTAGGTGTGTGAGATGGAGGTTGTGCGTAAGAGGTATAAATATTGAGTTACCTCTGGATAGTGATACTTATGTGAGAAGCTTTCTCTGTAAATATATTGTATTTTGTTATTGATTTCTAAATAATATATTGGATGACTTTCAGAGAGTGGGGTTTTTCTCCTAAAAGAGTTTTCCCCATGTAAATCATTGTGTTGTGGTATGCATGCTATTTATGTTTATTTTTGTTAAGTTTTTTTTGGGTAAAGATCTAAAAAAAAATGCATAACCCTTCTCTCAAGGTTAGTGTAGGAAGTTGTTCCACTACCTTAACTTCCTTACAATTAGTATCAAAGCTTGATCACCTTTGGTTTTAGTTGTGAATTGTTGGGTTTTTGAAGTAATCTAGATTTGAGTGGGAGCTTGTGCAAAAGAGATTGTTGGAATCAATGAACACTGAGAGGGCAGTGGTGAATCAGTGTTCTACAATTTATAACTTTCTTTAACTGATTCTTAAACCACCAGATGCAAAAGAATGAAAGTAAAATGTAGAAACTCAACACACACAAGCATAAAACCATAACACCAGAATTTTTACATGGAAACCCAGAAAGGGACAAACCATGGTGGGATTGAGACCCACGATATTATAATATTGTGATCAGGAGTAGAATAATATTACAAGGGAATGCACATGCATTCAGGCGCATTGCCTAGAGCTCACTACTCAATTACAAAGAAGAGGGTTGCAACCCCCGGAGGACTCACTATCCTACAAATGATAATTGATTGTTTGAAGTGATGAATAGCATCTACAAATACCAAAATGTAGTTTCAGTTAAGCACAAAAGGTCTTCTTCCACTTGTTCTATCACATATCGGAGCATAAATCTAAGGATAGTGCATGAGAAACTGCACATAGATGCTCATACAATCTTTGCACACTCACATCGATCACCGAAATGCTCGAATAGATCGGTCTTATATATCTGCAACACTTGATTAGGTCTCCAACATGTCGGCTCCAAAAAGATGAAACGTGTAACAAGAAGTCGGCTTAATCTGATTACAAATACACATGTGGACCAAAACAAATTGATAATACACTTCAAATAAGTTGGCACAACAACCTTGAACACAACACCAATCGACAAAATCATCTCAAAAATTCTGCAAAACATGCTATACCAAAATAACCTTGTTCTTCCTAAAATACCGAATCATCAAACTTACACTAGAATCAACACTGAAAGCTAGGATTGTGGACAAACCAATTCTAATCATCATATCAACTACCTCTTCCACTGCAAAAAAAAAATGTGCACCCAAAATTGAGTTGTGCTCAATGTACTCATACTCTGCTCTCTGTTAAACATTGTGTTCCACTTTCCAAACTTAAGCAAAACTTCTGGTAGAATGAATTTGCATATACCGGATAACACATTTGATCCAAGTTGCCATCAATGAAAACCCCTAAACAATCCTCAAGCACTAATATCTTTTGGAACAATGTCTCTTGCCAACAATCTCCCCCTTTGGCATTGATAGCAATGCTTAGTGAAAAATGACTAAGTGTCAAACCAAAAATGGCATACACTGCAAAAATTCAAAACTTCAATTCTAACAGGCTCCCCTTGAGAATATCCATCATTTTTAACTCCTCTTACCACTATCCCCCTTTGACATCAATGGCAAAGGCAGGTATCTGCTCAAAGTTGTATGTATAAGGGCATACACAGTAACTTACAAAAAATTGAAAATGTCTACAAAAATAGTCTTCAATGACTACAAGTGATCATCCCAACCTTTCTTTAGGTTCTCCAAAATGTTTATCAGAGCACTAAAAAGGTATGCATTCATTTTTTCTCCTCTGGGATCTGAAGGAACACTCTTATTTAGTGCATTCAAGGCATCCTGTTGACTGCTCAAAAGAGTATCCAACCGGGGAGTGATAAGATTTCTTAGCTCTCCCACTCTACTGATTGCCCTATCCTTTTCTTGATTCAGGCTCTTTATTTTATCAAGTAAATACATCACCTGAGCCTCATAATTACTTGTAAAAATGGTCTGGGGTGAATAGGACTGAGATATACAAGCCAATTGTCCTTCACATTCTTTGATTTTCTTATCTAGATCTATAGTGAATTTTGACAATAGAAGACATTACTTGTATATTTTTCGCCTTCATTCAATGCCTCTTGGAGTGCCCTTTACACTGGTTTGTTGGCATTTGGCATAACTGATGCAGATTAGGTGATGCAGTTGAAGTTGGATAACTACATCGGTAAAGGATAGAAGTCTATTTATGATGAAGAGATTGAGATTCTATGAAGAGATGACATGATTAGTTATTTGTGTTGTCATTGTTGGCAACTGATATTCCTGATGTTTTATTTTGTCATCTAAGTGATTTGGTTTACCGGAAGACGGGGTTTATTAGCAGTGAACTAAAGTATGTGAAATAGGACTTTAACTGATAAAGCATAATTGTTTTGACTGGATCAGTTGATTGGCGATGATTGGTGATTTGCGGTTTGGATGGTGAACTTGTATCATGGAAAGTTGTATATGACTGGAACTAGAACTTGTGATGATTACTGAAAGGCATGTTTCAAATTTCTAATGAAGTTTTGCTAAGGTTTTAGTAGGGTTTAAGGACCGGTGAAGAAATCATCAAACTGATAATGATTTCTATTATGATGGTGATCGACGACGAGTCTACATGAAGTTGGTAATACGACACAACCCACATGAAATATTTGATAGTTGTTTTGGCACGATTCAAGGAAGATTTTCTTGGGAATCAGCGAAACACTTAGTACAGTGTTTTGAGGATACCGATCGGATTTCCGTGATGGGTTCTGATCAACCAACAGTTGATATTGCATTGTAATTTGTTGTAATGATCTGGATAGCAATCTATGATGATCTCTTGTGATCTAATTGTAAATTCATGATGTAATTAGGTTATGTGGCCGACCTAGTTGAGATGGCTATTTATGTTGACACCATTAATGTTTATTGTGTTGGCGGTCTTAGAGAATGTGTTAAGTCATCCAAGTGAAGTGTGAGATCTGCCTGAGAGTTGCAGAGTGTTGAGTATAACTGGATCTGATCAAGCAAGAAGAGAAGTGCAAGTAACAGATCATTTTCTTACTGTTGTTCCCTAATAGTTGCAACAGGTTAAATCCCTTAACCGGGTAGGTTCTAACAGACCTTAAACATTTAAGTCCCCTAACAGGGCAACTCTAAAAAGAGTGTTAAATCCTCTCACGAGGTTGATCATAATAGATCATCAAGCTCCTAACTGGGTTGCAAGGCAAATTCCCTAACTGGGTGACTCCTAACAGGGTTTTCTCTTAACCGGGTGTATTATAAGCTCCTAATAGGTCGTACTTCAAAAGAGTAAAAATATTTGTGGGTGCCAACTCCCACCATGGTTTTTCCCTATTTGGGTTTCCACGTCAAAAACTTATGTTGTTAATGTGTGGAATGTTTTTCATGTGATGTTCTTGTTTATATTTCATTTCATGCATTATTTTTGAGACATCGATTATGATGTTTTATCAGAGGTTACCGATACTGATAAGAAGTTGTTTGAGAAATTATTTGATCTTATTGATAAGGTTAATGAGTTGGTAAATGATCAAGTTTATATGATTAATTTGGTGGTGAAAGTATTGGTAAATGATTTGATTAATGTGTTAAGCAAATTTGATAAAGAGGTTATTAGATTTGATTACAGAAGTTGAGATATCTCAGATCTGAAATAAGTTTGATTTTGAGTTAAAGTTTGAATTGGTCTTAATACTAATTCACCCCCCCCCCTCTCTCAGTATTAATCGGATCCTCATGGGACTAACAATTGGTATCAGAGCTTTGGTCTTGTGTGTGCAGAAAGCCTAACTGCTTGAGGAAAATATTATGAGGAATTCAAGATGATGAAGGAGGGTCCTAAGTTCAACAAGGATAACTACAAGATTTGGAAAGATGGAATGAAGATCTACATCAAAGGTCTTGGTGCACAATGTTGGAAGTAAGTTGAAACAACATATGTTTCTCCTACTACTACTCCCTTGACACTGGATGAACTCAGAGAGCAGCAAGATAACATGCAAGCCCTAGAAGCTATTGTCAGTAGTTTATCTGATTCAGAATATATTGATGTTCAAGGATTGGAAATTGTAGGTGAGGTTTGGAAAAATTTAGAGAAAATCTATGGAGGAGATGAGCATGTTCAAAAAGAAAAAGAGGAAAGCTTGAGAAGAAAGTTTGATGACATGAGAATGCTTGAAAGAGAGAATATTGGATAGTATGGTCAGAGAATGAAAGAAGTTGTTGGTGGCATAAAGAGTGTTGGAGGCAAAATAAAAGATGATACAATAGTAAGTAAAATTCTCAAAACTCTTCAACCTCAGTATGCTATAAGAGTATCGACAATCCAAGAACTTAGATATATTTTAAAGGATAAGGTAATTGTTGGTTCATTGATTGGTAAGCTTGCAAATTTTGAGTTAAATAGTTTTGATAATAGTGTGACAAAATCTACTAAATCTGCCTTTAAAGCTTCTGTTACCGGTTCATCTGCTAGAAAAGGAAAAGATATATGTCAAAATCATGAGTGCAGGACAAGTCATGGAAGTAACTGGAGAAATGACTTTAGACAATGAAGATCAAGTGATGGAACTTGAGGCATTGTTAGCAAAGAGATTTCCAAGAGGCACTAGTAAGCATAGAGGAAAGCTACCTTTAAAGTGTTTCTCTTGTAATAAAATTGGTCATATTGTTGCTGACTACCCTAACACTAATAAGAAAGAACAATTTAGAAGATTCAAAGGAAAGGGCAAGAAACATTGTTATATTGTAGTAGATGAAGGTGCGACCGATGAGGAGTCGGAAGAAGAAGATGATAATGAAGAAATTGTGTTTGTAGCTATAAAGGAGGAACATAACAGTAAGTTCATATGGAGAATAGTGACAAGTGGATTATAAACAGTGGTTGTTCACACCACATGACCAGAGACAAAAGTAAGTTCATAACCCTTAATGAATTTGATGGAGTTGTTGTTAGATTTGGAAACAACTCTCCTTGCATGGTGAAAGGTAAAGGTTCAATCTCTCTAAATGGAAAGAGTAATGCTGATGATGTATTTTGGGTTGATGGTCTTAAGCATAATATTTTAAGTGTTAGTCAACTCAATGATAAAGGTTATTTTCTTGAGTTTAAGAGTGGAGGCTGCAGAATTCTTGGAGGTAATTTTGAACTGATTGCTATTGGGAAGAAAACTATAGGTGACTTATTCCATTTGAATAGTAATGTTAATAATTGTTTGGTTGCAAGAATGGAAGATAGTTGGTTATGAAATAGAAGATGTTGTCATGTTAATTTTGATAATTTGGTTAAGATAAGCAAGTCTAGTGTTGTAAGAGGATTACCCCAACTTGTCAAACTGGATAGTGTGATATGCAAAGATTGTCAAATTGGTAAGATGACCTCTATTTCTTTCAAGAAAAAGAATGGTATTTTTGAGAATGTTTTAGATTTGGTACATACTGATCTCTATGACCCTATGCAAACAAAGAGTTATTATGGTAATAGGTATTTAATGATCTTCACCGATGACTATTCTAAAATGATGTGGGTAACATTTTTGAGAGAGAAATTAGAAGTATTTAATAAATTTAAATCATTTAAAGCTCTAGTTGAGAAGGAAACCGGTAAGAACTTGAAGTGTTTAAGATCAGACCGAGGAGGTGAATTCACATTTGATGAATTTATTAAGTATTGTGATGAACAGGGTATAAAGAGACATATGTCTGCTCCAAGGACATCACAATAGAATGGCATAGCCGAAAGGATGAACAAAACAATAGTTTAAGTTGCAAGAACCATGTTATTACAGGGTAATGTATCCAAAATGTTTTGGAGATAAGTGGTTAGTACTACTGTATATACTTTAATTTGGGTACTGGTAAAAAGAGGTAACAACAAGACACCCTATGAGTTATGGTATGGAAAAACTCCTTGTGTTAGTTATTTTAAAATCTTTGGAAGTCAATGTTTTATCAAGAGAGATAACTACACTGAGAAGTTTGATGCAAAATCTGGTGAGGGAAATTTTCTTGGTTACTCTTCTAAGAGCAAAGCATATGTGTGTTACAATAAGAGAACTAAGAAAATTGTTGAAAGTGCTAATGTAAAAGTTGATGATTTATCTGATAAGTCTGAAGGTACAAACAGATCTGAACCTGAAAAGAATAATAATGAGGAAAAATTTGTGATCATTAAACCAGAAGCAAAGAATAATGAAGAACTGGCAAATACATAACTAGGTGCTCAATCGGTGAGCAATGACAGTGAGGAAAAAGATGAAGAAGATGCAAAACCGATACAGGCAATACCTAGATATGTCAGATTGAATCATTCACAAGAACATATAATTGGTGATAAGAATGTAGGTGTGTAAACCAGGAGAAAGATCAGAGAGAACTCATGTTTGATATCTACAATTGAACCCAAGACAGTAAAGGAGGCACTAAAGGATGATGATTGGTTAAGGCAATGAATGAAGAATTAAATCAAATTGAGAAGAATCAGACATGGTCACTTGTTCCCAGACCAAAGGATAAGAATGTAATTGGAACAAAATGGGTCTTCAGGAATAAATTGGATGAAGAAGGAAGGAATGTAAGAAATAAGGCAAGGTTAGTCTGTAAAAGGTATGCTCAAGAGGAAGGTGAGGACTATGGTGAAACATTTGCACCTGTTTCTAGATTGGAAGGTGCAAGGATGCTACTAGCATTTGCTGCATATAAAGGATTCAAAGTCTACCAAATGGATGTCAAGTCAGCCTTTCTAAATGGGATTCTAGAGGAAGAAGTATATATTGAATAGCCAGATGGATTTTCCTTGACTGATGATAAAGACATGGTGTATAAATTGCATAAAGCTTTGTATGGTCTTAAGCAGGCACTGAGAGCATGGTATGAGAGATTACATGCACATTTGATCAAGATTGGATTCCAACATACCAGTGAGGACAACAACATTTATTTGAAGACTGATGGAGACAAGATGTTGATAGCAGAAGTGTTTGTTGATGACATAATTTTTGGTGGCAATGATGATATGTGTATGGACTTTGCTGAAATAATGAAAAAAGAATTTGAAAAGTCTCTAATCGGTGAAATTAAGTTCTTTATTGTCTTACAGGTTCAACAACTGGATGGTGGTATTTTAATTTGTTAGACCAAGTATACCAAAGAGGTGTTGAAGACTTTTAGCATGGAAGACTACAAACCAGTAAGGACACCAATGGTGACTAGTTGCAAGTTGTCAAAGGAAGATGATTCCCCTGCTCTTAGTGAAAAAGAGTACAAATCTATGATTGGCAAGCTACACTATGTTGTCCATAGCAGACCGAACATTTTTCATGTTGTTGGATTAGTGGCTAGATTTCAAAAAGAGCCTAAAGAGACTCACATGGTGGCTGTGAAGAGAATTTTTTGGTATCTCAAAGGTACAATAGACTATGGTTTATAGTATCCCTATAAAGGTGATTTTACTTTGGATGTCTTTACTGATGCCGATTGGGCAGGTAATGTTGATGACTAGAAAAGCACAACCAATGGAGCTTTTTTACTTGGAGGAACATTAGTGGCATGGACAAGTACGAAACAAACTTGTGTTTCTCAATCTACAACTGAAGATGAGTATGTATTTGCATCCATGAATTGCATGTAGGCAATATGGATGAGACATGTGCTAGAAGGATTCAAGATAGATATGTTAGAACCGATGACTATCTATTGTGATAATACAAGTGCAATCAACATTTCTAAGAATCACGTACTTCATGCTAGAACCAAGCATATTGAATTGAAGTTTCACTTCCTAAGGGAAAGAGTTAAAGATAAGGAGGTAAAGATGGAATATGTGAAGAGTAAAGATCGGTTAGTTGATATCTTTACTAAGCCCTTATCGAAGGCTACCTTTGAGTTTCTTAGAGGTAAACTAGGGGTTAGACCCCTACACCAGAAGAACTAAAATGATGGAGATCCATTAATCCTGTGTATTTTTTGTTTATTTTTCACTAAGGATTGATGAAGGTACATGCTACTCCTTTGGGGAGCGAGTCTGGTGTAAAGTTCTGATTTATGTAGTAGAGATGATGAAAGAGGCAACAAGAGAATTAAAGACAAGTGATGCATTTACATCTTTGGCATTATTGTCAAAGTGGGAGAAGAAAATAATAGAAATTAGATATGGCAGACATGTGAGAAGTTAAAGATCATAATGAGTGAAGCATTAGTTAAGGAGGAGATGACAAAAGGAGAATCGACAGAGATGTGATATCAGCAAGCAAGTTGCAGATATTTGGCATAACTGATGCAGATCAGGTGATGCAGTTGAAGTTGGATGATTGCACCGGTAAAGGATAGAAGTCTATTTGTGATGAAGAGATTGAGATTCTATGAATAGATGACATGATCAGTTATTTGTGTTGTCATTGTTGGCAACTGATGTTCCTGATGTTTTTTTTGTCATCTAAGTAATTTAGTTTACCGAAAGATAGGGTTTACTAGCAGTGAACTAAAGTCTGTGAAATAGGACTTTAACTGGTAAAGCATAATTATTTTGATTGGATCAGTCGATTGGCGATGATTGGTGATTTTCGGTTTGGATGGTGAACTTGTATCATGGAAAGGTGTATATGACTGGAACCAAAACTTGTGATGATTACTGGAAGCCGTGTTTCAAATTTCTAATGAAGTTTTCCTAAGGTTTTAGTAGGGTTTAAGGACCGGTGAAGAAATCATCAAATTGGTAATGATTTATGTTATGACGATGATCAACAATGAGTCTACATGAAGTTGGTAACACGAAACAACCCGCGTGAAATATTTGATAGTTGTTTTGGCATGATTCAAGGAAGATTTTCTTGGGAATCAGTGAAACGCTTAGTAGAGTGTTTTGAGGATACAGATCAGACAACTATGATAGGTTATGATCAACCAACGGTTGATATTGCATTGTAATTTGTTGTAATGACCTGGATAGCGATATATGATGATCTCTTGCGATTTAATTGTAAATTCATGATGTAATTAGGTTTTGTGGCCGACCTAGTTGAGATGGCTATTTATGTTGACATAGTTGATGTTTATTGTGTCGGTGGTCTTAGAGAATGTGTTAAGTCATCCAAGTAAAGTGTGAGATATGCCTAAGAGTTGGAGAGTGTTGAGTATAAATGGATCTAATCAAGCAAGAAGAGAAGTGCAAGTAACAAATAATTTTCTTACTGTTGTTCCCTAACAATTGCAGCAGGTTAAATCCCTTAATTGGGTAGGTTCTAACAGGCCTTAAACATTTAAGTCCCCTAACAAGGAAGCTCTAAAAAGAGTGTTAAATCCTCTCACGAGGTTGATCCTAACAGATCATCAAGCTCCTAACTGGGTTACAAGGCAAATCCCCTAACCGGGTGACTCCTAACAGGGTTTGCTCTTAATCGGGCGTATTGTAAGCTCCTAACAGGGCATACTTCAAAAGAGTAAAAATATTTTTGGGTGCCAACTCCCACCATGGTTTTTCCCTATTTGGGTTTCCACGTCAAAAACTTATGGTTTTTATGTGTGGAATGTTTTTCATGTGATTTTCTTGTTTATATTTCATTTCATGCATTATTTTTGAGACATCGGTTATGATGTTTTATCAAAAGTTTATCACAGGTCACCGGTACCAATAAGAAGTTGTGTGAGAAAGTATTTGATCTTATTGATAAGGTTAATTAGTTGGTAAATGATCAAGTTTATATGATTACTTTGGTGGTGAAAGTATTGGTAAATGATTTGATTAATGTGTTAAGCAAATCTGGTAAAGAGGTTATTATATATGATTATAGAAGTTGAGATATCTCAGATCTAAAATAAGTTTGATTTTGAGTTAAAGTTTGAATTGGTCTTAATACTGATTCACCCCCCCCCCCCCCCCCCCCCCTCTCAGTATTAACCAGATCCTCATAGGACTAACATGGTTATTAGACTGACCCTATCACCTTCAACTATTCTCAAAACAGTCCTTAACCTCATAGCATTAAAATGATTTAAAATCTTTACATCTGCCACTTTCTCAAGAGATTCAAAATGAGAATCAATTACCTTAAGCATACTTCGTAGTTTACCGAAGGGCAAGTCAAGTGTGTCTTAATTGAATGTCATTAATTTTTTCTTAAGAACACTTGTAGCCAAAGATATAAGCTCTCTATCTTCAGAGTGAGACTTCAACAAGTCTTCATTGGCTTTTGCTTGGGCTAGAGATGCAAACTTCAGTGCTTGCATGAGAGATAAGGAATTGAGTTTTATAGGCCCTTGAATGAGATCAATGTCACTTATAATCTACTTGCCCTTGTCGAATTCCATAGTGTATCTTGCCATCGGAACCTATTCAATCTTGCCTTCATCCTTCTCCTTCTCTCCCATCTCTCCATCCTCTGCCTTCTCATCACCAACCTCCTCAACATTCTTTTATGATTCAACATTCATTACCAGAGGATCCTGAACTACTTCGCTAGGGTCGACAATCTACTAACTATTGTCAATAGAATTTGCAACGACAGGTTTAGTTGTCTGTACATATGTTTTTGCAATTTTTGGTTCATTTCCTAGGGATGGCATCCCAAGGACTTCCAGAATAGACTTATGAACACTTCCCTGAGACCTTTTAGGAACTACATCATACTCATACTTCTTTATTATTTCTCTCAAAATTTCTTGGGTCTCCATATGAACTTCTTCATTTTTGCCAATCATGATTTTATTTACACGGGTTTTGCTTCTAAATCTTTTTTTATTTTCCTTAAGTATTCTATCAACTTTTGTCTTGGCAATCAATGAACAGAGTTGCACTAACTCATACTCCCTAATTCTCTCCTCTTCTACTCTTTCAGTTTCTTTTCTCATATCCAAAATATCATATAGACTCTTAGGGACTTCAGACACAATCTCAATAATCGCCTTGCTATACTTATTCTAATATACAATAGTAGCTTCTTCTAGATACCTTTTCCCTTTTTCATCCAAATGATCATAAAATTGAGAAAGTAATTTAAGGTTACCTTGTTCTATTATTGTTTCCTTGAATTTCTTGAGAGTTATGTTGGATGGATCAGCTTCAACTCTTGGCTTCTTGCTAGTCTGACTTCTACAGGAGGATTGCATCTTCACAACCCTAGCAGCAGTAGCACACCTTTTTACTTCTCTCACTACTTCATCTGATTAAGTCTCTTCTTTCATAGTGGCTACTGCATAAACTCTTTCAGGTTTTCGTTTCTTCCTCTTCTCAGCTCTATCAGATGGTTTGGATTGAGGATTAGGTGGAAGAATGGTCTTTTGAGCATCGAATGAAGGTGTTGGCTTCCTTTTTTGCCTAGGCTTGGGGAAGGAGATTCCAGTTTGGTCTTCTTAGGTTTCACCATATCCTCTTCCTTCAGGATATTCTTCTCTTGGGCCCTTCAGACTACCTCCTTTGTAATTCCCATGTCTTTTGCAAGCTGCTCTACTTCCTTCCTAACTCTCCTCTGCATTCCAGGTTTGGTGAACTGAGAGTGCAGGCTCAATCTTTTCTCCTTATATGTTCCAAACCTTTCCTCTATTGTTTCTATCAGATTACTCAAGAGGTGTTGAGCATATGCATCAATAATATCACCACTAACCTCATACCCTATGGGAATGATCCAAACTGTCTTGGGTTCGACAAACTCCATCAAGCATTGATCGGTGTCCACCATGAAGTATCTAGAGTCTTCATACTTCTCCACAATTTCCTTAGGGATCCTTTCCCTACTTTGAATCATGCCTTGAAATTTTTTTAATTAACCCCATAGAGTATCTTTCTGAGCTTGTGCATCACCCAATCCACTTAGAGTTTCCTTTATCTGTACTGCCACAGACCTATCATAGGCCCATTGAACTCTACCTACACCGAGGACCTCATTCATAAAATAGAAGTACATGCAGATAATTAGGGTATGAAACTTGAATACATTCTTTTTTTCCTGCTTAATCTTCTTCAAATTATTCAAGAGCTCATTCCAAAACACCTCACATAAATCATACAATTGTCTTCCTTAAGAATTTGAAAAGTAGCTTAAATATCTATACCAAACACTGAGTTATCTCTACTGGACTGATAGACCTTGTAACACGTCATCGTGGATGAAAATCTAACATCATGTTCAATAATGTCATTGATTTTCATCAATGTTTAATCATGTTCGGAACCAATTGCCTTCGTCACGATCATCTTCTTCACATTCCTTAGGCCAGGAACATCACCAGTTGCATTCAAGCATGTTATTACTTTTATTGTTTTCTTTGTGATCTTGTGTCGGCTATTAAGCCATATAAACTCACCATGAACTTTGCTCAGAATGAATCTAATCCATTCGGGTTTGTCAAAGATCAAAAAGTTCACAAATTGGATGAAAAATTTATCTTGGAGTGATTTGAATTTGAGTTTGAGGTTTCCCATGCCACCCATCATGTGTTCTGTGTAAAGATTCAACATTTCAACATTCCCAAGTTCTTCAAAATTGCAATGAATATATTCCCTAATGTCTCCAACATGCAAAATACCATACATAACAGACAAAAATGCCCCTTGTGGATCATCTTTCATCGATTTGTATGGGTGTTTCTTGAACTTAGGTCTTGCCCTATGAACTATGTCAACAATTAATGGAGTCACCACACTAGATGATGCCATTGTTGAATTTAGGTTATGAATAAAGAAGGTTATCGCACTCTAAAAAAACCTTTTAATCTTCAACTGGACACAAGAAATCTTCACGAAATCTCTGAAAGCTTTGGGCTCTCTTCACAATCTCTCTGCCAAGCTCTCGTTCTCTTTTGCTTCGAACACAATGTGAGAAATAAAAGTTAAATCGCCTTTTTATCCACTGCATACCTAAATTTTAGGAGTAATAAATGCTCAACCCTAACTCTACCAAATGCTTTGTATCTCATGAATATTATTCCGAAGTCACAAATTGGCATGATGTATTCCAGAGATCCTTCAAATCAACTGCACAATCATTCACAACCATTTGCAACTTCCCGCAACAAGTTATAGATCTTAGGTGGGGGTTTTTCAAGATTTGCATGAAATGCTTCCCCCTAAGCTTAAGTGCCTTAGTTACCAGATGAGGTTCTAGCATCTAAATCAGGTGCAGACTCATCTGAATCACCCTTTTTTACCCATTTCTTCTTGTACTACTCTCTAATCTCTTCAACCTTTTCTTTTCCCTTATCATCTAACTTGTTTTTGTCTGCCAAAACATTTTTGTTCATATTCTTGCTTCTATAGAATTTTGCAATATGATCGGATTTGTTGCAAGCATAGCAAACAATGTTGTTTCTTTGATTAGGCCTAAAATTTCCTTGATTTCCTTTTGATCTGCATTGGTTAGCAATATGTCCAAATCTTCCACAAGCATAACATCTTATATTTCTCCTATTTACCATACTTTTGCATTCAATTGACTTATGACCATATTTATTGAAATTGAAACATTATCCGGAGAATGATGAATTATTTTGGTTTGCCCTGTTTCTGCAATGACTTGCCATATGACCAAATTTATTGCAAACAAATCATTTACCATTGAATTTATAAGCATTAGGTTGTCTTACTGGAGATCTCTTGTTCTTTTGATGATTGCTTTGACCAGATCCGAAGCTTTCTCCTTTCTCAAATGCAAGTCCTCTCATATAACCTTTATTCTTTTGACTTTGTAGCATTTCATCCAGCTTAGTTGAGCTAGCATCAATTTTTTCTTTGTAATCATTAGTAGTGGTAAGTTCATCTCTCAAAATTATGATCTATCTTTCAATATCTTACTCATTATTCCTTGATTGTATCAACTCAAGCTTCAACAGGTCATTTTCATGATTTAGTCTGCAACATTCCTCAGATCTATCATTTAGTGACCGAGTCAATATTTCTTTGTTCTTCTTCCTATCATCAATCTCCTTTTTCAGCTTCATCACAATTGATTGCATTTCATTCTTCAAGACTGCATTATCTCTAGCAAGTTTTCCACATTTATCTGTCTTATCTTTGATCATCAACGCTTTGGTCTTCTTTCTCCTTGAGTTTGTCCATAAGCTCCTTTCTATTTTCTCTAGATGTATTCACTTTATCCTTCAATGACTCAATGAATTCTTTAGCATCACTTAGATTTCTTCTTAGGTTGTTTTATTCTTTTCTTGTTATATCTATATCTTTAAGTACCACAGTGAGTTGTTTTTGTAAATTGGATTTTATTGATTCACTATCCCAGATCTTCCTCAAGTTGTTAGGCTTCCTTGAAGGAACTAGGCTCTAATACCAATTGCTAGAATCAATGAACACTGAGAGGGGGGTGAATTAGTGTTTTGCAATTTATAACTTTCTTTAACTAATTCTTAAACCACTAGATGCAAAATAATGAAAGTAAAATGTAGAAACTCAACACACACAAGAACAAAACCATAACACCAAAATGTTTATGTGGAAACCCAGAAAGGGAAAAACCATGGTGTAATTGAGACCCACAATATTATAATAATGTGATCAGGAGTATAATAATATTACAAGGGAATGCACATGCATTCAGACACTTTGCCTAGAGCTCATTGCTCAATTACAAAGAAGAGGGCTGCAACCTCCATAGGACTCACTGTCCTACAAATGATAACTAATTGTCTGAACTGATGAACAACATATACAAATGCCAAAATGCAGTTCCGGTTAAGCATAAAATATTGTCTTCCACTACTCTAGCACACTACTCTATTCAATCACATATTAGAGCATAAATATAAGGATAACGCACGAGAAACTGTGTACAGATGGTGATAAATCTTTTCACACTCACATCAATCACCAAAATGCTCAAATAGATCAGTCTTATATATCCCCAACACTTGATTAGGTCTCCAACATTATCGGCTCCAAAAAGATGAAATGTGTAACAAGAAGTTGGCTCAATCTGATTACAAATACACATGCAGACCAAAACAAATTGATAATACACTTCAAATAAGTTGGTACAACAACCTTGAACATGACACCAATTGACAAAATCATCCCAAAAATTCTGCATAACATGTTATACCAAAATAAATCTGTTCTTCCTGAAATACCAGATACCAGATCGTCAAACTTACACTAGAATCAACACTAAAAGCTAGGAATACAGACAAAACAATTCCAATCATCGAATCAACTACCTCTTCCACCGCAAACAAAAATGTGTACCCAAAATTGAGTTTTTCTCATTGTACTCATACTCTGTCGAACACTGTGTTTCACCTTCCAGACTTAAGCAAACCTTCTCATAGAATGAATTTGCATTATATTGGATAACACATCTGATCCGAGTTGCCATCAATGACAACCCCTAAACAATCCTCAAGAACCAATCTCTTCTAGAACAACGTCTCTTGCCAACAACTTTGTTATCTTGTTGCAATAATTTTTAGATGGCAAGTTCATTAGGGAGAATAGAGGTGTATAAATTCTCTAGAAATAATTTTGAGATGTGGAAGCTGGAGATGGATGATCTGTTAATATATCAAAATATGTGAGATGTTATTGATGAGAATGTCTTTAGACCTATAGATCCTATTGTGGCTACTCAATATAATGTTATGGATCATAAATCTAAGGGTTTAATCAGTTTATGCTTGGAAAAATCTATTTTGATCAATTTTCATGAAGATTGATCTACAAAAAAGCTATGGAAGAAACTTTTTGAGATATATCAAGCCAAATATTTAGTGAATAATATTTTATTGAGGAATAAATTATATTTCTTGAGAATGGAAGAGGGTTGACTAATTATGGACCACTTGGAAGCATTCAATATGTTGGTGGATCAATTGGAATCTATTGGTATCAAGATGAATGATAAGGACAAATGATAAATCTTGCTTTGTTCTTTACATAATTTATGAGACTCTTTTGTTATGGAAACTGGCAGTATTTTTGTTATTTTGAAGATTACAATTGTGGTGGGTTCTCTTCTTTCTGAAGATATGAGGAGGAAGGTATCCATCAATGATAAGAAGGCCTTAAGTGTTCATGGAAGACCTAAGAAAAAATGAAATAAGAATGATAAGCATAATAATTCCAATTCCAAGGGGAGATCATGTTGGCAACAAGGCAAAAAACTAAGTGTGGGAGGGGGGGGGGGGGTGGGGTTGAATCAGTTTTCTAAAAAACTCTACTTAACTCAAACACAATTCCAGATCTGATAATTAATAATGGAAGCATAAATCAACACCACATCAATAACACACATAACACCAAGATTTTTGACATGGAAAACTTGGTCAAGGGAAAAACCACGATGGGAACCTACCCACAATATGATGATACTTTGTTAGAAGTATATGAAATATTACAATGGGGAATGCACATGCATTTAGGCACACTGCCTAGAGCCCATTGCTAAAAAATAACAAACAACAAGGGCTACAACCCTGGGAAGACTCACTGTCTAACATTTAGATTACATCCATAAGATCATGAACTGATAGAATAGCATCTCCTCATGCTTAGTTACAGTTCTGATTAAGCACATAACACATATACTACTCCTTCACACTTCTTTGCACTACTTCACCACTTTTGAAAGATCAAAGCATTATTTGCACATACAGACACTCTCTAACACGAGTATTACATTTATTTATATATATATATATATATATATATATATATATATATATATATCATCAACCTATCTTTCAAGGTCGGCTCAACACACATCACAAATTACAACGATATAACCATACACACTACAATATTACATGCAGGCCAAAATAATATCTGCTAAGACATAGTATGGAGCTAAATCAACACCATGAATCACAAAACACCTCCAAGAATTATGCCTCGAACATCTGCAACATGCTACAATCATCATGTCGCCCAAGAACATGAAGAACACCATCGGATCAAGAAAAATCATTAATAACATGCACAACAATCAATGTGGCCCACCAACATGGATAAGACATGATCTAGAAACATCCACAAGCATCATGAATTACCACAAAAAGAACTGCACAAACACCACTTACTATAATCTTCATCACCATTATATCGAACTTCAAGAACACTAACTGAACTGACTGTCAAACTGTAAGATTCACTTGTAGACCTCCAAATCATGAACCATCTGAATTGAGGACACAACATAACATCCCAAACACTACCAAATCCACAAACCAAGATATTGCAATGTAGAGAAATGAGGAGAAAAATCCAGAACATTGATCAACACCGAACAACTGAAAAACTAACCACAATACCAGATCTCATAACTCGATCAAATCTCCATGCAGACCACTGATACTATAGTTGAATCAACTAGAGATACTTATCTCAAAACCCTTTAATCCACAATAACTCATCTACAACACACTGGCCAAACCAACTCACATAATCTGACTGCAACACTGGAACACATAGAGGAATATGTTGACATCAATGACAACATTGTTGGAATCAAGGAACACTAAGAGGGGGGGGGGGGGGGGGGTGAATCAGTAACCTATAATTTTTAACTTTGACAATTTGTTCAAACCACTTAATACATATGAAGGAAATCAAAGTGTAGAAACACAAAGAAAAGATCAACAAAACCATAACACCAAGATTTTTACGTGGAAACCCAATTAAGGGAAAAACCACGGTGGGATTGAAACCCACAATATTAGTATACTCTATTGAAAGTGTAAAAATATTACATAGGGGAATGCACATGCATGCAGGCACACTGGCTAGAGCTCACTGCTCAATGTTGACAATAAGGGCTACTACCTGGAAGGTTCATTACCTTACAAATGAGTTAAAAAGGTAATATACATGAAGATGAACTCTAAAATAGCATCTGCAAATGCCTGGAATAGTTTCACTTACGCACAAAATATATTCTTACTCTTTTCTATAAAACTGCTCTGTTATGATATTTTGCTACACACCAAAGAACAAATATTCACCTAGCACACATGAAACTGCACATAATCGATCACATACACATCTCACACAATCACCGAATACCAAAATGATCAAATAGACCTATCTTATATGCCTGTATCACCAATTTAGGTCACCACCAAGTTGGCTTCAAGAACATGTCACAAAAGATGAAACATGTACACAAGTTGGCTCAAAATGATCCAAAAACAATTAAGCGGACCAAAAAAAAATGTCCACATGCTTTCCACAGGTCGACTTACCAAACTTGAGCACACAATCAATTGCAAAAATTGATCTGTGAGATCCACAAAATGAATCATCACACGCTACCATAGATAACCATTGTTCTAACCAAAGACATGATTATTGGACCTTCTAACTTGCACAAAACTTATCACTGGAGGCCAAAAACTTGGAATAAGGTAAATTTCATATCCATAATACATCTCTCAAATCCACAAATAAAAATACTCAACCACAATAATCCACCAACCAAAATACTGTACACTTTGTTGGATACCCTGTTCATCTTATCAGACCTTACCGGACTTAAGCAATCTTCACTCAATCTTCTAGAATGATGAAAATATGAAGTGTGGATGCCAAAAATGATATGAGTTGCCATCAATGATAACATCACAACATACCTACAATGTCTCTTGCCAACAATCTTCCCCTTTGGTATTGATGGTAACACTTAGTGAAAAATGACTTAAGTGTCGAATCACAACCCAAATATATACACTACAACCAAAAATTTCTCTGTCAATTTCCAAAAATAAAGAACTCCCCCTAAGATCAATAGTTTTCACTCATATACACTCCCCCTTTGACATCAATGACAAAGGTAAGATACCAGAAATCAAGAATTGAGGCTAAAAATGTTGTACAGTCCTCACAAAAACTTGAAGATATCTACATACAAGTTCTTCAAAGAGTCCAAGTGACTATCCCAACCCTTTTGCAGATTCTCAAAAACTGTTATAAACCCACTAAGAAGATAAGACTATTCTTCTGTGGTTTTGATATCATCTAGATCACCTAACTTGAGAGCACTTTGAACATCTTGAAGATCACTTAGAATTACATCCAGCTTAGGGACAATATGTCCTAAGTTCTCCAACTCTGCCAATTATCCTTTCCCAATCATAGCTCAGACTTAGAATCTTCTCAAGAAATGAATTTATCTAATTTTCATGTTGGCTTAAAGAATTTGACAATGGATCAATTGAATTAGATATGATTTCCAATTGATCCTTGTACTCTTGAGACTTCTTCTCAATATCCACAGTGAACTTGTTAAAAAATAAGCATGATTTATACAAGTGTCCTTCTTCTGTTATTGCATCTTCCATACTTTTCACACAATTAATTAATGTGGGTCTATCATTTGATATCATTTTCTTCAAGGTACAAATCCTTTTAGCATCAAATTCATTCCTGGCCTTTACCTCTGCAGATTTCTCAAAGGATTCAAAATGAGAATTAACAAAATCAAGTACTTTTCAATTACCTGGATGAAGTATCAGATTTATCCTTTTGGAATGAGGGCGCTAACTTCTCCAAAGTATTGATTGCTTTGGTCATTAACAAACCATCTTCAATGTGATATTTTAGAAGATCTTCATTGGCTTTGGCTTGAGCAAAAGATGCCAACTGAAGTTTTTGAATGGGAGATAGGGAAACAAGGCTGATAGGTCCTTGTATAAACTTTGGGTCATCAATGACTTGCTTACTTTTCATAGTCTCAATTCTGAATTCAACCTTGACCTCTTTGTTTTCCACATCTTCCTTTGTAATTGCTTCCTTTTCAGGTGTTGAAGGGATCTCCACTTTATCTGCTATATCAGCTTCACCCACACATGCATCATTCCTCATTCTACTATCTTCCAGAATATTGGCTTCTACAAGATCTATTGGTCGACTTCCAGAACATATATCACCCACTGCCTTCTCAACTAGATGTTCTTTCAGAATTGAAGGTGCATCCACCTTGGTCTTCTCAATTTTTGGATGGGTGTCAACTTGATCCTTTGCTGGAGGAGGTTTACTCACTGAATCTCTTTGGAAATCGATAGCACCAAATTTTACTTGATCGCCTTCTTCACAAATCTCTCTATACTTCTTCTTTTTAATTACAAAGTAAGAAATGAAGAGGAAAAGTTACCTTTTATTCACCACATACCTAACTTTTCACTGCAATAAATGCACTTTTCCCTAATTCTTCCAGGTGCTCTATATCTGATAGAAATTCTTCCCTGGATCTTCTACTACAATCATAAGCACTTTTGCAACCTGCCAGAAACAAGCATAAATATTCAAATAGGGGTTGAAATATTTTTCATTATAGCTACCCCAAGTTTGGATGCCTAGGTTCAGTCATTGGATGTAGTTCCAACACTAGAATTAGGTGTGGACCCACTTCTTGCCTTTGAATCAGTCTTCTTAACCCATGTCTTCTTCATCTGATTTATGATATCCTCAACTTTTTCTTTTCCCTTCTCATATGGCTTCTCATTCTTATTCTTGCCTTCCAGACCTCTCCTATTCACATTTATGCTTCTGCAATAATTAGCAATGTGACCAGATTTTTTGCAAGCATAGCAAACAACATTTCCTTGCATAGGTCTTAAATTCATCTGATTTCTTCTTGATCTGCATTGATTAGCAGCATGTCCAAATATACCACATGCATAACATTTGATATTTCTCTTATCTTGAAAGTTATTCATCATACTTCTGCATACATTTGCCTTATGACCATACTTATTGCATTTGAAACATTGGCCGGTAAAGAATGAAGCATTATTGATCATCCCATTTTTGCATTGACTTCCCATATGACTGAATTTATTATAAACAAAACAATTTCCATTGAATTTATGAGCATTAGGCTATCTTACCAGAGGCTTCCTTGAGTTGTTCTTCTATTGTGTTGACTTGGAGCTTTCACCTTTCTCAAAACCAATACCCTGAATGCCATTAGGATTCTTTTGGCTTGTGAGCATTTCATCAAGCTTAGTTAAACTAATCTGGGACTTCTCCTTGTATTCATTTTCAACATCAAGATCATATATAATAATAATGATCCGCCTTTCAAGATCTTCCTCATGTTGTCTAACATCTTGTAGATTAAGCTTCATTTTTCCATTCTCACTCTCAAGTTTGCAACATTCTTCATATTTGTCTTTCACCAACTGAGCAAGCTTTTCCTCATTTTTCTTCCTTTCTTCAATCTCTTTTGTTAGTCTCATCATAATATCTTCCATTTCATTCTTCTGGACTGTATTCGCTCTAGCTAATTTATCACATTCTTTTGTCTTTTCCCTCAAGGCTTCTTCATCAATGCTTTGAATTTCCTTCTGCTTAAGCTAATCAACAAGTTCCTTTCTCTTTTCCCTTGATTTTTTCAACTGGTCCTTCAATATCTCAATGTATTCATCAACATATTTGAGATTTTCTTTCACTTACCAGTTCTCATCTTGTGCATGATCAAGATCTTCAAGAGCAACAACTAGCTGCTTTCTGAGACTACTGAAATCCATTGATTCACCTTCCCTGATCAACCTCAAGCTATTTGTCTTCCTCTGAGGAACTAAGCTCTGATACCAATTGTTGGAATCAAGGAACACTAAGAGGGGGGGGGGAGGTGAATCAGCGTTCTATAATTTTTAACTTTGACAATCTATTCATTAAACCACTTAATGCATATAAAGGAAATCAAAGTGCAAAAACACAAAGCAAAGATCAACAACACCATAACATAATTATTTTTTATGTGAAAACCTGGTTAAGAGAAAAACCACGGTGGGATTCAAACCTACAATATTAGTATACTCTATTAAAAGTATAAAAATATTACATAGGGGAATGCACATGCATTCAGGCACACTGCCTAGAACTCAATGCTCAATGTTTACAATAAGGGCTACTATCCAGAAGGCTCACTACCTTACAAAGGAGTTACAAAGGTAACATACATGAAGATGAACTATAAAATAGTATCTGCCAATGCTTGGAATAGTTCCAATTACACACAAAATATATTCTTACTGTATTCTGCAAAACTGCTCTATTATGATATTCTTCACTTAGCATACATGAAACTACACACAATTGATCACACACACATCTCATGCAATTTATGAATACCAAAATGATCAAATAGACCTTTCTTATATATCCGCATCACCAATTTAGGTCACCACCAAGTCGGCTTCAAGAACATGTCACAAAAGATGAAACGTGTACACAAGTCGGCTCAAACTGATCCAAAAACAATTAAGTAGACCAAAACAAAATGTCTAGATGCTTTTCATAGGTTGATTCACCAACCTTGAACACACAATCAACCACAAAAATCAATCTGTGAGATTCACAAAATAAATCATCACATATTACCATAGATAACCAATGTTCTAACCAAGACATGATTACCAGACCTTGTAACTTGCACAAAAATTATCAATGGAGGCCACAAACTTGGAATAAGGTAAATTTCATATCCATAATACATCTCTTGGATCCACAAAGCAAAATAATCAACCATAATAATCCACCAACCAAAATATTGTACACTCTATTGGATACCTTATTCATCTTACTAGACTGTATCAATCTTCACTCAATCTTTTGGAATGATGAAAACATGAAGTGCGAATGCCAAACTTGATATGAGTTCCCATCAATGATAACATCACAACATACCTGTAGTGTCTCTTTCCAACAAACACATCACTTAATCAATCCAAATACATATTTGCACATTATCCCAACATACATCCAATAGATCCAAATCTTCTGAAAAGTCCAAAGTGATTTGCTAGAATTGTGATAAGCCTAGACACTTCTATAAGGATTGAAAAGAAGAAAAGAAGAAATTGCATTGTAATTTTGAGTCCAAGAAGGAAGATAGTGATACAGTCATTACAACTTTGGCCACTCATGCAAGTAATGATGCATGGTCAATTGACTTAGGTGCATCTTTTCATATGACCTCTAATAGAGATTGGATTTTTAAATATGAAAAATTTGATGGAGGTAAGGTGTACTTGGGTGATGATTCTCATTTATATATGTGTGAGGTAAATATGTGTACTAAACTAAATTGATCAAAATAATAATAAAAACAATCAAGTGGGCCATTAACTCAATACATCTTAATATAGGGATTTTTAGAAAGGAAGAAAATGAAACATAAAAGCATAAACAAGTGAATGCAAACCTCCTTTTCAACCTTTGATTTGATTATCGCTTATTTGGATGTTTTCTCATGATGTAGCTTGTGTCCGATTTCTCCATAATGTGATTATCACAGGGGCTTCACTAGTGAACCTGTGTTACAACGCGTGCATTCATAGCATAATAAAGAATCTCCCTATTTTAAAAAGATATTGCCCTAAACTCCTTTTTTGTCATCCCCTCCCAATACACAACCGGAATTAAAAGTCCCCCTATTTTCACTAAATATTGTATTTTTCATAGCCGGAATTAAAAAACCCCCCTATTTTCACCGATAGGCAATATATTGCGCCCTCATTTTTGGGATATTAAACCCCCCAATATGAATTCATGTGATATACTATTGCCTAGCAAGTGAAGCCTCCATGGTGATTATGGTGATTGGCTTCAAGATATGAGGATTGGATGATATGAAGTGGAGATTAAATTGGACATCATGACAATATGGATGTGCTAATGGTGGATGAAATTCTACATTATAACAATGCAATGTAATGAAAGTGGAGGATTTGCTCTAAAATGAGAGAGGGATTAAATATGATTTGAGAGAAAAGGAAGGGGATGGGAGAAGGCAACACTTGTCCTCTGAGGACAAGTGGCTCAACAAGGGTTGACAAGTGTCCTCAAGAGGGACACATGCCAAAGAGGGGCTTTACATGTGTCCTCAAGGAGACATGTCCATTTTGGGAGGAAGCCACCCAAAATAGGATAAATTTCCTAATAATAAGGAAATTAGGGATTTATGTGTGTGCACACACATGCACGGAGAGGTTAGGATAGGATATGATAAGATTAGTTTGAGGTTGGTTAGAACCCATAGTCAAATTGGAGGTTAGAATAGAAGAGTTAGTTAGGTGGTTAAAGTTAGGAGCCATGTGTCCTAAATAAGATACTTGAATCTAATAATTCAAATAAAAGGGGGAAGAGGAGGGAATTGATTAATTAATTCATGGGATTGGAAAAAGGGATTAATTAATTGAATTAATTAATTTATGGGAATGGAAGGGAAAAAGTAATTAATTATATTAATTAATTCAAGGGACTTGAAAAGGGGAAATAATTAATGAGATTAATTAATTCAAAAGGATTGGAAAGGGGGATGTTCTAATTAATTAAGATATTTAATTAATTTAATGGTCAAGGGATTTAAATTTGATTAAATTGATTAGTCAAATTTAGGTGTCTACATTTTGCCCCTCTTCATAGTGGTGTCATAATAGCATTGGTGCGAAAACAATAAGACACCAGAGGTTCAGAGAAAAAGGAGTGAGAAAAATTCCCCAAGCAGATGGAGTGGCTAGGGATGCCCCCTCGAGAGGGTGCACGGGAAAAGAGAGGGTCGAGCGACGTCTCAAAAGAAACAATACCCCAAAGGACTAGGTAAAAGGTAATGCAAGGTGAAGCCTAGGAAAAAATTAATCAGAGGGAAAAGGGGAGTAAATGCAAATGCAATGGAGATGGAGACGAAAACATCATAGAGCACGAGCACCTACAAATGAGATGTCATGTAGTGAGAACTTATTTTGATTTAGTAGTGTATGTGAGTCACCAAGGTATGAGGAACTAGGGTGGAATTTCAGAGGGAATGCATGGACCGACACAATAAACAAACACACAGGCTATTCTAGCATCACATAGAGTTATAGAGACCCTGCAGGAAACGATGCTAGAAAAACCACAAGAAGAAGACATGACCTAGTGTAACATGAGATTTTTGAGACCTCATAAGGGAACAACAAGGGACACATCAAGAAAACCCCAAAAACAATAGGATCACATCTTGAGCCATGTTATTCCTATCACACCATGATATAAAATATCATGGTGACCAAGAGGAAACAAGACCCAAGGAGCTTAAAAAGATAAACAAAGATAAAAAAGAACCAAAGCCAACAAAAGTGTCTCAGATATCCTTTGTCAAAAATAAATTGATTGGATGAGGATTTGATGATGTTTGACCTGAGGAAGGATACATCCTGCATAGACTGATGACAGGTGTTGTTGATGCAAGAACGATATATCTTGAACCAACTCCAGGATAAATAGATTTGATGATGATCGACAAAAGGGATATGATAGGATCATGATGACCAAGATGCATGAGGATGATTATTGAAGAGCAAGATGATAGGATATGATCTCAAAAGGACAAGACCAATGGATGCCTATTGTACAATGGACAAAGCAACCAAGGGGGAGGCGATGAGATATATAGGACGAGACAAAACTATGCATAGAAGACCCAATGTGGGAGGGTATTTACAAGGACTATGTACAAGAAAAGCAAATGGAGGTGAGGGAATGCAGGTACCATGGGATACCGTGCTAAAAAGAGATGGATGCAATGGAGATGCAAATGAGGGCGGGTAACAATGGATACCGTGTCGAGGAAAGGTCAATGGAAGAATCAAAGGATAATGGGACTGCCATTTACACATGGCACCCATTGCTAGGTTTTCACTAAATGTACATGCCCAAGATGCCACAAGAATTGGTTTTCACTAGAGGACAAATTTATTTTTCTTTACTATTTTTTCCTCTTTTTTGCTTTTTTTTTTTTGGTATTTTCAACTTTTTGGAACAAGAGGTACACTAGCATAGACTAGGCATAGAATCCTTTTAGGTGCAAGATGTTGAGGGGATCGTTGAGAGTTTCCCCTTCTGGAGTGGATAACTAATATGCCCCTGAACCATATTTTGTTGTGACCACAAATGGACTGAGCCAATTAGCTTCAAACTTTCCTTTCTTTTCTCAGTCTTGCTAATTTTTGGGATTTTCTCTGAGGACTAGATCTCCTACTTCAAACTCATGATGGCTGACCCTCTTCTGATATTGCCTCTTAAGACATATTTGATATACTTGCAGATAATCATAGGATTTTTGACATTGTTTGTCAAGAAGATCTAGCTAAGCTAGTCTTGCCACTCTGTAGTCTTCATAAGAAATAAACTCTCACAAAGATATGTGTAATGATGACAATTCAACCTAAATTGGTAAGACCGCTTCTGCACCATACACTAGGGAACAAGGGGTAGCTCAATGGGAGTCTGGATACTGGTACGATAAGCCCAAAGGGTGGGATTAAGATGGAGGTGCCAGTCACGACTAGTTTCATTAACAACTTTCTTGAGGATATAGAGCAATATTTTATTAGCTGCCTCAGCTTGGCCATTCCCTTGGGGGTAATATGGTATAAACCAATGATGTTGGATATGGAATGTGGAGCATAGATCATGCATATGTTGGTTTTTGAAAGGGGTTCCATTGTCTATAATGATGGTGTAGGGAATCCCGTAGTGACAAATAATATGGTATAGGATAAGCTTGGACACCTGGACACCAGTAGTGAGGGTGAGGAGGATGGCTTCTACCCATAGTGAAATATTTAGTAGTAGTAATGATAAAATTATGTCCATCTGAGGAAGGAGGATGGATCTTGCCAACTAGGTCAAGGCCCCATGTAGAGAAAGGCCCTGGTGTTGTGATTGGATGCAAATCATGTGCTGGAACATGAAATAGGTGTCCATGTTGTTGACATGGCACACATTTCTTTACAAATTCACAACAATCATGTTCTATGGTGGGCCAGTAGTAACCCACTCTTAAGAGTTGTTTGGCAAGAACATATCCACTCGTATGAGCACCATAAGTTCCAATGTGCACTTCTTTCATCATAAGATTATCCTCACTCGAATATAAATATCTAGCAAGGATGTCATGGTAACTGCAATGAAATAGATTATCTCCTATGAGGGTAAATCAGGCATAATGATGTATAAGGTTATGACAGTCATTACGGGATATGTTGGGCGGAAGGGTACTGTCTTTCAGGTAGGCATGTATGTCATGGTACCGGGGTGATTGGGTTCCAATAATGTTGCACACTATTTTTGTGTGCGATGTCGCAAATGAAGGATGCATAATTTTCTCAACTAAGAACTTGTACCTTGGACTATCTGATTCAATGTGTAGAAGGGACCCAATAGTAGCCATTGCTTCGATTGCTTTGTTTTGAGCTCAAGGAATTTGGTCAAATATGATATTCTGAAAATGTTTCTTAAGGTCATCAATGATTCTTTTGTATGGCATGAGCTTTTCACCTTTATTTTGATACTCATCTTTTACTTCTGGATGACTAGCTCAGCATTGCCATAGACCAAGAGATCCAAGATATTCCATGGAATAGCTATCTTAAGCCCAGTGATTAGGCCTTCATATTCATCAATATTGTTGGTACATGGTAAAAATAGCTTGAATGATTTAGGGATAAGGTCACCTTGAGGAGTGGCAAATAGGAATCTTGCCCCTGCTCCTTTTTGTGTATAGGAACCATCCAAATAAAGTTTCTAGGGGGGTTGTCTTGTGACTGAGTAGAAATACTCATCAAAAAGTTTTGTGACTAGTGGATATGTATCAACTAATGGTGTTTATGCTAACTAATCAACAATGACCTACCCTTTGATGGATTTTATATCTACATACTATATATCAAATTCATTGAGAAACATGACCCACTTGGCCATGTAGCCTATTAAAGTTGTTTTTGATAGTAGATACTTTAGTGGATGAATCTTGTAGATGAGCTTAACTATATGGCTTAACATAGAGTGCCAGAGTTTTTGCGAACAAAAGATGACAACTAAGCATGCTTTTTCCATGGAAGAGTAATTGAGCTCATATCCGACCAAGTTTATGTTGATGTAGTAAATTGCTCTCTCTTTTCCTTGATCATCATGCTAGGCGAGAAACGCCCCTATAGTCATTGGAGTAATTGAGATATATAGGAGAAAGGGATGCCCTGGGATGGGTGGCATTAGGACTAGAGGATTAGCTAGATGTTCCTTTATCTTATTGAATGCTTGTTGGTATTGCACATCCCATTTAAATTTTGTACCTTTTCTAAGAAGATGTGTAAACTACTGAAATTTATTTGCAAGTTGGGAGATGAATCGACAAACAAACTGTATCTTTCCTTGTAAACTGTGTAGATTTCTTAATGTTCTAGGAGGAGGCATCTCTAGAATTGCTTCGACCTTTTTATGATTTACCTCAATGTCATGTCTAGATACTATGAACCCTAAGAGTTTACCCGAGGTAGCTCCAAAGACACACTTTTTAGGTTTGAGGCATAATTTGTACTTAGCTAGACGCTCAAATATTTTCTCTTGTCTTTGACTTACCAAGTATGTCATCCACATAGTCTTCTAATATCTTATGCATGAGATCACAAAATATTATTGTCATGGCATGTTGGTATGTGGCGCCAACATTCTTGAGACCAAAAGGCATGAATTGATAATAGAAAGTTCCCCATGGGGTGGTAAAAGTAGTTTTATGTTGATCTTCTTCTGCTACCTTTATCTGGTTATATCCTAAGAATCCATCAAGGATGTTGATGTTGGGAAGTGGAAAATCATCTTTAGGACATGCTTTATTCAGCTCCGTAAAATCCATACACACTCTGATGGAACCATCAGGATTGGAAAAAGGTACCATGTTGGAGATCTACTCTGAATAATCAATTGGTCAGATGAACTTAACCTCCAGGAGCTTTTCCAATTCTGCTTTGACCAACAGTGTTATTCTAGGATGCATCCTACATAGTTTCTGTTTAATTGATTTAACATTTGGACCATATTCTAGATAATGAACTACTAGCTAAGGGTCGAGACCACTCATGTCCGCATAAGACCATGCGAAGTTGATACGCCACTTAAGAAGGATGTCAAAGTGTAGACACCCAAAAATGGTCAACGCTTGCGAGGTCATACTTTAACATTTGCGCATTGCCTCATTTTAGGGTTTTGCGTCGCATTAACATTTCTCCTATGTCACGCACTTGGTTTTTATCATTTGCGAACATCGAGTCTTTCTTCTACATTCTTCAATCATCTCGTCCTCAAATTTGGTCTTGTCGACAACATTATCCAATCATGATTTTGATCGAACTTATCTTGTTGCATCAATGTGCATATTCATTTGTCATCATTTTGGACATCGTCAATCCTAATTAGGGTTTTGTCCTCCTGTCAATCTTATCAATTTTCTCATCAATCTTATCATTTTGGACATCGTCAATCCTAATTAGGGTTTTGTCCTCTTATCAATCTTGTCGATTTGTCATCAATCCTTCAATCTTGTCGTTTTAAGATCGATTTGTCATCGATCATTGTCATGTTCGATCTTGTCATCTTGCGATCAATTTGTCATTGATCGTGGTCGTTATCAATTTTATCATTTTGTGATCAATTTGTCATTGATCGTGGTCATTTTCAATCTTGTCGTCTTGCAATCCATATTGTCATCGATCCTCGTCCTCTTGTCAATTTTGTCATTTTGCGATTATTTCGCTATCGATCGTTATCTGTCTCAATTATGTCAATTTGGATCAATTTGTCATTGTTCCTCGTCAATTAGCGCATTTATCAAATCATTTTGTTGCATTGATCATTTATCAATTCAAAATCATGACATTAATTATCTTTAATCAAGACCTAATTGTCATTTTCGCATTTCTAATTCGTCTTCTAGGGTTTTATGATTTAGTCATTTAACCTAATGTGTCATTTCTTCCTCTAGGATTAAATAATTTATTTATTAATCCTAAGTCTTCTTATTACAATTAAATCTTTATTTAATTGGCTAATTATTCCTCTTTGTGAATTGATTAATAAATGAAAAATTATTAATTAATTCACTAATTCCTAAATCCTATTTTTCATCAATTTCTAATTCCAATTTCCTAATTTGTCATCAATTTCAATTTCCTAATTTTCAAATTTATAATTCCTTTTCCCTCCTAATTCATCTCCTAATTCTATGGGAGTGGCATTTCAATTTGTCATGAAATTGTCATAATTGATTAATCAATCAATTTTGACATGAAATGTGTCATAATCAATCAATCAAATTGTGCATGGAAATGCATAATTTGTCATAATTTGTCATATTGATTTGCAATTTCTATTTGAATTGAATCATGCCAATTTTGTCATTTATCCAATTTCTCTATAAATTGGATAATTTTCTTCAATCAATCCCCTTGAACCCCTTCAATCACTTCATGAACTCCGAATTGCTATCAAACTACTGAATTTTCGTTCTAGTACTCTTGAGCTTTTTGCTTTCAATTGTGAGAGCACTTGTAGGTGAGATCCACAAACCCATTGAAGAGGAAAGAACAACAATGGAGCCGCATGGAAGAAGCATATGGTTTGCATGACATTTTCTTTTAAATGCTTTGTTTTCATACCTTCATTGAATGTGCTTTGGAATTAGGTTCATTTCAATGACTGTTCTTTTGATTGAATTATCATATCTTGTGTTTTGATTGTTTCTACTTATGTTTTGATGAATCCTAATTTCTACTCCACATTAACTGGTGAACCCGACGTGAATACTAACCTTCTAACCATCTTACTATGTTTTTGAGTGCTTCTAAGTTGATTTGCAGGTCAAAAACTCAAAAACAGAGCCGTGCAGTGCATTCTGGACACATCCTGCACCTGTGTTGAAGCATCTTGCGCTTGTGTTGAAGACTTCTGCGCTTGTGTTTGACATCCTGCGCTTGTGTCCTAACTTCTGCGCCTGTGTGAAGTCCAGAACAAAGGTAAAAAATGCAGTTTTTACTTGAAAAATTTTATATGTTTTAGTAAATTGCAATTTTGAGGGTCTTCGGTGCATTTGTGGACAAATATGGTGCTCGAAAACATGATGAGACATCATTGATTTTTTTGAAATTTGGTTCTAGATTATTTGAATACCTTTCCAACGCATCAAACGGTTTGTAATTTGGAGCTAGGATGAGAAAGTTATGCCTTCTCAAAGTGGACTGAAATTTTGATATTTTTCATAAATCAAATCATCTGTGCTTTGGATTTTGGGTACTAATTATTTGTGCAGGATCTTGGCATACGCATGACAAAGACTACAAATCAAACTACTAACATGTGTTATGCAGAATCGATGGTCAAAGACAACAAATCAAACTTCTGACATGTGTTTTGCAGGTTGCCTTGGAGAAACAACCAAATTGTGTGTTTGAGATTCTTAATTAGGCACTTAGTGATTTATAAGTAGGTTGGAATGAACACTTGTTTGCTTTTTTTGTTAAGTATGACATTGGAGTAGGAGAGTATGCTCTCATCCTTCTTAGGGTGATCAGAAATCCAGATCTTCGATACCATGCTTGTGTTGTTGATTGAGTGTCTCCATTAGAGGGCCTGCCTTCCCGACCACTTTGCTTTAGCAAGCGAGTGATAATCGTGAGAAGGGGATGACCCAAAGTGAGTACGGCTAGAATTCCTTGGCATTCTAACTCACTATAAAAAAATACTCGATGAGCGAAAGCTTTGAAGGAAGTGTTACGTGGGAATTGTAGTTACTTGGGAAGTGATGACCCTTGGACTCTTTCTCATATCAACATCTAAGTAGGGCCTCTTGGTCTAAATCGCGCTTGCGCGACTACATTTGTTTGGTATCTTGATGGGCTTAATGTCTCAATCATGCTTGCATGACATCAAGGAGTAATGCTTAACAGAAATCCTTACTACACACCTTGTTTTTACAGGCCAAAAACCCTTCTAGTTGCTTGAGAAGGACAAATTCGGATACTTGGAAGAGATACTAAGTTCGCCATGGGGAGATTCCATGGGAACTGATGCTTGGCTGCCCTGAGAAGTGAGTGCCGTGGAGGGGAGCCCGTGGGGTCAAGCATCTATGTATTCTCCTTGAATCCCATAATGAGTCTACCTCTCAAGTACCTAATGTCTTTGCCTACCCTAAGGAATGTGGAAATGAGCATGATTGTCTTGAGGCTAAGTTGTAACATTTTGTATTCTTTGATTGTCAAAAGTTGAATGTTATCCCATTTCAAAAGCAAAACACATTGATCAAAACAAGATTAAACACAAGAGACATTCATCCAACAAAAATTCAACAAGATTCAAAGATCATCTTCCTAAAACATGGTTGTCAAACATTTGTCAAAATCTTGTCTCAACATTCATGTCACTTACATTTAGGTTCATCCTAGGTTTGCATTTTGTAAGATCATTGCCAAGGTTAGGTTTCACCTAAGTCATACTTCTTTTGCATATCAATAAGAGTCATCCACTTGCATATGTCCTCTTGCATTAAAGTCATACCATTGTCATACATTTGCACTTGCATATCCTAAGTCTCTTCATTAAGCTTGAGTCATTATCATATCATATTAGGGTCACTTGCATAGTAATTGTCCCTTTTGCATATAGTCTCAAAAACTAGGTCTTGTCATACTTGAGTAATCCAAATCTTTGGTAAAGCCCTAAGTCATTGTTAGGAGGTCTAGACCTTATTAAAGTCCTTTGTCCTTTTGTCATCAATATCATTTTGTCAAACCTAGCTTAGTATCCAAGCATATAGGGGAGACATTGTCATCTTGTCCTTTGTCAATTAAGTCCTTTTGTCCTTTGAGGTCTAGACATCATTTCAATTTCCTAAAGGTCCATCTCTTAGATTTGCATTCCAAAAGTTTGTCAAAATCCTGAAAAACAACCAAAAACATAGATTGCATGCTCGTCTATTTAGTTTGCATTTAGTTGCATATCATATACTATCCTTGAAAAATTCCAAAAATATTGCATTTGCATAGTGACATGTCTATTGAAACAAGGTTCCAAGCACCAATGATGCAACAAAGTTTGACATATCAATCGACAATGCAATCAAATTTTAATCCAAGGCAATCACAATTATATCCAACCCAACAACAAGGCAATATCGGTCAAACTTATCATGATGATTTAAATGTCCAAATACAAAAACTAGTGGAGAAACTAGCTCAAGAAAAGGAGATATTGGAGCAAAAAGTGATAAACAGTGAGAAGATAAGATCTCAAATGTCCAAAATGTTTCAAAAATTTC
Organism: Cryptomeria japonica; assembly: GCF_030272615.1. NCBI lineage: Eukaryota > Viridiplantae > Streptophyta > Pinopsida > Cupressales > Cupressaceae > Cryptomeria > Cryptomeria japonica. The sequence continues at coordinate 293,143,107 of NC_081415.1, forward strand.
CAGGTCAAAATCCAAATTTTGAGCCAATTAATGTAAGATCTCTTCTTGAACGATCAGACATACCAGCTCTCCTCTCCCAAATAGAGATGATGAAACAATTACAAGAAAGGAGACAACATCAATTTCAACATTATGTGCCTCCACAACAAGAACAAGAAGGTGTTTACTATCAATCATATTTTCAACCATCACAACCAATGACACAACCAATTGTTCAACATATGCAACCAACACAACCAATGGTTCAATTTCAACAATATGTCCAACCAACTATACAATGTCAACAAATGGTTCAACCAATGGTGGAATATCAATGTCAACAACCACAATCACCAATTCAAAAACAAAACTTGCAACATGCACCAAGCCGAATTTTGAACATGTCAAACCAAAATGATCAACATCAAGTCCAATATCAGAAAATGACATCAAATCAAAAACAAGTTCAAGTTCAATCAACATATCAATGTCAACAACTGCCACAAAACATTCAAAAACAAAGGTTGCAACACACACCAAGCCAAGTTTCAAACATGTCAAACCAATTTGATCAACATTTAGTTCAAAATGAAAACATGACATCAAATCAAAAACAAGTTCAAATTCCAAGTCCAACTATGTCAAAACCTTGAAAGAAAGGTGGCCTTATTGCAATGCTCTTAAGGAAATGACTAAGTGAGTCTTTTGAGGAAGATAAAGATAATACACTTATGTCTAGCAATGCCTCATCCCCCCGCAAGAAAATTGACTCTCCAGTGGCATCTATCCCTACACCTTTAAAAGTTTCACAAGAACCTTCCATATTGTCCTCATTAAACAATACACCCAAGGCTGCAATTATCCAAGAGCTATCCATAATTGATTGCCAAGATAATCCAATTCATGATGCACATCCTTGTCATGTTTTAGAAATACAAGACCCAATGCCACCATGCACTTTATTGCCATTACCTGTTTTAGAGGACCACATTCAAAGTCCCTCTTCCTCATGTTCAAGCATTGATTCCTTGCCAGAACCCATCGCAAATGTTCAAAGTGCATTTCCTTCATGCCAAAGTATTGATTCCTTGTCAGAATCCCCCAGGCATATCCAAAGTCCAACCCCATGTCAAGAGGATAATTTAGAGCACGAAGAAATGAGTCCTAAAGCAAATCAAGATCAAGATCCTGAAAACTTATCATCCCATCCAATTGTGGACCAGGACCCCATCTTCCCAGAAACTCATGATGATTCTCCTATTCTTGTCCATCATATCCAAAGTCCTATTGACACTCCATTCCTCGAGCAAGATCAAGATATCCCAGTTCATCCAATCCCAAATGATCCCCTTCCATTTCATGAACACAATGCCCTTTCAAATCCAATTGACATTCCACTTCCTAAACAAGATAAAGATATTCCTTCCATCCTTTCTGATGATCCCATTGAAAGTCCAGAGCAAAGCACCTTTAAAGAGGATTCCAATGATCTTCCTCCTTGTCAAGATAAAATTATTCCTTCAGATCCTCCACAAGATCCACTTGTTCCTCCATCTCCACGTCCTAATCCAGCATATCCACTCCAAGAGTGCATTTCTTTTGGTGATCCCATTGTTTCTCCCATTCCATCTCTTGAAGAGCCTATCATTGAACCATGTCCACTACATGATCCTAATCCCCCTCATGATCCTGATACCCCTCATGATTCTAACGTGTCAGTGCAAGATGTTCATGAACCCTCGACATGCATAATGGGTTCTTCCACTTCAAGATCTCGTTATTTCTCTCATACCACATCCACCTCATAATGAACTCACATCTTCTTCCCAAAGAAAAGAGTGTCCTATTAGTCAAAATATTGATAAAGGCAAAGGGGTAGACCTTCACAAGCAAGAACCCCTTCATGTGAAAGAATATACTAATGGTCATGGCTACAGAGCTCACACTCAAGGCGTTGGTATCCCTTCAAAGTCAAAATCAAAATGTCCACCTTCCCCATCATCGCTTCCATCCATTCTAGGTCCCTATATCCCTCCATCTCCTATGCAACATCAGCAAAGGCACACATCTTGGAGAACCTTCCATCCATCCCACATGCCTCCATATCATTCCCATCCACACCAACATTCATTCCCTCTTCCAAGCAATTTGGATGCCAAGTATAAGCATCATAAGTCTAGCAATCCACATGTATTCAAGGATCAAGATGTCCAATATAATCGACATGTCAAAACAAAGAACAATATGATCTATAAAGAAAAAGAAATATCCAAAAGGCCACAAAGGCCCACTGAGAAAAATAAAGCAAAGTCAAGATCTATATGGGTTCCTAAATCCCTTGTGCAAGCAATGCACTCCAAGGAACCACAAAAGCATGAAAAATCAAAAACCATGTGGATCCCTAAGAAGCTCCTTGAAGCACAAAAAGAAACATCCAACTTGGCATCCAAAATTGCTATTCCTCCATCCAAATTGTCCAAGTCTATTCCTCCATCACCTTCTTCATCTATTTTGGGCCCTTATGTCCCAAAATCCCAAGCCTTCCTTCCGTCAAAACCTCAATATCCAAAATACATCTTTCCTCCATCCATCCATCACCCCTCAAGGTGTGTGCCAATGTTGATCTTGCCTTCATTTTCATCCACTCAAGCCCAGTTCTTCCAATACCCTATCCATTATCCAATGCATATTTTCCATCCTTCCATCCCTTTGATCCAATCCTTTGCGTAAATCCTGGCCTTAGTGTCATCTCATTTTCCATGTCTTTATCCTACCAACGTCTTTGAGCATACTTTTAAAAGGTCATGGTCCATTTTTTTCAAGGCTACTATCCAAAACAAAAAGATGCTTGAGTCCTTCTTCCATCCCCTATCATGTGTCCATCTTCTATTGAAAAAGTCAAAAAATCAAAAAAAAAGAAAAAAGTAAAAAAAAAGAAAAAGAAGAAAAAAGTCAAGAAAAAATAATTCGTCCATTGGTGAAAACCTGGCAAACGGGCGCTTTGGGCAAGTACCGTGATGAAAACCTGGCAAACAGGTGTCATGCGTAATTTATGAACTTCTTGCACACCACACTTGGGGGCAGGTTTCCTCCTTCATATCCTTTTGTCCTTCATTGTTCCATTATCCTATCAAACCCCTGTCATTACCCTTCATATCCTATTGTCCCTCATGTCCAATTTCCTCTTTCCACCTTTGATCTTGACAAGGCTGACGATCATCATGAGCATCACACATCTTGTTTGTAGCTTTTAGTCCATCATAGCTTTTGGTCATGTATCCATTTGCTTATTATAACCTTTCATCCATATTCCCTATCTTATTGTGACTTTCTACCACTATCCCTTAGCCTACCCCAACCTTCTGTCCATGTCCTTTATCCATTCTTGGTCTTGCTTATCCTATCCATATCTTATCACTATCCATACACTCTTTTTGTCCCTTGATCTTGATCTAACATAAGGACATGAAATGCAAAACATATTTTTCAAACACCTCTTGACATGTCCCTCATGCCATGTCACTACTTTACATTGTCATATCCAGGTTCTTGTCCCATCACGCAATAGCCCTTGAAAATTGCATCCATATTGTCTCCATCATAAAAGGCCTTTGTCTTCCCTCTATCCACCATCATTTCAGCAAGCCTATTTATCCGTTTGTCATATTCCTTGCCTTGCTAGACACTGGGGGCAAAATTTGAAAAAATCATAAAAATCAAATAATGTCCTGAAAAAAAAAAAAATCCATAAAAATCAAATAAAGTCCTGAAAAAAAAAAATCCATAAAAATCAAATAATGTCCTGAAAAAAAAAAAGATCCAAAAAATCAAATAATCTCCTGAAATAATCCAAAAAAATAAAAATAAAAAAAAGTCCTGAAAAAATCTCAAAAAAATTGAAAAATGTCCTGGAAAAAAGTCAAAAAATCAAATAAAGTCCTGAAAAAAAGAACAAAAAAATTATAAAATTCACAAAAACACGCATTTTGCAATAAAGTATTCCCTTTATGCATCGACAAATCACTGAGCATTCCTCTAATGGCTCACAATCAAACGCTGTGCTTTAATGAAATCATGCTTTAACCAGATGAACCTTTTTCAATCAAACCAAACATTCAAACTGATCAAAATTGTCTTATCAATCAAATATCAACATCAAAATCATTTGTCCTTTGTCACTTTTATCATGGGTCTTATACAGGGTGTGGTATACTCGAAACCAGACTGTGTCCTGTCTTAGACGGGGTACCGCATTTTCCTGAAACCAGACATCATGATCGTCCTATCAGCACTTTCAACTTTTGACAATGAAGATCAAGATGTTTGTTTGATTTGTTTGAATTTGCGCATCTTATCTTTTTATTGATTTATCTTTGGCTTCGGTCATGTTCCTATGTTGCTCGATGATGTCACTGAGTGATTTAGAGTGACCGGGATGGATCATGGTCCTTTTCTTTTTTATTGTGATTGTTGTTTGTCTGTCATGTGTCTGTCTTATGCAAAAGGATTGCATTATCGCTCTAGCCTTCATTGCCATGTTGCGCTGCATCCATTTTGCCATATCAAATAAAGGTTCTCACCTACTTCTGTGCATTAGTGAAAGCAAGTTTTTCTCCATCTCTAACTGTCCTCTGTCTAATTTCTTCTTACTAACATTTCTTCCATCAGTCTTGGCAGTCCGTTCGATCCTATCATTTTCTATCATTCTTATCGATCAATTGGCCTCTTTTCTGGATGTTTTCGGCCAATTCCTCGAGGGGGCATGCATATGTCATTGTCATTGTTTGGGGCATTTTCATTATTGTTCTTTGAAACAACGCTTAAAATCGCATTGTCTCAAAGAGGGGCAAAATGTAGACACCCAAAAATGGTCAACGCTTGCGAGGTCATACTTTAACATTTGCGCATTGCCTCATTTTAGGGTTTTGCGTCGCATTAACATTTCTCCTATGTCACGCACTTGGTTTTTATCATTTGTGAACATCGAGTCTTTCTTCTACATTCTTCAATCATCTCGTCCTCAAATTTGGTCTTGTCGACAACATTATCCAATCATGATTTTGATCGAACTTATCTTGTTGCATCAATGTGTGTATTCATTTGTCATCATTTTGGACATCGTCAATCCTAATTAGGGTTTTGTCCTCCTGTCAATCTTATCAATTTTCTCATCAATCTTATCATTTTGGACATCGTCAATCCTAATTAGGGTTTTGTCCTCTTATCAATCTTGTCGATTTGTCATCAATCCTTCAATCTTGTCGTTTTAAGATCGATTTGTCATCGATCGTTGTCATGTTCGATCTTGTCATCTTGCGATCAATTTGTCATTGATCGTGGTCGTTATCAATTTTATCATTTTGTGATCAATTTTTCATTGATTGTGGTCATTTTCAATCTTGTCGTCTTGCAATCCATATTGTCATCGATCCTCGTCCTCTTGTTAATTTTGTCATTTTGCGATTATTTCGCTATCGATCGTTATCTGTCTCAATTATGTCAATTTGGATCAATTTGTCATTGTTCCTCGTCAATTAGCGCATTTATCAAATCATTTTGTTGCATTGATCATTTATCAATTCAAAATCATGACATTAATTATCTTTAATCAAGACCTAATTGTCATTTTCGCATTTCTAATTCGTCTTCTAGGGTTTTATGATTTAGTCATTTAACCTAATGTGTCATTTCTTCCTCTAGGATTAAATAATTTATTTATTAATCCTAAGTCTTCTTATTACAATTAAATCTTTATTTAATTGGCTAATTATTCCTCTTTGTGAATTGATTAATAAATGAAAAATTATTAATTAATTCACTAATTCCTAAATCCTATTTTTCATCAATTTCTAATTCCAATTTCCTAATTTGTCATCAATTTCAATTTCCTAATTTTCAAATTTATAATTCCTTTTCCCTCCTAATTCATCTCCTAATTCTATGGGAGTGGCATTTCAATTTGTCATGAAATTGTCATAATTGATTAATCAATCAATTTTGACATGAAATGTGTCATAATCAATCAATCAAATTGTGCATGGAAATGCATAATTTGTCATAATTTGTCATATTGATTTGCAATTTCTATTTGAATTGAATCATGCCAATTTTGTCATTTATCCAATTTCTCTATAAATTGGATAATTTTCTTCAATCAATCCCCTTGAACCCCTTCAATCACTTCATGAACTCCGAATTGCTATCAAACTACTGAATTTTCGTTCTAGTACTCTTGAGCTTTTTGCTTTCAATTGTGAGAGCACTTGTAGGTGAGATCCACAAACCTATTGAAGAGGAAAGAATAACAATGGAGCCGCATGGAAGAAGTATTCAACTCTACGTCTGGTTTGCATAATTTTACTCTTGAATGCTTTGTTTCCATACCTCCATTGAATGTGCTTTAGAATTAGGTTCATTTCAATGAGTTTTCTTATGATTGAGTTATCATGTTTAATGTTTTGATTTGATCTACTTATATCTTGTGATGAATCCTAATTTCTACGCTACACAAAGAACACCTGAAACTCATCTTCAGATAGGGAAGCAACGATATGCATGATGTGTGGATTTTCTATTGTGCCCAAATTTATTTATGTGGTCTGATCTATGAGGATTGGTGATCTTTCAAGAACATGATCACCAATGAGGGGAAGAAGAGAATCCTCATCTTTTGGCGCCTCAGAGAGGTTTTTACCAGAAGATACAACCTTTATTTTTAATATTTTGTGGTCTATAAGTGCCTTAGAAAGGTTTTCACCACAAGACTCTTGATCTTTTGATTCTTTTTTATTTTTACGGTTAAGGATTCCTTCTTCCCCAATATAGCCTTGAGGGTCTAGCTTGTACATTATGTTCTTCTCAAGGTGATAGTTCGGTGCACACTCAATTGCCCCCAAAAATTGTAGAAGTGTTATATCATTTTGGAACGTGTATAGGTGTACAATAGTTTGGCCCCAATCAATGAGTTTAGGGTGGTGAAGGGGAAGGTCAATTATAGGGATATATGTGTCAAAAAGGTATTGATGCAAGGCAAAAGGTGGTGAAGGGGAAGGTCAATTAGAGGGATATATGTGTCAAAAAGGTATTGATGCAAGGCAAAAGGGGCACAAGGCACAAACACAAGTCCAAACATTAATAGATTAGTTCCAACTAAAACTAAACACAACTAAACTCAAAAAACCTTAAGATGCATACCAAGAGAGATATAAAGCAAACAATGAAAATCATACACAAATGAAAGAGATAAAGAAGACTCCACAAGATGCTCCCAAAGAGGCTCATAGATGTTTCTCCCTTGTTCTTCTCCTCTCCAAGATCCAAATGGGTGATTGTAAGTAGGTCTCAACTTTTAGCACAACACCATGGATGGCATGAATATTTGAAAGTGGTTGAAATATTATCTAAAATATATTATTATGCAAATGACTAAGATTGATGCAGAGAGTCTTGGAGCTTTTTCTAATCACCTTCTTGGTTTACTTGTCTACTCAACCCTCTAACTCCTCAAGCCCATCTAATGGCACTTGGTAGGGGATTTTATATCTAGACCTCCAAGGTCTAATCCATTTTGGCTTGCCTCCAAGGTATAGTCACTTGAGATTTTACAACTAACTGCCTATTGAGGGTTCCACCTCAATCTCCAACTCCTCTCCTAAGGCTCCAATCACCTCTGCAAAGGATCACAATACACTAATTAGTTCTTGGTGTTCAAAATGCATTTACATTATTTATTTGATGTATTTGAGGGGTTTTTGCATCTTCATGCCCATCGCTAAGGTTTCCTAACCTCTCTTTGTCTCCACCGGGCTCAAATAAGCCTAATTCAATTAGCACTCCCTTGGCAGTTTTTAGGGCTTAGTTTAAAAACTTTCCACACAAGGCCACAAAAACATTATAGATTATAGTACCCTTTTTAGAGTTACAAATAAAATTGGAAAATTGCATCTGGGTTATCCGTACACATGGGGTTTCCATACTCCACTTTTTTCAAGTGTTTAAGCCTACCCGAGTGACTCACCAATTTGGTCTTGAAAAGGTTCACCAGTCAAAACATCTACGAAATCTAATTAAGGATTCTTCATGGGAACTCTAAGGGATTTCCAACCATGTATCATTTTGTCTTCCATCAATCCACATGTGCTCAAAATTTTCACATCTTCTGCTGTCCTAACTCACCAACTCCTAGTGGTGAGCCTAAGGCTTCATTGTAGTTCCTCCACAAAGGCCTGAAAGAAATTAAAACCTACTCTACTCATATGTATAGAACCTAACCTAGCATTCCATTTTATTTCAACTAGTGCCATCAATGGATGCTCAGGTTAGAGCCATTTTTCCCTTAAACCCTACTTTGCAAGGGTTTTACACCTAGTTATAGAGAAAGAGCTAGTTCCCTGCAACCAAACATAAAAAAAATTACTAATCTACCTTGCTAGGAACTACAATCAACACACACTTATGCCTTGCAATGATATTTACTTGACAAGTCCGTACTGAACCCTACAAAGCAATGAAAATAAGGAAAAACAGTCAAAAATGGTGAAAAGACAAAATTTCTTGAAAACACAAAACTTGCTCTTGCATTCCAGATTCTCCAACCCATACAATGAAGTATATTTTGTCTTATATGTTGATGGTTTAGTTGGCTGACACAAACCAAAGCTTGGACAACTCAACCATGGATCTATTGAGTCCTAAATGGTTAGTCCATTATTAAATTATGAAGGACAACATAAAAACTTAGAAAAAACAAAAATTGCATGCTTGGAGTGTTAGGTACCTTCCACCATACTCCCCAGGGACAAAGAACTCAAGTCCCTTGAGTTAAGAGGTCTACAATATCCACTCCTTGCTGAACTGTATCTGATTTTGACATCCACATTACATCTGAATCAGGTGACCCTTCACACTTGAGAAGATAATGCTTGTAGACTCCTTTCCTTGTCTTCTTTACTACCTTGGTGTCCAAGATACTCTCCAACTTGACCGGTTGGCTTGGTGGAAAATCACTCGCCCAATCTTCTTTAACCTATGATGATATGTCCAATTTATTTTTTGGTGACTCTCCCTTGTATGGATAGAGATCAAATACATTAAAGATAGGAGAAATACCCAAGGTGGAAGGGAGTTCAACTTCATATGCATTTTGTCCATATTTGTGCACCACCTTGAGAGGTCCAATATTCTTCATCATTGGCTTGGTAGGTTGCCCTTTTGGAAGTCTCTCCTTCCTTAGATATGCTAACACTAAGTCTCCAACTTTAAATTGCATATTCCTTCTTATTTTATCAACATTCACCCTATACTGGTCGGATTTTTGTTGTAAGGTTTGCCTTACCTTATCATGCACTTTTTTGATACCTTCTACAAAATTCTCACCTTGTGTACTCTTGGGTACCATAGAACTGAGATCTCTGAGCTCTAGTATTCCCCTAGGATGAAATCCATATACTATCTCAAAGGGACTTATACCTGTGCTTTGGTTCACTGAGTCATTGTATGCATATTCTGCCTGACTGAGTACCAAATCCCAAGTCTGCCCATGTTGTTTTGTAAGACATCTAAATGTTCCTCTCTATGAATCCCCACTTCCTTCTTGGTTTTGTTTCTCTTCATTTCTTGGAGCATTCTACCCTCTACCAAATGTTCCTCTACCTCTAAAATTCTTACCACCTCTATGTTTTTGATTTTGTTCACTTCTCTTCTTGATCTTTTCCTCTACCCTTAATTCCAACTGTAAACACTTATGGACAATGTCTGGTGTGAGGATATTTATCTCATCTTGTATGTTTTGTCTAAGGCCATTCATGTACCTAGCCAATCTCTCCACTTCATGCTCATGCTTCCTAGCCCTCAAACTGAGCTTGTGGAATTCCTCAGTGTATGCATTGATAGCTAGCTCCCTTTATTTCAGATTTTGTAGTCTCTTATGGATTTGAACTTCATAATCCCCTGGTATGAATTGAGCCTTAAGCCTTATCTTCATACGCTCCCATGAAGTTATCTTCTTCTTACCTTCTTGTATCCTTTCTTCTTGCATCATGTTCAATGAAACTAATGGTGATCCTCTCAATCTTGATTTGGCCACATTTAGTTGTTTCTCCTCTGCTACCTCCTTATAATCAAAATGATTATTTAGGGCCTCTATCCAATCTAGCAACTCTTCTCCATTAATATTTCCTCCATAGGTGGGTAATCCATCCAAGTTATCTTTGGAGATAGATTTGACTTCATCCAAGAATAGATTTGGGTCTTGGGGAATTTCTACTACTGCTTGTTTCTCTCCATGTTCCACTTCTTCATTTGTCTCATCTCCTCATTCTATCTTAACCTTCCCCTTCTCCTTCTTAATATCTTTGGTTCCTTTACTTCCTTCTGAATCCTTCAATCCTTCTATCATCTTTGCCACCATCTCCCGGATGGATTCTAGAGTCATAGCCTTTAGAGGCATTGAAATTGCTTCTGATTCTTCATAGTCTAACATACACCAAATCTTTCAAAGGGTGGCTCCGATACCACTCTGATGCATAGAGTCTTGGAGCTTGTTCTAATCACATTCTTGATTTACTTGTCTACTCAACCCTCTAACTCCTCAAGCCAATCTAATGACACTTGGTAGGGGTTTTTTCTATCTAGACCTCCAAGGTCTGATCCATTATGGCTTGCCTCCAAGGTATAGCCACTTGAGATTTGACAAATAACTGCCTATTGAGGGTTCCACCTCAATCTCCACCTCCTCTCCTAAGGCTCCAATCACCTCTGCAAAGGATCACAATACACTAATTGGTTCTTGGTGTTCAAAATGCATTTACATTATGTCTTTGATGTCTTTGAGGGGTTTGGGCATCTTCATACCCATTGCTAAGGTTTCCTAACCTCTCTTTGTCTCCACAAGGCTCAAATAGGCCTAATTCAATTAACACTCCCTTGGTGGTTTTCAGGGCTTCGTTTAAAAAATATCCACAAAAGGCCATAAAAAAATTGTAGATTCTAGAACCCTTTTCAGAGTTACAAACAATATTGGAAAATTACATTTGGTTTATCCATACGTAGGGGGTTTCCAATACTGCACTATTTTCAAGGGTTTAAGCTTACCTGAGTGACTCACCAATTTGGTCTTGAAAAGGTTCACCAATGAAAACATCTGCCTAAGCTAATTAGGGATTCTTAAAGGGCACTCAAAGGGATTTCCAACCATGTATCATTTTGTCTTCCACCTATCCACATGTGGTCAAAATTTTCACATCTTCTGCTCTCCTAACTCACCAACTCCTAGCAGTGAGCCCAGGGCTTCATTGTACTTCCTCCAGAAAGGCCTGCAAGAAATCAAAACCTACTCTACTCATATGTACAAACCCTAACCTAGCATTCCATTTGATTTCAACTAGTGCCATCAATGGATTCTCAGGTTAGAGCCTTTTTTCTCTTAAACCCTACTTTGCAAGGGTTTTACACCTAGTTACAAAGAAAGAGCTAGTTCCATGCAACCAAACACAAAAAAACTCACTAATCTATCTTACTAGTAAGTACAATCAACACACACTCATGCCTTACAATGATATTTCTTTGACAAGTCCATACTGGACTGTACAAAGCAATGAAAATAAGGAAAAACTGTCAAACACGGTGAAAAGATAAGATTTCTTGAAAACACAAAACTTTCTCTTGCATTCCAGATTCTCCCTTGTAGGGATAGAGATCACATACATTAAAGATAGGAGAAATACCCAAGGTGGAAGGGAGTTCAACTTCATATGCATTTTGTCCATACATGTGCACCACCTTGAGAGGTCCAATATTCTTCATCATTAGCTTGGTAGGTTGCCCTTTTGGAAGTCTCTCCTTCCTTAGATATGCTAACACTAAGTATCTAGCTTTAAATTGCACATTCCTTCTTTGTTTATTAGCATTCACCCTATACTGGTCTGATTTTTGTTGTAAGGTCTGCCTTACCTTATCGTGCACTTCTTTGATACTTTCTGCAAAATTCTCACCTTGTGCACTCTTGGGTACCATAGAAATGAGATCTTTGAGCTCTAGTATTCCCCTAGGATGAAATCCATACACAATCTCAAAGGGACTTCTACCTATGCTTCGGTTCACTGAGTCATTGTATGCATATTTTGCCTGACAGAGTACTAAATCCCAAGTTTGCCCATGTTGTTTTGTAAGACATCTTAGTAAATTACCCAATGATCTATTGACTACCTTTGTTTGATCATCTGACTAAGGATGATAGGTAGATGAAAAGGATAACTCAATTCCCAACTTTCTCCAAAGTGTCCTGCAAAAGTGGCTTAGGAACTTCACATCTCTATCACTAACAATGCTGATTGGAAGACCATGAATTCTAACTATCTCCTTGAAGAAGAGGCTTGGAATGTAGGTGGCATCATTGGTGCTCTTGCAAGGTATAAAATGTGCCATTTTACTGAATCTATCTACCACCACATACACACTATCAAATCCCCTTGGAGTTCTTGGCAAGCCTAACACAAAATCCATGCTCAAACATTCCCGAGGTCTCTGAGGTATGACCAAGGGTTGATATAGACCTGCATTACTTGATGATCCTTTTTCTCTTTGGCAGATTGTACATTTCTCTACAAACCTTCTCACTTCTGATTGCAACTTGGGCCAATAGTAAAACCTACCAACCTGCTCCAAAGTCTTATCTATGTCAAAATGACCTCCAAGACCTCCTTGATGATTTTCTTGGATAATATTTTGTCTCATAGAGCATTGGGGTATGCAAAGAAGATGTCCTTTGAACAACAAACTCTCTTGTATCATATATTCTGAATAAGAGACATGCGAGGTGTTAGAGAAATCAGAACAAACACTATATATCTTTGCAAAATCCTTCTATTCCTTGTAAACGTCTTTTAACTCTCTCAAACCCACACTTTGCAATTGTATCTCTTGCATAGTCATGACTCTCCTACTTAGTGCATCAACTACCTTGTTTGTTGTGCCCTTTTTGGGCTTAATAGTGAAGGTGTAGGATTATAGGTATTCAACCCACTTTAGGTGTCTCTGGTTCAAGTTCTCTTTCCCATTGAGGAAACTAAGGGCATGGTTGTAAGTGAAAACTACAAACTCTTTGGGCAGAAAGTAATGATACCACTTCTTCAATGGTTGTACCATTGCATACAACTCCAAGTCATATGTGGAGTACCTTTTCTTAGCTCCATTTAACTTCTCTGAGAAGAAGGCTATAGGATGACCCTCTTGGCTTAAAACTGCCCCTATTGCTTTTTGGCTAGCATCACATTCTACTATAAATAATTGATTGAAATCAGGCAATCTAAGGGTTGGCAACTCTGCTATCTTAGATTTCAACAATTCAAATCCCTTATTGGCTTCCTCTATCCAAGTAAAATGACATTTAATCCATCCTTTGATGGTCTTGAGTATAGGAGCACAAACATGGTTAAATTTTCTCACAAACTTCCTATAAAAAGATGCCATTCCATGAAAACTCCTAACATCACTTATGCCCCTAGGTATAGGCAAATTAAGTATTGCTTTTACCTTACTTAAATCCATCTTTAAACATCCTTGAGAAATAACAAAACCAAGGTAAACTAGCTCTTTTTTCAAGAACTCACATTTTTCAAGGTTGATTTTCTTCAAGACCATCTCCACATGCTTAAGGTGTTCCTCCTTGGACTTGCTGAAGATCAAAATATCATCAAGATACACAATAACAAATCTACCAATAAACTCAACTAAAACTTCATTCATGAGCCTTTGGAAGGTACTAGGTGCATTGGTGAGACTAAATGGCATCACCAACCACTCATATAGGCCTGCATTGGTTCTAAAGGTTGTCTTCCATTCATCACTAGGTTTGATTCTTATCTAATGATAATCAGACTTCAAGTCCACCTTTTTGAAGTAGCTTGCTCCATCTAGATTGTCCAATAGGTCCTCAATCCTTGGCATGGGAAACTAGTACCTTATAGTGATCTTATTGATTTCTCTTGAGTCAATCCACATCCTCCATTTTCCTCATTTTTAAGGTACTAATACAATCGGATCAACACATAGACTTAAACTCTTTTTAATGAACCCCTTGTCCAAGAGTTCTTGCACTTGTTTGGTGATCTCTTCATTTTGACTAGGTGTCATTTTATAAGCCGCTTTGTTAGGAAGATTTGCCCATGGTATCAAGTCTATTTGATGATTCACATCTCTCATTAGAGGAAAAGAATCAGGCATATCTTCTCGCATAACTTCTGCATATTTTTTTAGTAAACCTTGCACCTCTTGAGGCACTTCAATCATTGGATCTGCCTTTACTTCATCTCTAGGCTTCAACACTGTAGCATAGTCCTAATTACCTTCTTTTTTTAATACTTTAAGAAACTCTTTACCACTCAGCAACATGACACTTAACCTACTTTCTTTTCCTCTTTTGGATCAGGTAATGAATCCTTCTAATACTTCTTGCCATTCTTGGTGATGAGATAGCTATTCTTTTCTCCATCATGATTGGCTTTCACATCATATTGCCATGGATGACCCAATAACAAATGACAAGCATCCATAGGCAATATGTCACATAGTAGTTTGCCTTTATACTCACCAATTTTAAAGTCCACCCATGCTTGTTCATCAAATAAGACATGTTGACCTCGGTTGAGCCATGACACCTTATAAGGAGTGAGGTGAGGTAACCTTTTCAGTTTGAGTTTATCCACCATTTCAACTGAGACAATGTTTCTATGGAATTTGAATCCACAATTATGTTACAAATTTTCCCATGGGACTTACAAGTGGTCCTATATAAAATTTTCCTCTGTGGTGGCTCTTGAGCTTGGGGTATCTTGAGCATTGTCCTTCTCATCATTAAGTTGTCTCCATCTATCATTGGCCCTGCCTTGCTAATTGGAGAGGTCTCACTTTGAGTGTCCTCCTCTTGCAGTGATTGAGTCCTTCTTTCACCCATGTATGAGCTTTTTGAACTTGAGGCTTTACCTAGGAACCTACTCATGGTATGTCCAACTTGATTGCAGTGATAGAACCTACCAATGCAAACTGTATTTCCTCTTCTCGAGCTTCCAAACCTACCCCTAAAATTGCTTCTTCCTCTAAAGGATCCTCTAAATGTTCCTCTCTGTGAATCCCCACTTCCTTCTTGGTTTTGCTTCTCTTCATTTCTTGGAGCATTCTACCCTCTACCAAATGTTCCTCTACCTCTAAAATTCTTACCACCTCTATGTTTTTGATTTTGTTCACTTCTCTTCTTGATCTTTTCCTCTACCCTTAATTCCAATTGTAAACACTTATGGACAATGTCTGGTGTGAGGATATTTATCTCATCTTGTATGTTTTGTCTAAGGCCATTCATGTACTTGGCCAATCTCTCCACTTCATGCTCATGCCTCCTAGCCCTCAAACTAAGTTTGTGGAATTCCTCAGTGTATGCATTGACAGCTAGCTCCCTTTATTTCAGATTTTGCAGTCTCTTGTGGATTTGAACTTCATAATCCCCTGTATGAATTGAGCCTTAAGCCTTATCTTCATACGCTCCCATGAAGTTATCTTCTTCTTACCTTCTTGTATCCTTTCTTCTTGCATCATGTTCAACGAAACTAATGGTGATCCTCTCAATCTTGATTTGGCCACATTTACCCTTTTCTCCTCTGCTACCTCCTTATAATCAAAATGATTATTTAGGGCCTCTATCCAATCTAGCAACTCTTCTCCATTAAGATTTCCTCCATAGGTGGGTAATCCATCCAAGTTATCTTTGGAGATGGATTTGACTACATCCAAGAATATATTTTGGTCTTGAGGCATTTCTACTACTACTTGTTCCTCTGCATCTTCCCCTTCTCCTTCTTAGCATCTTTGGTTCCTTTACTTCCTACTGAATCCTTCAATCCTTCTATCATCTCTACCACCATCTGTTGGATGGCTTCTAGAGTCATAGCCTTTGGAGGCATTGGGATTTCTTCCGATTATTCACAGTCTAACATACACCAAATCTTTCAAAGGGTGGCTCTGATACCACTCCGATGCAGAGAGTCTTGGATCTTGTTCTAATCACCTTCTTGGTTTAATTGTCTACTCAACCCTCTAACTCCTCAAGCCCATGCAATGGCACTTGGTAGGGGTCTTTCTATCTAGACCTCCAAGGTCTGATCCATTTTGGCTTTCCTCCAAGGTATATCCACTTTGGCTTTGACAACTAACTGCCTTTTGAGGGCTCCACCTCAATCTCCAACTCCTCTCCTAAGGCTCCAATCACCTCTGCAAGGGATCACAATACACTTATTGGTTCTTGGTGTTAAAAATGCATTTACAATATATCTTTGATGTTTTTTATGGGTTTGGGCATTTTCATAGCCATCGCTAAGGTTTCCTAACCTGTCTTTGTCTCCACCGGGCTCAAATAGGCCTAATTTAATTAGCCCTCCCTTGGCGGTTTTTAGGGCTTAGCTTAAAAACTTTCCAAACAAGGCCACAAAAAAATTGTAGATTTGAGTACCCTTTTCAGAGTTCCAAACAAAATTGGAAAATTGCATTTGGTTTATCTGTACACATGGGGTTTCCAATACTGCACTATTTTCAAGGGTTTAAGCCTACTTGGGTGACTCACCAATTTGGTCTTGAAAAGGTTCACTAGTCAATACATATGCCAAAGATAATTAGGGATTATTCAAGGGAACTCAAATTTATTTCCAATCATGTATCATTTTGTCTTCCACCAATCCACATGTGCTCATTATTTTCACATCTTTTGCTGGCCTAACTCACCAATTACTAGTGGTGAGCCTAGGGCTTCATTTTAGTTTTTCCACAAAGGCTTGCAAGACATCAAAACCTACTCTAATCATATGTACAGAACCTAACCTAGCATTCCATTTTATTTCAACTAGTTCCATCAATGGATGCTCAGGTTAGAGCCATTTTTCTCTTAAACCCTACTTTGCGAGGGTTTTACACCTAGTTACAGAGAAAGAGCTAGTTCCCTGCAACCAAACACAAACAAAATTATTAATATACCTTGATAGGAAGTACAATAAACAAAAACTCATGCCTTGCAATGATATTTCTCTGACAAGTCCATATTGGACCGTACAAAGCAATTTAAATAAGGAAAAATTGTCAAAAACGGTGAAAAGACAAGATTTCTTGAAAACACAAAACTTGCTCTTGCATTCCAGATTCTCCAACCCATACAATGAAGTAGATTATGTCTTATATGCTGATACTTTAGTTGGTTGACACAACCCAAAGCTTGGACAACTCAACTATGGCTCTACTGAGTCCCAAATGGTTGGTCCATTATTACATTATGAAAGACAACACAAAATTTTAGAAAAAAGAAAATTGTATGCTTGGAGTGTTAGGTGCCTTGCACCAAAAATTGATGGACATACAAGTATAATAGTATAATAGCATTGAAAAATTATTCTCTCCTTTTCTTTAGAAATGAGCTCCTTTTATATGGAAAAATGTTGATTGAATGGCCCAGATTGAGTGAGCTTGTGAAGGGCTAGGACTGATGGGTTTGTGATCCATGTGATGGCTTTCAACCCAATCCCATGATGGCAAGTGTCAACATGAGATGGATTGAGAGGAGAGGAAAGAAGAATTAAATGCTTGAGATGAAATGAGGATTACCTTACGAGGGTTTGGTTAGGATTGAGTAAGTGGATAAAGCTTTTATCCAAGGGTAATGCTTTTATCCAATGGATAAACTCTTGTGCATGAGTTAATGGAGATAACCATGGTCAAAGAAATGAATGCTTGAAGAGATCCATAAGTTAAATGAGGGTTGAGTTAGAGGGAAAGTCTCTAACCATGTGGGTAAGTTGAGTTAACCATTAATGGTTATGTAAGAGCCATAAAGGCTTTGAAAGACTTTGGGGGTTAACTTGTTGAAGAATAAAAGCCTTTAATGCATTTCAAAGACTTTGAGGCATTTTTGAGAAGTGACCTTTGTTTGGGAATGTGAAAATGATTAGAGAGGGGGATTAGGCTAATTAGAGGGGGGTTAGAAGAATTTAGAAGGAAGTTAGTGGGTAAGTGGGTTTGGTGGGAGAGAGAAAATAGGATTTTATTTAAAAAAAAAATCTATTTATTTGTGCAACTTGTATTTGTAGGAAAATGCAAGTGGGGTGGGATTTTAAATAAACATTTGATTCATTTAAATGAGAGGAATGAGGGAAATTAAATAAGTTAGATTTATTTAATAACTGGGTTATAGATAGGGATTTTATTTTAAATAAATTTATTTAATTTCTTTAATTAAAATAGCAAAATGGGGATTGAATGAATGAATTAAATGTGAATTTAATTAATAGAGGAATATTAGTGTATCAAATAAGTATAAAATATTTATTTAATTTAGTGGACACATTTATGTGTCTACATTTGCCCCTCTTTGAGACGGAGCAGTTTATTGCATCATTTTAAAGAAAGAAAGATAGGTATGAGAAATATGCCCCAAAAATGTTAATTTAGTGGGTGGTATGCCCCCTCGAGAGATGGGTCGAAAATTTTCAAAAAATCAAGCGAGCTCTCAAAAAAGAGAATGAAGTTGGGGGGAGGTAAAATAGAAGAGATTATAAATAAAGGAGGAGAAGGGTAAGCCAGTGAGTATCCTTAGGTCATGCAAGAGATACAGTGTAAATGTAGTGTGTACTTTTGATTGATGTTGTACAATTGATGTGGGACAATCTGGTGCAATCGGTTGAATTGCCCCGGTGGAGTCAAAGTGTGATAGTGGATGTTAGTTGTTCACTTGGACAGGATAAAGTCTGAGTAAGTGAGTCAAATTGACCTAATGAGACTTAAATAATTGATGTAATTGCTCGATGAAGTCAAGGTATCTAAAGCAAAATACTCATTGAGACTTAGACAATTGATGTAATTGTTTGTTTTGATTATGTTTGATTGGCTAATCAATTGATAGTGTTTGTGTTGTAGGTTGTTTGTGGTGTTTGCTGGACTTAGCGTATTTATTGAGTCTAGGCAATTGATGTAAATGCTTGTTGTAGTCTAGGATTGCCATAATTGATTATCTGTTGAGACTCAAAGATACTTGATCAAAAAGTATCTTTTGATAGTCTAGGTGTGCATGAGTCAATGTACCTGAGTAGACAGAGTAACTTGCTTTGCTTATAGGATGACCTGGGATGGGAAATGATGCAGGGTATGAAATTAGGATGATGACCTAGATAGGGAGGGTGAGGGGGGTGATTCAATGTTAGATAGAAGCTATGGAGGACTTAGGACTCATTCTTGTGGAAGAGGATAAAAAAATAGTATCCATTTTCATGACTATGTATGAATGATATGCAGCGATATGGATTTATGGATGGATGGAATGCGATGGAATGCAATATAAATAGATGAGATGAAATGGAAATCCATGGCTTATTCATAGTGCTTAATTTTCATCATTGAGCATGGTAGTATCAATCTTGGCTGAGGTATCAGAAACCAAGGTTGAGCGTTTCACCTATAAATAAACATCGCAGACAAGGAAAGTTTCCCTCCATTCTGGTTCATGTACAAATGGTCGAGGTATACACTGTAGTTAGTAAGACATAGTGATCCAAGACTGTATTTTTGCATAGGATCACGTAGCTTAGTGAAATTCCCACGTAGACACCATTAGTATATGTCCTAAAACTTCATTGGAACAATCCACAGACAACAAACAAAGAAAAAGATATCAGGAACCATCTTGGCTACTCTAATCACTTGTGGATATCGAGGAGTAGCATAGGAACTTGATATAAATAAACAAATAAAAAATAAACCAAGTGCTCATCAGACAAACATAATTTTACTGTCAAAGAAAATGTTACCATGTCTTGTTTGTGAGGAAGGATGCATCCTTGTGAATACAATTGTGTGCAGATATTTTGATTGGTTGGTTGATTTGATAGGTGGTCATTGTTTGAGTAGCTCAAAATGTTGTTTTGTGTCTTTTGCGATGTGTATGTATAAGGAATATTATACTTTGCAATTTTTTTTATTGATTTTGATGTTTTTGTCATGTTTTTGGATTTTTTGAATGTTGTGAATGCTTTTGGTATTATTTTTAGGACATTTTGCAAATGTTTTTTTGGATTTTATGGAGATTTTATGAATGTTTTTGGTATTATTTCAAGAAATTTTTGAATGAGAAACTTAATGTATCACAAGCATGGAGAATCCACTCCCATCAGTAGGTTTAAGAACATCTACCCCTAGTTAGATGTCGGTATGAAAGCATGATGCGAGATACATAAAGTAATAACCCTTATTACAGATCAATAACAAGCCATGGTATAAATGATGGATGAATGGATGCAATGGATGTGATCACAACAAGTCTGAAAGACAATGGATCCATAGCCTTTATGAATGGCGCCTATTTACCATTTTTTCACCACTGTACTTACCCAAGGCACCACTAGAGTGGTTTTCACAGTTGGGATGAATGATTTTTCTTTACTATTTTCTTTGTTTTTGTATTTTGTATTTTGTTTAGGACCGTTTCCTAAATGTTTTTGGTATTTTCTGATATTGGATGAGCCTGATGCTTTGCAAAACTTATGTATGAAACCTTTTGAGATACATGTTGTTGACTGGATCTGCTAGTGGTTCTCCTTATGAAGTTGCTAACTGATATGCCCCAGACCCTAAGACGACAGTGATGACATATGGACCTAGCCAATTGGATTCAAATTTTCCTTGATGTTCTCTATTCGGTTGATTGTGAGGATTCTCCCTGAGAACAAGATCTCCTACTTCAAATGTGTGAGATTTGACCCTATGATTGTAGCTTCTGCTCATGCATTGCTAATAGGCTTTTAGGTGATTGTAGGCAACTTGTCGGTTTTCATCAAGCAGTTCCAAGTCCTGAAGATGTGAGACTCAATATTCTTCATCATTTATTAGATTATGCAAGGAGACCCATAGAGATGGTAATTCAATCTCAATAGGCAAGATGGCTTATGCTCCATAAACTAGTGAGTAGGGGGTTGCACCTATAGGGGTTCGAATGCTAGTTCAATATGCCCATAGTGCTGGATTCAAATGAATGTGCCAATCACGACCAACATCATTGACTATCTTTTTGAGGATCCTCAATATATTCTTATTAGATGCTTCTGCTTGACCATTGCCTTGTGGGTAATATGGGGTGTTAAAATGGTGTTATGAAACTTCTCAGTGAGTTCACAGACATCTTAATTTTTGAAAGGGAGCCCTTTATCTGTGATGATGGACATGGGTACACCATACTGACAGATGATGTAATTGAGGATGAATGAGGCAATCTGCTTTCTGATGACTTGGGTGAGTGGAACGGCTTCGATCCACTTGGTGAAGTATTCTATGGTAGTAATGATACATTTATGAGCTTTGGATGAAGATGGATGGATTTTACCCACAAGGTCAAGTCCCCATTGACAAAAGGGCCATAGTGTTGTGACAGGTTGTAATTCCTATGCGGGGGCATGTATTGGATCTCTGTGAACTTGGCACTTCTTGCACTTTTTGACAAAATAATAGGAGTCCTTGTCCATGGAGGGCCAATAGTATCTGACTCGATTGATTTTCTTTGACAATGAAGGACTACTTGAGTGGGCCCCACAAATTTCTTCATGTACCTCTTCCAATACTTTTGTTATCTCATCTTGTTCCAAACATTGAAGGAGAGTACCATCAAGACTTCATTTGTATAGCGTTTCAACAATGATGGTGTATCTAGCAGTTTGGCAAATAAAGGCTTTTTGTTGGTTGTTTGATTGGTTAGGGGGAAGTGTGTGGTCATGTAAGTGAATAACTTAGTGTACCATGGGAAGTCAGAACTGATAAAGCGACATATCATTTCAGATCCAAGGATATCATAAGCGAAGATCCAAAGTTGTTCCACCAAGAATTCATAGCATGTCAAATTTTGTGGAAGATCCAGGAGAGATGCGATTGTAGCCATTGCATCGGCAACTTGATTATGATCTCTTCGTATTTTCTCAAATGTGATAGTTGTAAATGATTCTTTGAAACTATCCACCATCCTTTTATAGGGCATGAGCTTATCATCCTTTGTTTGGTATTCATCAACGACTTGTCGGATGACCAATTGGGAATCTCCATATACTTGTAGCTCTTTTAGATTTCATTGCATGGCCAATCTGAGTCCTATGATCAAGGCCTCATATTCTACTATATTATTTGTGCATGGGAAAGTGAGTTTGTATGACTTCGGGATAGTATCACCTTGAGGTGTGATAAAAAGAATACCTGCCCCTGAGCTATGTCTGGTGTATGAGCCATCAAAATATAGCTTCCAAGGTTGTGTAGATGTGATCATGAAAATTTCCTCATCCAGAAAGTTGGAAATAAGAGGATGGTCACCTTTGAGTGGTGCATCAACCAACTAATCTACAATAACCTGTCCCTTGATAGCTTTGCGGTCCATATACTCAATATCAAATTCACTCAGGATCATAATCCATTTGGCCAAGTGTCCTATCAATGTTGCCTTACTGAGTAGGTACTTGAGTGGATCTATCTTGGCAATAAGTTGTAATTTGTGTGTTAACATGTAGTGCCTTAATTTGGTGTCTACCAAGATAACTGCTAGGCAAGATCGCTCAATAGGTGTATAATTGAGTTCATAGCCTACCAGTGTTCAAGAGATGTAGTAGACAACACAATCTTTTCCTTTCACATTATGTTGTGCAAGCAATACTCCTAATGTCGTGGTTGTAGCTGAAATGTACAACAATAGAGGTGTGCTTGGATCTGGTGGAATCAACAATGATGTATTCATCAGGTACTCTTTAAGCATTTGGAATGCTTGTTGGCATTTTGCATCCCATTGAAAGTGGATATTTTTGTGTAACAGATGGGTGAAGGGATGACATTTATTAGCCAATTGTGCAATAAACCACCGAATGGATTGTATCCGCCCTTCTAATGTCCTCAATTGACTAATATTCTTTGGAGGTGGCCTGTCCATGATTGCCTTGACTTTTGCAAGATCTACCTTAATGTCTTTACTTGAGACAATGTGTCCTAAGAGCTTCCAAGAAGTTATTCCAAAGACACATTTCTTTAGATTGAGACGGATGTGGTATTGTTCCAATTTGTTGAAGATTTTATCCAGTATTGCAAGATGACCCTCTCTTATTAATGATTTAGCTAGTAAATCATCCACATAATCTTCCATTATTGTGTGCATCATGTCATGGAAGATGGTAGTCATGGCTTGTTGATATGTTGCCCCTGCATTCCTTAGACCAAGTGACATTACATTCCAACAATATGTTTCCCATGGACATGTGAAAGCTATTTTATGTTGATCCTCTAGAGCAATTTTAATCTAGTTATATCCAAAAAAGCCATCCATAAGAGAGAGCATCACATGACCTACTGTTAGATCGACAATCATGTCGATGTTTGGTAAGGGAAAGTCATCTTTAGGACATGCTTTGTTTAAATCTCTAAAATCCATACAGATACAGATGCCCCCATTAGGTTTACCAATAGGTACAATATTGGAGATCCATTTGTTAGGATTCCCAAAGATACTGAGAGGGGGGGGGGGGTGAATCAGTATCTGATCGGTAATAATATTTTCTTAACTTATAACATGAAAAGCATATTAAAAATGTGTATCGGTAAACTAGAAATAATGCAGCAAATACGAATAACAACCACAACATGAAAAGCACACCATAACACAATATTTTAATGAGGAAACCCAGTGTGGGAAAAACCTCGGTGGGATTTGTGACCCACAATATTCACTTACTGGCCAATAAGAGAATATTACTACTACAATAGGGGCCTACATATGCAGGAAGGCCAAGTGCCTAGAGCTCACTGCTCAGTTACAAAGGAAGTCACACTGACTTACAAAAATGGATTATACAAATCCAATGTCTTGTACTACTTCAGATTAGCATTTGCTATGCCAGATTTAGTACTGGTTTAAGCTCTGCTGCATACATAAACCTTTAACCACTAATTCGCATATTAGATCTGATACCTTCTATTCATATTTTGCATCATATCATATCATAAATGATCTACAATGATCTCATACATATACGAGTCATATTATAATCTGCCATGTCGACTTACAAAAGATTTTACAAGTAATTACAAAATACATTAATACAAAATTGTTGTCGGCCAAGGTGCCGGTAATCTTCCTTTTCAGTGCCGGTGTTTTGTATGCTGGTGTAGAGTTTGTTGGTGCCAGTGTTCATGCTTGCCTACCAATATCACATGATTGTAAGGTTGCCATCAATGACAATACCTTCAATCACCTACATTATCTCATTGGAATGTGCATTTGCCAACAATCTCCCCCTTTGGCATTGATGGCAACACTCATGAGAAAAATTCAAGAATGTATCCAAAAATTAAAGTCCAAAAATCTTGCCAAAAATTGTACCAGATGTGTGCTCCCCTTGAGCAGATGATCTCTACTTTTTTATTTTTCTCATCTCTACTACTCCCCCTTTGACATCAATGACAAAGGTTGTCATTTGCTGTCAGTGGAGTCCTGCCTAGATTCTTGTAACCGGTGGGTTACAATCTGGAATATATCTATGAAAGTCAGTTTTAGGCTATCACTGAATCTTGTGCTTTCTTGTAATGCCTCTTGGGTTCTTTGAATTGTACCAGTGAGTATGTGCATTTTCTCTTCTGGTGTCTTAAGTCTGGAAACCAAAGCCTCAAAAATTTCTTTTCTCAAAGAAATGAGGTAGTCTAGTTTTGGACCAAGTTTACATTTCAAGCTCTTTGCCTTATCCTTAACTTTCTCTTTGTCCTTCTCTAACTTCTCAATTTTCTCTTCTAGATCTCCAATTTTCTTTTTTATCTCCAAAAATGAATCGGATGTACCTATCAAATTGTCAGCAACATTGTTTATTTCAGTTTGAGTTTTGCTAAACTCTGAATCTATATCTTGTGTCAAGATGTCTATTTTGCAAGTATCCCTGTACATTTTCTTAAAATCCAAAATTATTTTTCCTAGATCTGATAGCAAGGTGTCCATTTTCTCCTTGTTCTTCTTCACAATTTCCTCAAAAAATCTCTTTTTCCTTAATCAATCTCTCTTTAAATGTATCGTCATTTATTTGATCAACTGTCAAAATGTTGTCAGTGATGAACTTAGACAATGTGTCTAGTTGACCTAAAGACTCTTTATTATCCACTATAAATTTAGGTGTTACCAGTTTAAGAATAGGGATTGTATCATCTATAGCCTTATAGGCTTGTGCATTGCACTCTGTGATCTTCTTTATTGAATCCAATAAGGCCTCTGTTACATTTGTAGGTCAAAATTATGTTATGGAAGTACCAGATGTCTATCCAACTATTCTTACAATATCCATACTACCGGTTGTAGTAATCACCTTGCTTGATTCGACCTCTGGTAGGTCAATCTGTGTTTGCATTTCTACAAACAAAGGTTTGGGCTTTTTAGTTTTAGCTGGTGGCACTGTCTCTGTCTGAACTTGTGTCTGAACTTGTTTCTGTTCCGGTTTTTCAATCTGTATCTCAAAAGGTTTCTCTAAGCTTTGAACATCTGGTTTCTCAATCCGTGTCTCTGTATGCACTTCCGGTTTCTCTATTTGTACCTCTACACTATCCATTGCTAGTTCTCCTGATTGTTTTTTAGTTTTATCTACCAGTTTCTCTAGTGGTGTCCTCTGCCAGTTGCTCTGTCTAAGTAGGTTTTTCTATGTTTATATTTACAGTTTCATTTACCTCAACCTTTGCATCTGCAGCTGGTGACTCAGTAGTCACATCTTTCTTTTTGTCCTCAGTGGTTTCTCTGTCAACCACAACATTTACTTCTTGAGTATCTATGTTTATAGTGTACAAAATTTTAGATTCAGGATTAGTATCCTCTAGTGGAGTCTCCATGCTCTCAGTGGCCGGTTGACTGTCTGTAGTATCTACCAGTGGAGTATTCGAAGGAGGTGGGATTAAGTTATCAGTTATTTTCAGGCTTGGAGGTCCACCTACCTTACCTTTCCCCTTATCCCTGTCCTTTTGGTATACTGTGATAGTTTTAGGTGTTAGTAACTCTTCCTGTTTCTCTTTTTCTACAAAGAATATATCCCATGCATCTGCTATTTCCTTAGAGACTTTATTCACTCTACCTGCCATTAGTGTTACATGCCGGTGAGCAGTTGAAAATACTATCTAGTTTTCTTCACTAATTAATTTGTTTATCTCATTAGGTGAGTTAACTGGATGCATTGCAAGTAATTTTTCAATTTTAATTTTCTTATCCAGCTCAACAATGGCTAACCTTCATCAATGCTACAAGCCTTATGGATATTGACCAACAGGGTGCCCCCTTCACCTAGTCAAATAATAGGAAAGACAAACATCTTATTCAAGTTAGACTGGATAGATTCCTGATTTCCACCAATTGGGACATTGGACATAGCTCTTACTTGAAAACCCTCCCAAGGATTGTGTCTAACCACAACCCCCTTCTTCTCCACTAGAAAGACAAACCCTACTAGGGTCCCCCCCCTTTTTCTATGAGATCATGTGGGCCTCCCATCCGGACTTTAGGGAATTGGTAAGATGCTGGTGGACCACCCTAATCCAAGGGACTGCCATGTTCAGAATTATGGAGAAACTAAAGATAATTAGTAGGGAAGTCAAAGGTTGGAATAGGACCACTTTTGGATATATCTTCAAAAGAAAGAAGGACTTGGGATCCAAACTAGAACAACTTCAAAATATTATGGCTACCAGTAACCCCTTGAACTCCATTTTGAAGGAGGAGGAAGATTACCGCAAGAGCTAGAAAGATACCCTCTCCAAGGAAGAAGTGTACTGGAAGCAAAGATCTAGGATCTAGTGGTTGAAAGAAGGGTACATAAATTTTTCTTTCTTCCACAGATCGACTTCTATCCATAAGAGGAGGAACTACATTAAAAGTATTAAGGATGAAAGTGGCCATGAGATCTTTGATGACTCTCTGCTTGGACAAAATGCAGTGGACTTATTCACAAGACTGTATGCGGATGGTGGAAGGGATTCTCCGCTCCAGGACTGCCTTGTTAGTAAGCTGCCGATGGCCATCAACGAGGATGACAACTAGCAACTTTTGGCCCCCATCTCCGTTGATGAAGTTCACAGGGCTATCTTTGCTATGGGGGCCTACAAGACATCGGGCCCAGATGGTTTCCCCCTGACATTCTTCCAGGACTTTTGGGACATTGTTAGCTATGATGTCACCAAAGTGGTTCAAGATTTCTTCAAAACAGGGAGATTGCTAAAAAATATCAACAACACTTTCATTATCCTCATCCCCAAGACCACTACTCCTAGTTGCTTAAAGGAGTATCAGCCCAAAAGCCTCTGCAATACCATTTATAAGATACTCTCAAAGGTCCTTGTGAATAGGATTAAACCCTTCTTCGAAAAATTTATCAGTCCATCACATAAAGGCTTCATCCTGGGATGCCAAATTTTGGATGCTGCCATTGCAACTCATGAGATAATCCACTCCATGTATAAGAGAAAATTGCCAGGTATGGCCTTTAAACTTGATATATCTAAAGCTTATGATAAGGTTAATTGGGAGTTTCTTTTCAAAGTGCTTCTAAAACTGGGATTTAACTAAAAAATGGTTAGTATGATTTGAGAATGTGTTACCATGGTTCAATTCTTAGTGCTGATTAATGGGACTCCTAGGGGATGCTACAAAGCTAAAAAAGGTATCCGACAGGGTGACCCTTTATCCCCTTATCTGTTTATCATGATAGTTGAAGTCTTAAAGAAAAATGTGACCCATCTAGTCACCAATGGTAGGCTCCAAGGGTTCAAAGCGGCCTCCACGCTCCCCCCTCTAATATTCAACAATTCGTGGATGACACTTTCCTTTTTGGTAGGACTTCTGTCATGGAGGCTAAAGGATGGAAGATCCTACTGGCGGACTATGACAAGGCGTCGGGACAATGCATCAACTATAAGAAGAGTAATCTCTACTTCTTCAACACTCCAAATGACCTCCAACTCAGAATTCTCTCCATCCTCGGATGCAAAGTGGCAACTCTCCTAGGGACCTACCTGGGTCTCCCCCTCATAGTCAAGGAAGTCACCCCCACCTTCTGGAACTCTATCTTGGAACGAATGTAGAAAAAAATTGCGAGATGGAAAGGGAGATTCCTCAGTAGTGCGGGGAAGCTCCAACTTCTTGCAGCATCCCTACAAGGAATTCTGGTGTACTTCCTCTCCATGTTTAAAATATCAGGGACCATGGGAGAAAAACTTGAGAAAATCCAAAAAAACTTTTTATGGACTGGCTTAGAAGAAAAAAAATGCCTTGCTCTGGTCAATTGGGATACTGTGTGTTTACTCAAATCATTGGGAGGTTTGGGAATAAGAAAGATTAATACCCTCAACAAGGCGCTAATTGCCAAGATTGGATGGACCCTGGCTAAAGGTGAGGTGGACTGGTGCAACATTATCAAAGCTAAGTACCCAGACTGGGAGCATTTCTTTTATAATTTGAATACAACTGACCTTCCCCAAGGTTCCAAGTTATGGAACAACATCCTGAAGAACAGAGTGATGGTTAGAGAAGGTCTGAAGTGGCAGCTGGGAGATGGTAAAAAGGTGAGATTCTGGGAGGATTTTTGGACGGAGGACAGGCCTTTGGTCAACACTCGCTTCCATCAAGTCATGAATCACCTTAAAGGTACCCTGGGGGATTATGCTGCGGATTATTTGGTTCCAGGAAGTGGCTGGAAGGACATTATTCTCATTTGCAGCAATAGACCTAACTTGGTCCCCTTGGCTCAGGATCTGTAACTCATATTGTCAAAAACCAAAATCCCCTTGGCCCCGAATGAAGATAGCTTCATCTAGAAAGAGACACAATTAGGCTATTTCTCGGTCAAATCTTCTTACAATCAACTCCTTAAACACCCTGTGGATGCTGAATGCCGGAAGAAAGTCTGGAACCCTCAGCTAATCCCTAAAATCAATTTCTTCTGGTGGGCCCTCATGCTTGATAACTTGAAAAAGAGGGGATTCCATCTCCCCAATAGATGCAGTTTGTGTAAAGTCGATGAGGAATCTATTGACCACCTTTTTGTTCTCTGTCCCTTTGCAGCTCATATTTGGTCTATTACTCTTTAGAAATGCGATCTCTGTTGGGTCTTCCAGAAGAATATAATTTTTTTTTCTTTTGATTGGATCCTCCTCCCATCATCCCCTCATCATTGAACTTTGGAAACAAATACCACCGCACATCTGTTGGGCCTTATGGAAAGAAAGAAATAATAGAATTTTCAGTGACACTGAGACCCCCCGGACTTTGTGGCCCACATTTGCTTTAAGATGATTTCTAAAAATTTAGAAGTTACAAAATGGAAAATCCCCCCCTATCCTCCCAATGAGGCAGACATGAAAATCGATGTTTGCTGGAAGCTCCCCCCTGGCTTTGATCACTTCAACAACAACACCAAGAAAAGGAGAAGGATGACTAGATGGTCAACCCCCAGGCTTCACTGGTTTAAACTAAATTTTGATGGTTCTGCTCAATGCAACTATCAAGCAGGTGGTGGAGTCATCAGGGGTCATCTGGGGAATATGGTTATAGCCTACGCTAGCAACCTAAGGGATAATACGGTCACTCAAGCTGAAGGAATGGCCCTCCTTAGGGGTCTAGAAATGGCTAACTCCATAGGAATGAAACACCTAGAAATTGAAGGAGACTCTCAAATCATTATTGACTCTATCAAAGGGAACGCTTCAGCAGGATGGAGAATGGAACCCATTCTGAGGGACATCAGGTGCTTTCTAGTCAAAATGGAGGACTTCACTATATGCCACATCTTCAGAGAAGGAAACAAAAATGCCGATTCCATGGCGGTTGAAGGAAGGATGTAGAATGGCTTACGACGCTGGAGGGACCCCAATCTGCTGCCAATCACCATTAAGGAAATATTAGAAAAAGAAAAGGCCTTTATCTAGGAAAGGACAGTCCCATCCACTCAATGATGAAGGAAACCTTTTTGCAATTTTCAAATTGGCATGGGGATCCCGCCAATTTCTACCCTAGATGACCACATATCAAAGGCAGGTTGAGTCACCACTACCACTGATGAATACTAAGAGGGGGGGTGAATTAGTATACCAAAAAATACTGAACTTAAACACTTAAATAGTTTAGCAGAAAACTGGTATAATAGTTTTACTAACAAACTGGTTAACACAAATGCAAACCAAACAACAAATAAGGCATTCACCCACAGAAGCACAATCACCATAACACAAGAGATTTTGACGTGGAAACCCAAATAGGAAAAATCATGATGAGATGAAACTCACAAGTAACTATTTGCAGAATAGTAACCAAACCGGTTAAGGTCATACAATGTTCTTCACCATAACAGATCCTGTTAGGAATCTCAATCTTTGTTAGGTGATAAGTCTGATTAAAGACTACCTTGTGAGAGGATTTTAGATTCATAGATGTGAACCACCTTGTTAGAGGATTTACAAAATCTTTTCTAGGCCTACTTGGTTAAGGGTTTTCGACTTGTCAAAGATGTGAGTAATCAACAAGTGAATGATCTAGCAAATAACACAGTCTGCTTGGTTAGATCCATGATAGCTCATTGCTAGTGCATTTCAACATTACTTTAGTCTTAAGCAAATCCACACTCTGTTATAGCACACAGACTTGATCTTCTCTCCTAATATCGCACATACAAAAACTCATCAACTACCAAAAACCCTAACAACTACATCTCCTAAAACCCTAGACATGATGCCCTTAAAAAGGAATATGATTTCATGTCGATCCAATAGGATTACATTGCAAGTTCCTAGGTTCATTGTATCTAGACACATTTGATAACATGACACAAATCACCGTCAAAGTATCAGTGGATGGTAACTCATCACAAAAATACCAGTTGGAAACTCTCATAGAGTATTACCAGTTCATACAACTTTACCGATTACCGGTTGGTAACTCATCATAGAGTAATACTGGTTTAAACATTAAACCGATTACCAGTTACCCAAAAATGAAGACTGGAAAAATGATAACTGCTGCTTTAGTTTCTTCGCTCCGCTTGAGATCCTCGAACTGCTTGAGGTCTCCATACTGCTTGAGATCGGTAAACACTTTCTGCAAAACACCAATATTCTATAGACTATAATGCAATACCGGTTGAGCATAACTCATACATACAAAAAGTGATCTCAAAGAAAGTGTGTGTCCATCAATGACAATCACAACATAAACATAAAAAATGCCAATAATTTCCCCCTTTGGCATTGATGGCAACACTTAGGAAAATTTTGACATCTAAGTGTTTTACAACAAAAATATGCCATAATCAAAACTACTCCCCCTAAGCATATACACTATCCATTTTGTAGAAAATACAATGTATACTACTCCCTTACAGAGAT
Organism: Cryptomeria japonica; assembly: GCF_030272615.1. Taxonomy (NCBI): domain Eukaryota; kingdom Viridiplantae; phylum Streptophyta; class Pinopsida; order Cupressales; family Cupressaceae; genus Cryptomeria; species Cryptomeria japonica. Next base: position 293,174,517 of record NC_081415.1, read on the forward strand.
AAACATGAAAGTATACATAGCATGCATCAAAATTTTGAATACAAAATACTACTCCCCCTTTGCCAACAATGACAAAGTGCAGCTGAATAACCCCATGTGTCCATTAGCATTAAAATAATAAGAGTTAATGACAAAAAAGAGTGGAACTTTTCAAAAACTAATTTAAAGTCTTGCATAAATGTCTTCATGGATACAAACCATTACTCAAGCAATGAGGTAGCAACCTCACTCTCCGTTTGCATCTGGGATACCTGTTCCTCCATGGCATCCAAGGTACTCATCTTTTGAGTAACTGTCAAGGCATCCAGATTGAGATAGCATTTTTGAAGTATTTGTAGCCTTGGTAGTAGAACCAGTTGTAGTTCCTGCAAATCCCTGGTCTGGTTGCTAATCTCCAAATCAATTCTTGTAGCCTGAAGTTGAAACTGGTGAACGGTTTTCCCATAAGCGGTTAAAGAATCATATGGTGTCTTGAAGGTGCTTATGAATGTCTACAAATTAGTTTGCAGTTTGTCTTTCTGAGCAAGCACATCATCACATAATAGATGGGGTTGACATATCTTTCTGAGTAGTAGATTCCCCTCATCCAGAACATCTTTAATGTCCTTCTCTACCTTCTGCAGATTGGACCAGAGCTCATTCAACTTCTTCACCAAGGCAGTGTTTAGAGCCTTTTGATGCTTCTTTTTTGCATTGGCTTCGACAATATCTTCTAGACATTGCACTTGGTCCTCTACAACTATGCATAAGAGCTTCAATTGAGCTAGAGTGGAATCGGTACTTGGGAGACTGGTACTAGGAATCAAACTGGTGAGAGTTTCCACTGCAGTTTGAATCACATCTTCCTCCATTTTTATCCTTAGTGCATCCAATCGCTCTTGAGCAAGCTTAGTGCTTTGCAGTAGCTCCATTTCATTTGCAGACTGGAGGTCAATGGGACTGGTGATGTTAGCCTGTTTGGCTTTACCACCGGTTGCCTTTGGGGTCTCTATATGAGTACTCTTTGCCGCTTCCTCCTTTTCTTTGGCTTTTTGCTTATCTTCTTCTGCCTTCTTCTACTCTTCATCTTCTTTCTTTCTTTTCTCTTCTTCCTTCTTCCTTTCTTCTTCTTTCTGCTTCTCTTCTTCTTTCCTTTCCTCTTCCTTCTTCTTCTTCTCTGCTTCCTGTTTCTGCTATTCTTCCTTCTTCTTCTCTGCTTCCTGCTTCTTCTCATCTTCCTTCTTCTTCTTCTTCTTCTTCTTCTTCTTCTTCTTCTTCTTCTTCTTCTTCTTCTTCTTCTTCTTCTTCTTCTCCTCTTCCTATTTCCACTCTTCTTCCTTCTTCTTCTCTGCTTCCTATTTCTTCTCATCTTCCTTCTTCTTCTTCTCCTCTTCCTTTTTTCGCTCTTCTTCTTTCTTCTCTGCTTCCTGTTTCTTCTCTTCTTCCTTTCTCTTCTCCTCTTCCTTTTGCTTCTTCTCATCCCATTTCTCTTGTCCTGCCATTTTTGATGGTGTATCAGGGGTAACATCTTCACCATTTAGGGCATCAACATCAATGGGGTCCATTTGCTCAGTGACCTGTTCTCCCTCACTGTTATACACCTCATCTGGTTTTGCAATTTCTAGTTCTTGTTCAGCCTTCTTGTTGGCTTCAGATACTTGATGCAATTTCAGAGTAACTTGAGCATGAGAGTGGGTATCTTTTACCACCTTAGGGACTTTCCCTTCTAGCAACAAGAGTCTCCTTCTTCGCATAAAGAAGAGGCCTTTATATTTTTCCATAACTTCATAAAGTTCAAAATTAGACACATCAGGAAAATATTGAGCAAATATTTCCTCTCTTATCTCATGTTCCTTTTCTATGGAAATGCACCATTTATTGTCTAAAGAATTATATAAAGAATCTGGTGTCACAGATTTAATTTCTGATGGCGACCGATCATTAATACATAAATATTGAATGACTTCCTGTTCTACTTCCTCCTTCTCATTATCATTGAAATCATCAAAACAATCTACTAAGTCACTCAACACTTTCCTCTTAATATTTTTAATGGTTCTTTGACAATGTGTGAAAGGTTTGTAAGAGGAGATATCAATATTTACCAATGTTGATGATGCTGGTTCACTACTAGTTGCCTTTATCTTCTTCCTTGTTTGCCTAGTCTTCTTAGGCGGTTCTTTAGATATAGTGTCTACTAAGTCTAGTGTGTTGCTTTTTGTTTTCTTCTTTCTCTCAAAGACTTTGGCAGGAGAAACTTCTAGTTTCTTATTTTCTGGCAACCGCTTGGTCACTTTAGGACTCGTTGGAGTAACTGGTGTCGATACAGATGGTACTGCCTTCCCTTTCTTCACTGAGGGCTCCTCAACCAATTTAATCCTCTCCAGATAGGTGTCGGTTCTCTTCTCCTTGGGATCAAGTGGTGAGGCAAGTAGGGTAGAAGCATACCCATCCAACATGTCGTACATTACCTCATAATCCATAGGCTCCACTTCTTCCTTTTTGGGCTCAACAACCTCCATTATGCACTCATCTACTTTGATGGTAAAGCAGATGTCCTCTTCATACTTCTTGACAATATCACTGGATATTCTCACCCTTTAGCTCATCTTGCGTCTGAACTCATCAAAGTATTTTTTTAGGACTTCAGGGTAACTGGTTCCAACCACTTGTAGACTTTCCCTAATTTGCTTTGTAACCAGTTGGTCAGCAAACCACTGAATATCACTGACTCTTGGAAAGTAGCCTTGGAAGTAGAAGAACAATCCGACCAATAGTTATCCAAATTTAAATCTCAAGGAATTGTCTTGTTTTATTGACTTTAGGTTCACCAGGAGTTGCCTTTGCATACAGGTGCATAAATCAAATGAGGCATCTTCCATAATAATCCTATACCCAACATTTACCACTGTAGTAGAGACAGAGTTGATCCTTCTAGCATAGAATGTCCGGTAACCTACAGCGATGCAAGCATACTTAAATAGACCATCCTTGATGGTATTTATGGTCATTCCCCTCTGGTCACTCACAGAACTGGTGAGCTTAGTCATTTGAGTCTTGTTGATCTTCCTTAGGACTGGCACTTCCCCAATGTTATAGAAACTGGTGACGACATGAATCGCTTCCCGTGATGTCATGCGTCTACTCTAAATACATTTTGTCACCATGCACTCTGCTTAGAATGATACGAATGTGATCATCTAAGAATTCTTCAAGGAAATAGACCACATTGTGAAGCTTCTTCTTTTTCAAGATGCTGAATTCTGGTTTGATCTTCTTGTCCTTTCTGCAGAACAAACTCCACTGAGAATGGATCACTAGAGATCCTAGGTCTTAAATTTTATAGTCAATGTAATCTGAAATACCTTCCTCTACTATAACACCAACAGGAATTTGGGATAGGGCATTATATTTTGCCTTTCGTTGTATGAAATCAACTGAATCAACGGGTGCACTAGAGCTAGAGTGAGATGTTGAAGCCATGATAAATAGAGTAACTCAAGAAATACCTTTGAATGTTGAGATTTAGGGCTTGCAATTTCCGCTTCGACACTCAACACTTCAGTTACTAGATTATCGCTTTGGGTTCTACACTTGATCGATTGATGATATCTTCAGATTCTTCTTTAGGGTTTTGAAATCTCTTCGAATTGCAAGACAAATCACCTTTTGTCGTTCTGCGCTTGAAAACTTCTTTGCTCGAAAATTGATAAGTGAAAATGACTTGAAAATCCCTTTTAAATGATTTCTTCACCTACCATAATAAGTGCTCCACTATTAGGACGCAAACCCTAATTTGCCTTTTACCATTTCTAGTCTTCTACCAATTGACAGGTATCACATACCGGTTAAGGTCTTTTACCGGTGTAAACTAGGGGTTCGAAACATTTCACCGATTTGTTCCCCCTAAGCTTTCCTGTAGCTTAGTTTTTCGGTTCAAATATTTCCACACCAGGTGCAAAAACCAGTTCTTCTTGAGACACTTCTTCTGGCTTCTTTTTCCAGGTTTTCTTCATATCTGCTTGAACAGTTTCAACATCAATCTTTTCTTCCAAAGTGACTGGTATATCATTCGATATATTCTTTCTCATTCTGCATAATCTTGTTGTATGACCCAGTTTGTTGCAATGATAGCAAATCATTCTAGGTGCTCTCCAAGGTCCATTATTCATGTTTCCATTCTTCCTTCTGCATGTTGTAGCTATGTGGCCACTACCATGATAGATCAAATAGGTTGCTCTCCATCTGGTTGCTGCTTGATAGCCACTGCTTCCCGACTGATGATTATAGGTATTAAACCGGTTTGGATTCCGATTCCCAGAGGGTTTGAGAAAGACTCCTTGACTCCTTTGAGGATACCTTCCGGTGGTGTGCATGATAGATCTGCATTCAAATGCTCTATGCCCAGACTTGTTGCATGCATAACAATTTCCATTGAATCTATTGGATCTAGGCTTATTGCTTAGAAAGTAAGGAAAGTTATTGTAAGCCTTGTTTCTACATACATTAGCAGTATGTCCTTCCTTGAGACAATTAAAGCAAACAGGTTTGAATTTTTTCTTACCTTTATCCTTTGGTGTCAGTTGCTTCTTTGATGCTACATCTTTTTCTCTAGAGGTCTCACTTTCCTCATAACCAGAAAAACCAAGTCCAGTGGTATTCTTCACCGGTTTAGCTGATTCAAGCTTTTGCTCTAGCTTGATAGTGCTCTTATTGAATTTGGCAAGTATTTCCTTTGACTAAGTAAGTTCTTTGGAAATAGCAGCATTGGATTCCTTCAAGGTTGCATTCTCAGAAATAGCCATGTTTATTTCACCTTGCATTTCCTCTTTTTCCACTTTTCTCTCTTGGAGATGAGCGGTAAGTGCACTAATTTCTTGCTTCAACTTGGAGATCTCATGATCTTTGTCTTTTATCAGATCTTCATCTTTTCTTTGGTTCTCAAGTTCTTGACACATCCTGATAGTCAATCCTTCAAGTTCCCTTCTCAGGTTGGCATTAGACTCATTCAGCTTTTAAACTTCTCCAATTAGGGCTTCCATGTCTGCTTCATCAGAGGAACTATTTTCAGTTAGCTCCATCAGTTTCTCAGCACACTCTTTCCTTTTTGCTAGAGAGGCCTTATACTTGACTTTGAGTTCATCATAGGATTTCTCAAACTGAGTGAGCCGCTGAGTAAGTTCCCTCATAGTGTACTCCCCCATATCTCTTTGCAAGTGGTTAAACTTATTGAAAGGTTGGCTCTAATACCAATTTATGAATACTAAGAGGGGGGGTGAATTAGTATACCAAAAAATACTAAACTTAAACACTTAAATAGTTTAGTAGAAAACCGATATAGCAGTTTTACTAACAAACTGGTTAACACAAATGCAAAGCAAACAACAAATAAGGCATTCACCCATATAAGCACAATCACCATAACACAAGAGATTTTGACATGGAAACCCAAATGGGAAAAACCATGGTGAGATGAAACTCACAAGTAACTATCTGCAGAATAGTAACCAGACCGGTTAAGGTCATACAATGTTCTTCACTAGAATAGATCCTGTTAGGAATCTCAATCTCTGTTAGGAGATAAGTTTGATTAAAGACTACCTTGTGAGAGGATTTCAGATCCATAGATGTGAACCACCTTGTTAGAGGATTTACAAAGGCTTTTCTGGGCCTACCTGGTTAAGGGTTTCTGACTTGTCAAAGATGTGAGTAATCAACAAGTGAATGATCTAGCAAATAGCACAGTCTACTTGGTTAGATCCATGATAGCTCATTTCTAATGCATTTCAGCATTACTTTAGTCTTCAATAAATCCACACTCTATTACAGCACACAGACTTGATCTTCTCTCCTAAAATCACACATACAAAAACTCATCAACCACCCAAAACCCTAATAGCTACATCTCCTAAAACCCTAGACATGATGTCCTTAAAAAGGAATCTGATTTCATGTCTATCCAATAGGATTACATTGCAAGTTCCTAGGTTCATTACATCTAGACACATTTGATAACACAACACAAATCACCATCAAAGTGTCGGTGGATGGTAACTCATCACAAAAATACCGGTTGGTAACTCTCACAAAGTATTACCGGTAAATAAAACTTTACCGATTACCGATTGGCAACTCATCACAGAGTAATACCGGTTTAAACATTAAACTGATTACCGGTTGTCCAAAAATGAAGACTGGGAAAATGATAACTACAACTTCATTTTCTTCGCTCCGCTTGAGATCCTCAAACCGCTTGAGGTCTCCATACCGCTTGAGATCAGTAAACACTTTCTACAAAACACCGATAGCCTATAGACTATAATGTAATACTGGTTTGGAACAAATATCGGTTGAGCATAACTCATACATACAAAAAGTGATCTCAAAGCAAGTGTGTGTCCATCAATGACAATCACAACATAAACATAAAAAATGCCAACAACCACATGGGATGGATTTATGATGAAAGTACAGACATCGGGAATGATTACTCTCTAATTATTACCCAAACGGAGCCAACTAGCGATGGTAAAGGTGACGTTGGGGATCTATCAACTTACATTGGCCTGAGTGAAGGCTCACACGTTCTGAGTAGATCTCTGACCTTCAATATCTATGAGATCTTAAGGGATAATAATCACTTTGATTATTATGACCGTTTATTTCAAGTCCGACACATTTATCTTAACCATTCCGTCTTGAGTTTTCTTTGGCTCTGCGTTCTGGCTTTTTGTCTTTCTCAAGCTATGAAACTGGAGGATTCAAGAATGGGGGGGGGACAAGCTCAGATTGGAACCCAATAAAGTGGATGAGTTCAAAGCTAAACTGGCTACCTGGTTTGTGTGCACTGAAGGCAGTATTGACAAATTCATGGAAAGTATGAAGGGCAATGACAAGAGACTCTCCAAATAATTTGTGACTTCCTGGGAGGACAGAAGGGTGACCATGGGGGGAATCTCTTTCAAAATCAACAAAGAGGTTATTGCTTAGGTTACGAGCCTTTCAATGGAGGGCAGACAATGGAAAAAGCAGAGCCGCATTGTGGATTCTACTAGCCTTAACTAGTTTTTCTACTAAGGCGAGAACCCTATCAAGAGGGCTGGAGGATTCAATAGGGAGGAGCTTCCTCACCCATGGGACGAGGTCTGCTATATCGTGATGAAGTATTTTATGCTGGAGGGTAGGTATGGCATTTTCTACTACTACCATCTCCCGTTCCTAAACCATTTGAGGAACAAAGACCTCATTTCCATTATGTTCTTTTTACTGCATTCAATGGATGCTAATATTAAAGATATAGCCAAAGCTAAGAAGAAAGGGAAAGACTTTCCCATCCTGCATGATGGCCTTATTCTTTGCCTTTATAACTTTCACCTCGCCCTCTGCTCACCTCGTTCCATTTTTGTGTAGAATGTCAGCCCCTCAACCCAATCTTCGTCCATTAATGATTCAAGCCCTCGGTGCCCAGAATTTGGCTCCTCTAGCAAGAAAACCAAGAATCACTCCCTGGAGGAGGTCAGAACCCCTAAAAGAGTCAAAATACAAGAGATTAACTCTGATTTGGACATTACTGAAGAAGCCAACACCCCCCGCTGCTCTAGCAGACTGGCCTCTAAACCCTCGGATAAATCCCTAAGAGACCCCTCCTCCTTGCACAACATGGGAAACTCCATTCTGACTATTAAAATGCCCCTGACCCAGCACAAACAGACCCCTCATTTTGTGAGCTCTACCTAGATTTTTGAAAGCCCCATCTCCTCTAAGAGTCTGGAGCTAGCCAATTTCCCATCCCCAACCTTCAGGATTAAAAAAATGCTGGTCTTTGAAGAGGCCAGTAGCATGAAGGAAGAGGATCCCAACTTGGCAGAGCTTGAGAAAAAGATAGAGGCCCTCTTTGACAATGTGTAGGTGATCACCAACATACTAGAGGCGAGGGAGTCCAAGATGCACAATGTCTCCAAGTTCATGCTGAATGTCATGAGATGCTCGACTACTATGCCGTGCCTTTTGTAGGATAGCATGGCCAAAGGGAAAGGCAAGGAGGATGACAACTACAAAGTCCTATTCAAGTTCCTCACTAAGGAATGGGCTAGAAAGATGCTCCCTAAGAAGAGCCAAGGGAAAAAGAAATAACTTTCTGCATGTGGAGGAGTTTTTTGTCTATGCTGTGTAGTTGTTGGTTGGATAAGCCCAGTTTAGGCTTATGTTTAGAATTTTCTATTTATAGCCTTGTGTGGCATATGAATTATACTCTGACTGGTAGTTTTTTATCATTGATAAACTCTTGTAGTATGGTTTTTGTTTTTGATAGAGGTAAAAGGCTGCTACTTTGTTGATTATATGTGGACAATGGTCCTGCCACTGTTCTCTTAATTGTACCTATGGGTTAGTCCCCTCATTTTTGGCCACTTTAATTATAAAAAACAATGGCTAACCTTCTAGCTTCTAGTCTCCTATACAAATCATTTGGTATTTCATGAACAATTTCCATAAAAAATTTCTTATATATATATCCAAGTGTAAGATTACACTGCTCTCTATGCTTTCCTTATCGTCAGTAGATAGTGTGTTATATATTTTGCTGATGTTTTTCAACTTACCATCCTTTGTTATTTCATTCAAGAGTTTATCCAGTGGAGCAATATCTTGTTTTTCCTTCCTTTTCTTCTTAGGAGTCAACTTCTTTTTCACTGGAGGCCTCACTGCCTGTTGCTTTTGCCTTGTTTTCTTGGGTGTAGGTGAGAGTACCAGTGAGGGTTTTCTTTTCCTTTCTACCCTTTTAAATACTACTGGCATATCACTCTCAGAGGAGGTTCCAACAAGTGAAAGATGAGCTTCTGGTTGAAGTCCTTCCAACTCACTTTCCTTTATACCAGTTTGTTTCAAAACATCTTCCTTAATTTCTTTTGCCTATCGGGTTCCTTTCCTTATTGTTTCTTCAACCTTCTTAACCCTTTTCCTAGACTGAATTCCACTTTCTATTTTTTCAGCAATTCCAAAGACTTTCTCAGTGGGTTCCTTTGGTGCTTCAAGCAGGGATTTTGCATAAGTTTCAATAATGTTGTCATTTGTCTCATAGCCCATTTCAGTTACCCAGATAGTTCTAGGGACAACCGCCTCCATCCAGATTTCATCTTTCTTGATTACAATTTTTTTTTTTTTTTCTGATATTTGTCCAAAATAGCATGTGATAGTCTTATTCTAGTTTTCATTCGAGCTTTCAATGCTTGAAAATGTTCATTTAAGTTTTTCTCCCTATTTTCTCCCATTTTGTTCAATAGATCCAATAGTTGCTTTCCTACTAGTATGTCAAATCCAAAATCTCTTCTACCAATATTGGGTACTTGATTAGTAATGTACAACATTAGACAAACAAGTAAATTTCCAAATCTAAAGGTTCCTTTCTTATCTCCTTTAATCTTCTTTAGATTGTCTATCAATTCATCTTTGAGCCATTCACACACATCTATTCTAGCATTTTCATTAACCATGTCATATGCACTTTTGATACATAGGCTAGAAACTGAGTTCAACCTATTTGCATGTGTAGCCTTGTAGCCTAAAATCATACTAACAAATCTGACATTCATGTCCTTTACATCATTTACCCTTAGAGACCTTTTGTCAAAAGTTGCACCTGTTAAATCCATCACTGTGTCATTTGAGACTCTTTTGGTTCTATTAGGTCTACTACTGGTGGAAGGTAACCCTATTACTACCTTAACAACTTCCTTGGTGATTTTATGGATTGAATCCAACCAGAAGAATTCACCATGAACTCTGCTTAGCACAATTCTTATAATATCCTCAGGAAAATCAAGGATGCTAAGAATATTTACAAAGCCTCGGTTTCTACTATCTTGTGTTCCAGCTTGACATTTCCAGATTCATCAAAAATAATAGTTCTATACATGTTTTTGATCTCATCATCACCTAATTCCTCTATATGACAATGTATGCATATCCTAGGGTCTTCAACATATACTACTCCCTTAGAAATTTGAGAGAATGCACCTATGCTATCATCTTTCTTTGCTATTTCGGGAACCAATTTGAAAATGGGTCTAGGGCGCTTAACAACCTCAATCACAATAGGGTTTGCAATAAATTTAGGAGTGGATGAAGAAGCCATAGTTATAAATACCTCAATCTACCTAAGGATGAATGCTTGGATGAATTGATTCACTTCTTCGCTAAGGATGCCTTCGCTCGGGAATTTTTGCGCTCTCGAAGATTTGAATGCTCGGTTAATTTAAAAGGAGCCAAAACACTTGATTTATAATGTTATTTTCTCCAATTACCTTATTTAATGCTTTGCCAGTTAAGTCACAACTTAACTCATCTACTGGTATAGAAGTTATTCAACTTCCCACCATCAACCGAGGGAATAAAAGCATGTTTTTCATTTTGCTGCTAAACCCCCAAAGGATTTTCCTTCAGTTAGATGAAGAGTCTCCTACTGGTGGAGTGTTACTCTATTCTACTGGTGGAGCATTATTCCCATCCACATTCTGATCTGACTTTCTAATCCATTATTTTGAGAATTCTTGCTTTACCTCTTCAACCTTTTCTTTACCTTTCAAACTAGGACCTTTGTTATTTGTCGGTGGGGACTTGCTTCTACAAAATTTTGCAATATGTCCAATTTTGTTACAAGCATAACAAGTCACATTGTTTTTTTGAATAGCTTTCCCATATCCTATGCTGGTATGTGTTCTGCATTGATTAGATAGATGTCCAAATCTTCCACAAACATAACATCTGACATTCATTCTGCAATTTTCTGAGTTATGACCAACTTTGTTGCATTTAGAACATTGACCGGTGGGTGTGTTAGTGTTCTGATAATTTCTAGATCTACACTGATTTGCTCTATGACCATACTTGTTACAGTTAAATCATTTCCCATTGAATTTGTATGCATTAGGTTGTCTTACCGATTTATTATGATCATGATTGTCTGTAGTACCGAAGCTTTCACCAATTTCAAAGCCAAGGCTATTTGTATCACCATTAGGTTTCCAATTCTTTAGCATGTCAACAAGTTCTTTTGAACTTTTCTCTAATTTCTCTTTGTGTTGATTTGCAGTAGCCAGTTCATTCTCCAAGATTCCTTTCTATCTCATGAGTTCAATTTTGTCATTTTGTGTGTGCATCAAATTTGTCTTCAACATATCATTTTCATGACTGAGTCTTGTGTTTTCATTTCTAGCATCATTTAGTCTTCTAGTCAAGTCATCTTCATTCTTCTTTCTATCTTCAATTTCTTTACAAAATCTCATAGTCATATCTTGCATCTCATTCTTCATTGTACAATTATCTTGTTTCAGTTGGTTCACCAGATCATTAAGAGTTTCCTTTTCATCTTCCTCTTTCTGCATCTTCTCACAAAGTTCTTTTCTTTTATTCCTTGTTATAGTGTAATTTTCTTGAAGTTCTTGAATGATATCCTGAGCAGCCTTTAGATCATCCTCAAGTTTGATATTCTTTACTTTTTCTGCATCATAGTCTGAAAGAGCTGTTTCCAATTGCTTTCTCAAATTTTCCATCTCTACTGGTGACAAGATCTTCCTCAAGCTATTAGGCTTCTGAAAATAGAGGACCAAGCTCTGATACCAATTGTTAGGATTCCCAAAGATACTAAGAGGGGGGGGGGGGGTGAATCAATATCTGATTGATAATAATATTTTCTTAACTTATAACATGGAAAGCATATTAAAACTATGTACTGGTAAATTAGAAATAATGCAGCAAATACGAATAAAAACCACAACATGAAAAGCACACCATAACACAATATTTTAATGAGGAAACTCGGTGTGGGAAAAACCTCGGTGGGATTTGTGATCCACAATATTCGCTTACTGGCCAATAAGAGAATATTATTGCTACAATAGGGGCCTGCACATGCAAGAAGGCCAAGTGCCTAGAGCTCACTGCTCAGTTACAAAGGAAGTCACATTGACATACAAAAATGGATTATACAAATCCAATGTCTTGTACTACTTCAGATTAGCATCTGCTATGCCAAATTCAATATCAGTTTAAGCTCTGCTACATACATAAACCCTTAACCACTAATTCACATATTAGGTTTGCTACTTTCTATTCATATTTCACATTATATCATATCATAAATGATCTAAAATTATCTCATTCATATATGAGTCATATTACAATCCGCCATGTCGGCTTACAAAATATTTTACAATTAATTACAAAATACATTAATACAAAATTGCTGTCAGCCAGGGTGCCGGTAATCTTCCTTTTCAGTGTCGGTGTTCTGTATGTCAATGTAGAGTCTGTTGGTGCCAGTGCTGGTGTCTGCCTGCTGGTATCACATGATTGTAAGGTTACCATGAATGATAATACCTTCAATCACCTACAATATCTCATTAGAGTGTGCATTTGCCAACACCATTCTGTATAATCAATTGGTTTGATGAAACCAACATCCAAAAGCTTTTTAAGTTCAACCTTGAAAAGAATGACAATCCGTGGGTGCTTCTTTCTGAGCTTTTGTTTGATAGGTTTATCTCCTTCTGCTACAATTAGGTGATGCATGACCAAATCTGAATCTAAGTCGGGCTTGTCTGCAAAAGACCATGCAAAGTTGATTTGGTGCTTTTGGAAGAATTTCATTAATTTTGGCTCTTCTTCAGGAGTTAATAGAGATGCCAAATGTATTTTGTGAGGCATCTCAGGAGTTCCCACATTGAATTCTTTCAATTCTTCTATCAGGATAGTTGATATTTCCTGATTCATACTAAAGGGGAGGATGTCAAACCTTTCTATTAGCATTATTGGATGAATTTATTATGTGTTACATTGATGTCAACACTAGCTATTATGGTTGGTTACCAATAGACAAGTTTTGGTTACTGGTAGAGGATCTAGTTTTACCGACAGAAGAGACTATCTGTTGGACACTTTCGACATGTTTGGATTTATGGAATGTGATTGGTTACATGTGGTATGTGCTTCTAGAGCATGTCTTGGTTAGATGGTATTGACTTGGTAATTAGATGCTATCATACACTCTAGTAAACCCTTACCAACACTAGTTTAAGGCTTTACCGATAGAGCTTTCACTGAGGAATCTTGACAGGATGCATAATTGGTGTTGGTGTAGCCTCTAGATGGATTTCAGGATGCTAAAGATGTTATTTGATCGTGCTTCAACTGCTTGAAGACATTTCTTTGGCATGGTGGACTGAGAATAGGTCTGGTACCTATCTAGGTTATGGACCAGTATCATGCTAATGTGTACTCTACACGTTACCGAGATGTTTCAGGATGTTTTTTGGATTTTTTTATTGTTGTTTTGGTCTTAAGCTGACATGACATATTTGTAATATGGATCCATGTAATGATCTCATTGTAATATCTTTTAGGTGGCCGACCTAATTGGTTTAGGCCTTAGGGTTTGTATAAAATGATTTAAGATCTCATTGTAGATCGTGGCATGGGAATGAAATAAGTATTCATGGTCTTGAAATGCAATATCATATGCGAAGGAGATTTGGTTGATCATAGGTGATCGAATTGGGATTAAGGAAGAGGTCAAATGCCTCCGGTATTGAGCTTAGCTGGGACTGTAATCAGGCATGGTAGATGCTATTTTTGAAAGTTTTTTTAATTCTGGATTATTGTCCATTTATCTTGAGATGTTTGTAGCCTCTCTGTAGTCAGTGAGACTCTTTTGTAATGAGTAGTACGCTCTAGGCAACGTGCCTTCCTGCATGTGCAGGCCCCTCATTGTATCACATACTTTCTGCAGAAGTATCATCTGACTATGGGTAGGCTTCCCACCATGGTTTTAACCTTTCTAGGTTTTCCATGTACAAATCATGGTGTTATGTGGTATGGTTGCTTTGCATTGATTATTTTTTTAATTGTTAAGTTGTATTGTTTATCGGTATCTGTTTATGCTTTACCAATACTTAATCTGTTTAAGGGTTATTAAGTGGATTAAAAGTTACAATCTGTTAATAACTGATTCACCCCCCCTCTTAATTATTCACCAATTATCCTAACAATTGGTATCAGACCTTTGGTCCTCTTTTGTAGAGGCTTAACCACTTGAGGTAGATCCTATGGCAGCTAACACTTCTAATCCACCATCAACTATTTTCAGAAGAGAAATCCCTAAGCTTGATGAAATAAATTATGGGATATGGAAAATTTGAATGGAGACTCATCTTAGATGTCTTGGCAAATATATTTGGGAGATCACCGAGAAAGGATACACACCTTATGATCTGACATCTGGAAATCCTTCTCCTGTAGACTTGGACAAGAATATTAAAAATGATTGCAGAGGTAGTGAAGCCCTCTTGTGTGCACTTACTGATCAACAGATCATGGGATTGACTGATAAATCATTGGCTAAGGTTATGTGGGACAAATTGCAAACTCTGAATGAAGGTGATCCTACTATCAAAATTTCTAAAGTTGATGGCTACCAGGTAAGATATGAAAACTTGAAGATGGAAGATAATTGAAGAATTGCTGTGTTTATGGAAAGAGTAAATGAGATTGTTATGGGAATTCAATGTTGTAGAGGATTTCTGAGTAAAGATGAAATAGTTTCCAAAGTCTTGAGAGACCTTCCACTGGATTACAAGATGAAGGCAATTGTAATTAATGAGTTGAGAACAATGGCAAACTCTTCAGTTAACAAAAACATTCTGATTGGGAAATTATTTGCTTTTGAGCTTGAAGAATTTGGATCTTCTGGAGCTGTAAAGTTTGAACCTTCTTTTCATGCATCATCATCATCATCTATTGGAAAAAGTGATTGGAAATTCTTATATACAAAAGAATTGGGAGACATGAGGAAAGAAGATGAAGAATTTGAGCAACTTGAAGCCTTATTTGCTAGAATAGTACCTAAAGGTTCGACAGGAAGTAAGTATGAAGGAAAAAAACATTTTAAATGTTTTTCATGTAATAAGATTGGTCATTTTTCATCTAGATGTCCTGAAAGGAATGCAAGGTTTGAGAAAAGAGTTAAGAAATTATTCAAGCCTAACCGAAATAGATATAGATTCAAGAAAAGTAAACAATGCTACATAGCAGATGAAGAAGGAGTAACTGATGACTCTGGAGATGAACTGACAGGAGACCCTACTAGTGGATCTGATAATGGAAATTAATGAATGTTCTATGCTTTAAAGGAAGATGAGCCAGAACCTGCTATCATAAATGAAGAAAAGGCCTTGGTAGAAAAAGTTGAAGATATGGATGAATGAGTAATTGATAGTAGATGCTCACATCATATAACTGGAGATAAAGGGAAATTTTTGTCCCTGCAAGAATACAATGGTGGTCAAGTCATATTTGGAGATGACAAAGCATGTATGATTAGAGGTAGAGCTATTATTTCTTTGGATGGAAAGCATAACACTGATAATGTTTATTATGTAGAAGGTTTAAAGCGTAATCTTTTGAGTGTTGGTCAATTGGTGGACAAGGATTTCCAACTTCAGTTTAAAGATAGAAAATGCAAAATCATTAACAAAATTAGTTATGGCATAAGAGGTTGTGTCATATTAATTTTGATTGTATTATTAAGATTAGTTCAACTAAGGCAATTAGAGATATACCTAAGATTATGAAGCCTCATAATCTGGTATGTAAGGAATGTCAATTGGGAAAACAAGTTAGAAGTTATTTTAAGGGAATACATGATAAATCTAATGATGTACTTGATTTGATTCACACTGACTTATGTTGTCCAACAAGGACTAGAAGAGTTCAAGTTGATAGGTATTTCATGCTGATTATTGATGACTATTCTAGGTTGATGTGGGTGAATTTTCTTAAGGAGAAGTATGAAGATTTTGAGAAATTCAAGATCTTTAGAGTAAAGGTTGAAATAGAAAATGGATTGAAAATCAAATGTCTAAGATCAAATCATGGCAATGAATTCACTTCTCATGAATTTAATAGTTATTGTGAGACAAATGGAATAAGGAGATAGTTATCTGCACCTAGAACTCCTCAGCAGAATGGAGTAGTGGAAAGAATGAACAAAACCATTTTGGATGTAGCAAGATCTATGATTATGGAAGCCAAATTGCCTTATATCTACTAGAGACAAGCAATGAGTACACCAGTCTACACATTCAACAGAGCTCACATCAAAGGTGAAACCGGTAAGACTCCTTATGAATTATGGTTTGGACATACACCTACTATTAAATATTTCAGTATTTTTGGAAGTAAATGCTATATCAAAAGAGATGATTCAATTGGAAAGTTTGATCCTAGATGTGATGAAGGGATATTTCTTAGTTATTCAATTCAAAGCAAAGAATATAGATGCTATAACAAAAGATTGCAGAAAATTATGAAGAGTGCTAATGTGAAAGTGGATGAGCAGTACATAAATCATTCTATATCATATGAGAGGGAGCCAATAGTGGAAATTATCATAACTGAACCGACAATGCCTCAAACGGTATAGGAAACTGAGACAGTTACATCGACACAATTAGAAAAGTCAACTGTGACTGATGATTAGAGAAGTGAACCTGAAGTTCAGAAGACACCTAGGTATTTAAGATTAAATCATTCTGAAGATCAAATCATTAGAGATAGGAACAAGGGAGTTATGACAAGAAGAAGACTAGAAAATGAAGAGGTATGTCTTATTTCTCAAATTGAACCATCAACTGTTATTGAAGCTTGTAAGGATGAGCATTGGTTAAAGGCTCTAGAAGATAAATAAGATCAGATAGAGAAGAATTAAACTTGGACTTTAGTTCCTTGACCTAAAAATAAGAATGTTATTGGAACTAAATGGGTTTTTAGGAATAAATTGAATGAGGATGGTCAAGTTGTAAGAAACAAGGCTAGATTGGTTTGTAAAAGATATTCTTAAATGGAAGGAATTGATTATGGTGAGACATTTGCACCTGTAGCTAGAATTGAAGCTATTAGACTATTTCTTGCCTATGTAGCTTATAAGAACTATAAGGTTTATCAAATGGATGTTAAATGTGCATTTTTGAATGGTGAACTTGAAGAAGAAGTATACATTGAGCAACCTAATGGATTTTCACTGACAGATGATAAAGATATGGTTTGCAAATTGAAGAAAGCTTTATATGGATTGAAACAGGCTCCTAGAGCTTGGTATGCAAGGTTGGATAAATATCTTTTGAAGCTTGGTTTTACTAAAGGCAGTGCTGATAGTAATTTATATTATAAGATCACTGATAATGATATTTTGATTATTCAAGTATTTGTTGATGATATCACTTCTGGAGGAGAAGATAAATTGTGCATGGAATTTGCTAACAATATGAAGAATGAATTTGAAATGTCCATTATTGGTGAGATGAAATTTTTCTTAGGTTTTTAAATTACTCAAACTGACAAAGGCATTTTTATCTGTCAAACTAAGTATCTAAGGGAATTGGTGAAGAATTTTGGTATGAATAATTCCAAACTGGTAAGTACTCCTATGGTGACAAGTGAGAAATTATCTATCAAGGATACTTCTACACTGGTAAATCCGACAAGGGATAAGTCTATGATTGGTGGTCTGTTATATTTAACTCAGACTAGACCGGATATTATGAATGCAGTAAGTATTGTTTCAAGATATCAAAGTAATCCTAAAGAAAATCATGAATGTGCAGTAAAGAGGATATTCTAGTATTTGCAAGGAACAATAGAATATGGTTTATGGTATTCTAAAAATGATGATTTCACTTTATGTGCATATACTGACTTAGTTTGGGCAAGAGATATTGATGACATGAAGAGCACTTCTGGTAGAGCTTTCTTTCTTGGAAAGAAACTGGTTTCATGGATCAACAAAAAATAGTCATGCATTTCTTTATCTACTACAGAAGCTGAGTATGTTGTAGCAACAACTAATTGTACTCAAGTCTTGTGGATGAAGCAAATGTTAAAGGATATCAGGGTAAATTATAGTGAACTGGTAGTTATCTTTCAAATTGGTTTATATGAACACTAAAGAATAGATTGTAGACATATTCACTAAACTGCTGTCTAAGGAATCATTTGAGTATTTGAGAGACAAACTAGGGGTTTTTGCCCCTCTGACAGAGACTTGATTGATGCTATTTGTCATCAGTTTGACATGCATTATCAGAGATACTATTCATTCCAACACTGATGAGTGGTGCTACTACTCAGGGGGAGTAGTCAGCTTTGAGATACAGAGGTTTATATTCTTTCTTTGATATTTTTGTTAGATTTGTGGCATTGATGTCAAAGGGGGAGAGATATTGATGTGAAAAATAAGAAAAGGAGTTTTATACATTAGGGGGAGAGTTATTGATATTAAGGAGATTGTTGATTATCTTCCACAGGGGGAGACTTGTTTGGCATTTCTTGGTACTTAGATGTTTTTCACATCTAGTGTTGCCATCAATTCCTAAGGGGGAGATTGTTGGCATTATTGGATGAATTCATTATGTGTTGCATTGATTTTTTGTCATTGATGTCAACACTAGCTGCTATGGTTGGTTACTGGTAGAAGATCTAGTGTTACAGGTAGAAGACACTATCTGTTGGACACTTCCAACATGTTTGGATCCATGAAATGTGATTGGTTAGATATGGTACATGCTTCTGGAGCATGTCTTGGTTAGATGGTATTGACCTAGTAATTGGATTCTATCATACACTTTGGTAAACCCTTATCGGCACTAGTTTAAGGCTTTACTGACAGAGCTTTCACTGAGGAATCTTGACAAGATGCATAATTGGTATTTTTGCAGCATCTAGATGGATTTCAAGATGCTGAAGATGTTCTTTGATCGTGATTCAACTGCTTGAAGATATTTCTTTGGTGTGGTGGACCCATAATAGGTTTGATACCTATCTAGGTTATGGACCAGTATCATGCTAACATGTACTCTACACGTTACCAAGATGTTTCAGGATGTTTTATGGATTTGTTATTGCTGTTTTGTTCTTAAGCCAACATGGCATATCATTGTAATATGGATCCATGTAATGTTCTTATTGTAATATCTTTTAGGTGGCCAACCTAATTGGTTTAGGCCTTAGGGTTTGTCTAATATGATGTAAGATCTCAATGTAGATTGTGGCATAAGAATGGAATAAGTATTCGTGGTCTTGAAATGCAATATCATATGTGAAGGAGATTTGGTCGATCATAGGTGATCAAATTGGGATTAAGGAAGAGGTCAAAGGCCTTTGGTATTGAGCTTAATCGAGACTATAATCAGGCATGGTAGATGCTATTTCTGGCAATTCTTTATTATGGATTATTGTCCATTTATCTTGAGATGGTTGTAGCCTCTTTGTAGTCAGTGAGACTCTTTTGTAATGAGCAGTACGCTCTAGGTAGTGTGCCTTCCTACATGTGCAGGCCCCTCATTGTATCACATACTTTTTGCAGAAGTATCATCTAACTATGGGTAGGCTTTCCACTGTAGTTTTAACCTTTCCGGATTTTCCATGTACAAATCATGGAGTTATGTGGTATGGTTGCTTTGCATTGATTATATTTTTAATTGTTAAGTTGTATTGTTTACTGGCATTTGTTTCTGCTTTATCGATACTTAATCTGTTTAAGGGTTATTAAGTGGATTAAAAGTTATAATCTATTAACAACTAATTCACCCCCTCTTAGTTGTTCACTAGTTATCCTAACAATTGGTATCAAGGCTTTTGTCCTCTTTTGCAGAAGTTTAACTACTTGAGGTAGATCCTATGGCAGCTAACACTTCTAATCCACTGACAACTATTTTCAAAAGAGAAATCCCTAAGCTTGATGGAAAAAATTATGGGATATGGAAAATTCGAATGGAGACTAATCTTAGATGTCTTGGTAAAGGTATTTGGGAGATCACTGAGAAAGGATACACACCTTATGATCTGGTATCTGGCAATCCTTGTCCTGTAGACTTGGACAAGAATATTGAAAATGATTGCAGAGCTAGAGAAGCCCTCTTGTGTGTACTTACTGATCAACAGATCATGGGATTGACTGATAAATCATTGGCTAAGGTTATGTGGGACAAATTGCAAAATTTGAATGAAGGTGATGCTACTGTCAAAATTGCTAAACTTGATGGCTACCGGCTAGAATATGAAAACTTAAAGATGGAAGATAATGAAAGAATTGCTGTGTTTATGGAAAGAGTAAATGATATTTTTATGAGAATTCAATGTTGTGGAGGATTTCTGAGTGAAGAGGAAATAGTTTCCAAGGTGTTGAGAGCCCTTCCACTGGCTTACAAGATGAAGACAACTACAATTAATGAGTTAAGAACAATGACAAACTCTTTAGTTAACAGAGACATTTTGATTGGGAAATTATCTCCTTTTGAGCTTGAAGAATTTGGATCTTCTGGAGCTGTAAAGTTTGAACTTGCTTTTCATGTATAATCATCATCATCTACTAGAAAAAGTGATTGGAAAGTCTTATATGAAAAAGAATTGGAAGACATGAGGAAAGAAGATGAAGAATTTGAGCAACTTGAAGCCTTATTTTCTAGAAGAGTACCTAAAGGTCTGACATGAAGTAAGTATGAAGGAAACACACCTTTTAATTTTTTTTCATGTAATAAGATTGGTCATTTTACATCTAGATGTCTTGAAAGGAATGCAAGGTTTGAGGAAAGAGTTAAGAAATCATTTAAGCCTAACCAGAATAGATATAGATTCAAGAAAAGTAAGCAATGCTATATAGCAGATGAGGAAGGAGTAACTAATGACTCTGGAGATGAACCAACAAAAGACCCTGCTAGTGGATCTGGTAATGGAAAGGAATGGGTGTTCTATGCTTTAAAGGAAGATGAACCAGAAATGGCTATGATAAATTATGTATAGGCCCTAGTAGAAAAAGTTGAAGATAAGGATGAATGGGTAATTGATAGTGGATGCTCACATCATATGAATGGAGATAAAGGGAAATTTTTGTCCCTGGAAGAATACAAAGGCGGTCAAGTCAGATTTGGAGATGAAAAAGAATGTATGATCAGAGGTAGAGGTATTATTTCTTTGGATGGCAAGTATAACATTGATAATGTCTATTATGTAGAAGGTTTTAACCATAAACTTTTGAGTGTTAGTAAATTGGTGGACAAGGGTTTCCAACTTCAATTTAAAGATATAAAATACAAAATCATTAACAAATCTGGTTTGGAGATTGCAACCGGCATTCAGACTGGAGGTAATATCTTTCACTTGAACACTGGTAATAAGACATGTTTGATTGCTCATATTGATGAGAGTTGGTTATGCCATAAGAGGTTGTGTCGTGTTAATTTTGATTGTATTGTTAAGATCAGTTAAACTAAGGCAAATAGAGATATTCCTAAGATTATGAAGCCTCATAATCTGGTATGTAAGGAATGTTAATTGGGAAAGCAAGTTAGAAGTTCTTTTAAGAGCATACATGATAAATCTAATGATGTACTTGATTTGGTTGACACTAACCTATGTGGTCTAGCAAGGACTAGAAGCTTTCAAGGTGATTGGTATTTCATGCCGATTATTGATGACTATTCTAGGATTATGTAGGTGACTTTTCTTAAGGAGAATTTTGATGCTTTTGAGAAATTCAAGATCTTTAGAGAAAAGGTTGAAACAGAAACTGGATTGAAAATCAAATGTCTAAGATCAGATCATGACGGTGAATTCACTTCTCATGAATTTAATAGTTATTGTGAGATAAATGGAATAAGGAGACAATTATCTACACCTAGAACTCCTCAGTAGAATGGAGTAGTGGAAAGAAAGAATAGAACCATTTTTGATGCAGCAAGATCTATGATGATGGAAGCCAAATTGCCTCATATCTACTGGAGAGAAGTAGGGAGTACAACAGTCTACACATTTAACAGAGTTCAAATCAAAGGTGAAATCGGTAAGACTCCTTATGAATTATGGTTTATACATACACCTACTGTTAAATATTTTAGAATTTTTGGAGGTAAATGCTATATAAAAAGAGATGATTCAATTGGAAAGTTTGATCATAGATGTGATGAAGGGATATTTATTGGTTATTCAATTCAAAGAAAATCATATAGATGTTATAACAAAAGATTGCAGAAAATTGTGGAGAGTGCTAATGTGAAAGTGAATGAGCAGTACAAAAATCATTCTATATCATATGAGAGGGAACTAGCAGTGGAAATGATCATAACTAAACTGACAATACCTCAACCAATATAGGAAATTGAATCCCATTCCCACTCATATGAGTCTGTCTTAGAATCACTCTTTAACATTTGATTACTGTACCAAACTAGGACGTCATTTGAATTGAATAGTGCATTAGTTACTGGCTTATGTACTATTGGAGGTGGGGTTGTTGGTGTTGTTGGTGTTTCAGATATTGTCAAGGATTGCATCCTTGGGGTAATTGGTTGATACATAGATTTGCTGGGTTTTCCTTTGAATCTAAGCTTAGGAACAAATTCTCTTTGAAAACCTAGTCCAATTTTATCTCGTGGTTTCAACTCAGGTTGTAAGGTCTCTTGTCATTCTTGCTTGAAAGGTCCCAAAGAACTATGGCCATCATAGCCCATTATTTGCATTATAGTGAAGCCTTTGTCATATTTGTCAGTACGGAGCTTAGCCTTCAGGCTTTCTTTGTTGAGAGGGTCTGTATAGATCCATCCTGCTAGGTTTTCATCCATGGTTTCCTCCTCTTGACTTTTACTAGGGGTGACTTGTGCGAAAGTGCAAGTTCTTTTGGCCAGCAGTGATTGAAGTAAACCTTGGGGTTTTCCATGAGTCTTAGGAGATGTGAGTAACTACCCAACACAAAAGAGTTGGCTAAGATTATATTCACCAGGACCTTCCTCAACCATTTTCATTTTTTATTTTCTCCTATTTTGGTGTAGGGGTTGTTAAGCTGGAAAGAGAGGTTGGATTAACATACGATGAGGAAGTGATAGCTTCCTTGTTGCTAGGTACGGTGATGTCTGGCTGATGGTGAATATTATTACAATATGCATATTGATTAGCATCACCAAGGATTATAATTTTTACCCCATTATGTGGAAACTTGATACATCGGTGATAAGTAGATGGGATGGCTTGCATGACATGTATCCAAGGTCTCCCTAACAAGACATTGTATGACAAAGGAAGGTCTAGAACTTGGAAAACTATATGCTTCACCATTGGCCCAACCCTGATGGGTAATGTAACAACTCCCATGGAAGAACATTTTGCATCATCATATGCTTTAATGGTTATCTTCTCGCTAGCATCCACTGATTCTGCTGCATAACCCAATGCTGTGACTAACTATAAGGTGCATATGTTCAAGCCCACTCCATTGTCAGTCAAGACTCACTTGATTCTATGTTGGTTTACGAACTCTTCAATATGGAGGGAGGCATTATGGGGTTGTTGGAAGGATGTGTTGTCACTTTTGGTAAAAGTGAGACATGGTAATGATTTTAGACTACCAACCATGGCTTGAAACTGATCTGTGTTGAGGTTGGTGGGGACAAACTCTTCTTGGAGAGCTTGCTCCAAGATTATTTTATGTGAGGGGGATAAGTGTAAAATCTCTAATATGGAGATGAGGGCAGGCATCTTATCCAATTGCTCTACAAGATTATATTGTTTGGGGAGGGGTGTCGTTCTTGGTGGTGCCCCTCAAATAGTAATATTGCTACAATGTGTAACAACATTGCATGTAGGATTTTGATCTTTTATGGTAAGACTTGCAACTTGTTCATCTGCATCATAAAGGTGATTCATAGTATAATTGTATGCATCTTGTGTGTAATTGGTTGTGGTATCTGTGTTTCTCCCTGAGGTTGAAGGACCCCTTTAATCATGTGATGGAAGTGGATTTTTGAACATTAAGTGATCATGATTGAATATTTTTAGGTCATGTCCCTCAATTTTGATTTCTCCTCTATCGATAAGATCTTGAACAAGATCTTTTAGCCGATGGCAATTGCTTGTTTTATGCCCTCTTCCTTGGTGAAATTCACAATGTTCGTGATCTCTACACCATGGAGGCTTGACTTGAGGCTCATAATTGGATGTTTTTGGTAAGGTCACAATTTTAGAGGATATTAATTGGCATAAGATTGTTTCAATAGATTCCTCTAAGGGCCTATATGTGTGTTTTGGCTTGTAGTTTTGATGATTTTGCATTGGTTCCTCTTGTTGTGTATTATGACCCGATTTTGTGGATTATTGTTGGTGTTGTTGTTAGGAGGGGGATTTTTTCCTGCAAACCTAACCACAGGTTGTGCAATTTTCACTATTCTTGCATCCACTATCCCATCATTGACAACATTCTTGTTTTTGTTCCAAAATTTTGGTTTGTCGCTATTATAGTGTGGACGAGGACCATCTTTGTGTTCATTATAAATTTTGATAAGTCCCTTTTTGATGAGGGCTCTTTTACATTTGATCCCTTGAGTTATCATTTCTTCAAAGGAATATGTGCCCTTCATGTCCAAATGAAATTCCATTTCATCATTTAAGTTGGAAATGAAAATTTCCACTAATTCTTGCTCAGGTAGATGAAGTTAGCATTTGCTAGATAGTTGTCTCCACCATTGTAGGAAAGTTGAGAACAACTCCCCTAGTTTTTGTTTTGTGTTGCACAAATCTACCATGGTGACATCACATTCTATGTTGTGTGCATAATGAGTGATACATTTTTGTACCAGTTCTTCAAATGTTCTAATACCACCCGACAGTCATGAAAACCATTGTGTGGTTGTGCCTCCCAAACTTTGAGGAAAGAGGTGCATCATATATGTGTTCTCATAGGCCACCTCTAAGAAAACAGAGTGAAATTATCGCACATGGTCCCTAGGATCTCCTTTGCCTCTATATTTTTCAAATTTGGGTGTTTCGAATCCTCATGGAAAAAGTGGCATAAGCATGTTCTTGTCAAATGGATATGGAAAAATGTCATTAAGTGAGAACCGATTGATCTTCACACCACTGTTCAGTTATTGGGAGGGATTTTATACTTGTTACCTCAACGTGTCTATTTCTGAAGGAGGAGGAGGTGGAGGATTCCCTTGATGACTAGGGTTGTAGCAGAAGTGGTCTCTATCTCCTCAACCATTGTGATGGCTATGTTGCTTAGATGTTTTTCGTAATTGTGTTGTATCAAAATTGGAGGGAAGTTTGGCACTCTCTTGAGCGAGTCTTAAGAAAAGAGCATTGGCATTGTTTCTAAGAATTTTATCAAAGAGTCTATTGAATTTTAGATTATTTTGTGCTCTTTCCAATTCTTCTGGAGTTGGAGTGTTGGGATCTTCATCATTAGTGCCTCCCCCAAAGTCCTCATGAAAGTCATTGATGTTTTCCTCCTCTTCAATTTCTGGTTGTTGATTTTTCATTGCTCTTGTTTGAGCCATGGTTTAAAAGTTTGATGTTGTAAAAAAATGACTATGAGGTGGTCTTCCAAGATTCTGAAATGGTGAGGGCATGATGAAATGGTTGATGGAAGACAAGTTTTTTGAAATGTTTGGTGGGAGATAGATCTCTAATATTGAAGGTTGGATGTCAACAAAGTTCTTTGTGAATTTCTTTTGTGTTTTTCAACAATTTGATGCGATGAGGTATAGAAAGGTTTGAGATGTGTTATAATTCAAGCTACCTAGTAATGAGAGGATGCACTCATAAACTAGTTTTAACCTATCTAGATGTTTAGAAATGCCTCTTAGGATGATTGATCCTAGATGTAGAGACACCCTAAAAGTTTTTTGTTGGTTTGTTTAAGCAATACCTAAAGGGACTAAGGACAAGACCTCTTTGTGTTGAGAGTTGAGTGAATTTGTGATGTTTGGATGTGCAAGTGGATAGGATATGTGTCTCAATAAAACTCTTCCATTATGAAGGGGGTTTATACTTCTTCCTCTCTTACAGGGGTTGGTGGTTCCTATCGAGCTTCATTGTATGTGATACAAATTTTAGGAAAGAAAATAGGATTGATCTTGCCCCCTTTGTTCTTTCGATAATCAAAATCTCTATACTGAGTGAAAGCTCTATTGCTCAAAGGCTCTTGTCAAATTCGTTGGATTTTCCTTGAAAGTACAAGCACATATGATGCAAGAATACTCTATGTGAGAGAAAGAGTTGTCTATTGATATAGAGAAATTTCCTCCTCTTGATAAGGGCCCTTGAACCAAGTTGTCTCTTCTTCAACTTAGTTTTTTGATGAAGACTTCTTTTTCTCAAGATATGGGTGATGGTCATACAAAATGATCAATGTTGATGTAGATTTGTTGGATGGATACTTTGTTTCAATTGTTTGAATCCTTTGACAAGAAAACATGTCAAGCACACAAGTACATAGTCTTGCCCCTTTTCAAATAAAGGCACAATAGGTGTGGGTCTAAATCAACCCAATCATGAACTTTTTGACCCTAATAAATGTATGTATGTTACCAGGCCTAAAGTTGGCCCAAATTTTTACTAGTCTGAAACAAAACAAAGACAAATAAAGCACTTTTTATCCCTAAGTTAATGGCCAGTTGCAATATTTTCAGCCCACAACTTGATATTTCTTCAACTTTGGTACTACATACCTTATGAATCCTGCCATGGTAGGTAAGGATGTGATATACTAATTCTTGTGTGAGCATAACAAATAGGTGATCCCTATGATGGGGGAGTCACCACTTTCATCAAGCTACAAGTAGCCTTTCAAAAAGCCCCATTTCTACTCAAGGAAATATGTATGGTGAGTATCTTGGGAGCAAAACCATCTATGCTCTTGCACTGAACTTTTCACAAATATACTTAATCAATAGAATGGGTGGGATTCTAAAATAAGAGGTGTCTAGTAATGTTCGATTTCTTTAGATGTAAGTTCATTCTACAGTGACTCACTTAAGAACCTCGTAACTCATGATGGGGCCCATATGTCCTTTTGGCAAGTTACACTATAGGAACAACTACACCCAAGGCTACAAATTTCACTCTCACCTCATTTCTGTAGCGGCTCGAAGGATTTACCGTGCAAGGTTGTCCCAAGAGTGATGAGTCTCTTGGCATACCTCTCTTAGAAATAGAAAATTTAGAGCATTACTAACACTTTTCTCTTGCACCTAGGACCATGAAAGCCAAGGGAGAGGATAGTGTGTGTTAGAACTGGGACCACTCTACAGATTTGCACAAGTGTTCCAAACACAAAAGACACTTGTTCTTTTTAACCTTTTTATTGCAATGTGATCTATTTTCTATTTGGAGATGTTGCTCCAATAGATATGGTATTCTTTTTACCCCACAAAGCAATTTATTTGTTTAACTAGGAATGAAAAATCCTGGTCAACAAAATGAAAGAATGTTGCTTGAAAGTAAATCACTTTGTAAGTAAATGGACAAGTTGATTGTTCTTTTTATAGCCCAAACTTGAAGTATGAACCTAACTTGCAAAAAGAAATGTTGAAGTTGTTGTAAATTTTAGCTTTGCAAGTGATGTTCTTTTTAAGCCCAAAAGACAAGTTTTGATTTGTTTTAAAGCACCAAAGCTAAATTGTGAGGTTCTTTTTACCAAAAAAAAGAGGAAATATGAATTCTTTTTAACCAATATTTTAAAAAAGTTAAAAAGAAATCAAAATCCTAAATTTAACTCCTCCAGCCTACAAAGAAAGAGGTTAGTGAAAATCTAAAATTTTATGTGGGTTTCCACAAACCTAAATTCAATTTTTCAATTAAAATATTTAACTCTCTGGAACAAAAGTGCTACTCTGTGAGAAAACCTATGCGCTAATTCTAACAACAACGCCAAAGTATTAACAAAAGTGCAATACTATTAACAAAAGCGCAATACTATTAACAAAAGCACTATGATAAATTTTTTAGACAAAATTAAAATTGACAAACAGAGAAAAAAAAGTGCCATATTAGTGCAAAAGCGATAATTAATGTGTAAAAGTGCTAAATCCCTAATGAAAGTGCCAAAACTGTCAGAAAAAGGCTCCAAACCATGGAACAAAAGTACTAAAGCATAACCTATGCGTGAAAGTTCTAGAAAATCACAAAAAAAAGTGATCAGAAGGTTGCGTGTTGGATTCATGTTGGGTTCACCAAATGATGCAAGGCAAAAGGGGCACAAGGCACAAACAAAAGTTCAAATGTTAATAGATTATTTCCAACTAAAACTAAACATAAATGAACACAAAAAACCTTAAGATGCATACCAAGAGAGATATTAGGCAAATAATGAAAAACATACACAAACAAAAGAGAGAAAGAAGACTCCCCAAGATGCTCCCAAAGAGGCTCATAGATGTTTCTCCCTTGTTCTTATCCTCTCCAAGATCCAAATGGGTGATTGTAAGTAGCTCTCAGCTTTTAGCACAAAACCATGGATGGCTTGAATATTTGAAAGTGGTTGAAAGATGATCTAAAATCTATTATCATGCAAATGACTAAGATTTATATGAGAAAGCCTTATGAACATACAAGTATAATTACAATGCAAAATGCTTCCCTCCTTTTCTTGAGAAATGAGGTCCTTTTATAGGAAAAAATGTTGATTGAATGGCCCAGATTGAGTGAGCTTGTGAAGGGCTAGGATTGATGGGTTTGTGATCCATGTGATGACTTTCAACCCAATCCCATGATGGCAAGTGTCAACATGAGATGTCTTGAGAGGAGAGGGAAGAAGCATTAAATGCTTGAGATGACATCAGGATTACCCTAGGAGGGTTTGGTTAGGCTTGAGTTAGTGGATAAAGCTTTTATCCAAGGGTAATGCTTTTATCCAATGGAGATAACCATGGTCGAAGCAACGAATGCTTGAAGAGACCCATGAGTTAAATGAGGGTTGAGTTAGAGGGAAAGTCTCTAACCATGTGGGTAAGTTGAGTTTGATAGTTCTGATACTTAATATAAGTACAGATCCAATAGCCAACAAGATGAGAGTGGGGGGGGGTGAATCATACAAACTTAGTCATCCTTAAAAACATCAAATTCAACCTCGGTAACATATATATCAGTCATATATCCAAAATTGTCAAACATGCAAACTCAAAAGCATATGAACAATATAAACCTCATAACACCAGATTTAACGTGGAAACCCAAATAGGGAAAAACCACTATGGGATTTCAGACCCACTAAGAGATATACTCTTCTAGAGTATGCTCGGTTAAAAGAAAATCCTGTTAAAGATTACAAACACATTGCTAGATGTGACCCGGTTAAGGGATTTCCCTCAGATCTATTAAGATATTCACTTTGTTAGAAGTGACCTTGTCAAAGGATTTCAAACACTCAATCAGAATGTCACCTTGCTAGAGGATTTACATATAAGACTGTTCAGTCCACTCGGTTAAGAGATTTTCTGTCACTTTCACAAAATAACAGTAATAAAAATCTATTTGCAAATTCACACCTAAAATGCTAAAGCAGATTCTTATTTGTTCAATACAATCTAAACATAGAACTAATCTTTTCTATCTGCTAGGCTTCTATACTTTGTTATTCTAACAGGTCTTCAAGCTTATGTGCTCGGTAATCACTATGTAGCATCCCTGTGCATACACTTGCCCGCATACATTGTTTATCAACAGTTTCCTATTTATAAACAATTAGGTAACCACTTAATCTCCTTGATCACATTTCCCATGATCAATCATAGCCATCAGATCTTCAATCTTGTCCAGCTTCAATGCATCTTTTGATTTGAAAATGTATTACCCCACCTTGGAACTTGCATAATAGTCTTGGAACTTGTGCCAAGGTATTGCGGTTCAATCTGAGCTGTAGATCTTCATGTTGACTTTCCATTGCCTTAGATTCATTAACAAACTTCTTCCACGACTTACCAATCATTAATCTGCTCCAACTCATCAGCTTCTTTCATTAAATACCACATGTAAACATTTAATGCATTCTATTATAGCTCGGTTACAACTCGGTAACAACTCGGTGAATACTAAACTTCACTCATTAGACATTCCGCCTTCATTAACCGATAGCGATAACCTTAGGGTTTACCGACTAGGTTCTTTGGTTGATAACATAGTATAGTATTAACCTTTACATTTTACAACGTATGTATGATGTTAAAACAATCTAAAACATCATGATCTCATCATTGTCTCACTCGGTAGTAGTTGCCCATTGAATACCATATTCATCCCTTTATTCATCATATTCTTTCCTATGTCTTTTATTGACTTCTTCATAATCTTCATATCATACTTCTCAAGATATGGCAACATCTACTGAATTAGAAAATCAATTTCTTGACATCAATGACAAAATAATAATATCAAGATAGTAAAACATCTTTAATCAGTTATATCCATAATCATCAACAACCTTCTCAATATCCTTATTGAAATGCCAACAATCTTTCATTGTCTATTATAATGCAATATTGCCAACAGAGTTAACCATTAATGGTTATGTAAGAGCAATAAAGGCTTTGAAAGACTTTAGGGGTTAACTTGTTGAAGAATAAAATCCTTTAATGCATTTCAAAGACTTTGAGGTATTTTTGAGAAGTGACCTTTGTTTAGGAATGTGAAAATGATTAGAGAGAGGGATTATGCTAATTAGAGGGGGTTAGAAGAATTTAGAAGGAAATTAGTGGGCAAGTGGGTTTGGTGGGTGAGAGAAAATAGGGTTTTATTTAGAAATAAAATCTATTTATCTGTGCAACTTGTATTTGTAGGAAAATGCAAGTGGGGTGGGATTTTAAATAAATATTTGATTCATTTCAATGAGAGGAATGAGGGAAAAACAAGTTAGATTTATTTAATAACTAGGTTATAGATAGGGATTTTATTTTAAATAAATTGATGTAATTTATTTAATTAAAATAGTAGAAAGGGGATTGAATGAATTAATTAAATGTGAATTTAATTAATAGAGGAATATTAGTGTATCAAATAAATATTAAATATTTATTTAATTTAGTGGACAAATTTATGTGTCTACAGGTATGATATGCCAAAGGTCGACGATCTATCTATATCATCGTATGCTTGTTTGACAACCTCCTTGGGCATGTCTTCGATAGCGAGTGAGAAATTTTTCGTTGTTTCCACAAGTGCCTGTCAAACTTGAGGGTTCATGGGAGGGACATCCAAAACCAAGCCCTTGATGATTTACATTAGGATTCAGATCAATAGGTCTTTTGATTCCTTGTTCTTCCTAGCCTAACCCACCACCTTGATAATTCCATTTTTGAGTAGCCCATTTATGAGCGATTGAGTATTTCTCTTTGAGCTGACTGAGGTGAGAATCATTATCTATGGAGACATCCTTGAAGATCCATTGGCTAATATATCCTTCTATGACCTCATGATTTAATTCACCCTGAGACTAGAATGTAGTGGAACCACATTTGCAAACTATAGGTTCTCTCTTCTTCTGTTCCTTGGTGGGATTTCTATGAGTATGTGGATCTAGAGGTAGGGTACCCACTGTGAAAGTACCTTGGAGAGCATACTCGCCACAACCAATGTAATTTATCTTGATTTGGGAGAAAGAGGATCAAATTGAAGTCTTTTCTTTTGTAGCAACAAGGGTGGCATCAAATTCAATACATGAGGAAGGTGATGGGGTTTTAGCAGTGTCAATTTGATGCCAAGGAAATGATGGGAATATGGTGAAGAGGCCTAAAAAATGCGACAATACTCAAAAGGTTGAGTGTCACCACAGATGGTGATTTCACATCCTTGAAATGGAAATTTGAGGCATTGGTGATATGTGGAAGGGATGGTCTGCATAGCACAGATCCATGGGTGATCGAGGAGGATATTGAATGGAAAATCAAGATCATTGACATGACATAAGGTGCTTTATGTTACCGAGCCCACCTGGATTGGGAGATTGATCATCCCAATTGAACTTCTCTCAGCATTATCATAAGCCTTGATGGTGATGGATTGATTATGTATATCTGCAAAAATGTACCCTACTTGAGTAACAAATTGTAATGTGCAGAGGTTGAGGGCATAACCATTATCGATCAGTACTCACTTAACCTCATAACACTTGATGATAGCTTCAGTATTTAAGGGGTGGATATGATCAGGATCTGGGACAATAGGATTAGACTATGTGAAACTAAGGTGGTATGTGGAAGACAGATGTGTGACCATGGGTTGGAATTGCGTAGGATCAATATTGCTAGGCACACAAGCCTCCTGCAATGGTCATGTGAGGATCTCCTGATGAGTAGGTGAGACTTTTAGTAAGTCGAGGATTGAAATCTATGCAAGGGTTTTTCCTAGATGCTTGAGGATATTATATTGCGTGGATACAAATGTAGCTAGGGTAGCATTAGGTATGAGAGCTCCAAGAATGAACATATGATCTCTCCTAGTGGTTACTGCACATTGAGTATCGACTCCTTTAACATGAATCATATTGACATGGTTGTCTACCTGAGTAATGCAACCTATCGTAAGACCATAATGAAAAGGGTACATTATTGTAATTAATGTTATTGGTAGTACAACCTTGATTAGCATTGGACATTCTTGCCTCTCCCCAATGTTTAGGAAGGGCATTCTTATACATGCCAAGATTGCAATTTGGGGATTTTCCTATGGTAGGGTTGACAACAATTTTGCCTTGGTCAATGAGGTCCTGAACCAGGTGTCTAATCTTCATGCACTTGTTTGTGTCATGACCTTGAACACGACAATAGGCATAATATTTGCTATCTTTATACCAATTAGGATTAGGTTTGGAATCATCTTGAATGGTTGTGTTTGTGGATAGACAACCATATTATGTTGTTCCATGTGTTTGAAGATCACATCTAACAGTTCCACCAAAGTTGTAAATTGATGATGTGGGCCATTGTAGCCTGCCTAATAGGGAGGAGCTTGAGATACAGTGATCATATTGGTTCAATTAGCCTACACACTTTGTGTTGGGGCTTGGGGGTGTTGATTAACATGCATGGTTGGAGAAAAATTCATAGGATTGTCGTGGGGGTGGTGGCTTGGCAGCCATGATAATTTGCACTATTTTGGAATCAGTGACCCCATCACGAAAAGTGTTCTTTTTCTTGTTCCAATATCTTTGTTTGTCTTGACTAGGCTTATTGGAATACTCTTTGTAGAGTTTGATGATCCCCTCATCGATTAAAGCTTGTTCTACTGATGGTCCCTTAGACATAATGTCCTTGAAAGTGCTTGCACAATTTAATTGAATGTAATATACAATCTTTGGGTGAAGATTATTAATGAATATTGTGACTGATTGAGTGTCAGGCATCGTACATAAGAGGCGGTCAGCCATCTTTAAGTGTAGTCGAGAAGACTTTCACCACCTTTCTATTTAGCTTGACATAGGTCAAGCATAGAGATATTTTTTTCTTTATTATAGTGGTATTGAGCTACAAAACACTCAGATAAGTCTGTGAAGGAAGTTATCATACCAATTGACAATTTGGAGAACCATTCTAGAGAAGGATCGCTGAGACTTTTTGGGAACAATTGAAGGAGATAGTTGTCGCACCATGATACTTCCTGAAATGCCATAAAGAACTCCTTAACATGCTTTCTGAGGCTACTAAAATCCATTAATTCACCTTCCTAGATCAACCTCAAGATGTTAGGCTTCCTCTGAGGAACTAAGCTGTGATGCCAATTATTGGAATCAAGGAACACTGAGGGGGGGGTGAATTAGTGTTATGCAATTTTTAACTTTGACAATTTGTTCATTAAACCACTTAATGCATATGAAGGAAATCAAAGTGCAAAAACACAAATAAAAGATCAAAAACACCATAACACCAAGATTTTTTACATCGAAACCCAGTTAAGGGAAAAACCACGGTGGATTAAAACCCACAATATCAGTATACTCTATTAAAAGTATAAAAATATTACATAGGGGAATGCACATGCATTTAGGCACACTACCTAGAGCTCACTGCTCAATGTTTACAATAATGGCTACTACCCAGAAGGATCATCACCTTATAAAGGAGTTAAAAAGGTAATATACATGAAGATGAACTATAAAATAGCATCTACGAATGCCTGGAATAGTTCTGGTTACACACAAAACATATTCTTACTCTATTATGCAAAACTACTCTATTATGATATTCTTCTACATACCGAAGAAAAAATCTTCACCTAGCGCATGTAAAACTATGCACAATCGATCACACACACATCTCACACAATCACCAAATACCAAAATGATCAAATAGACCTGTCTTATATATCCACATCACCAATTTAGGTCACCACCAAGTCGTCTTTGAGAACACATCATAAAAGATGAAACATGTACACAAGTCAGCTCAAACTGATCCAAAAACAATTAAGCATACCAAAAAAAAATATCCACATGCTTTCCATAGGTCGGTTTACCAATCTTGAACACACAATGAACCACAAAAATTGATCTGCAAGATCCACAAAATGAATCATCACACATTACCATAGATAACCACTATTCTAACCAATGACATGATTACCAGACCTTCTAAGTTGCACAAACTTATCAATGGAGGCCACAAAATTGGAATAAGGTAAATTGCATATCCATAATACATATTAGATTCGCAAAGTAAAATACTCAACCATAATTATCCCCCAACCAAAATACTATACACTCTATCGGATACCCTGTTCATCTTACCAGACTTTAAGCAATCTTCACTCAATCTTCCAGAATGATGAAAAAATGAAGTGCGCACTAATAAATTTGGTCTAGATTTCCGATGGAGAAGGTATATTGTGACCAAATTTGATTTTTTTTTTGAAAAAATGCCCAAATTCATTAGAATTCTGACGCTAATTTGACATTTGGTTTCGATGAAGAAGGCATTAGCAATGAATTTTTTTTTTTTTAAAAAGTGTTTGCGTTTGTCGGAATTCCGACGACAACAGGCATTACATAAAAAAAAAACAAAAGAGGGCAAGTCATTTGTGCATTGCAATCCCGTGTAGGCATCTGTGTTGACTTCAACCCCCAACAAGATCAAACCCGTGTTGAAGGCATTTGTGCATTGCAATCCCATGTAGGAGGTAGATTCTTCACCTTAATTTCTTGTTGCAAAAAATTACACCATTCAGGAGATTCCTTTCAAGAGATTCTAAAACTTTTGCTTTTATACATGCTAGCTATGCCTACATTCTTGTGGGATATTGACCGATTGTGGAAGCAACTCCTGGAGTATGAGAGATTCCTTTTTTATGTAAAAGATGTTAGGAAATGAGACGTGGTGGTTAATTGCCCAAGTTTTAGATGCAAATTGGTCAATCTCATATATATTCATATTGATTATCCAATCTTAGGTCAGATGACTCCTGGTCAAAGGTGTGGTTCCCTAAATGTGTAATGCCTATAGGAATCCACTCCTTGTAAAACCATAGAACTGTGATTGAGGAGTGAGCTTTCAAGTTTGTCGGAGCAATCCCTTCCTCCCGTATACATGTTGATTGATCATTGTTGTATGAGCTAATATATAGGGCGATGTCTGCCTCTAGCTGCTGAATTGATGGAGATCAAACCAACACACAAGCAAACAATGGGAATGAATATTATTCAATTGCAACCTTCATTCAGTGTTGTTCGGGCAATCCTTTCTTTCTCTTGCCATCCAGCCTAACACACCCGACCCGAAAGCTCTAGGGAGATACAATTGTGTTTGGTTCAGCACAATCCCAACCTAGAAGGGGTGGACTAAAAAATCTCCAAACACACAACTTATCACTTTGTAATTAACATACAAAATAAAGCTAGTCTATATGACCCCCAAACCATTTTCTTACTATCTCGGGTTATCCTAGTTTAGGGTATTGGCAGTTTTTACTAAATCTTCTCTAGTTTAGGGTATTGACAACTATCTCTCCTTTTTCATAGATTTAGGTGGCATACAAAGTCATTACCTTCTTTGGCTTCCTTGCGGCCTCAACCGCAATGATCATCTTTTGCAAACTTACTTTCTTCAATACTCTCTTCTTTATCCTTTCAAAGTTGAATTGTAGCCACTTAGGAACATCTAGATTCTCATCACTTTGGATGGATGGGTTCATGGTAGTTACAACCTACTTTGGCCTTTGTTCTTTATCTTGTTGCTTGTGCACCTAAGTTTAAAATTTTGGAGAAGTCATGTTGGGGGTGGGGGCCTAGATAGATCATCTTTTTCTTGTTCTCCATGCTTCTTTGACTCCATATTCTAAGTTCCTTTTGACTTATATTTCATTTTCATGAGTCAAATAATAGTTCTTAATTCAGTTATAGGCTAGTATATTGTGTGTTGATTGTAGCTCTTAGTTTGATAAGGTTTTGGGTGGATTTTAATCTCTAATTTTGAGGAAAAAGTTTCCCTATAAATGTAATTTTAAAATTCATTTTGAAGGTCTAAGAATTGATTATTTAAGGTCCAAGTTTAGTAACACTACTTAGTTTATTTTCTTTCAAAAGACATTTAGCAATAGGCTGTAGATTGAATACTTGTGCTTTACTGGTATATTTTGAAGAGTTAATGGAAATGAAGTTCATAGTTTGCAACGGTATTGGTAGTCTTTTTTGATTCTTGGTATTCTTCTATTTCTTTCATTTTCCTTAGTCCTGAATTAATATTTACATTTATGAAACATATTCTTTGTTATAATCAATTTGTGTATCTTTCATGGTGATTGAGGTTAATAAGGAACATGTGAATGAATATTAGTAGTTGTTCTAGATCTTTCCTTGGTCTCATTTTCATGTTAGAATTGGAAATTTTGGCATGATAAATTATTTACATATAAGATTATTTATAGATTTTGTTGATAATGTGGGTTTAGGTAATACTGATGATTCATTTTCTTGTAGCCTTGTTCTATCTTTTGCAATTTATTTTAACCTTTTAGCTTAGGCAGATTGAGAAATCGACATTTCAACTTGATTAGTGACATTTTCCCCTTGAAAAAATTGATTAGGAAATGATAAATTCTAAAGGTAATCTAACTTAACTCAAGGGACTGAGATGGTATCCTACCATGAAAGATGATAGTTCTAAGCAAAAGACTACCTAGTGATATCAAAGTTGATGCAAGATAGTAAGGACAACAAAGAAATTTATTTAAAACTTTGACAAGATTGAATCTTTGGGTGGAAGTTTGAATGTATTGATAGAGAAAAGGCATGGTGATGTAGATAATCCAATAAACTCAACCAACTAGGGAGATATTTCTCCCAACTCACCTATTCAATTATGTGTGAATCCTTCACTTACTCACAAGACCCCTCACAAGGCTAGAAGTTACTCAAAAGGATTCAATACCCCAAAACACACCCATACTCACAAACCCTCACCCAACCATTGAATCACACTCAAATAGGACAAATAAACATTTCTAAGTCACACAATCCAACTCTCCAACATTCAATCACCAACAACACCCTCAACCCTTATCCACACAAATCCTCCTTCAACTTGGTCTTCTAATCCCCTTGGTACTCAACTCACAAAATTTATTAGATATCCAAAAACTAGTGTACTTTCAGACACTCTTACAAGGACCACTCAACATATACCACCATGGGTCTTTACCCTCCCAACCACCCAAAGGTCAAAAGAAGATTCACTGCTGCAACACTCACTTTTTGTGACACTCTCAAGCACTTAGGATAGTCACTCATTTCATAGCAATTATTATTCACAACACTTTCTAACATTAATTATTATTATAGTGTACCTCCTTAAACCTTCCACCAACACCAAAATCAATACCAAACTCCTTCCCAATCTCACTAATGGACTAACTCAACTCACTGTCAAATTGTGACAGTCAGTGCAAGGTTTAGGACAGTCATACACCCTCATTGATTGATGGGATTTTTTGGTCACCAAACAATTAGATTATGTTTATAAATCCCTCAAAAATTACCCAATCCCTTAACAAGACCATTCAAGGACCCTTGAGTCAATTACACCATCCAAACACCATGCATACACTGTGTTCTTTGGTAAAGACACAAAAATCAACACCTTCCACATATTTGCATGTGCCAAAATGCTCATGAGACCCTAAAATGATTAAGAAAACAAAATTCATGATTTTATGGGTCATCCCATGTATTGAAATGGATTTATAAACATGGAAATGACCCCTAATGAATTTTAGTTTGCCTCAGGTTACCCTAGACTAGGTTTTTGACAATTTTCACCAATTCGGCTATAACTTTTGCAATACAAAACGAAAAAAGATGAAACCAAAGGGAGATTGAAGGGGATTGACCCCTATAAAAAATTAAAGAGATTTTTAAATCAAAATAACATGATAAGGAATTCCAAACTCCAATATAGCAGTTTGCAACGTTAAAGAACTTAGAAATTGCAGGGTAAAACTGAGATATTCATTAGTTGTGCTTAGTTACAATTCTCAACCAACCCTTGGTCATGAAGAGTGACTTATTAAAAAACTCCAAATTCTCCCTCAATGGTTAGAACCACATTTTAAACTTGTATCAACAAACTAACACCTAATTGCTCATAAAATGCACAAAACATTGCGTTCACAATGTTGAATATTAGCAACTTTGTCAAAAATTGTTTCTAGACTCAACCCAAGACCACTATGACTCAAAAATGATATAAATAGGTTCAAATAGGTCTATAAGACCTTTACATATCATTAAAAATCACATTTGACCCATTGAGACATATTTTCAACATAGTGACAATTTTGACAATATTGATCATCATGACCCCCACTAGGACTCAATACACCATCTAATGGTCTTAATGACATTTATTATATGAAATATGGTCTTATAAGACCTTATTCATAACCAAAATCAAGATGGCCACCATGAAGCCAATTTAGTCTTCATGGTCTTCTTGACCTATTACTAAATTGGCTTCATGGTGGCCATCTTGTGCTAGTTGCTCTTGCCCAAAAGGATGCTATGATACGGTGGAGAGAAATATGAGGGGGGAGTGGTAGGAAATGTTAAGGGTAGCTTCTACATGGAGAAAGAGGAGGGAATGGGATGTGTGAGGAAAGGGGGACATAAGGGATATAAATGATCGAAAAAGGAGATACATGGGGGGTAAAGAGGTTTAGGATGTGGGAGGTAGAAGGGGTTGGAGTTAGGATATGTTGGGGAATAAAGTGGAGTGGGAGGTATAAGGGGGTAATGACAGGGTAAAGGGGATGTAGGTTATAATGGGAGTTATAAGGGGCAAGGAAAAAGGGTAAGGGGGTAGGGTGGTAGGTTAGGATAGGGATA
The DNA here is from genome assembly GCF_030272615.1 of Cryptomeria japonica. NCBI lineage: Eukaryota > Viridiplantae > Streptophyta > Pinopsida > Cupressales > Cupressaceae > Cryptomeria > Cryptomeria japonica. The sequence continues at coordinate 293,213,674 of NC_081415.1, forward strand.
GGATATGGGTAGGCTAGGATGGGGGTAGGTGATAAGATGGAAAGGGTAGGTTAATAGGTGTGTGGTAGAGGTAAGCTTAGGGAAATAAACGAAGTAAGACTTATGGGATGTGGGTTAGAATAGGTGATTTTAGAGGAATAAAGGGGTAAAGGGGTAGGTATTGTGGAGGGGAGTGTGAGATATAAGGTATGAGGGGAAGGGAGATGCTAGGATAGAATAGGGGTAGGGGTAAGGTGGAAAGGAATTTAGTGGAGGGAAGTGAGGGTGAAAGTTGGAAGGGTAGGTTTAAGTTAAGATGTGAAGGAGGTTAAGGCATGGGTTATGAAAGGTGGATAAAGGATAGAGGATAGGAAGGTAGGTGAGTTAGAAGGTATGGTAAATGGAAGTGAAGAGTGTTAGGGGAGGTGGAAATGGGAGGAAATGGAAATGGGAGTGATTAGGTTTGGGCACCCACTGACAAGATCGACAGAAGTGGAAAGGATTATGCCTTGGTTGGGCAAAGGGAATGTTAAACCTCACTTCATTTCAAAGAGAAAGACTTGGCTAGCTCTTGAGAAACTGTGAACAAAAGATTAACAACAAAGACTTGACAAGAACCAACTAAGCTAAGACAACTAAACTAGAAAGCAAAAAAGTGGGGGTCCCCATTTGCAATGGGGCGATGTGTGAATACATCACAATAGGATGTCACTCTTTCCACTTACCTTTCTTTTTGTGAATATGCATAACACTATTTTGGATATGATAATATAGATCCTCATCCATTAAAAAATAATTATAATGGTAAAATTAATAGACCTATTGTAGGGTCCTCCAAGCTTAGAGTAAGGAGTTTGAAGCATAGATACATTGATTTGGCCTTGTGGCCATCAATGCGTGTTAAATGGTTTTGGTTCAATTTGCATAATTTCTATGTTCAAGTAATTTAATTTGGTATATTATACTGAAACGTGATTTTAACTTATATATAACTAGTTGTATAGCCTGATTTTTTTGCCTATGAAGAAAGACCATACCAAACAATATCAACGAACAATAAAATAAGGAGACAATTGCTAGATTGTGGTCTAACTTGAAAATAAAAGGTGATGGAAAATGTTATTTTCCCTGCAAAATTTTTAAGGGGTTAAAGACTAGAAGACTTCTAATCAAAACAACTAAGAAACATTGTAGGTTGCATGCTCACATTGAAGGTGGACATGATTATCATCCATTGGTAAGTTTTTCATTATATCATTTTAACAATTTATATACATAAGAAATCACTTGATGATAAGATCATGATCATGGTTTATTTAGATTTATCAATTTTATATAGGTCAAGCACCCCGGAGCACATGATATGGATCAACACAACCCAGATAATATGGTTTTGAAGTGGAGGAACATGGAGGTGTGAATATCGAAGCTGAAGATAATGATCCCATGGAAGATGATGATCATGAGCCACAAAACACAATTGAAGATCATGGTACAAATACATTGATCCATGACACATTTAGTACTAGTGAAACTGATCATGATGATGAAGATGACCTTGATGTTGTTCATGATGTCCCTCTACTTGAGAAGGCATCTGAGGCCCTTTATGAAGGCTCCCAGACAACTCTTCTCTCTGCTATATTGTTGTTGGTGAACTTGAAGGTTATGAATGATTTATCCAACATAACAATCTCACGTATGTTAAGGTATTCCATATATGTCATAATAAATGGTGAATCATGTTGTACCATTAATATTCTTTATATTAACAAATTATATTTTTTTGTTGTAGACTAATAGGTGAGTTTTTGTTACCACCATCAAATACTCTACCTCGTTCATACCAAGAATTATCTGCCATTATGAAAGATATTGGAATAGAGTATCAAGAAATAGATGCTTGTCCCAATGATCATATTATATATCACAAACAACACGAATTTCGAACTGAATGCCCTGAATGTCATATCAGTAGATATCGAACAAATCAATTTGACTGGTGAGTGATCTGAAAACAACCAGGCGCTCTCTTCAGCCGAGAATCAAGCCCCCAATCCGAACTGGGCAAAGGGATGCTGGGATAAACTAGAAGGTATGCCTAGGGTATACTCAATCTTGAATTGGAGCTTGAACAGGCATAACAGCCAAATTGTCTAAGATGCTTTTTTCTTTGTATCTACATCTCGATCCATGCTTGGACATGCTGGTTCCTCTACATTTGTTTATGCCCCCGTGGGTGCTACCTATCCATCCATAACTTGCCGGCCCCATAACTTTCTTTGTGGGGGTAGGATTCGAACCTGTAGTCTTCAGGTCATGAGCCTGACGAGTTGACCAATTACTCTACCCTGCTTCAAAGACCACCCTCTAGTCATGAGTTTCGGAGCTCGAGATTAACAAAAAGGGTTCCTCGCAAGGTTCTTCACCATATTCCCATTATTCCATGTATGCAACGATTATTTAAGTGCACTAGCTTGGCACAATTTATGGATTGCCATGCACACGATAGAAGGCAAGATGACATTATTCGAATGCCTGCGGATGGTTCAACATTTATGGACATAGAGGAAAAGTGGCCACACTTTAAAGAAGAACCTCGTAATCTCAGGCTTTCATTGGCAATGGACGGTGTCAATCCATTTGGAGAGCTAAGAACTGTTTACTTAGTGTGGCCTATTTTTGTTATCAACAATAACATTCCTCCATGGATGTCAATAAAGAGGGAGCACATAATGTTGGCAATGATTGTTCCAGGTATTTTATCATTTAATAGTTGTTTACATTTAATTATAAATATTGCAGTAAAATGGTCATAATAGTTATGTAATGTTTTTGTTCATTCGTTAGGTAAGTACCAAGTTAAATATATGAATGTATATATCGAGCCTCTTATCGACGAGTTGCTAGAGTTATGGAATGATGTCACTATGTATGATGTCTCTAGACCAATAGGATAAAGACAAGTTCAATTCCATGTGATGCTTGTATGGACAATACATGATGCCCCAAGGCTAACACATTTTTGTGGTATGTTATAGTGTTCAAGTTGCGCATGATAATTATAATTAAAAAATTTAACATATTTAATCCAATTATATATTATCTTGTAGGTCTTCAAACAAAGGGAAAATTTGCATGTCCAGTTTGTGGTCCAAAGATGAAATCTCTTCATTCAAAAAGTTTAGGAAAGTAGGTGTTTGATGAGTATAGGAACTTTCTCCACAAAAATCATAAGTATCGAAATACTAAAAAATATCTTTTCAATGGAAAAGAAGACAATACATGAAAGCCATGAAGAATGACACCTCGCCTGTGGAAGTTGGAATATAATAGAATTAATCATCAAGGTAATGCAATTCCATCTAATGGTTTATGTCATAAAACATCTTTTCTATTGTGTTTTGTTTATTGATTATGTGATTGATGATCACGAAGGTCATCAAGGCATAAATGACCACCTTCCTAAGGGACTAAAAAGTTATTCCCGATAATTTAGTAGGTTGCCCTACTATGAGAAGTTACAAGTTGTGCATTTGTTTGATACTATGCATATTGGAAAGAATATAACAGAGACATTATGGAAAATATTGGATGGAAGGCATGACAAAGAAAAAATTGTCAAAATTTGTAGTGACATTTAGGAATTCAATCATGCAATGAAAAATGTCATTCAATCAAATAGCCATGGAGACCAAATTAATATAAGTGAACTTCCTTGGTTATTAAAGGACCAACAAAGCAATGCTATAAAAGAAGTCATACAAAAAATTCAATTTCCCAAGGGATTTGCTGCGAACATAAACAATCTCATATCAAAGAAAAGTGAATTTGGGCCAAGGATGAAAATGCATCATTGGCATACCTTCATTAAGGTAATTCATGTTCATGTTTTTACTATATATTTGTATACTGCGTATGTACTTTTCATTGTATTATGTTAGAAAAAAATGAAAAGATAATTTTATAATTGTTGCAGTACATTCTACCTCTATCTCTCCCAGACGACTTTGACAATAATGTCAAGCAACTCATATATGATCTTGGAAAATACATGAGGTAAGTAGTGATATTTGTTCAGTTCGTTGTATAGATATTATATTTGCCATTTGTTTTACTTGTTATGTAATATATTTTTTTGCATCTTGAATATCTTGTAAGTGGTTGTCATGTAAAGAAATCAATAAAGAAGATATTAAATATTGGAAGAGAAAAATTCCTCATGTAATGTGTGAAATGAAAAAGTGTCTACCTTCAGCTTTTTTCAATATAAAAGAACACTACCTCATACACCAAGTTGAGGAGATTGAATAATGTGGATGGTTGAGAGGCACTTGAAATTTTTGAAGGCTTTGGTTCAACAAAGAGAACATCCTGAGGGTTCTATGGTGGAGGGATATATGGTATACCAAACTATGGTGTACATTTCTGAATATCTTCCTAAGTTTGCAGCAAAGATCCCTGTGGATCGCATTTGGGATCCCAACCCTATTAACAAATTTGAAGGGGAGTAATTGATGAGGAAAGGTAGATTGAGGAAGGTGAGAGGTAATTATAAGATGTTATTGTAGTTAATTAATTCTTAATCTTCAAAATAAATCAATTTTAAGATGTCTATTTATTTTTTGTTTTGTATAGCTGGTCGAGAGTGAGATGCACTACATTTGTATATTGCAAACAACCTTTGATTGGATGATGGTATGGATTGAACGTTGTCAACATTCTGCTCGCATATTAACATGGGAAGGTGTGGCTTCATTGGTTAAAGAAGCTCATCCTAATGGAGATTCCAATGTTATGCAAAGGGAAATTGACTCAACATATGGTTTAAGAGATAAAAAGGCATGTATAAATTTATTAATCACCCATATGTTTATCAACTCGCGATGCAATAATTTTTACATGTTTGACATATTGTAGGTCAAAAACCACAATACTATGTGCTGCAATGGTTATAAATTTCACATCAAAAAGATGGATGACATGAAGAAAACTTGTGATTCTGGGATAACTGCAGTCTTTGAGGTGACAAATATTTCATCGAGAAATGACATACATCCTGTTCACATTAATTTTCCTGTAACTAAGGTTTTCAGTTGGGTTGCTTAATTTTGCCTTTTCAACTTTCTAGCAGCGCAGGGCTTACAAGACAATTATCAGCGCGACATTACTCCCTTGGTCCGTATTTTGTTTTCAGTTTTTGGAGTAGTGTGACGATGACAAATGGAAAGACATTGCTGACTGGGCTTCCTTTCGAAGCCCACCTTTTAGCGCAGTAAGAAAATGGTTACCCGAGACCGTCATGTTTTGGTAGGTGCATTTCTATTTGAAAGGATTTCCTAGCTTGCCCCTTCACGGTTAGCGAAATATTTTTAGTTTATGATAGTATGAAGATCATTGCAGGCAGGGAGTGAAGTCTTGGGGCCATTTTGCTGGGTGTGATATTCAGGGCGACACGACATGGTTTTGTATTCGGGGGTGGTTATGCCTTTTTGGTGTGTTTGGGAGCTATTTCCAGAGCTGCGACATCTATTTATGCTTGCTTTTTCCCTATTAGTGTGGGTTCAAAACTTTTCAAGAAGGACAATTAAGTTTGCTTAGTAGGAATTTTAGCCTTTTAAAACTATTACTGTTTTCTGGAGAAGGTTATTCAAACTGTGCTTATGGCCTTTGTGATACTTCTTTTAGTATGCTTTGATGGTCTTTTCTATGCTATTCTATTAGAATTCCAATAACTTTGAGAATACATTTATCTAAGATTTTGCCGATTAAACTATGATTTACACTTGCATATCTGGTAAATGCATGATAAGTATTTCCTTATGTGGCAAAGAAATTTAATTGTATCTTGGTTATGTTCCTAATTTAGACTTGTAGATTGTTGAATGGGCTTTAAAATCATATGTATTTGGGTTTTGTATGCTCATGTCTTCTAAAAGTGCTCTGGCGTATCGCCTCAATAGTCTAGATTTATTGTTAGTAAAGTTTCCTTCTTTTCCCTTTTCTCCAAACCCATAAGGAAGAGCCAACTTCTCAATCTCGGAGCTCATTCAGTGAATCCCATGCAACTGGTCCCCCATCATTGAATTTCCCATAAGGCTATTCATTTACAAGGTAAAATTCAAAGTCAATAGTTCTTTTTCTAGCACGCTCAGTGGGACTATTTACTTCAAATATATCACTGAGCTAGTTTATGAGTCATAAGCCTATCACCAAGAGTCAGACAACTTTAAATCCTCACCTTTTTTTTCCTCCACTGGTGACCATCCATTTAGCCATAGCTTCATCCTCACAAAGTTTTCTCGTAGTCATACACGCTGTGATGGCACACATTCTCCTCATAAATTTTGTGACCTAGGATAATGGTAGCCCTCTCATTTCCCTAGTTCCACCCATGGTTTGGGGAGCCATCCCTGCTGTTACGCTTAAGGTTGTTCCTAAGTTGACAGGATAATGTCATAAACTCTTGGGGAGCATTTGCAAGATGTAGCCACTATCTGCACTGTCCATGGTATCACTGAACAAAATGTAGCTCTAAGATTTCTCATAGCCTCTTTCAAGGGAAATTTTTTGGATTGGTTCAGATCCTTAGGCCCCAACACTATAGGAGATTAGGATCAGCTGGGAGATCATTTCTTTTAGAGATTCTCAGATAAAGCCAATAGATCTTCCTTGATGCACCAACTCATCACAATAAAGAGGGCTCTAACCGAAGCACTAACTGATTTTAATCTGAGATTTCAACGAACCTGGCAAAGGATACCTTTGTTTGCTCACCCTCTGGTGGATATGAATTTTGTATTCTATTTAAAAGCTTTGAATTCTGACATATCAGTGATGATTCAATTTTTAGGAGGCAATACTCTTTCGCAAGCATTTGACATAGTAGTCCAAGCTAAAAATAACCTTATCGACGTCGGGAAGCTAGCCCATCACCCTATAATGCCAGTATTCCCTGAGATATCCACTCAAGTCTTAGAAGAAGCTACTCCCAGTACATCCACTCTACAGTCTATGTATTTGTTTCCTGCTCCCCAAACCACCTCTCTGGCTGCTAAAGTTAGTGATATGAAGAATCTCCTAAGATCCTTCTCCAATGAGATTGTCAACCTAAAAAGAGCCCAGGTCTCTCCTGCCAAGCCCCCTTTTCAGCAAAATTTCCAAGGGAATCGACCTCTGTACCAACATATGAATCATCATGCTAATAACCTCCTTAGTTGAATGGCCAAATAGTCCTAGTCCCTAATATGTTGCAGGCTATCTACCCAACCATTGGTAGGGAACTAACAGTGGGCCAAAATAACTTGGTGGATGACACCAACTCTTGGTGTTTTCCATGCAACAATGCTCATACTCCGAGGAATTTCCCAAGAGGGAATTTGCAGAAGAGGGTTGCAAAATAAAGGAATTCAGGCATGATGCCAGATAAGTCTGCATAAACATCTCCAGATATGGATAATGCAACTTTTATTGCTTAGATGCAAGGGATGTCATTGCAAAATGAAGTAGAGAGCACCCCTGATCATGCACTTTTTTCATGGATGGAAGATGAGGATGCAATGCTGACCAATGATGCAATCACCTCAAAGGATGGAACCCCTCTCATGCACTTAGATTATAATCCCCACTCCAAAAGGTGTTTTATCAGGGAAAGCACCGAAAGTATGAGAGCAATGCCCGTGGATAGACCCCCTGAACAATCGGTCACTAACTTTGCCTATTCAAGGAAAGAGTTCATCCCTTATAAGCCGAAGGAGCTGAAGGTTCTCACACCTCAGGGGCTAGACATGGTAGAACAATTAAAGAAGGCCCTGACTCATGTCTCTCTGTGTGACCTCCTAAGTATTCCAGAGAAAAAGATCAGACTAAGAGAGGTGTTGTCTCATGACAAAAAGACACAAGTGCAATAGCTCCACAATCTCTTCAGACCGACGGAATGGGTCTCCAACCCACATCAGGCAAAGTGCACTCTCTGGATGTATTAACAAATGAAGGCTCACCCCCTGCTACCCAAGGAGAAGGTAAGCCTAAGCCACATCCTTTCTACCTTACCCTTATAGTTGGAGATAAACTTTTGCATAGCTCCATGATAGATTCTGGGGCTAGCACTACCATCATGCCTAAAAAAATCATCGAAGTATTAAACATCAGGTATGACCCTTTGAATAAAAGGGTTATGAAACTCGATGGGAATAGGGTTCAGATAGTAGGTCTCATCAAAAACCTCCCCCTAAAATTGTTTGCATGTCCAAGTGTGATGGTGTCTCAAGAAGTAGTGGTCATTGATATCCCGCCTATCTTTGGGGTCTGTCTTTCTCAAGATTTTACTGCTAAAATAGGAGGCTATATGTCCCTAGATTGGTCCCATATCATCTTCTGTACCCACCATGATGCCAAGTTGAAAATCCTTTCAGAACCCCTCCATGCTAATCATATAGCCGATCGACCCTTGAACAATTTTGAACCTACACACACCTCTATATGAAATGATGAACGAAAGGTGGTAGAGCTTTTAGAAGATGAAGAAGTAATGAGAGAAATTCCACTCGAGCAAGAGGCCTTCCTGAATGAGTTCATAGATTCAGACCCCTTCTCTAACTACCATGCCACTGACCTGGGTACCTATTGCATTTTTGAAGAAAATTAGATCATCCCAAAGCTTACTAAGGATCCATTTTCTGAAGAGCAGTTGTCTTCGACACTATGGACCCTGCACTTCAATGATGCCAAACGAAAGATGGGCTCTAGAGTGGGAGTTTGTCTCACTCCCCCTTTGGGCAAAAAAATCCTAAAGCCTTTCCAGTTGCAGTTCATGTGCTCAAATAATGAAGTGGAGTATGAAGGACTGACTCAAGGTTTGAACATGGCAGAAAGGATGTGCATTAAAAAGTTGAAAGTCCTTGGTGATTCTAAGCTGGTGGTTCATCAAGTTCGAGGGATATCCAGTGCCAAGCATGTCTACATGAGCTCTTACCACGCTAGAGTGTGGGACCTAATAGAGAGTTTCAATGCTTTCAATATCATAAGCATTCCTTGGAAACTAAATACCACAGCAAACCAAATGGCCACCATCGGAGCACAATTTGATCCTACTACGGACTTACTCACTAGCTTCCAAGCAGTTGGCATGTTTGTCCACCCGACTATCCCTAATAATGATACTCACTGGCAGGTGTTCAAGAGCAATGAATAGATTACTTTGTTCATCCAAAGATTGGGAGAGTTTGTTGACCAACTATAGCCTAAGGTAAAGGAAGCCTATGGGAATCAGGTCATCCAACTAATATCTAACAAGCTCCCTAATGGTTTGATCACTTTAGAGAACTTGTTTGACCATGAGGATGCCAAAAAAGATAAGCAAAAGCTCACAACAAACAAAGAGGATTACACCGAAATGTCAGTCGGCAGTGGGAGAGTTCTCAAGGTAGGAAAAGATGTTTCCTCCAAAGACAGAAAGAAGTTGGCCCGATACTGTGATGAATATGAAGGTGTCATGGCTTGGTCTTATGAGGATTTAAGAGGATATGATCCTAATATCATCCAACATACCATCGAGCTTGCAAATGAGGCCAAGCCGGTCCGACAAAAGAAAAGACCGGTTAACCCAAAAATTGAGTCTCTCATGGCTTAGAAGTTGAAGAAGCTAATTGAATCAAGGATCATTTACCCCATAAAACACATTACATGGGTGTCAAATTTGGTGCCTGTTAGGAAAAAGAATGGAGATATCCGACTCTGTGTAGATTTTTGAGATCTAAATTAGGCATCTCTCAAAGAACACTATCCTCTGCCATCAATGGAGCAATTATTGAGCATGGTGGCGAGATCAAAAATGTTCTCAATGCTCTATGGTTTCTCAGGATATAACCAAGTAAGTGTGAAAGTGGAGGACCAACACAAGACGATGTTCACCACTAAGTGGGGGACATTTGTGTACCAAAAGATGCCCTTCGGATTGTCAAATGCTAGGGCAACTTTTCAAAGGGCCAAGGGTTTAGCTTTCAAAGAGATGACCATCTTAATATACTTAGTTGACTTGACTGTGTTTTCCAAGCACCGGGAGGATCATTTTGACCATCTTGAATTAGTCCTCCAAAAATGTCTTGAATTTGGGATTTCCTTAAACCCCAAAAAGTGTATCTTTGGGGTTCCTCAAGGAAAATTACTTGGGCATATAGTTTCAAAAGAGGGTGTTTCCATTGACCCAGACCGAGTCAATGCCATTAAAGACCTTCCCCTCCCGGTCAACAAGAAGGGAGTTTGATCTTTTTAAGGAAAGGTCAATTTTGTTAGTCATTTTATTTTTGACTTTGCCAGAATAATAAGACCCATCCCCCTCATGTTAAAAAAAGATATACATTTCAAATGGACTACTGAGGCCAAAAAATCTTTTGATGAAATTAAAAATTCTATCTGTTCTGCTCCCATATTGTCTAACCTAGACATGTCAAAGGATTTCATAATTTACGTTTTTTCTGGTCAGCATAGCATCACCATGGTCCTAACCCAAAAAGATGCCCAAAAAGGAGGAGAGCATCCCATAGCTTTCCATTCAAAAACTCTTAAGGATTTTGAGGTCTGATACAACTTTGTTGAGAAGCAGGCATTAGCCACTATAAAAGAACTAAAGAAATTCAGGCATTTCATTGCCTGTAATAAAACCATAGTGTACGTAGCCCATCCTGCAGTAAGAGAATACATTATGGAGGGTGACATCACTGAAAAAGGGCAAATTGGATCACCAAGATCCTGGAATGTGATGTTGATATCAAGCCGACAAAGCTCATTCATGGGAGAGGCCTGTGTGAATATATAGTGCATGAATGTGAGCCCCCTGATGATGAAGTGGTCATAGAGGAAATGGTTATGCTTTTGCCTGATGTTCCAAACAATAGCTAGATTGACAAAAGAAAGCAACTCATGAAGACCTAGATTTTTCTCGAAGATCTCTCCCTGGCTAAGAGGAGATTTTGTAGACTCCAAAATAGAGGTTTCCACTTAATAGATGGAACTCTTTTCAAAAGAAATTTTGATGGAGTCCTGCTCCGCTATGTAGACTAGAGCCAAGCTGATAAAATCCTACATGAGTTCCACTATGGCTCCCCAGGAGGCCATTTCTCTGCACTCACAACTGCTAGCAAGATTACTCAAGCTAGGTATTTTTGGCCGTCCATGCTCAAAGACACACACAATTTAGTGAGGAGATGCAAAGAGTGCTAGTATTACACGAGAAAGGAGCAAGAAAGTTGTAATGCCACTCAGGCCTATGTTAGTGGAAGAGCCTTTTGCTCAATGGGGCCTTGATTTCATTGGAATGATCAACCCCCCAAGTTCAACCGGACATAAGTGGATCTTGACTGCTACTGATTATTTCACCAGATGGTCTGAAGCTGTTCCTTTATGGAATTCATCATAAAGCGAGGTGCTAATTTTCTTAGAGGATCTGGTGTGCCAATATGGTCCCCCAAAAACTATTATATTGGATAATGCGTGAGCATTCACATGCTCATGAATTACCCAATTTACCCTCAGCAGAGGTATTTATCTCAAAACCTCTTCTAACTACTATCCTCAAGGGAATAGACTTGCCAAGTCCACTAACAAACAATTGATCAGACTTATTAATAGGATAGGATCTGAATACAAGAGGGAATGACATCACCACTTGAGAAGTGCATTATGGGCAGACCGCATAACATGCAAGTAGATTCTAAAAAAATCCCTGTATAAGATGGTATATGGAAAGGATGCATGTTTCCCCATGTCGCTAGAAATCCCAGCGTTGCAATTACTAAAATCAATGAAAGTGGCTGAAAATGGCCCTATGGCCATAAGATTAGCAAAGATTATGGAGCTATAAGAAGCGAGGGAGGTAGCCTTCACGACTCTCCAAGACAGATAGGAAGTCATCAAAAGATGGTTTGACAGTAAAAAGAGCTCTGATCTGGTCTTTAGCCTCGAGGACCTTGTATTGAAATATAATGAGAGGGTGGCAAAGCCTAGTCAGCATGCCAAGTTTGACTGCCTGTGGGAGGGACCTTTCTGCATTACACATTGCAAAGGTTTCAATTCTTTCGAGCTAGAAGACATGAATGGGTACCCCCTCCCAATCCCGATTAATGGTTTCCCCCTCAAACCTTTTCATTAGGTGTTCCATCCCCTTTTAAATGTATATAATGTATATATTGTATTTTTAGTGCCTATTTATCTTATTTATTCCCAACTAGAATTAGGCAAGCAAGAATAGAAAGCAGAGAAAGGAGAAATCTGAAAAATCCATTATATTAAAAACATTTTTGTATTTTCATTACAAAATGAGTAGGCTCTTCGCCCTTCTTTTTATACAATCATTTTTCTCAAGTCCAAGATGACAGTTCATCACATCTTCGGCAGCTCTCTTCAGTCTCATCCTCCTCAATGTCAGAAGTTTCCTCTTCTCCCAACCACTCAGAGTCAGAAGTGCTCTCAAGCTCCCCGAACATGAAAATAACTACCAGGTTTGGTTGTTGATCTGGCGTTAGAATCCTCGGGAAGATATAGTCCCTGAATCTAGTATACCAGTCCATACCTTCTAGAACTAGGACTATCAAATGAACATGCAGAAGAAATTTCACGCCAAGCTCAACGTGATACCGATGAGAGGACAACTCATTGTTTTCAGCCCACAAATGAGTGGGTGCCAAGCTACCTCCTCATTGTGTGTTGTTATCACTATTTAAGAAATGGGTTTTCTTTTCCCATAATTGGCTAAGTTTTTGAAATTTTGAGTCAAGCACATGATCAACTGCTTCAAATCTATGTTAAGGGTTTAGGGTTTTTGGTTTTAAATCGCTCAAATGTTTGATTAAAACCCTCTGGTTTCTATTCCTGCATTACTTTAATTCACTAAAGTAATGGGTCTTGGGGTCGTATGAAGTGTTTCCCTTTGTCATTTACCTAGGTGGTCATTGAATAATCATAAAAGATCATGCCTTATGTCTTTTTCCTTCTAATGTCGTTGGGCCCAGTAAGTGTCACGCAACTTTCGGATGAATCTATGGCTTTCACTATTTCGTTAGGTGAGGTTGCGGGTGTTTTAAGCTATGTGAAATAGCAAAAAGAAAAAGCATGTTCAGTTGTGTGCATTTGGTCTGGTTTAACAAGACTCCATCTCACTCAAGATCTAATGGTTGGCATTGGTTCCCAGCCAAAACTAGTGAGTGAATTACTTTTCGTGAAATGGCGAAAAGCCTTGGTGGGACCCGATGGTTAAGACTTTTCAAATGGCTAAAAGGTGATCAAGTTGAAGAGAAATTGACGGTTTGTGTTTTTTCGTGACTAACAGATGCTCACGTGTTATGCCCTATGAAGCAGCAAAAGGTTTTTGGCCTGGGAAAAAGAGGTTTATAAAGAGCATAACAGATGCGCAGGTTCCCGAAGATCTAATGGCTAGCGCAGCTTCGCAGGGGAGAGATGCTTGAAAGATAGCTTTCGCGAAACAACAAAATAACATGGCATTCCAGGCAAGTAGTCCAATTGGTTGATATGGTGAGTAAAATAATGGCAAGTGGCCAAAAATCAAAATGGTCAGCAAATCAAATTTAAGGACTAAACGATGGGTCCCAGAAGATGAGTCATGTTGTGGGATAAGAAATGACCTGGTAGATACAGGTGGCAAGGATGACGTGGATCCCAATGTTTCTCTCAGTGAGTAGAAAGTTGACATGTCAATTTGGGAATGACTAGACAACAGGTGGATAATGCTGAGTTAGATAACCCACGTCTGCCAGATTCAAGTTGGTTGTTAAGCATCAAACAAGTTTGATCTAATCTAACGGTCTGCATGTTTTCACAAGGGTAAGATGCTTATGTTTTAAAGCCCGCAAAATGGCGAAAGGAAAATGTGGGCCTGAAGAGTACATAAACTATAAAGGTAAAAAAGGGTCAACTCTATTTTGATCCAAGGGTTCTCACTATTTCATGGCTGCAAGTCAAATGAATGTTAAGGCCTGTGAAATGGCAAAAGAGAAAAAGAGATTCTTCTTGGGATGACATGAAGCGATAGCTATTACTTCTTGTAAAGCTTGATGGTGATGTGTCGGTTGACATGTAGTTTCAAAAGATGATTCAGGGCCCACCAAGGTGTAACTAGCGGTTATGTAGCAAATAATGACACATGGTTGGCTCTGAACTAAACCCAAAGAGTTTCCCAGAGCTAATGGCCTAATGCCACGTGCCATTTGTTAACTGGTAAGTAAGTGGGGTAAGTAATGAAGGTCTTGCTTAAAAGATGGTCATCTCAAGATTGATCCAATGCTTCTCGCTATTTCATGGCCCGGAGATGGGAGCGGATTAACCCCTGCAATATAGCAAAAAACCATTGGCCATCAAGACGAGGCGTGGTCAATAAAAAAGCTGATGGTCCCGGTAAGGGTTAAAGGCTGAGCAGTTAGAGTTCCATCTAAAGCTTGGCGTAGCTTCGTGAAAGAAAAGTACTCATGGGATAAAGCTTGCGAAGTGGCAAAAAGAGGTAGGGTCCGATGCGAAGTAGAGATGTTAAGATAGTGTAAAGGCCGATCAAGTCTCATTTGATCGAATGGCTGGTGTGATTTCGTTAAGTGAAATTGCTAGGATGTTATGCTTTGCGAAATGGCAAAAGAGCAAAAAGGAAAATAAATAGGCATGTTGTGACCCGTTGGAGCGAAATTTTCAAATTTTTCTATGAATTCAATTCTTAAGGGACGACCGAAGCATGTGGTATCAATGTCATAGTTAAGAGCCAAACTACCATATATGATTTCATATCAATTGAATGAAGGTATCATTCTAAAGAGTAGTTGCAGAGAAGTGGTTGCAGAGCAAATTTCTTTAGTTGCAGAACTAATTTCTTCAGTCGCAGAGAAAATTTCTTCAAGCATAAAATAGGTTCTCTTGTACTCTTGTTTGGTAATTACTTAACAATTGTGTTTTAATTGAGGTCTTGATTTTTCATAGAACAGTTGGGGGTAATAGTCAAATTGTTTGCATAGTTTTTAAGATGGCAGCTAAGAGAGAATTCTCAGGGAAGGTTAATTACTAGGAGAGGGCTATCTGTGATGACTTCCTTGAATAGTTGACATTGTCAACTAATGTGGCCACAAAGGTGAAAGAACTTGTGCCAAGACCTCCTCACCTAAAAATAGGGGAGGGATTATATGATAAGGGTAACTGGCTAAGAGACCCGCAAATTAGGTTGTTTGGGTTGGGATTATTTAAAGTTGGATTTGGCATGAGAAACTTGTCAGCCCCACAGAACAGTATCTGGGAGTTGGATGTTGGCAAATTAGTGGTCCCTGGAGTATTCATGGATGTGGATTTCCTAAATTAGATTGCACACAATTATGACCCAATTACAAGGAGTGTTAAAGATATAAGTGGGAAAACCCTCATTGATATAAATAATGAGGAGTTCAGAAATGCTTTTGAGCTTAGTGAATTTACCAATTTTCTAGAGCCTATTAATTTTAAATCACTAGCTCAAGTTTACAGTGTGCAGAGGAAACACCTTAGAAATGGGTCTCTCAAAGAATTCTTTGTGAAGATAGTGGGTTAACAGTCGTACGACATAATACTGAGGAGCCTTTCTCTTTAAATTTGTTTACCCTTAGGGCCAAAGGATTATATTGGTCACTCTGCCAAATTCTAGGAGAAGATGCTGAAGGAAATATGCCAACTCATTACATGCTAATGGTTGCTCAAATTTTGAATCCCTCTTTGACAGTGACCTTTGATTATGCTTCCTTTATCACTGATGCTATCCATGAAGGATTGATAGGAATAAAGAATGGGAAACTGGATAGGCCTTTTGGGTGGTATTCCCTCCTCATGCATTTGTTTTTATTCAAAGGTGGTGATAATTTTGCAAGCGTGATGGATATTGTGAAAGAGAAAAATGGAGAGAAAATGCCAGTGCAGTTACGGTGTACAATGCTGTCATGGGATAGAGAAGATGCAAGCTTCTTAAATTTTGATAAATGTTTTGCATCTAAGATTAGGACTCTTATTTGTTTAGAGAATTCAAGAGTCCCTAAGGTTCTTTTGGAATTCATTAGGCCAAAAGAGTTTGCTGAGAATGTTAAAATTGTCCACAATTGGGGTGATATTTACTTATACCCTGTCTGTATAGTTTTCAGAGTATATGGTTTCAAAGGCACTCCTTTTTTGTTACCATTTTAGGTCCCTCTTAAAGTGGGAATTGCAGAGATCCTCAGGCAAATTGGTGGTGTGCAAGAGGCAGAGTTAACAAGAAAAGTATCCCGATGTGCTGACCCTGAAGACTTCTTCAACAACATGTTTAGAAAGAGGTCAATATGCAGAGGTAGACCCCACCAATTCCAGTTTCCTGAAGATCTCATTAGGAATGAGTTTGATTTGGATGAACAAGAGCTGAGGAAAGAGAAGTGGGTGGCCTACAAAAAGGCTTTATATTTTGTACACCAATTTGACACTAGCTATGACCCTTTGTCTCGTTTTCACCATTTTGAGGAGAAGATAAAGTTCTTGATTCTTTGCTTTGAGGATGTGATGCAAACATTAAAAGAAAAGAGGGAAGTTGTAATTAAGAACAACCCTGAGAAAGAAAGACTAGTTCTGAATAGGTTTGCATCTACCAGAGTAATCCCTCCTCGTGATTACATGTTGCATAAGAAGTCCAATTACAGTGTGCTGATGCCTACAACAGGGGAGCCCTCTACCTCTAAAGGAAAGAGGAAGATACAGGATGTCATTGACATTCAAGATAGCCCAAAGAAACAAAGAGTGGGAAAAGAAATACAATTTGATGAACCTTTGTACTCTCCATCTCAATCCCATATTCATATAGGAGATGAAAAGACTATAGCTGAGAAACTGTTGTATTTAGGCAGCCTTGGAGAGATAGCATATACATATGATGAAGTGGAAGAAGGAATGCAACAAGAGCCCCTTACTATTGAAATGAACATCACTGCTAATGAGTTCAAAGGCCAGGAGTGGGACCATGAGGTCAAACAAGCTAGTGAAGATTTCTTGGCTGATAATAACTTTGTCACATCAGGAGCTTTCATGTAGTTTGTGTGGAAGTAGAACATTGATAAGTTTAATGCTAGGTGTGAAAAGAGGAAAAGTGAGCGGCCCCACAGAGATCTAGCTATGGTAGAGGAAGAGATAAAGCAAGAAATGGCTAGTGAGTTTAAGACCATCACTCCTAAGTAGGGAAGAGACATGGTAGCACAGGCTAGGGTACTCATTCTCCCCGAATGGGACATAGTAGTTGCCTTAGTTTTAGAGGTAGTAAGAAAAGAGACCAAACCTATGGAGGGAGTCACTTTCAGTAAAGATAATGCTGCATTGGTCATGTGGTCTCTTAAGAGAGATGAGAATAAGAGGAATAAGGACACCTCAGGGTCAAGTTACCTCAGAGGAATGATAGTGAAGAGAGTGCAGAGTACTGGGGTAGTGGAAGATGCTAGCACTGTGCTAGAGACTGTAAAGTTTAGTGTTGCAGTAGCAGAAAGTGAGGCCAAGGAAAAGGCAGATCTCCAAGTTAAGTTGGAGACAGTTCTAAAAGCTTACAACAATGCCAAGGAAGAGGTAAGAGGGAAAGATAGTATCATCGCCAAGCTACAAAGCCAGTTGGTATGACAATACCATCAAGGTGAGTCCTCAACATTGATGATCTCCTCTTCTCCTGCAAGACCTCCACCTACCAGCCCCATTATCGAGTTGCCACCATCTCTGACACCTTTTAGTTCTCAATTGATCGAGATCACTCCCCATGAGTTGGAGAATTTAAAACAGGCTCAAGCTTTATATGTAAAAAGATATAAAGAAAGGGTAAAGGCTACAATCTTAAGTTTTGCTGACACTATAGGGTCTTCACTAATGTACAATAACATGAGTAAAATCTTGGAAATGTGGAATGAATTAAATGGGGACAAGGCTATATTAACACCTATTTTTGATAAATGGAGACCCAGAGAGTAGGATATAGAACTGATTTGTGTATCCTATGATGAGGCAGGGGCTGACCCTATTATTAAATCTACAAATGATATGACTAAGGATTTAGTAAAATTGGTAGAAGGAGTAGACAATGCAGACAGAAAGATCAACTTGTACAAGAAAGAGTACATTGATTAGGTTTTTGAATTGCTCCCAGGAGGTTTTGTTAGCCTAAATCAATTAAAAGACAAACAAATATGGCATAAGGAATTAGAAGCCAAATAGTCATTAATGATAAAAGGAATTGTCAAATCAGAGGATGCCTCCATATTTGTTAAAACAATTAAAGAGATTGAGAAAATGAAATCTCATTGTGGTTTCCTGAATTCAGAGGTTAATAAGATGAGAAATTCTTGGAAAAGATTAGCTAAGACAAAAGCAAAGGTAATTAACTTCTCATGGCCTACTGATGAGGTGTATCAAGAATGGACAAACAAACATGCAATGGTTGATGTGGAGCAGTTAGAAGATGTTGCAACAGAACAAGAAGAAGAAGAAGCCACGGATGTTGAAAAAGTCTTGTAACTGCATTTGTAAAAGATTTTGTAACTTCTTCTTGAGAAGTAATGATTGTAACAAACTCTCCTAGGAAAGTTCAAAGCTTTGTATGCATCCATATTGTTATAAATGGATATAAGGACTAGTAGAAAAAGGATCACAAAGAATTGTAAGAAAACGTTGCAGAAATTTATCTGGGCTTTTCCAAGTTTTAATGGAGAATATTCGAAGGTTTCTTGTAATACTTTTTTGAAGAAAATATCAATATACAAACCATTAGTTTTTAGTTAAAGCTTTGTGTTGTCTTCAAATGTGTTTGCAAGTGTTTACTATTTTATTCTGAATAATCTAGGGTTATTTCATTTGAATAGGGGTTGTAAGACAACTTTCAGTAGATATGTTTCTTAGCTTTTCTCTTTAGGAGGGGAATTAAATATGCAGGAATCATCTCTACCAGTAAACTCTTTGTGGGATATTTTGAATCTTGATGAGTGTAGTTTAATTTGGTATGAATAAGTTCTTATGTGTGTCAGGCATGTATAGGGATCTACAAAAGCCAAACTAATGGGATGTGTGGAGATATTTGATTGAGGGGTTATTTTTTGAACTTAGATGACTCTGTGACCTTGGATAAGGCACTGGTACAGATCAAGGTTGTCTATTACATATTTGTAGGTCAATACTGAACATGAGTACAATTTTCATTCCTTTGTTCCAGTTAGTTTTAAGGTGATTAGATCCACTGGTTTTTGGACTGGTTTGCTGTGGATTTATCGTTTAAAAGTGTGAATTTAGTTCACAAAACTATACCCGCCTGGACTTTGAATAAGTTCAAAGTGTAGAAGGTTAACCAAACCTTGTCATATGTTTTCCAGAAAGTTTCCTTCTCTCTAATATCTCTTCTGCATATAGAGTTATCATGTCACTATAAGGATGTTAGAGTGAATCAGATTTTGAAGACAACAAAAGTGGCGACTCTGCTAGGGAGAGTCACAATAAGGATCCAGATGTAGATTTGTGTTTAAATTTATAAAGAAAATAATTGTGTGTTTGTGGATTAGATAGATGCCTAAGTGAATATACCAGTGGTGCTTGGAGGTCCCTATCTGGAAGCTCCCTCTATTTTATTTTGATAGAAGATTTTGGTATGAAGATATCTGACTTTTTCTTCAAAGCTTGTTTTCATAATTCCCTTTTTCTTGTGGGTGGAGATTCTGTTATCTTGGAACCAGTCCTTGTGAAGTACAAAGAGAAACGAAGATAAGCACAATGCAAGGAGGAAAAAACACCAGATTATTCATGAAGAAGCACCCTTGTGAAACTTTGCAAGAAGGTTTGCTAGAACAGTCATGAAGAGGTTAGAAGAGATCAGTGCTTCACGAACCATCAAATGCTGCTTGGGTGCAAAAGAATAAAAATACCGGTAAGATACCTGATCGACCTGTATATGCAAATTCTAATTCTTCTTCTAGAGAATCTAAACATGATATATTAGGTTTCCATTTGAGATTGTTTGGAAATATAGATAATGCTCATGCTGTAAATCAAGATATATCTCATGTTAGCATGTCTACAAGAGATAGGACCAATTCAAATGCAATTAGATATTCTGTTCCTAGGAAAATTGATGGAAACATTAGCTTGATTAATATAGATCAAGTCAATTTATCTGACTCTGAGGAGAATTTCCCTGATGAAGATGAAGTGTCACAAGAAATAGAAATTTTAAATAGGAAAGTTCATCACTTAATCTCCTTAAGAGCCCAAAAGGAAGCAAATAAGGAGAAGGAGGTTAAAGCAAAACTAATGGAGAGAGATAGGCTTCTCAGACAGATAGATGATCTGGAAGTATTGGCCAAGGAAAAAGAAAAGAGTGATGAGGAAGGCCCTATGATGAGAGAAATTCTGATCCCCAAGGCCAAGCCAACATATCGGTTAGTAGTCCAGCCAAACAAGGAAATGCTCAGTGATTCACAACCTCCTAGGAATAATGTTGATAAAGGAAGGCAGAAATGGGTGGATGATGGAACTAGATCTAGAAATACAGAAGAGATTTCTCATAGGCTTTCAGCACATGAGAGAGAGATGGAAAGAATGAGGAAGGAAAAGGAGTATTTACAAATGGAACTAGAGAAAGCCAAGTGGAAGCAGCTAATCAGGAAGTGAAAAGAAAAATTAGCTACTTAAAAGCTCCCCCTATTATTTTACCATCAGAAGGTCTTAGTAAGCCTGATCCTCAACAAATTACCCTTTCCCTGGTTAAAATTCAATCTATTGTGCCTACTAATATAACAATAGTTAGTGAAATCCCTGTGAGCAATCAACATAGCCAAATATCTCAGTCCCCAATTCCAAAAGTAAGGATGAACATGGGAAACAATAATGTTGCTAACCCTTTTCAAAGCAAACCTATCAATTTGGAGTAGTATAAACAACTGTTCTTTGATGGGATCCCAGGGTATCCCAACCATGTTCCCATTGAGTTAAGGGATAGACTCCATAAGTTTGCTGGAAACAATGCAATTAGTGTTGAAGAACATTTGAAATCTTTTTGGGACCTAATAAATGACTATGAGATAGGGGATGAAGATGTTATAATGAAACTGTTTGTTCAGTCCCTGGTTGATGATGCAAGAGATTGGTACAAAGGTCTTCCAGTTAATAGCATTGGGTCATGGGAGGATTTTAAGAATTGTTTTCAAGAATAATAAGGTGATAAAACAAATGTGAGCTTCATGCTCAATGAATTTAACAACATCAGAAAGTCTGATAACGAAATGGTCACCGATTTCAATGCCAAATTTCAAAAGGCCATGCATAGATTATATCAGGTGATGAGGTTAGATGATAACATGTGTTTTAATACCTACTATAATGCATTTGATTCTGAGATGGCTTATATCTTGAGGGACAAAAATCCACATAACCTGAGGGATGCATTTAGGATTTCCATTAATGTAGAGAGTAACAGAAAAGCATCTGGGAAGTTAGGAAGGAGAATAGATGGTAGGTTATGGCAAGAAACAAAACAACAACCTAGCAAAGCTGCTAAGGAGGAAGACAAGATAGAGAATTTGGTCATTTCTATGAAGGATCTGACTGCCAAAGTGAACAAAAATGACAAGCCTCATTATAACTGGCAAGATAGACCCCCTAGACTGCATGACATGCCTTATAATACCAACTAGAAAGATGGTAAACCCTAGAATGAGAAGCCTAAAATTGCTCAAAATCAGGACACTCCAGATCCCTTAAAAGGGAAAAATGTCCATAATATAGAAAATACTCCCTGGTGTATTGCTTGTGATGGGCCACATTCTCCTCATCAGTGTGCAGTAGCTCAATCTCTTGAAGAATACATGAGACAAGAAGCTGAGCCTGACATTAACATGTTTGAGACTATTATAGAAAGTGATGAGGAATCTATACAAAGTGAATACAGTGATGTGTTGGATAATGAAAGGTTTGTTCAAGGACAACTAACCTTGGACTGGCATCCTACATTGAATGTGGTAACAATTGAGGATGAAGAAGTTCATCTTAGAAGGCCTAGTGAGGAAGAAGTTAAAAGTCTCACCAAAGCTGCTATTGCTAAAGCAAAACATAATTATAACTTATGGAGCACCAAGAAGGACACTGATCAGGGTGAATCTAGTTCCATGTTCATAAAAGAGATTACCCAAAAAAAGGCAACAAGTAGTGCTACTACTATCCCTAAAATTGGTCAAGAAAAGAAGGAATAGGTTAAAGATGTACCCAAGAGTATAGATGGTAAAAATACTAGTGATATACAAGGAGCTGCCACAACAAAAGGGGCAAGTCAGCTCAAGGCAGAAAGAGTTAGAGCTAATACTGATTTGAGCAGTAGTTCCACATTTGACATGGCTCAAGCTCTTACACAAATGACGGTCACTGTCCCATTAGTAGAACTACTGAAAATAAAAGAGCATAGGGATGCAACTTTGTCTTTGTTTTCTAATATATCTAACAGTGACACAGTCCTACCCACCAGTTTAGCTAAAATTGGAAAGGATCAAGAATTCCAAACCCTAGAGGTGCATGTTGGAACCACTATCACTCAAGAGCCTTCACAAGTAGATCCATTCTATGTTACTTTGTTGGTAAATAACTAGTTGATAAAAAACTACATGATAGATTTAGGAGCTGTTGCTAATGTGATGCCCTATGGTGTAATGAAAGAATTAGGATTGTCAGTGACCACTGTATATGGAAAGTGTTATGCTATGGATAATAGGGAAGTACTTGTGATAGGTACAATGAGAAATGTTGAAGTAAAAATAGCAGCATTCCCTAAGGCAACTTATAAAATGGATGCTATTGTTACTGACACTAAACCCCATTATGGTATGCTATTGTCCAGGCAGTGGGCAGCAGCAGTAGGAGGAAATGTCCAACTAGATTTGTCTTATGCCACCATTCCAATAAATGGGAATCAGGTCAAGTTGTATAGAGAACCACATGCTCCTAGAGTAATTGAGAGTGTAGATCCTAATATGCTCAATTGTATGATTGATGTGGATCTTGATAATTTCATATTACAACCAATTTTACCCCAGTTGAAGAATATTGACCCCATTGTGGTTGAATTGGAATCACAACAGTATGGTTTATGGCAAATGTATTTTGATGGAGCTTGTTCCAAAGAAGGATCTGGAGCAGGGGTTCTTTTTGTATCCCCATTAGGTATAACTTTTAAGTATTCTTTCTTATTGGCTTTCCAATGCACAAATAATACTGCAGAGTATGAAGCCCTGTTATTGGGACTTGAGGTTGCAAAAAGGAATGGAATCTAGCTATTAAAAGTGTTGGGGGATTCAGAATTGGTTGTATCTTAGGTAAGATCCAAATATGCATCCAAAAATGATAGATTAAAGAGATATAAACATGTCGTTTGGGATGTTATTGAGAATTTTGATGCATTTTATATTAATTGGATTGAGCGAGCAAAGAATATTATGGCAGATTTCCTAGCTAATGTTGCCTTGAAAAATGATGATACAACACTAACCGCCATCTCCACTGTGGAGATAAAATCTAGGCCTGCCATCCCTAATAATGTGTATAATTGGCAAGTTTTTGCTGATGATGAAGATATTCTTAGGTTCATCTAATGTGTTGATGATTATGATGGACAGAAGATTGATTGCAATGCACTGGTGGAGGTGGTTGACAATAAGGAAAAAGTGTTTGGAAATGACCTAGTTTAGTTGGAAACAAATGAGATACCTAAAGGGTTAGTAGAGATAGAGAGCATGTTCAGTTATAATGACAGTCACTTACATCAACGGTCTACCACCAAGTTGGAAGAATTGGAGGAGGTAAACTTTGGGACTGAGTCATCCCCTAAGTTAGTATACATTGGAAAGAAATTACCCCCTCATGTCAGAATTAATCTTATTAATTTATTAAAAAGATATAAGCATGTTTTTGCTTGGTCTGATGAAGACCTAAAGGCGTATAGACAAGACCTTTTTCAGCATGAAGTTCCTTTACTTCCAGATGCTAAGCCTTTTAGGTAGAAGTAGAGACCTATTAATCCCCTGTTAGAAACTAAGATGCAACAAGAATTGACTAAGTTAAGAGAAGGGGGGATTATCAAACCTATAAGACATTCCTCATGGGTCTCCAATCTAGTTCCAGTAAGAAAGAAAAATGGGGACATTAGATTGTGTGTGGATTTTAGAAATTTGAATCTTTCTTCTTTAAAAGACAACTACTCTTTCCCAAATATGGAGGCTATGCTACAGAGAGTAACAAGTTGTGATCTTTTGTCCATGATGGATGGTTTTTCAGGATACAATCAAGTGTTAGTGAGAGAATCTGAATAGTTTAAAATTGCTTTCACTACTCCATGGGGAACATATGTCTATGTAAGAATGCCATTTGGATTGAAAAATACTAGAGCTACATTTCAGAGAGCCATGTATGTAGCTTTCAAAGAATTCATTAACATCATCATGGTGGTTTATCAAGATGATCTAACTTGCTTCTCCAAAAGGGCTGATGATCACTGTGGACATTTGGAAAAGGTGTTCAACAAAGCTTTGCAATTTGGTGTGTCATTAAATCCCAAGAAATGCCATTTTGGGGACACTGAAGGAAAATTATTGGGGCACATTGTCTCCAAGGAGGGGGTAAGCATAAATCTTGAAAGAATTGAAGCAATAAACAAAGTATCTAACCGAAGAATGTTAAAGGTATTCAATCCTTTTTAGGAAAAGTGAATTTTGTTAGAAGATTCATTGCAAACTTTGCAGAGATAGTGAAACCTATTGTCAAGTTGCTCAAGAAGGATACCAGGTTTTGTTGGGATCAGGAAGCCTCAAAGGCTTTTGATGAGATTAAAAAGGCCATTCAGGAAGCACTATTGCTGAAATCTCCTGATTATAGTAAGCCCTTTTCTCTGTTCTCTTTTTCTTCATACCATACAGTATTATTACAAAAAGATAACGAGGGATATGAACATCCAATAGCTTTTTATAGCAAGTCTTTGCAAGTAGCATAATTAAAGTATGAAACCATGGAGAAACAGGCTTATGCTTTAGTTAAATCTATCAAAGCTTTCAAGCCATACTTTGTGAATGCAAAAATCACTACTTATGTCCCACATGCTGCAGTTAAGGATATTCTGTCCTAGTCTGAGGTTACAGGAAAAAGGTGCAGATGGATCAATAGAATCCAAGAATTTGACTTAGAAATGAAGATCACCAAATTGGTGAGAGGCTTAGGTCTGGCCAAGCTCATGACTGAATCTAATCTTCTGAATGTTGAGATAAACAATGTTGAAATCAAAAGTACTTCAGTCACTAGTATTGAAAGGCAACCTTGGTATTCAGAGATAGTTCGATTTTTAAAAGATGCTAGATTTTTAGAAGGAATGACACATAATTAGAGAAAAACTCTAAAATTAAAGTCTCAGAAGTATGTTCTCATTCAAGGTTACTTGTTTTGGAGAAATAGAGATGGAAGGTTACTCATGTGTTTAGATGAATTCCAAGCAAAGAAAATGTTGATTGAAATGCATGATGGAATGTGCGGAGGTCATTATTCTACTAAGACAACTGCTGGGAAGATAGTCCGAGCAGGGTATTATTGGCCTACCCTATTCAAGGATGCTCATGAATATGTCAGGAGATGTGACCCATGTCAAAGGTTTTCATCCAAACTAAAATATAAAGGAGCTCTACCCTTGAACCTAGTTATAGTAGAAGCACGTTTTGTCCAATGGGGGATAGACTTCATTAGAGAGATTGTTGAGAGATCAGGAAGAGGTCATAGATGGATCATAGTAGCCACTGATTATTTTACTAAATGGATTGAAGCCATTCCCACCAGAAGAGCTACAAGTAAAATTGTTATTGATTTCTTGATGGATTGTATCATAACTAGATTTGGAGTTCCTGTGAAATTAGTAATGGACAATGCTGTGAGTTTCAAGTCAGAAGAGTTTGTCAGTTTTTGTACTAGTCATGGGATACTTATGTCTTACTCTTCACCTTATCATCCTAAAGGAAATGGGCAAGTTGAATCCAACAATAAAATCCACTTGAATATTATCAAGAAAATCTTAGAAGAAAACAAGAGGTCATGGGATCAATAGTTGAAACTAGCTTTGTGGGCAGACATAATCACTGTCAAGAAAGCCATTGGGATGTCACCATTTGAATTGGTATATGGTACATAGGCCAGAGTGCCTATAAACAATCTTCTTCTAGTGTACAGGTTCTTGCAAGCTGAGGACATGGATTTATCAGAGCCTATGGAGGACCGACTGATCCAGATGGTCGAAGTGGAAGAGATCAGAGCTCTAGCTCATAAGAGAAATTTGAAGATCCAATTGCAATCCAAGTACCTTTTTGATAAAAGGACATCATTAAGGAAGTTTCAAATTGATGATATTGTTCTTTAGTGGAATGCAAGAGGACAAGACAAGGGAAAGCACAAGAAATTTGAATCATTATGGATTGGCCCTTTTGTGGTCTATGATCTAAATGGAAAGGATTCTTATTTTGTGAAAAATATGAATGATGAAGTACAGGAATTTCCAGTGCATGGACAATTCCTGAAACATTATTTTTCTTGAAGTCCATGCACAATAGGTCCTTTGTTTGTATATATTTTGTTTGTTTCCTGTTGTTTTGTTTGGGTCTGTGTTTTAGTCTATTCTCCAAAGTTTTATGAGTTTCTTGTGTTGACCTTCCGATCAACCATCCCTAGTCAGAGCTATTGTTATCACTATTTAAGAAACGGGTTTTCTTTTTCCATAATTGGCTAAGTTTTTGAAATTTTGAGTCCCGATCAAGTACTTCAAATCTGTGTTAAGTCTTTAAGGGTTTAGGGTTTTTGGTTTTAAATCGCTCAAATGCCTGATTAAAACCCTCTGGTTTCTAATCCTGCGTTACTTTAATTCACTAAAGTAATGGGTCATGGGGTCGTATGAAGTGTTCCCCCTTGTCATTTACCTAGGCAGTTGTTAAATAATCATAAAAGATCATGCCTTATGTCTTTTTCCTTCTAATGTTGTCGGGCCCAATAAGTGTCACGCAACTTTCAGATGAATCTATGGCTTTCGCTATTTCGTTAGGTGAAGTTACGAGTGTTTTAAGCTATACGAAATAGAGAAAAGAAAAGCATGTTCAGCTGTGTGCATTTGGTCTAGTTTAACAAGACTCCATCTCACTCAAGGTCTAATGGTTGGCATTGATTTGCAGCCAAAACTAGCGAGTGAATTACTTTTCGTGAAATGGCGAAAAGGCTTGGCGGGACCTGGTGGTTAAGACTTTTCAAATGGTTAAAACATGATTAAGTTCAAGAGAAATTGACGGTTTGCGTTGTTTCATGGCTGATATGCTCACATGTTATGCCCTGCGAAGTAGCGAAAGGTTTTTGGCCTAGGCAAAAGAGGTTTATAAAGAGCATAACAGATGTGCAGGTTCTTGAAGATCTAACGGCTAGCGTAGCTTCGCAGGGGAGAGATGCTTGAAAGATAGCTTTCGCAAAACAACAAAATAACATGGCATTCCAGGTAAGCAGTCCAGTTGGTTGAGATGGCGAGTAAGATAATGGTAGGTGGCCAAAAATCAAAATGGTCAGTGAATCAGATTTAAGGACTAAAAGATGGGTCCCAGAAGATGAGTCATGCTGCGAGATAAGAAATGACCTAGCAGATACAGGTGGCAAGGATGAGGTGGATTCCGATGTTTCTCTCAGCGAGTAGAAAGTTGACATGTTAATTCAGGAATGACTAGACACCATGTGGATAATGCTGAGTTAGATAACCCACGTCTGCTTGATTCAAGTAGGTTGTTAAGCATCGAACAAGTTTGATCTAATCTGATGGTCCGCGTGTGTTTGCAAGGGTAAGATGCTTATGTTTTAAAGCCCGCAAAATGGTGAAAGGAAAAGGTGGGCCCGAAGAGTACATAAAGCATAAAGGTAAAATTGGAACAACTCTATTTTGATCCAAGGGTTCTCACCATTTCGTGGCTGGAAGTCAAACAAATGTTAAGGCCTGTGAAATGGTGAAAGAGAAAAAGAGATTCTTCTCGACATGACGTGAAGCGATAGCTACTAATTCTTGTAAAGCTTGATGGTGATGTGTTGGTTGACATGTAGTTTCAAAAGATGATTCAGGGCCCGCCAAGGTGTAAGTGGCAGTTATGTAGCAAATAATGACACATGGTTGGCTCTGAACTAAACCCGAAGAGTTTCTGAGAGCTAATGGCCTAATGCCATGTGCCATTTGTTAACCGGTAAGTAAGTGGGGTAAGTAATGAAGGTCTTGCTTACAAGATGGTCATCTCAAGATTGATCCAATGCTTCTCACTGTTTTGTGGCCTGGAGATGCAAGTGGATTAACCCTTGCGAAATAGCGAAAAATTGTTGGCCATTAAGATGAGGCATGGTTAGTGAAAAAGCTGATGGTCCTGGTAAGGGTTAAAGGCTGAGTGGTTAGAGTTCCATCTAACACTTGGCATAGCTTCGTGAAAGGAAAGTGTTCACGGGATAAAGCTTGTGAAGTGGCAAAAAGAGGTAGGGCTCGATGCGAAGGCAGAGATGTTAAGATAGTGTAAAGGCCAATCAAGTCTCATTTGATCGGATGACTGGCATGATTTTATTAATCAAAATTGCTAGGCCATTATGCTCTGCAAAATGGTGAAAGAGCGAAAAGGAAAATACACAGGCATGTTGTGACTCGTTGGAGAAAATTTTTTGAGTTCTTCTATGAATTCAATTCTAAAGGGACGACTGAAGCATGCGGTATCAATGTCGCAGTTAAGAGGGTGACTACAGTATATGATTTCGTATCAATTGAATGAAGGTATCATTCAAAAGAGTAGTTGTAGAGAAGCGGTTGCAGAGCAAATTTCTTCAGTTGCAGAACTAATTTCTTCAGTTGCAGAACAAATTTATTCAAGCATAAAACAAGTTCTCTTGTACTCTTGTTTGGCAATTACTTAACAAGTGTGTTTTAATTGAGGTCTTGATTTGTCATAGAATAGTTGGGGGTAATAGTCAAATTGCTTGCATAGTTTTTAAGATTGCACCTAAGAGAGAATTCTCAGGGAAGGTTAATTACTAGGAGAGGGCTATCTGCGTTGACTTCCTTGAATAGTTGACATTGTCAACTAATGTGGCCACAAAGGTGAAAGAACTTGTGCTAAGAGCTCCTCAACTAAAAATAGGGGAGGGATTATATGATAAGGGTAACTGGCTAAGAGACCCTCAAATTGGGTTGTCTAGGTTGGGATTATTTAAAGTTGGATTTGGCATGAGAAACTCCTCAGCCGCGCAAAACAGTATCTAGGAGTTGGATGTTGGAAAATTAGTGGTCCCTGGAGTATTCATGGATGTGGATCTCCTAACTCAGATTGCACACAATTATGACCCAATTACAAGGAGTGTTAAAGATATAAGTGGGAAAACCCTCATTGAAATAAATAATGAGGAGTTCAAAAATGCTTTTGGGCTTAGTGAATTCACCAATTTTCTAGAGCTTTTTAATTTTAAATCACTAGCTCAAGTTTACAGTGTGCAGAGAAAACACCTTAGAAATAGGCCTCTCAAAGAATTCTTTGTGAAGATAGGTGTATTAACAGTCATAGGAACTAATATTGAGGAGCCTTTCTCTTTAAATTTGTTTACCCTTAGGGCCAAAGGATTATATTGGTCACTCTGCCAAATTCTAGGAGAAGATGTTGAAGAAAATATGCCAACTCATTACATGCTAATGGTTGCTCAAATTTTGAATCCCTCTTTGGCAGTGACCTTTGATTATGCTTCCTTTATCACTGATGCTATCCATGAAGGATTGATAGGAATAAAGAATGGGAAAGTGGATAGGCCTTTTGGGTGGTATTCCCTCCTAATGCATTTGTTTTTATTCAAAGGTGGTGACTATTTTGCAAGTGGGATGGATATTGTGAAAGAGAAAAATGGAGAGAAAATGCCAGTGCAGTTATGGAGTACAGTGCTGTCATGGGACAAAGAAGATGCAAGATTCTTAAAGTTTGATAAATTTTTTGCATCTAAGATTAGGAATCTTATCTATTTAGAGAATCCAAGAGTCCCTAAGGTTCTTTTGGAATTCATTAGGCCAAAAGAGTTTGCTGAGAATGTTAAAATTGTCCACAATTGGGGTGATATTTACTTATACCCTGTCTGTACAGTTTTCAGAGTATATGGTTTCAAAGGCACTCCATTTTTATTACCCTATCAGGTCCCTCTTAAAGTCAGAGATGCTCAGGTAGATTGGTGGTGTGCAAGAGGCAGAGTTAATAGGCAGAGTATCCCGATGTGCTGACCCTGAAGACTTCTTCAATGAAATGTTTAGAAAGAGGGCGATATGCAAAGGTATACCCCACCAATTCCAGTTTCCTGAAGATCTCATTAGGAATGAGTTTGATTTGGATGAACAAGAGCTAAGGAAAGAGAAGTGGGTGGCCTACAAAAAGGCTTTAGATTTTGTACACCAATTTGACACTAGCTATGACTCTTTGTCTAGCTTTCACCCTTTTGAGGAGAAGATAAAGTTCTTGATTCTTTTCTTTGAGGATGTGATGCAAACATTAAAAGAAAAGAGGGAAGTTGTAATTAAGAACAACCCTGAGAAAGAAAGACTGGTTTTGAATAGGTCTGCATCGGCTAGAGTAATCCCTCCTGGTGATTACATGTTGCATAAGAAGTCCAATTACAGTGTGCTGATGTCTACAACAGGGGAGCCTGCTACCTCTAAAGGAAAGAGGAAGATACAGGATGTCATTGACATTCAAGATAGCCCAAAGAAACAAAGAGTTGGAAAAGAAATACAATCTGATGAACCTTTGTACTCTCCATCTCAATCCCCTATTCATATAGGAGATGAACAAGTAGTAGCCGAGCAACTGTTGCAGTTAGGCAGCCTTGGAGAGATAGCATATACATATGATGAAGTGGAAGAGGGAATGCCACAAGAGCCCCTTACTGCTAAAATGAAAATCACCGCTAATGAGTTCAAAGGCTAGGAGTGGGACCCAGAGATCAAACAAGCTAGTGAAGATTTCTTGGCTGATAATAACTTTGTCACATCAGGAGCTTTCAAGCAGTTTGTGTGGAAGCAGAACATTGATAAGTTTAATGCTAGGTGTGAAAAGAGGAAAAGTGAGTAGCCCCACAGAGATCCAGTTGTGGTAGAGGAAGAGATAAAGCAAGAAATGGCTAATGAGTTTAAGACCATCACTCCTGAGTAGGGAAAAGACATGGTAGCATAGGCTAGGGTACTCATTCTCCCTGAATGGGACATAGTAGATGCCTTAGTTTTAGAGGCAGTAAGAAAAGAGACCAAACCTATGAGGGAGTCACTTTCAATAAAGATAATGCTGCATTGGTCATGTGGTTTCTTAAGAGAGATGAGAATAAGAGGAATAAGGACACCTTAGGGTCATGTTACCTCAGAGGAATGATAGTGAAGAGAGTGTAGAGTACTGGTGTAGTGGAAGCTTCTAGCACTATGCTAGAGACTGCAAAGTTTAGTGTTGCAGTAGTAGAAAGTGAGGCCAAGGAAATGGCAGATCTCCAAGTTAAGTTGGAGATAGTTCTAAAAGCTTACAACAATGCCAAGGAAGAAGTAAGAGGTAAATATATTATCATCACCAAGCTACAAAGCCAGTTGGTATGACAATACCATCAAGGTGAGTCCTCAACAGTGATGATCTCCTCTTCTCCTGCAAGACCTCCACCTACTAGCCTGATTATCAAGTTCTCACCATCTCCGGCACCTTCTAGTTCTTAGTTGATCGAGATCACTCCCCATGAGTTAGAGAATTTAAAATAGGCTCAAGCCTTATATGCAAAAAGATATGAAGAAAGGGTAAAGGCTACAATCTTAAGTTTTGCTAACACTATAGGGTCCTCACTAATGTACAATTACATGAGTAAAATCTTGGAAATGTGGAATGAATTAAATGGGGATAAGTTTGTATTAATGCCTATTTTTGATAAACGGAGACCCAGAGAGTAGGATATAGAACTGATTTGTGTATCCTATGATGAGGCAGGGGCTGACCCTATTATTAAATCTACAAACAATATGACTAAGGATTTAGTAAAATTGGCAGAAGGAGTAGATAATGCCAATAGAAAGATCAACTTGTACAAGAAATAGTACACTGATCAGGTTTTTGAATTGCTCGTAGGAGGTTTTGTCAGCCCAAACCAATTAAAGGACAAACAAATATGGCTTAAGAAATTAGAAGCCAAATTATCATTAAGGATAAAAGGAATTGTCAAATCAGAGGATGCCTCCATATTTGTTAAAACAATTGAAGAGATTGAGAAAATCAAATCTCATTATGGTTTCCTGAATTCAAAGGTTAATAAGATGAGAAATTCTTGGAAAAGATTAGCCAAGACAAAAACAAAGGTAATTAACTTCTCATGGCCTACTGATGAGGTGTATCAGGAATGGACAAATAAATATGCAGTGCTTGATGTGGAGCAGTTAGAAGATGTTGTAACTGAACAACAAGAAGAAGAAGCCGCGGATGTTGAAAAAGACTTGTAAGCGCATTTGTAAAAGATTTTGTAACTTCTTTTTGAGAAGTAATGATTGTAACAAACTCTCCTAGGAAAGTCCAAAGCTTTGTATGCATCCATATTGTTATAAATGGATACTAGGACTAGTAGAAAAAGGATCGCAAAAAATTGTAAGAAAATGCTGTAGAAATTTATCTGGGCTTTTCCAAGTTTTAATGGAGAATATTCAAAGGTTTCTTGTAATATTTTTTTGAAGAAAATATCAATATACAGACCATTGGTTTTGAGTTAAAACTTTGTGTTGTCTTCAAATGTGTTTGCAAGTGTTTACTATTTCATTCTGAATAATCTAGGGTTATTTCATTTGAATAGGGGTTGTAAGGCAACTTTTAGTAGATCTGTTTCTTATCTTTTCTCTTCAGGAGGGGAATTAAATATGCAAGAATCATCTTTACCAGTAAACTCTTTGTGGGATATTTTGAATCTTGATGAGCACAGTTTAATTTGGTATGAATAAGTTCTTATGTGTGTCAGGCATGTATAGGGATCTGCAAAAGCCAAACTAATGGGATGTGTGGAGATATTTGACTGAGAGGATATTGTTTGAACTTAGATGACTCTGTGATGTTGGATAAGGCACTGGTATAGATCAAGGTTGTCTATTACATATTTGGTAGGTCAATACTGAACATGAGTACAAGTTTCATTCCTTTGTTCCAGTTAGTTTTAAGGTGATTAGATCCATTGGTTTTTGGACTGGTTTGTTGTGGATTTATTGTTTAAAAGTGTGATTTTAGTTCACAAAGGTATACCCAGCTGGACTTTGAATAAGTTCGAAGTGTATAAGGTTAACCAAACCTTGTCATATGTTTTCTAGAAAGTTTCCTTCTCTCTAATATCTTTTTTGCATACAGAGTTATCATGTCACTATAAGGATGTTAGAGTGAATCAGATGTTGAAGACAACATGTGTGATGAACCACTCCAGATCAGATGGTAGAGGAAGTCCTCAAAAAGGGATGTAGTATGCAACCACATTCTCCAGTCTGCCCAAGCAATCTTTGTAAAAGAGAGCCTAAGTCAGCTGCGAAGCTAGCAGCCTAGACTGACCACAATCCAGTAGAGAGGCTATGAATCATGAACAGATGTTCGTATTCACTCGGTATCGGTCTGTGTTATCAATAAAATCTTTTCCAAGTATCCATTTAATGGTGGCTATTATTAAAGTATTCTTCCTATGTGTCATCCTATGCAACCTCTAATCGGAGATATTTCCCAAGAATGTGACCTACGCTTTGTTGCTGACGAGCCTAACTGGAGTATCCACGACTACAAAAGCTCCACCGTTAAAGCTTGCAATGTGGTAAAAGAATGTCTGAAAAGACATATTTATAGAAGAATTTCAGTAGAAGATGTTAAATGCTCAAAGTGCATGCCTTCCCAAATCCCAATGTTTCTATCATATCTCTATTAATTTGTATCATGCAAATGGGCTTGTTCTCAGAATACCAATGTCCTACCACTTACCTCGAGAGGGAGGTTGATACGAGTAAGAGCCATATGTATGTATGGGTACATTATGTTTTAAATACCAAGTTCTACCAGACTGTCTCAGCCCACGTAAACTTTATTACCTGCTGATCCTCTCGATCAGAGAAAAGATTTGCCTAAGTGAATTTTCCTCGAGTAACGATAGGGTAGCCAAAGGTAGTCTTGGGAAGTAAGAATGGCGGCGCCCTTCATCTATGGGAGTTTATTGCAGCAACAATTTGAGCTGACGTGCATGTAAGTAGGGACTTGCCATTATGCATTCACTTTTGTGAAAATCTAGGCACATTTTGCATTTAAGGCTTGAGGTTCTTCCCTCTTATCTTCCCGTTTTTGAAAAGTGAAAGAAAAAGGAAGATGAGATATTTTTCTCTCCCGATCTTAGAAATTTTCCAACAAAAGAAAGAAGCTTTCTACCCATAATGGAGTCTGAGGCTACATCCGCAAGTGCTGTTCCTCGAGGTTTTTGGGTTGATGTTTTTGGGGAGCTATCCTATTCTGTGCATGTCATCCCTCCAAAGGAGTATTTTAGAATGAAGACCAAAGCTAAAATGACAACTTAGAATGTGTCTGTTGTTCTAGACTCCTTGGAAAATATTTTCGAACCTGAAGTTTGTAAGCAACCTAAGAGTCTTAGAGAGGCTGCATGCTCCTGGATGCTTCATCATAGAGCCGACTCCCAATCCATGGCAGTATGTTTTTAGAGTAGTGGTGCTCCCCAATGCATGGTTCCCATGGTCCCATATTGCCTTGAGCTCATAGCAACTTGCGTGGAGGTTTTTGATCCTACCTGATGCTCTATCAACAACTCCCTCTTGAGAGTGGTAATATCTCTAGAGGCCATTAGAGAGATGATGTGCTGCCCACTTTACAAAGAAATAAATATTTTCTCAGAAAGCTCAATGGAGGAGTTTTGGAGCACCAGGAGGGATGCTTTGACATTCTGTCAAAGCACTCTCAATTGAAGTCTATCTTCTGGACTTCTAAAGTTCCCTTTGTCCTACAATGATCTAAGGCAAGAATACCTCAAGGATATCTCTTCTACCCTGGCATGGTTGTGTGGTCATGACAATGACTGGGATATCACAACCTCCATGATGGGTTTTCTCTTCAAATGTAGGAAGCAAAGGGAACTATTTCACTTTGACTTCTTTGTGACTATTGCCAGTGCCATTATTAAGAAATTATTGAAGTTCCAGTAGTTGTGGTGCTTCTAATTCTCTTCAGTATTAGTGCACCTGCTTTTACACAAAAATGAGGCTTTCTTTGGTCAGTTCATGCAGTTGGCCGTGTACAATGAATTCAAAAATAGAATGTCGGTGTCTTGCTAGACACCTTTTCTGCTGGTCTCCTATGATTCATATCATTTTTTGGATTTGTTCATGACTCCCATGCTCAAAGACCTTAGAGTGATACCCAATGAGACATTAGCCCATTTCTTCTAGGTCCAGATGAATTAGATGCAAAATGAGCACCCTCCTTGTGAGTGGTTCATGGGCCCTGATTTTTCTTTCATTCGGGTGCATGGGTTCTTTGAAGAACCCTTCTGATTGCCTACTTATGTAACTGATTGAACCCTGGCTCTCAAAATTGCAAGGTAGTTGGTGAGGATCGAAGGAGCCATTGGAGCGGGAAAGCATGATACCTCTATCACCGAAGACAACAAGGCCATTGGCCCAATCACTCTAGTGAGAAGGAAAATTGCAAAAGAGATACGTCAAAAATGGCACAACTTGGTCTTGTAGTGATTGATAATTCTTGGAGCTACAACCTTGATGACTTCCTAAGAAAAAGAAAGAATGCTATTGGGCATGAGCCTTAGAATTCATGGGTGGAGCGCACGAACCCTTGGGTTGATGACCCGAGCTTATATGTGGGCCCTGATGACTTTCTTGTCTTAAGACGCCCCCCATGGCTAAATTTTTATTCCCCCTTGTATAAATTCAACCCCATGAAGCCTATCCCTCGAGTGTTGTTGGAAAATATGAAGACTTTACCTTGGCCCAAAAGAAAAATAGAAGATATTTGGGTCTATCGACAAGAGGTGAATCAACCTAAAGCTAGCATTAGAAATGCCCCCTGGATGAGCGTTTTGAGTAGGAATGGTGTAAGGTAAATAAATCTGATGATGAGACAGGTGACAGTTCCTCACGCGGGGACCCGTCTCTAGAGGTTGCCCCATGGCAGGAGGTAGAGGTTATAAATATTGAAAGGCAAGATCAGGAGCCACAAATTCTCCTTCCTTTGGATAGCATAGCTTGTAGACCTCATTTTCAGGTTGGTAAAAGGCGGTCTAAGAAGTCACATGAAAGCCCTCTGAAGAAGAGGCAACATCCTAGCATGTTAGGAGGGAGCCCACCCTCTCAAACCCAAGAAACATCCTCAGATCTTTAGTGGCTGAAGTCTTCCTCTACTCAGGTATGTCCCTTTTTTTCCTCATCTCTTGCTTAGGACATTTCTTTAGCTATCCCCATGATCATAATGCAGGCCTTAGTCCCTACTGCTCTCACTTTAGCCTTGATGGGTATGTCGGTTGATCCCCAAAATGTTCTCCCACAAGCCTATGTCCCTTTCCTGGCCATGACTTTTATATCCACAACTTTTCCCTCACCAATATCAGAAACAACCCTTGTGTAGCGTAGGCTAGGTTTTGGAGAATCCTCTCCTCAGGTTATGGGAGTAGCATCCTGAAGCCCTTTCTTTTTAAGACCTTCCCCTTTTGTCCCATTATTTTACCCATCGACTCTGGCCCATCCCTTCCAGATTGCTTTCGCTAGGCCTATTTTGCAATTCCCTTTTACATTTCCTCCTGGCGCAACTTTTGCGAGTCAGGCTATCGATAATACAAATGAGTTCCAATAGTAGGTTTCTTATAATAGAACTGCTTGCCTTGGTAAGATGGGAAAGTGAAAGGAAAAGGAAGGTGCTCATCCAACTTGCTCTCATTTGTAGACACATTTCAGTGAGCAAAAGGATTGCCTTTAAATCTTTTTCCCAAGGTTGACAAGTCAGAATCTCAGATGAGGCCAAATGATTACACACTATAGGCCATCGATGTTAGCCTTCAAAGTGCCATGACATCTGACAAAGTAGAGATGATGGAGGAGACTTCAAAAGCTGTATCCACAGATTTTATCAAGAAGAGTCACCATGTAGAAAAGATCCAAGCAGAGAATGCTAGTCTCCAAGATTCCCTCACCCAGCAAAGAAAGGAAGATAAAGCCCAGAGCTCAGAAATCAATCATTTGCAAAGCCTACTAGCTCAAGATAATTTAGAAAAAGGGAAGCTACAACCAGCCTTCAACAATGTGAGCTCTTAGCTAAAAGGCCAAGAGGTGACAAGGAATGTGGCTCTGAAAGAATTGCAGGAGAAGGATGCAGAGATACAACAATTAAAGGCAACCTCTAGGGATGTTACTCAGGTCCAAATGTAGCTACATGAGGAAATTATTCTAAAAAAAGGTTATGCCCATCAACTGAGTGAGGCTCAAGTATCATTATCTGAAGAAAAGATGAAATTTGAAGCAGAACTGAAAGTGAGAGAGGCTCATCTCGGACAATCTAGTGAGCACATTTCAGAGGTGGAGACTCTTTTGCAGCATGAGCAAGATCATATATCACAGCTACAACAAGTTGTCCAAAATGGAGAGGCAAAGATCCTCACTTTGGAGAATCAAGTGGCCATTGAACAAAGAAAATGCAGCAGGCTCCAGCAGGAGATGGTTGCGAAGGACGATGAAATTTTGTGATTGCTGATCATTCCACCTCTGGAGCAAGTTTCCCAAGACTTTTCTACCATGTTGACAAAGTTGTATATTTCTCATTGGGAAAAGGTAAAATAGTAATGCTCTTTGCTGCAACCTATGCTAAGATTCCTTAATGAAGTGCAATCCCTCTGTGCGGAGGCCAATGCCCTCATTAGCAGTTCCATGCTGGTCATCGGTCCTAAGTTCCCGGTAGCCCAAGATCTTATTTAGTTGTTGTATTCTTCTCAAGATGAAGAATTAAGGGAAAAGGGAATTGCTTACCATAGGAAATTGATTAGAAAGATGAATTTTTTCATCAACCAGCACAGGGTAATCATGTCGGCTTCAGCAGCCCTTGCACTCTTACAGTTTTTAGTTTCGGACATCAAGAAACGTTTAGAGAAGTTTGTTTCATTATACCTAACTTCTCCATTTCCTGTGGATGATACTATATTAGGGATTGAGAAAATATTAAGCTAGGTTGAGCATTTGCAACAAGATAGAGCTTTCCTACAGTGCCTAGGCAATCCTATTTTAGCAGCCGAGGTGGAGTGTCTTTTACACCCTCTAGCCCAGCTCTCTGCTCTCCTAAAGCAGGTCCAGGATGAACCTACACCCTTACCTTTTGATGAAGTGATTTGCCTGGATCAGTATTTCCATAATTTAGAGGTGTAGGTTTCACTCTCCAAGGATGAATGGTTGCCTTTGCAGTAGGCCTTTTATTTGCTCCATCCCATTTTGGCATAAGGTTTGGTCTACAAGCTAGCAATTTTGGGTTCCCATATTTCATAGGCAGAATTTCCCTTGTTAGTCACCAAGAAATGTTCACATTAATTTTCCCATAACTAAGGTTTTTGGCCGGGTTGCTTTATTTTGCCTTTTCAGCTTGACGTTACTCCCTCAGTTCGTATTTGGCGTCTAGTTTTTGGAGTAGCACGATGGTGAGAAATGGAAAGATGTTGCTGATTGGGCTTCCTTTTGGGGGCCCGCCTTTTAGTGCAATAAGTAAATGGTTACCCGACACCATCATGTTTTTGTGGGTGCATTTTTGTTTGAAAGGATTTCCTAGCTTGCCCCTCTGTGGTTAGCAAAATCTTTTCAGTTTATGACAGTATGAAGATCGTTGCAGGCAGGGAGTGAAGTATTGGGGCCATTTTGCTGGGTGTGATCTTCAAGGTGACACGACATGGTTTTATGTTTTGGGGTGGTTATGCCTTTTTGGCATGTTTGGGAGCTATTTCCAGAGCCGTGAGCTCTATTTATGCTTTCTTTTTCCTTTTTAGTGGGGGTTCAAAACTTTTCAAGAAGGACAATTAAGTTTGCATAGTAGGAATTTTAGCCTTTTAAAACTATTACTATTTTTTGGAGAAGGTTATTCAAACTATGCCTGCGGCCTTTGTGATACTTCTTTCAGTATGCTTTCATGTTCATTTTTGTGTTGTTCTATTAGAATTCCAATAACTTTGGGAATACATTTATCTAAGATTTTGTCGATTAAACTATGTTTTGCACTTGTTATCTGGTAAATGCATGATAAGTATTTCCTTATGTGGAAAAGAAATTTAATTGTATCTTGGTTATGTTCTTGATTCAGACTTGTAGATTGTTGAATAGGCTTTAAAATCATATTTATTTGGGTTTTGTATGCTCATGTCTTCTAAAACTGCTCTGGTGTATTGCCTCAATAGTCTAAATTTATTGTTATTAAAGTTTCCTTCTTTTCCCTTTCCTCCAAACCCATAAGGAAGAGCCGACTTTTCAATCCCGGAGGTCATTTAGTGAATCCCATGCAACTGGTCCCCCATCACTAAATTTCCTATAAGGCTGTTCATTTCCAAGGTAAAATTCAGAGTCAACACATTCCCAAGAATCTCAAAATTGATACTATGACATTTTGGATGATATACTTGAGTATGACTTTAATTCCTTCCAATTAGTTTTGTTTGTCGTCAAACGGTACATGCTACAATTGAATAAAAATGATCCTAATAGAATTGTTATTGAACATGATGATGGTTTTACTATGGTTAATACAAGGTCATTTGAATGAGTTGGGGATGAGCCCTATGTTCTTCCAAGCCAATGCGAGTAGGTATTTTACTCAGAGGTTCCACATAAATCGGGTTGGTCATTTGTTGTTAGACATGATCCAAGAGGTTAGCCGATAAAGTATAATTTGATTGAAGAAGAAGATATCGAAGAAGTTGAAGATGATGTAGATGATGATCATGATCGATAGTTACTTGATGATGATGAAGAAGAATAAGTTGATAATGATGATGATGATGATGATGATGATGATGATGATGATGATGATGATGATGATGTTGATGGTGATGGTGATGGTGATGGCGATGGCAATGGTGATGGCGATGGTGATGGGGATGGTGATGATGATGATGATGACAAAGACGAGGATGGTGGTGGTCGTGATGATGATGATGATGATGATGATGATGATGATGATGATGATGATGATGATGATGGCGATGATGATCGTAATGGTCATGATGATTAATGAAATGTATGGTAGAAATTCAATATTTTCTATTTAATATTAATTTCTTGAGAAATATTTTTGACTTATATGGTTACATAATTAATTCATTATTTTTTGAATTCTAATGCCATTACATAATTAATTCATGATGCACCTTTTAATGTTTTTAATTCATGTTCCATGACCTCTAGCAGGGCCTTATAGTAGAACTATGCCACCCCAAGGAGATGGAGATAGGGAGAGTGACTATTTAGGTGATATTTTTTAAACTTTGTGTTTATTTATGGAATTTGGATTGTTTATTAGCTATGTGATGGATGGTGACTTAAAAAACAAATGTGATGGATTACATGTTTATGATGATACATGTGACATTTTTTGAACTTTGTGTTTATTTATAGAATGTGGATTGTTTATTATCTATGTGATGGATGGTGATTTATGATACATATGTGATGGATTACATGTTTATGATGCTCAATTACATATATGATGATACATCATCTGATTCTTATGATGCTTATGATACATATGTATTTATTGTTTATCAACTTACAAATGTAATGCTTATGATTCTCAATTGATGGTGTTGATTTCATGTATAGTCCCTATGTGATGATGTCACCCTTAGTGGGAATAGGTCATTGACTACAGACATCGTCAACCCTTTAGTTGAGGATCCTATATAGTCTACATAAAGTAAAGGTAAGGAATTAAAAAATTTACAATGACTATGATGACAACATCCTTTTTTTATTTAATACTCTTTTTGTCTACAAAGTTCATGTTGTGTACTATGTAATTTTTAGCTAACAAGATAATTGAATTACATGTGAAAGAACCTGAACCCCTTTGATTAGGATCCTGCACAGTCTCATGGATCGACAGGTATAAGTCAATACACCATATAGAAACAATTTATTTTTTTAAAAATTACTTGGAAAACAAACTTCCTTAGTTTTTCAAACCTCGACATGCACAACAAATATAATACAGTTGTCTACCCCAACTATAATGATAATAATAATACCTCTAATTGAAATCTCAATCCGAAGTTTGGACATTCATATGGTAGAGTTTCCTATTTTCATGGCTGGTGTTCATTTAGTTATCAATCCAGGAATGTAAAACTTGAAATGGGTCTGCAATATATATGCACTAAGCTCCTTAAATGATTATTTTGCATTACTGTAGTAACTAACATTATGCAGAAAGGAAAGGTAGGAATGGAAATCATAAAAGACTACATGAAAGCTTCACAAAACACTACTGGAATGATCTAATGAAAATAACATAAATCACACCATTCTGTCTTGGCTGCAGGAACAGTTAG
The DNA here is from genome assembly GCF_030272615.1 of Cryptomeria japonica. Classification (NCBI taxonomy): domain Eukaryota; kingdom Viridiplantae; phylum Streptophyta; class Pinopsida; order Cupressales; family Cupressaceae; genus Cryptomeria; species Cryptomeria japonica. Next base: position 293,255,311 of record NC_081415.1, read on the forward strand.
CAGATCTATTTCCAGTGGCTGTAGGAATAATCTAGTCATGAACTTCTACTACAACTAAGTAAAAACTAACTTCAATGATCATTAACATGGGATCACTCACCAAGTGGGCCCCCTTGGATGAGTGATATCAAACTTCCAGCTAAGTACTATTAACAAATCAGAACAACATATTCTTATTCATTTCTTCCTAAAAACGATTACATATTCTAAAAGAGAAAATTCAGAATGCTTGTCAAAACTCTACTCAATCCCTTTCCATCTTGTCTCACTCTAAGAAAGAAGTTAGAGCTTATTATAAAGAAAAGATCAACTACAATGGACAACTCAAGTTACACCCAGAAGAAGAGGTGGATTATTGTCAAATGAAGGAGATATCTGAGAGCTTGGTTGTAGGAACTGTGGATCTGAAACCAAACCACAGTCTTTGCACGCCAAAGTGATATTTTTTGAATTCAATATGCACTAGAGTTAAACTCCCATGGTGAAGTATAACTGCTCCGATTATGCCATACATTGCACTTGCTCGAATCCCCTTTAGTTTGACCTCCAGTTATCTGAACGTGATTCTCTAGTCCTTAGGCACGAAATAAAATCATCCACCGCAGCATCAATTATTATCTGCACTAAAACAAAAACAACATAGAAGGGCATGCATATGTATCTTACTTAATTAATACATTCATTAACTCACATATGACATTATCCTAAATAATCAGCATATCACAGGGACAAATCATTTGGCTGCAGGAATAAATTGGCACGGCTGTAGGAATTAACCAACAAAGTTCAAAACATGACTTCATAAGTTTAGATTTAAAACATGGATTACATATAGTCAATTCACAATACTTTACTATCACAATGCAACCCAAAAGATGCCAAAAACCTAAGAGTCATGATAAAAAAACATGTCAAACCATCAACTTATCAACATTTATCAACACTTGAGGCCCCAATCGGACTTATTCAAATTTTAATCTCAACATCAACTTTAGGGTCGACTTCTTCATCAACATTATGCTCATTTGCAAAATATCTCTCTCATTACCAAGTAATTCTCTCATTTGATGGAGTGCAGGTACCACCAAATAGGTATTTGTCAGATGTGTCTTTCTCGAGTGAGGGAAATGCAGGAATAGAAAATGAAAGTGAGACATGTAGTAGGTCTACAATAGGGAGATCAACTAGAGGTTATAAGATTAGAAGAAAATTCAATAAATGCATGGAATTTTTCCTTGCTCAAGGGGGGTCATGTTCTTATGATGACGAGACCAAAGGCAACATTGAGGTGCCCTTGAGGTAAAAACATCTACAAAAAAAATGGGTACCTAAGGAACTTCCTCCAATAAACACCAATTTTTGTGTCAACGATAGGATATATTGCATAGCACCTTCGTCACTACATGGTTTGGGCCTATTTTCCATGGATTGCATAAAGGTCTATTACAACAAAGTTGTTGAATTGATGGAGTTTGTCAGACCTTGTTACAATTACAATAATTGGATGCGTATTGTTCAATCTAAAAAAGGTATGTGTAGGTATGCACTGTCAGCAAATTATATACAACAAAAAGATAACAAGAAAAGTAAACGAGTGGCTATATACATTGATGGAAGGCCAAAAGCAACAGGGAATATTGCAAGTTTTATAAATATTACGTGACCTAGGTCAACTAATAAACAACCCAATTGCATATTTGAGGTGCATGAGGGAAATCATGTGCTCGTATGTGCGATCAAATCAATAAGTACAGGGGTAGAACTACTAATCGATTATAATTTGAATCGTATAGATACCAAAAAAGTTACTATCATGGGGGTGGTACATACTATATACCATTTAAATTAACCAACCTCCAATTAATGACTCCAATATACCATTTTATTATGAATTTTTTTTGCTAAGTCTATTGGTTTAATTTCACTAACATTTTTTATATTTTTTCTTTGTCATAGGGTGACATGGATCCATCACATAGCATAGATAGGGATGTAGGTCACAACACTTCTATCGAGCAAGTAAACCTCATTGTAATTGTACAAACTAGATAGAAGCAAACTTTACATTATTATGTTCTTTTTTTGAGTGTTTTAGACTAATTTTGTAATTGTTAATGATATTCTTGTCACAAACGGATGTTCGGGGAAAGGGGAATGAGGCTGTAGTACCTAAGCACCTCTCTAGGGATGTGGACTCAATAAGATCGAGTGATGATGACCCTGGAAATTCCACAAACCCTATGGAATTGTTAAGAAAGTCTATTAGAAAAATTAGTAGAGAGATTATTGCTTTGGCATTCATAGATCCTCAGACTACTAAGATACGAGAGACGGTGCAAACATTGATTTAGATAACAGACAACTTGCAAGTAGTAATAAAAGCTTTAATGATAACAAAAGTTCAATAATGGTTTATATTTTATACTCTTTTATGTCATTAACTAAAATATGTACGTTTTGTTTTTATAATAATTTTTGTGCCATGAGACTTGTGGCCATAATCAAGGTGTTGTAGGTAGTTCAGGTGATGATGATTTTCTTGGCTTATAACTTGCTTGGCTTATCACTTTGAGTACCAAAAATACATCATACTTGATATTGTCAATGTTCATAATAAAGGTTCATCCTTGTTTACAATTCTTGCACTTTTCATATATTTAATGTATTATTCTTCAGGTGCTACCAATGTTCCTATGAAAATGCCACTGGCACCTCATTAGAGGTTAGACCCACCTGTATTGCTGACTATAATGTTGACAACATGTAGCATGCAGACATCCTCTACTGCACATCATATTGGCCCGCTCACTATTGGTAGATCCCTCTTTTGCTCTATCTTCTGTTATGTGTTTATTTCCCTTCAAGCATTCTTTCTTGGGGGCATTTCATAATGGATTCATTTTTTGTAGCAAGAGATGCACATGAGGATGCACTAGAGGGGACTACTGGTGATAACATACTATCATTTCCTGGATCTTCTCATATTGCTAGTATGGGAACGTTGCAGGCCACATTGGTGGTGAGCAACGAAGAAATGATTCCCTTAAAGATACAAAAGGTTCCAGGTACTTTGAAATTATTATTATATATAATCTAATTGTAATTTAATTTCTGATCACTTGTTTTGGACTAATGATCCCATGAATTTTTTGCAGGAAATGATATTTTTTATAAAAATCTTAGTGACATTGCATTGCAGATATTTGGGCCCACCATACGTGAAAGGTGGAACATCATATGTGAACTAACCCTAATCCACTATTTTGATTTCATATCATTGCTAGAATAGTTTTCCTTTGATCTATTTCTTAAACTATACTAAATGTAGCTTCAAGTCATTTCTGAATCTAACAGGTTTGTTTTTACTTTAAAAGGTGGAATGACCAAGAAAAAAGGTTAAAAGATGAATTGACAAACCATATGGTTGAGAGGTTTAGAAATGACACCTTTGACAAAACCAAGCTCCTTGAAAAAGCTAGCACATATCTAAAGTATGCGAGGGACCAATACATGACCCATTTAGAGAAGAATGTAAAGTACATGAGCGTCCACCCATGATTCTAGAGAGGGAGTGGAATGACCTAATTTTGGATGCCAAGGAGAGAATTGAAAGGAAAAAAGGAAATACACCACCAAATGCCAAAAGAAGGTGCAAGATACTATTAAGAATGTAATTATGTACTAATTAATTACTCTTTATATTTATATAATCTAACGTATTTCAAACTTTTCATAGACTGAGTGACATGTCAAAGGCAACCAAGGCAAGACAAGAAAAGAATGGGCAACACAAACTCGGCTCTGGTGGTTATATGAAACTTTCTGCATGAATTGTAAGTATCTGTAAATGAAATATCGCATCAAAATATTCATAAATTGCAAACGATTTTTTTTTTATCAAACAATGCAAGCAAAATTCACGATACCAAGCAAAAATGCAGGGCTCTAAATTCAATAGAGTGCCCACAAAATATGACAAGAGAATTGCCTACCAGCAAGGCTATACAACCGTGGTTGATCAACTACGAGAATTGAGTGGGCAAACACAAGATTTTGGTGCATCCATCACACAGGTAAATAAGCTAAATTAAAATTGCTTCAAATTGAATACTTTACCAATAATCTTATTGATGTTGAGTTCCAACATAAAGTGACTATATTTGTTTTAAATAGGAAAGCAATGATAACAATGTGCATGACATCGGAATACAACCTGCTAATCGTGAAACACCACCTACACATGAAGGTCCAGATGTGCATCCCAGTAGTGGAGGTATTCATTTTCTATTCAAATTTATTTATGTAATTATTAATACAATTAAACATCTTAATTTGTAATTAGAGTAGTAATTGATGTAACCTTTTTTGTTAATATTTTAGAGCATGTAGTTGGTGGTGACCAAGTGGAGCATGATCTAGGTACACAACATCAGGAACCTGATGTTTCCCAATCAGGTAAAGAGGACCACTATTATTCCTTTAAAAAAATATAATTTCAATTGGTGTTCAACATTAATGTAACCTTTAGTATTTCAACTCTAGATGATCTAGAGGGTGTTCACAATGTTGAGGTTGAGGCTAGACAAAATGATGTGGCCCCATCAGGTAAAGACCACAACAATTATGTTCTCTAAATTAATGAAATACTTGTAACAACAATAAAAAATGTTTTGAATTTAACCCATTTCTTTGTTATTGCAAAGGACCCCCCTTTGCTTCAATGTCCTTGTCCTTGGTATAGGACTAGGCATACATCAAGATCATGAGCAGAGGGCAGAACAACTGAAGAGGGGGGAAATGATGAAGAAAACAATGTTCCACTTAGTCTTTTCACATCTTCAAAGAAAAAACAAAAAAGAAATGATTGTAATCCACCTTATTTGATAATGACTGATTTTTATGTGTTAATGAATGTAATTATGTGCTAATGAATGGTTATGAATGATATGTGTCAATATGTTAATTAATATTGATGAATGTTGCATGTTAATTAATGCTAATCAATGTTATTTGTTAATGAACGTTATGTGATATTAATGAATGAATGTTATATTTTATTAATTGTAGAAAGAAAGAATGAATGAATGTTAGATGTTAACGAGGAATTTAGAGTGATGTTAAGGGGGGGGGAGGGGCCAAATGAGCTTCCACCTTCACATGGTTGGCCCTGTTAAGTAGAGAATATTAAACTATTCTCGAAACCAAGCGAAGCTCAATAATATAACACACTATTCAATATTTCATTATGCTACACAATTAATCTTATTGAATAATGTATATTGAATCTTAATTGCAAGGTCCAACAGAGCCAACATGAACAACAACACCACAAGTTGCTGGGTATAACGAACTCCCATATTGTCTTGTATGTACACTAATAGTATGAGTTGCTTCTAGTGTTGATATCCATGGCGAGACTGCAAAATTTATGAATATGCCTCATCCTTGTAAGTTTTTTTATTACTTGACATTTTCCTTAGCATTTTGTTACTTCATGATTGAGATGTTTTCAGATGTCTATTCCATGAATACCTCTCTTTTGTATGCTTCATGATTGATGTGTCTTCAACATGTCCACTCCATGAGAACCTTTCTCATATATGCTTGTACCTTATGTGTATTTATGTATTACTTCATGGTTTACATTTATGATTCATGTTGTGCATGTATTCATATGTATGGTTTGTGCTTTACATAGCTCCTTAATGCCTTATGAGCATTACTTCATGCCTTGCAGTCTTCTCAAAATATTGCAAAATCATTCAACAAGAAAAAGAGTAGTAGAGGCTACATACCAAAATAAATTAGATCTCCCTCTTTATTTCCTCACTTTCTTCCCTATTTTCTTCCTCCCTTCTTTATCACTTCCCTTTTTCTAGAGCTTAGAAGGGACTTGGAAGCCAAAACCTATAGGTTTTGGTTCTAGGTGCACTTCTACTCCCAACTCCCCAACCTATAGTTACTTCCCAAGCCTCGAGCATCGCTTGGAACCAAAAGCATATTTTTTAAATTGAGTTTGGGCACCAGAATAAACATCTAGTTTTGCTCCCAACTACTGCCATGCATGTATAAGGTCTCCCAACTAGCAGAATTCAACGCTCAACATGATATTTGATCTAAGATTCCCTTTTTGGTTGAGATTATCCCTTGCCCTTGATTTGGCACTACTACAGTACCATGGGTTAGGTTTCATGCCCAACATTGACTAAGTAATGTTTTGGAATCCATTTTGGAAGAGGTTAGTTCATCTATGGTCTCTAAACACCAAAGAAATTGCAGGGCAACCATAGACTCCACATGAAATTTGTTGAAAGATTACAAACCTTTGGAATCAAAGAAGAGTAGTATTGTAAGTAGCTTCTGTTGTAGAATATCTCCATGGCATTAGGTTTATATTCAAGAAGATTTATTGGCCATAACCAAGCATTTTACCATGTCACATTTGTTGGCATGAGTGTAAGATTGGGTCAAATGAATGTAATAACATTCTAAGAATAATGCAAGTATTGTAATGATCCTCTCATTTTATATATTAACATATGCAGTTGAATGGATTACTTGCTATGTTTTGCTACAAAATTTCATGATCTTAGTTGTGTGCAAAATTGCAAATACATAGCTCCACCTTTTATTCCAATTTGTTTGTTTCACAATGCATTGTGACTCTGCTGCCTAATGAATAAGCAATAATCTAAGACCATACACCAATTGTCACATTATTCAAAACATAAATAAATAGTTTAGTAATAAGTTGGTCCTTCTTGTGAATCCATGATTATTGATATGACCAAGGTATTATTCTTAAGTGAGGATTTAGTAGATATATTTTATGTGTGTTATGCTCACCCAACTATATCAACTATATAGGGGTTTTATGTAGCTAGCTATCTTCCTTCAACTAGGGACAATATTTGGGGTCAAGAGTGCAGTTAGGTTTGGGTATAACCCACTCTTATAGAGTTGAACTTTAACCCTCCATGTTTTATTGATGAGCCAATTTCACTTGCATGATGACAACCCTGGCCTTGTGAGTGGAATTTCACTCTAGGATGTGGAGCAACAGTTTTGGGACCAAAGTCCCTTCTTTATCACATACCAAAATAAATTAGATACTCTTGTTGATAGTTTGGTGCCTTTGAACAATGGCTCCTTTGAAGAAGCTTGATCCTTGTAATTTTGGCCTTCCATGATGTGAAAAGAGGTTATGTTATGAATAATGGCCCAGATGATTCAGTTATTTCTTATTATGTTGAGTATGAGTAAATTTGGGCTTCCTTGGCTGTGGTCACTATTTTTTACTAACTATTGTGATTTAGTGTGACTTGAGCATTGAATTCAAGTAATCAAGAGGGTGGAAACAATCTTCAAGTGTTAGGGGGTACACAACCTTGATCAAGGGATGAAAGTATTAGGAAAGTACAAGTGATTCATGTGTAGATCAATGCATCATTCACCTATTAATTCCTAGCAACATTCTCAAATAAACAAGGAAAGAGGTATGTTGAGTGCATATATACATTTTATGTTGCCATGATATAAGTAAGATATCAAACATTTAACTTAGATTGATTTGCAATTTCATTCATAAATATTAGATTTTCCTTTTGTATTTTTGAATGCATAATGTCTCATTGATTTCAATATCTCTATTGAAAGTACTCTTTTTAGCATGAAACTCCACTCATTGAGGTCTCTTACTAAATGCAAGTTAGTTATCCTATCAATGATGATACATTTTGCATGCATTTTATGGGGAAATATTATTAATATCTATGGTTGGGTTGTTCATTGTTTTGTGAAAATATATACAAGTAGATTGGGACATTAGAGTTATAAACACCATAAATTATGTTTGAGATCATTGTCCTAATTGTAACAGTCAATCACCATTGGCCCAAGGCCACACCAACACCGTTGTGACACCAAGGTTTGTGCATAATAGTGTAAGGGCTACTCTTAGGACATTTCATTACCATTACATATCCACACCCGGGGTTTCCAAACACAACTTGTTTGAGCAGGCAGTATCACTGGTAAAATTGTGATTGTCACAATTGGTACCTTTAGGACAGTCATTAATATTTGGTCTATGGAATTTTTTTATGGCTTCTAAATGCTTCTATGGGGTGTGTAGGGGTCCCATACATCTCTTCCAACATTCCATCCAAGGCACTTCACTCTCACCTATCTTATATTCCACTTTCTCTATGATACTATTACCTTTCTCTATTAAGAAATGTGTAGTGGATTTCATCGATAAGCATCCCATTTCATAGGTTAAATGGTTGTTTGTAATATTTTAATTATTTCTCACTTCTAATCACCAAAGGTCTTTTGTCTAAGGTTTTTCTTGGCTTCTATTTTCCTTTACCTCATCATTTGCTTGATGTCAATATAATAATAATTAAGTTTAGATTTTAGTCTTAAGATATAAATCCAATAGATTTTTACATAAAGTATTTTACACAATTGAGAAAGGATATGCAAAAACTCCTTTAATGAAAGCATCCATATACCCTTCTCAATATCTTCCCACTAATTATAGTGATCATGGGGCAAAGATCTAGATAATGGAGTCCAGGCCATGGTTCAATAGTCGGGCAAAATTCATCACTTTTGTCTACCCATTGATAGAAAGCCCTTACAAGGGTTCCTTAGGGACCAATTCATTATGCATAGATTGATTATATGTAGAAACCCTAGAATTGGCAAGAGATCGTGTTTGTCACATGATCCTTGTACTCATGTAAGCATGCTTACCTAGTATATATAAACTGAGATAAACTAATAGAGATAACAAATAGAAATTGAAGATAGTTGAGAGACATGATAGACAAAGAAAATAACTTTCAAGACATTATTGTAAGTTTGTAAGTATGATAGTAGTTCTTTATAAATTTAACGTTCTTCCACTATTTTGTTAATTGTTATTTAATTTTAGTCTACTTGTAGTATTGTAGGTGTGTAGATATGTCTCACTCTAATACTTTATCAAGCACAATCATCTTGTGATTATGAGAACTAAGTATAAGATCTTCAATAGGTTCTTTGCATTCACTTTTCCAGGGAGAAGCAAAATAAACAAATATGCTTAAGAAGATATAGAAATGAACTTAATATAAGGAAATGGCCAAAAGGTCATTTACTAGATAACAATAATCAACAAATGCATAGCATAAGAATTCACAAATTAAAAATTCACAAGTGTTTCAATTCACAAGGATAATGGTTTCATATCCCATCCTTTATGGGTACCCTTGGACACACCTATTGGCCAATAGAATTTGATCACCCTTTCAAGGCTTTATCTAACATTACAGGGCAATACAAACATCATGGTAGACTAGTCTTGGGCTTGTGACATCATAACAAGTACAAATTAGTGGATCTCAACAATGCCACACATACTATCATTGATGGTTACTAGTCCTTTGCAATTAGGGCTGCCAATGTTGATGGCCAAAGGCCAAATCAACACATCTATGCCTTTAAAAAAATCCCCTTGAAACTGACTTGTAGAACCTATACAAGAACTAGGACCAGTCTCTTGGACTTTCAACCTCCCAAACCCTCCAACAAGACTCTGTTTTGCAGCAATGACACTAGTATTTTCAATTTGTCACAATCTGTCCTTCTAGGATAGCTAGTAGTGCTTGTGTTCTTCCTTTACAACATGATCTCAAACCTTGTTGATCAGATGCACAGGACCCCCACACATATCTATATCACCAAACAAAAGGTGAATTGATCTCTATTCATTGAACATGGTGTAAGTATACCTTAAATAAGTAACCTCTTACATCTCTAGAAAATATCATATAAGAAAAAAATTATTGTAAAGTGTTTTGTGAAGGTGTTGACATCTATTTGGAATTTAGGAGGTGTTGGATATGAACAATTGGTCTGTGAATAAGCTCTTGATTCTAGTGAATGTGAACCTCTATGTGACTGGTGCTATGAATTTTTTGTGGTACTAGAGTTTTTATAGAATATGATAAATGGTCATTCGAGAAAGATACCAAACTTGGGGAGAATATGTTGAAGGCAAATGGATTTTTCTACTAAGATAGAGTTGTACCATTCCAATTAGGTTGATAACCTAAAATAGAAACTTGATGGGGGGCAATGTTGAAAACATGCAAGGGAGTTAGAGGCTACAAGCTTAAGAAAAACATCCAAAGTAGGTTTCAAGTAGATAAAGTCATTGCAAACCAAATGTGACTCATACAAATAACTTATAAAAAGAATAAAGAAGAATAAGAAAAAATAACTTAGATAAAGTAGATAAAGTTATTTCATCTCCTTGATTGGTTTGTCCTTTCCTTTTCCAGAAAATTGGCTTTAAAGGCTCTTGTATTTGGGTTAGCTAATTCCCTATCAGCACCAAAGTTGCTCCCTTTGATCCCATTTTTAATAGGTTTATGAGTACTTAGTGGCTCATACAGTCCTCTTAGGAGTTGGACCATCTCAACCATGGTGCACCTCATATTATCTTGAAACTAGTGCCCCTCATATTAGCTTGAAACCTATGCTCCCTCTTGGTAGCTGATGGGGATAGAATACCATTCACTATACATATAAATGAGGTGTGATTTACGTCTAGATAAGGAGAACCAATCACAGTACAAAATAATCAATTTTTTTTTTAAATAAAATAAATTAACGTTAGAATTCCGATGAGAATTAAACTTTGCACCAATGACTGAACCATTGGACCAACAACATTCTCATTGGTGCAAAGTTTTTGGTATTCGTCGGATGTCCGACGCTAACTAAAGAAACATCCGACGATGATGTTGTATGTCTGATGGAACTTCCTTATCAGATGGTCCTCAATGCATAGTAGTGGGGGCGCGTCGGCATTTTGACTTCCATTCGACAATATTTTTGGCCAAAGGAGTGATCATGGCCTCCATCAGAAGAGTTCATGTTGTTGTCTGAATGCCGACCTTCAATGGCATCATCAAGAAGTCTGACGATGAGTTTTCAATGACTTTATTTGTCGGTAGTCCCACAAAAAGTGGTTGGAATTCCGATGATAGGCCGTTGGAAATTAGCACCGAATGTACTAGTGGTGGATGCCAAAACTGACATGAGTTTCCATCAATGACAACATCACAACATACCTGCAGTGTCTCTTGCCAACAAACACATCACTCAGTCAATCCAAATACATATTTGTACAATATCCCAACATACATCCAACAAATCCAAATCTTCTAAAAAGTCCAGAGTGATTTTCTAGAACTGTGATAATCTTAGAAAATTCTAGGAGTGAAAAGAAGAAAAGAAGAAAAGAAGAAGAGAAGAAAAGAAGAAAAGAAGAAATTTGATTATAATTTTGAGTCCAAGAAGGAAGATAGTGATACATTCATTACAGCTTTGGCCACTCATGCTAGTAATGATGTATGGTTAATTGAATTAGGTACATCCTTTCATATGACCTCCAATAGAGATTGGTTTTCTAATTATGAAAAAATGATGGAAGTTGTTAGGTCCTGGAGACAACTGAGAGGGAGGGTGAATTAGTTGTCAAATAAATTCAAACCAAAAACAACTTAACCAACTTAATGCTTAATACCGGTAAACTAGTTAAGTATGCTAGTAGACAGGTTTAACAGTTAATTGCTATACCGGTAAATATTAATGCATGAAACATAAACACAAAGTCATCCACAACACATGACACCAATATTTGTATGTGGAAACCCTGTAAGGGGAAAAACCACGGTGGGAAACCTTACCCACAATCAAATGATACTACTACAGATAGTAAGTGTACATAAATGGGGTTTGCACATGCAGAAAGGCCAACAGCCTAGAGCTCATTGCTCAATCACAAAAAGGGAGTCACACTAACTACAGTTGGATGGTTAAATCCAATTAAAATGTACTACACAAAATAGCATCTTCATATGCTGGATTCAGTACCGGTGTACTGCTGATATGCTTTCACAAAAACCTAGCTTCACCTTCAAATGATATATTCATGTATAGCTCTACTTAATCTCACATATACCTTCACACAATTCTTTTTCGCATTCCACATTCGATCTTACAAATAAGATCTTACATTTATACCATAACCTAAGACCAATTTTAGTAGGTTGGCCCTACAAGATATTACAATAAAAATATTTTACAAACAATATAATATCTGATGCAATAACCAATTGAACATGTCGGATTAATGCATTTATAACAATAATTAATCATCTCCATAGTGTGCCATGCTGATCTAGAAAAGATAAACCTCCCGGTGTAACCCTAGGTAACCCTGGACCTATTTGTCGGTAAAAGAAAATATGCAAATATGAATATACCAATATTTAATTCATTAAGATAAGATGTCCACATGATGTCTTTGATATTACCAAGTGTCTTCCATATCATTCCAAGTGCTGGTGATCATTATATCCTGCCAGTGAACCATATATTAGTAACTGTGCAATAGTTACTTGCTTACTGGTGAATGCTGCTGGATCTCCAAAGTGCTAATGTTTTAGTAGGCGTTGACATCAATGACAAAACCATACCAAAATACCAATAATCTCCCCCTTTGGAATTGATGGCAACACAAGATGGAAAAACCATCAAAGTGCCAAAACAGAAATACCAAATACCAATAACCAACAATCTCTAAAAAGATCATAACCAGAATACAGAGAGTAATAGTCTCTCCCAAACAACAATCTCTCCCCCTAGGAGCAACATGTGTTATCCAAAGTTCCTTAAAAGATAATGTGTTTTTCCATAGATATCTCTCCCCCTTTGACATCAAATGCCAAAGTTTTAATAAAACGAAGTTCATATACAAAATACCAATCAATTCAATATATTAACTACTCCCCCTGAGAAGTAGCTTCCTCATCAAAGACCGGAGTAAAATATTTCTCTGTAAATTCTGCCGGTTGATGAAAATCATCAACTGTCTAAGTCTCTATTGGTGGTGGTATGACTCCAAGCTGAGCTCTAAGATATTCAAAAGTCTCCTTAGGCAAAGGTTTTGTGAAAATATCTACAAGTTGTTCTTTAGTGTTCACATAAACCAGTTTTATCTCCTTTTCTTCAACTTTTTCCCTTAGAAAATTCAGTTTGATAGAAACATGTTTTGTTTTAGAATGTAGTACAGGATTCTTAGATATATCAATTGCTACTGTGTTATCACAATATATAGTAATAGGTTCCTTGCATTTTACCTTTATGTCTTTTAACATTTGCTTAAGCCATAGTACCTATGTACAGTTAGTTGTTGCTGCAACATATTCTGATTCTGCTATTGATAAAGATGTACAACTTTGTTTCTTACTCAACCAAGAAACTAGTCTATTTCCAAGAAAGAATGCTCCGCCGGTGGTGCTTTTTCTATCATCCACATCTCCTGCCCAATTTGCATCTGTGTATGCACATATATCAAAATTTTCATCTCTAGGATACCATAATCCAAGATTTGTAATGCCTTGTAAGTACCAAAAAATCCTTTTTACTATTGATTCATGATTTTCTCCAGGATTACTTTGAAATCTAGAAACAATACATACTGCATTCATAATATCAAGTCTGGTTTGTGTCAAATACAGTAAACCTCCTATCATAGATTTGTATCTAGTTGGATTAACACGTGTAGATTCATCCCTTTGAGATAATTTGTCATTTGTAGTCATAGGTGTGCTTACCCATTTAGAGTTCTCCATCCCAAATTTCTTTAGTAACTCTTTCAAGTACTTGGATTGACTCAAAAATATACCTTTTTTAGTCTGTGAAATCTGCAATCTTAAAAAGAATTTTATTTCACCAATCATAGATATTTCAAATTCTTGTTGCATTTTAATAGAAAATTCCTTACATAATCCATCTTCTCCTCCAAAGATTATATCATCAAAAAATACTTCTATAATCAAGATGTCATCATTAGTTATTTTGTAATATAAATTATTGTCTGTATTTCCTTTAGTAAAACCAATCTTCAAAAGGTATTTATCCAATCTTGCATACCAAGCTCTTGGGGCTTGTTTCAGTCCATACAGAGCTTTCCTTAACCTGCATACCATATCATTGTTAGCTATCAAAGAAAATCCATCAGGTTGTTCAATGTATACTTCCTCTTCAAAATCTCCATTCAAAAAAACACATTTAATATCCATTTGATAAACTTTGTAGTTCTTGTGTGCTGCAAAAGCCAAGAATAATCTAACTGCCTCAATTCTAGCTACCGGTGCAAATGTTTCATTGTAATCAATTCCTTCCTTTTGAGAATATCCCTTACACACTAGTCCTTCTTTATTTCTGACAACCTTACCATCTTCATTAAGTTTGTTTCTAAATACCCATTTGGTTCCAATTACATTTTTATCTTTAGGCTAGGGAACTAATGTCCAAGTGTTGTTTTTCTCAAATTGTTCTAATTCTTCTTCCATAGCTTTAATCCAAAACTTATCTTCACATGCCTCATTAACAGATGATGGTTCAATTTGAGAAATAAGACATACCTCTTCATTTTCCAATCTTCCTCTTGTCATAACTCTTTTAAATTTGTTTCCAATTATCTGATCTTCAAAATGATTCAATCTTACATACTGGGGTGTCTTAGTTTGTTGTTGTTCTTGAATTACTGTGGAATCCTCAGATGGTATCGGGGTAGCTGGATCTTCATTCTGTACCAGTGGATTTAGAGTAGGTTCATTTGTCAAAATATCTGTTCTTGGTTCAGAGTCTATATACCTTGAAGTTCCTCTGAATTGTTCATCAATCTTTACATTTGTACTCTCAACAATTTTCTGCAATCTCTTGTTAAAACTTCTATATGCCTTGATCTTAGATGAATAACCAAGAAATATTCCTTCATCACTTCTAGGATCAAATTTGCCAATATACTCATCTCTTCTGATATAACATTTACTTCCAAAAATTCTGAAATACTTAAGAGTAGGAGTATTACCAAACCATAGTTCATGAGGAGTCTTACTAGTTTCACCTTTGATGTGAACTTTGTTGAATGTATAGACCAATGTGTTGACTGCTTCTCTCCAATACACATCTGGTAGATTTGTTTCTGATAACATACTTCTTGCTGCATCCAAGATAGTTCTATTTTTCCTTTCAACAACTCCATTTTGTTGCGGTGTCCGAGGTGTTGATAGCTATCTTCTGATTCCATTCACTGCACATAATATATTAAAGTCCTTAGATGTGAATTCTCCTCCTTGATTTGATCTTAAACATTTGATTTTCTTACCAATTTCATTTTCAACCATTGCTTTGAATAGTTTGAACTTTCCAAGTGCTTCTGATTTTTCTCTGAGAAAATTAACCCAACACATTCTAGAATAATAATCAATAATTAGCATGAAATATCTATCACCTTGTAAGCTTTTAGTTCTAGCTAGACCACATAAATCAATGTGAATCAAATCAAGAGAATTATTGGATTTTTCTGGAATACTTTTGAAACTAGCTCTAACTTATTTTCCAAATTGACATTCCTCACAAATTGTATTATGAGGTTTGACAATTTTAGGTAAATCTCTATCTACCTTAGAAGTACTGATCTTCACCATGCAATCAAAGTTTACATGACAAAGTCTCTTATGCCATAACCAACTTTCATCTGTATGTGCAATCAAGCATGTCTTTTCACTGTTATTCAAATGAAAGATATTACCTCTAGTCAGATTATCGGTTGCAATTTCCAAAGTAGTTCTATTCATGATTTTGCATTTTTCATTTTTAAATTGTAACTGAAATATTTTCTCAACTAATTGACCAACACTTAAAATATTATGCTTTAATCCTTCAATATAGTAAACATTGTTAGTGTTATGCTTACCATCAAGAGATATTGTACCCTTACCTTTGATTGAATAGGCTTTGTCATCTCCAAATCTTACTAAACCTCCATTGTATTCTTGAAAGTTCAAGAACTTACCTTTGTCTCTTGTCATATGATGCGAGCATCCTAAGTCAATGATCCATTCATCCTTTACTTCAACTTTAGCTGCTAGGGCTTGTTCTATTGGTTGAGCAGTAGGTGCTAGTTGATCTTCTATTATAGCAACAAAAACCCATCCATTGTTTGCTAGATCCTCATCAGAATCATCAGTCTGTTAGGCCCAATATGGAAAGCTAATGTACTGAGAGGGGAGGGGTGAATCAGTACTTCAAAACTTTTCTTCAATAATAACTTTACTGTTATGCATAAACCGAATAGTGTAGTAACATAATATAAAGCTAAAACAAATAGATAACAATCATACATGATTCACTCCATAACACATATATTTTGGTTATGAAGAAACTCTTGGTTAGAGAGAAAAACTATGGTGGGGATGACACCCACAACTTCACTACTGTAATAATAAAGAGTGATTGGTTAGAGCTACATGTTTAGCTATTTCTAATAGCTTACCCTATTAGGAGTAACAAGATCTATTAGATCTACCTTGCTAAAGGATTTTACAACACTTCATCTAAATGTTGCACCTAGTTAGAGGCTTTACAATTTATAGACTTGATTAGAGTCTTTTACCTTGTTAAAGGTTTCTCTTACAACTTCAAAATATTACAATAAAATTATTCATAAATATCTACAACTTTACATCTGGAATGTTATAGCAGATTCTATGTGCTCAAAATAAGATTACCTTGCTTGTAGCATACCTCAGTAACCCATATAGTAACTCGGTAAACCCTTCTGTTTACTCCATTCTTTGCTATTCTTTGAAAACCTTCTCAATGACCTCTATGTCTCTATAATAGTCTTCTTACACTCATGCATACACCTCTTTAATTCTTAACTCATGCTGTATAAATAGATCTTTAATTCTTAACTCATGCTGTATAAATAGATCTCTTATGACGGTGATCCATTCATTGCTTTGATCTTACAAACATGTTTTATCGAATGAATAACCATGCAAATTATTTCATTGGTTAGATAACATCAAAATCATACACAATCTTTGAGTGCAATTTCCAATGCGATAACGGTTAGATGCTCCTCAATCTTGTAACATGTTTTGATATGTATGTCCAGGTTCAATGAATTTGGTAACACTTTTCACTCGATGTGTCATCTTTGCTACTCGGTAGACATGAAATGATACTCAGTAGACAACTCAGTGTATACTATGTTTTGAGACTACTTTCTTCAATAACCGACTGAATATCTCGGTAGAGATAACTGACTAGAGTATATAAAATAACTTTGAACATAAAACTAATGGAAACTTGATAAGTAGTAACAATCTCCCCTTTTGACATTAGTTGAGATCTTTGACAAAAACTACTTTCAAATTTATAACTCAAAAATCTATATACTTGCAAAATTTGACTATGCTGATAGTATATACAATAGTCAATAATATAATATATCCAGATATACTCCCCTTATCGATATATTGTACAAAACTTTGATTTTGCATGCTCGGTGATCTGTCCTTGATCTTAGCTTACTGTTCTGTACACTACTCAGTTCACTGCTCTTGGATACTCTGCTTGCTCTACTTGGTATACCCCCCCTGTATACTATACTTCTTTTGTTTGACTTTATACTTTGATGCTTTGAATGCTACACTCCCCCAATATTGTATCACTCCTGTAATACTTTATCATATCACTCCCCCTTTTTGACAAACATCAAAACTTAATTACCATTTGGGGTTGGTAATTGGTCAAAAATGGATTTGTACTTGGTTCGGGCGTCGGTGAGAGCGACAAAGAGTGCATCCTTTAGACTGTCCATTAAAGAATTCTGTGCTTGAATATCAGCCAATAATGATATTAAGCCATCTAGAGTGCTTCCCTCTTGTGTAGTAGATAAGAATGTGGCTCGGTTGATCTGTTCTTGGATGGATGAAAGATGAGGAAGGAATAAAGTCTAAAGTGTCATTATGTCCATCCTGATCTTGTGTTTGTCATTCTTAGGTCCAATTGTTGAGCCATGAGCTATTGTAGCTTTGTGTAAAAATTCTGAACTGAATTTGGCTCTGTGGTCAACTTGCTTGAGAGATTGGTGATCTCTTTCTCAATTGCCTCTATTTTATTCTTAATGTCTTTAATGAATAAAGAAAATGTGCAGAGTTTCTGAAATAAATAATGAATGTGCTTGAGTTGAGGAGTCAACTCAGCAATAAATTTGACAAGTTTAACTTTGCAAATAGCTATAGCTTTCTATACCTCTTCTATCATTTTTGCAGTGAGCTCTTTGTCTTTTAGCTTGCTCAAATACTCCGATGCATCTACTCCAAATGTCTGTATCTTTGTTAGGAGTTCATCCAATTGAATGTGGATGGCTACATCAGTTGACACTATAGCTTCAGGTAGCATATCTATTAGGAGTTCTTTTACCTTCTGAAGTACTTTATTTTTCTTTTGAATGGCCATTTGCTTCTCTTGTTCGGCCTTTGCTTTGCATAGTTCACCAAAATCAATGAGTGCTTGCCCCTTTAATTTTGCTATGTCTACATTGGGCAATAGTATTGGTTTTGACAAATCAACTTTAAAACTATGCTTTTTCATCTTCTTTTCTTTACCTTTCACTGATGGAACTAAGACAATGGCTTGTGAGGCTTGATGAACTTTGGTAGGTTGCTCGGTAGAGGCAATACTTTGATCAGTTACTTTAGCCTCTGTAGAGTCCTGTGGTGTCTCGGTACTTGGTGTCTCAGTTGCAACAGTCTTAGTGTTAGAAGTTACTTGGGATGTCTATTATTGAGTAGTACCTTCTCCTGCTGTAGACTTGTGACCTTCAGTGCCTTGATCCGTGTCATGAGGGGTTTTGGTTGAGATAGGTTGCTAGACCGGTGGATAAAGATGGACTTGTTCCAAGACTGATTCACTAGATACAAGTTTTGCATATGCATTGCCTTCTATCATTTCCTATTCTGGTGCCTCTGTATCTATGACATCTTCATCTATTTGAATGGTGTTAGCAGGGTCTTGCTCGGTAACATCAGGATCTTGCTTGGTGACATCAACAATTTTAACTGTAGCTTGCTCACCGACATCCTTGACTTTAAAGATTTCCTACCACTTTGCTTTTGTCTCATTTTCCACTCAATATACAACCCATTCATCAGTTTTAAGGCTCTTTGTTTGACAAGAAACTTTGAGTTGTAGGTTGTCAAATGTTCTTTAATTTTAGTTACTAACATGTCAAGAAAGAGATGGACCAGACTTCTTTCTTTGATTTGTTTCTCTGAGTCCATTGCATGCTTCCACCTATTATCAATATGCAGATACAGTTCATTTGGAAGTGACTTAGCTAGTTCCAATGGAGCTAACCAGAACTTTAGAAGTGTGTAGATGACAGCTTCTTCAATTTGTCTCTTCTCATCATTATTCTTGGTTTCATACTTGACATATCTAAATCCTCCAAATCTACCATATTCTTTCAGATTAGCACAAAAGTTTTCAACACTATGTATATTTACCTTCTTTCTTTTGACAATCTGGAATTTGCTTGCATCCTCTGATTCAGTATCACTGGACTCTTTTGCCAAAATGAGTCTCCAAGTAGATTTCTTGTATGTCTTTGTTACCTTGGGAATAGTAACACTCTTTGTTTTCTTACTAGGTGAAGCTGCAGATGCTCTAGTGTTAGGTCACTTTACTGGAGGTGGAGTCAGTGAGACCCTTGATGAATCCAGTTTCTTTCTCTTCAACACTTTTCCCTTAGGTAATTCAGTGCTCAGTGTTATAGTTGTCTCTTGGGCTTCAAATTCCTCTTCGGTAATGGAAATGGTGCCTTTGACAGGTGTAGAGGAAGAGTCTTCTCTGAATTTCTCTGACAATGCCTTAATTATCTTTGTTGCCTTTCTTGTAGCTTTGGATACTACAATGCTCATTTTTACCTTTTCCTTTACTTCCTCATAGGTACCATACCTCAGCTCAGTAGCATGTCTAGGCAATGTAAGAAATGCATTGATTTGTTGTTGTGTGATGTCAAAATCAATCTCGTAACCCATCAGTGAAAAAGATTGAGTCCTTGGTTCCATAGCATTCACATAACAGTAATCGGTGTCAACTCCAAAACATATATCATTTTTGTATTTCTCCACTAGCTGGGGTGGAATCCTATATTTGTTATGCATTTTCTCTTGAAATTTACTAAAGTAATCATCCATAATATCATTGAAATTATCTCCTAACTTCTTAATGAAGTCATTAATCTGATGGGTGATTGGTCGGTGTAGTTCCCAAACAACTTTACTGACAGATGGAAAGAATTTTTCAAAATAGAAAAACATGCATACCAGTAATGATCCAAACTTTAAAAACATGCATACCAGTAATGATCCAAACTTTAGAGTATTAGCTTAGTTGTTCTTCTTCGGCTTCCTGATGGTGTTCAGATTTTCAAATAGGTTCTTTAGCAACACCTCACATAGGTCAATTTTCATTCCTTTTTTCACAATTTTGTAGGCCAGGTCTACTGTTGCACAGGGTACACTGTTTTCCCTTACCGATTGGAAGAAACAGTAGCCCATTACTCTAATGGAAAATTTTAATTCTTCATCAATGACATTGTTCAATTTTAATCCTCTGCAATTAGATTCCACTCCGGTTAAACTGATCAATTCCTTCCATGAAATCATCTTCTGGGCTTGGGCATGATCATAAATGGGGTAATCAGTAATCAGATGAATGATTTCCTTGGTAATCTTAAATGGTTGCTCTTCTAGCCACATGAAATCATCGTGAACTTTGCTCATAACAAACTTGACCCACTGGGGTTTGAACACATGGGGATAGATTAGGGCTTTAGCTAATCCCTTGATCTTGATGTGCTCATACTTGCTGTTCAATTTACCATCGGTACACAGCTCATCATAGGTGTCTTTGATTTCAACATGATCGAGTTCTTCAACATGACATTTGGTGAAGAATCTCACATCCTCGACTAATAACACTTTGTTCGGGATGAGTGAAAAGGCGGTTTTGTCATCTGGTTCAGAAGCAACTTTGGGAGTCAAAGAGTATTTTAGTGAGGGCTTCTCTACATTCTTGACAACTATGGGATCTTGGATCTTGGGCGCCATTGTAGATTTTGAATAAAAGCTAACAAAGGATCCTTAGGGTTTCAGGTTTTCAAACGACTGATGCTTTATACTTAGTAGATAATGGAAACTAGATAAGATCGGTAAACCAACTTAATAATGTGTTGAGATTGATGTAAATACCTTTAATTTGCTTTGTAGGAGGTTTGATCGCCTTAGAATTGCTTGCTCTGCTCTCTCGAAAATTTGGTAAGTGAAAATGATTGTGAAAATGCTTTTAAGTACACAATATGCCTTATCGGGCCTCGTGCGGGTTAGGTCAAAAACATTAAATGCACTTGGTTCCTCTTTAACCAATTTCCTCTCCTTTTTCCATTTTAACTGAGTAACAAAACTTCCTTCATTTACCAACTTGACAGGCTTCCTGTATTCACCGACTTGACAAGTTTCCTGTAAAGTGCTACAAAAGACTTTGATAGAATTTCAAACTTACTAATACATCTTAATTATGTAGATTTTGAATTAAGTACATAATAAAATAGGAACTGTTAAGATTTAACCTTGAGAGAATGCAGTCCCTTCATACCTTTATCGATTAATTTGGAATAGGCGCACCTAACTCGGTAGGTAAGGTGCTTTCTTCATTTGACACAATTTCCTCCTTTTTCCAAATCATCTTTAATTTTTCTTTTATTTCTTCAGTGCCTTTTCGAGGTTGATCTCTGCAATCTCCATCTAAGTGTCCAAATTTGTCACAATGAAAACATGCCATACCAGGATTTCTCCATGATCTTCGGTTGTTCATCCCAAACCTTATAAAATAGTTGGCACTTATATGTCCATATCTCCCACAACATTCACACCATATCTTGGTATTGTAATCCCATGGTACTACAGAATACTATCAATAAGGATCTGTGTGAGTTCAGTAACCTCTAGCATTTGCTTGGTGTGCATACCACATATAGTTCTTTTGTTTAAACCAACACTTCTTTGTACTATGTCCATATCTATTGCAGTTTGTACAAAACCCTTTGAATTTTGCCTTCTGATAATTGTTAATAGACTTTTCCCTACGTTGATTAGATGTGTGACCATATTTATTATAGTTGTAACAATAACCATTGGACTTAGTGACATTCAGTTGCTTACCTTTTCTGATTTGGCATATGTTGGCAGTGTGACCTTGATTTCCACAGTAGTTGCAAATAGGCTTCTTTCTTTTGATGTTCTTCTTGATTCTAGCTTGATTTGATGATTCTCCTCTCTCAGTAGTATGAATTCCCTTCTCGGTAGAGTCTTTTCCTTTGTAACTGAGTCTTGCATCTTTGTTGGGTTGTCTTGTATTCAGTTTCTCTTCTAACATATTTACTGCTTCATAACTCTTCTTCAGTGTTTCTTTGGATTTCTTCTTTGTTTCAAGTTCATCAGTTAACCTTGATACTTCAAGTTTCAATGCTTGATTCTCATCATCCTTCAAAATTACTTCATGATGTGCATAACCTAGTTGATCTGATAGATTTTGTTGAATTCCAGTCAACCTTGTGATTTCATCATTCTTAATAGATACTAAGACTTCAAGTTGTTGTTTCTCTCTTTCTAGATCTCTTACTTTATCCTCGATTGTCCTCAATGCATCAATATTTTCAGTCATCTGTGTGTTGAAATGTTCATGTTCTATTTTCATTGCTTTTAGTTGATCAGCCAGTGCTTTGTTCTTTTCTTTCAATACTCCAATCATTTCTTTAGTTTCTTCAGATATACTATTCTCAGATGATGTCTCAATTTGTTCCACTAACTCTTGAGAGTCTTGCAAATCATCAGATAATCTTCTTCTCACTTTCAGAGATTTTTACATTTGCCTTTGCATGTCTGCAATCACTTGATTAGCATGGTCTATCTCTTCTTGCAGATACACAATCCTCCAAGATTGTTTATAGCCTTCCATTGACAAGATCTTTCTCTTTAGGTAGTTAAACCCTTTTCCAAGATTCAAGCTCTGATACCAATTGTTAGGCCCAATATGGAAAGCTAATATACTGAGAGGGGAGGGGTGAATCAATACTTCAAAACTTTTCTTCAATAACAACTTTACTCTTATGCATAAATCGAATAGTGCAGTAACATAATATAAAGATAAAACAAATAGATAACAATCATACATGATTCACTCCATAACACATATATTTTGGTTATGCAGAAACTCTTGGTTAGAGAGAAAAACTGCGGTGGGGATGGCACCCACAACTTCACTACTGCAATAATAAAGAGTTCTCGGTTAGAGCTACATGTTTATCTATTTCTGATAGCTTACCCTATTAGGAGTAACAAGATCTGTTAGATCTACCTTGCTAAAGGATTTTACAACACTTCATCTAAATGTTGCACCTGGTTAGAGGCTTTACAATTTATAGACTTGATTAGAGTCTTTTACCCTGTTAAAGGTTTCTCTTACAACTTCAAAATATTACAATAAAATTATTCATAAATATCTGCAACTTTACATCTGGAATGTTATAGCAGATTCTATGTGCTCAAAATAAGATTACCTTGCTTGTAGCATACCTTGGTAACCCATATAGTAACTCGGTAAACCCTTCTGTTTACTCCATTCTTTGCTGTTCTTTGAAAACCTTCTCGATGACCTCTATGTCTCTGTAATAGTCTTCTTACACTCATGTACACACCTCTTTAATTCTTAACTCATGCTGTATAAATAGATCTCTTATGATGGTGATCCATCCATTTCTTCGATCTTACAAACATGTTTTATCGAATGAATAACCATGCAAATTATTTCATTGGTTAGATAACATCAAAATCATACACAATCTTTGAGTGCAATTTCCAATGTGATAATGGTTAGATGCTCCTCAATCTTGTAATATGTTTTCATCTGTATGTCTAGGTTCAATGAATCTGGTAACACGTTTCACTCGGTGTATATCAACTCGATGTGTCATCTTTTCTACTCGGTAGACATGAAATGATACTTGGTAGACAACTCAGTGTATACTACATTCTAAGACTACTTTCTTCAATAACCGACTGGACTGTACATACCGACTGAATATCTCGGTAGAGATAACCAACTAGAGTATATAAAATAACTTTGAACATAAAACTAATGGCAACTTGATAAGTAGTAACGCAGTCACACCTTCATCAACAATGTAACAAGATTTGTCTTTGTTCTTCTTGAATCTGTATCTCTGATATTCAGGATTAGGCTTGTATGTCCTTCTAGCTTCTTCTCTTAGTCTAGCATGTCTATCAGGGCATCTCAAAGCCATATGACCAATCTTATTGTAGTTAAAACATTTAAAGGGTGCTTTACCTTCATACTTACTTCCAACTAGACCTTTAGGCATTTTCCTTGCAAATAGTGTTTCAAGTTCTTCAAGTTCTCTTGCATAATAGGCTTTCCAATCAGAGTTATCAAATGATGGAGAAGATGATCGTGATGCTTTAAAGGCTAAATCTGTCTTTATAGTAGCAACAGGACCAAATTCCTCAATTTCAAAAGCTGAAAGTTTTCCAATCAATGTATCCCTAGTTACTGATGTATTAGGCATTGTTCTTAACTCATTTATAGTAGTAACCTTCATTTTATATGCTGGTGGAAATCCTCTTAAAACTTTTGAAACAATTTCATCCTCACTTAAGGCTCCTCCACAACATTTAATACCCAAAACAATTTCATTTACTCTTTCCATAAAAGCAGAAATCCTTTCATCTTCTTCCATTTTCAGATGTTCATACCTGACTCAAAAGCTTTCAAGTTTTGCAATTTTGACTGTGGAATCTCCTTCACTCAATGTTTCCAAATGATCCCAAATATCTTTAGCAGTAGACCTATCTGATAGTCCCATGATTTTTTGATCTGATAATGCGCTCAAAAGTGCTTCTCTTGCTTTGCAATCATTCTCCTCATCTTTAGCCAAGGCAGTTGGATTGGGCTGACTAGGTACAATAGCAGTATAACCTTTCTTTGTAACTTCCTAGATGTCTTTTCCAATGCAATTCAGATGTGCCTCCATCCCGATCTTCCATATGCCATAGTTGGTTCCATCAAGTTTAGGACTGTCCTTCTTGAAATAATTAGTAGACATTGGATCTCCTCAAGCTGTTAAACTTCTATAAAAGAGGACTAGGCTTTGATACCAATTGTTAGGTCCAAGAGACAACTGAGAGGGGAGAGTGAATCAGTTGTCAAATAAATTCAAACCAAAAACAACTTAACCAACTTAATGCTTAATACCGGTAAACTAGTTAAGTATGCTGGTAGATAGTTTTAACAGTTAATTGCTATACCAGTAAAGATTATTGCATGAAACATAAACACAAAGTCATCCACAACACATGACACCAATATTTGTACGTGGAAACCTTGTAAGGGGAGAAACCACAGTGGAAAACCTTACCCACAATCAAATGATACTACTACAGATAGTAAGTGTACATAAATGGGGTCTGCACATGCAGAAAGGCCAATAGCCTAGAGCTCACTACTCAATCACAAAAAGGGAGTCACACTGTCTACGGTTGGATGGTTAAATCCAATTAGAATGTACTACACAAAATAGCATCTTCATATGCTGGATTCAATATCGGTGTAATGCTGATATGATTTCACAAAAACCTAGCTTCACCATCAAATGATATCTTCATGTATAGCTCTGCTTAATCTCGCATATACTTTCACACAATTCTTTTTCGCATTCCACATTCAATCTTACAAATAAGATCTTACATTTATACCATAACCTAAGACCAATTTTAGTAGGTCATCTCTACAAGATATTACAATAAAAATATTTTACAAACAATATAATATACAATGCAATAACCAATTGAACATGTCGGCTTAATGCATTTATAACAATAATTAATCATCTCCATAGCATGTCATGCTGATCTGGAAAAGATAAACCTACCGGTGTAACCCTAGGTAACCTTGGACCTATTTGTCGGTAAAAGCAAATATGTAAATATGAATATACCAATGATTAATTCATTAAGATAAGATGTCCACATGATGTCTTTGATATTACCAAGTGTCTTCCATATCATTCCAAGTGCTGGTGATCATTATATCCTGCTGGTGAACCATATATCAGTAACTGTGCAATAGTTACTTGCTTGCCAGTGAATGCTACTAGATCTCCAAAGTGCTAATGTTTTAGTATGTGTTGACATCAATGAAAAAACCATACCAAAATACCAATAGAAGTAAGGTGTACTTGGGTGATGATTCTCATTTATATATGTGTGAGGTAAATATGTGTACTAAACTAAATTGATAAAAATAATAATAAAAACAATCAAGCAGGCCATTAACTCAATACAACTCAAGATAGGGATGTTTAGAAAGGAAGAAAATGAAACATAAAAGCATAAACAAGTGAATCTAAACCTCTTTTTCAATATTTGATTTGATTATCCTTTGTTTGGATGTGTGCTCATGACGTAGCTTGTCCCCAATTGCTCGATGATGTGATTATCATGGGGGCTTCACTAGTGAACTTGGGTTATAGCACATGCGTTCATAGCATAATAAAGAATCCCCCTATTTTCAATAAATATTGCCCTAAACTCCTTTTTTGTCACCCCCTCCCAATACACAACCCAAATTAAAAGCCTCCCTATTTTCACCAAATATTGTATTTTTTGATAGACGAAATTAAAAACCCCCTATTTTCACAGATAGGCAATATATTGCACCCTCATTTTTGGGATATTAAACCCCCCAATATGAATGCATGTGATATAATATTTTCTATCAAGTGAAGCCCCCGTGGTGCTTATGGTGATTGGATTCAAGATATGTGAATTGGATGATATGAAGTAGGGATGAAATTGGACATTATGACAATATGGATGTGCTAAAGGTGGATGAAATCTTGCTTTATAACAATGCAATGTAATGAAAGTGGAGGATTTTCTCTAAAATGAGAGGGAATTAAATAGGATTTGAGAGAAAAGGAAGGGGATGGGAGAAGGCAACACTTGTCCTCAAAGAGGACAAGTGGCTCAATAAGGGTTGAAAAGTGTCCTCAAGACAGACACATGTCAAAGAGGGGCTTGACATGTGTCCTCAAGGACACATGTCCATTTTGGGATGAAGCCACCCAAAATAGGATAAATTTACTAATAATAAGGAAATTAGGGATTTAAGTGTGTGCACATGCATGTGAGGAAAGGTTAGGATAGGATAGGATAAGGTTAGTTTGGGGTTGGTTAGAACCCATGGTCAGATTGGAGGTTAGGTTAGAAGGGTTAGTTGGGGGGAGGGTTTGTTAGATGGAGGGTTAGTTAGGTGGTTAAAGTTAGGAGCCATGTGTCCTAAATAGGATACCTGAATTTAAATAATTCAAATCAAAAGGGGAAGATGAGGGAATTAATTAATTCATGGGATTGGAAAAGGGATTAATTAATTGAATCAATTGATTTATGGGAATGGAAGGGAAAAAAGTAATTAATTCGATTAATTAATTAAAGGGACTTGAAAAGGGGAATTAATTAATGAGATTAATTAATTCAAAAGGATTGGAAAGGGGGATGTTCTAATTAATTAAGATATTTAATTAATTGAATGGTAAAGGGGTTTAAATTTAGGTGTCTACAATATATTATTGGCCATGGTAAAGTTAGAATAAGGTTTCCTAATGGGAATAAAAAATATTAAATAATGTGTTGCATATCGTTGGACTAGTAGAAAATTTGTTATGTATGAGAAAACTAATAGATGTGGGTGTGCAGGTTGTCTTTCTAATGCAAGATGCAAAATGGTTAGAGCTACTATGATGTTTGCTAGAGGTGTCAGATTTGGCATATTGAATAAGTTGTATTCATATACATATGAGTGTAATTGTATTTCTGTGAAAAGAAAATATATAAATACTTTATAGGAAAAGGTGAGGGTTTCACCTTCAATAGATGGTCATGAATTTTGGGTACCTAAGGGTGATTTTTCTTCTAAATTAAAGTTACTTATAGATAAGATTATCTTATGGCACCAAAGACTTATCCACATTGGATAAAAAGGTTTAACAACCTTGAAAAATAAAAACCTTGTTGAAGGTTTGAATGATTGTAATATTGAGTTTGTTTTTTTGTGAGCATTGTATTTATGGAAAATGAAACCGTGATCAATTTTATTGAAGTTCCAACAAATCTTTTGTTGTGTTGGATCTTATTAATTTTAATGTGTTTGGTCATGTAGATGTTTCTTCCATTGCAAAATCCACATATAGTGTTTCATTTATTGATTTTAATATTATAGTAGAAAAACATGGGTATATTTTCTAAAGAGTAAATTTGAAGTTTTTAGTTGCTTTAAATAATTTAAATCAAGGGTTGAGTTGTAGGCTGGAAAGAATAAAATATTTAAGGACTGGTAATGGCAGTAAACTTTTCTTTAATGATTTTGTAAATATTGGGGCATTCATAGACAAAATATAACTCTATATTCTCCACAAAATAATGGGGTTGGAAAAATAATGAACTTGACATTGGTAGAGAAGGATAGGAGTATGTTGAGTGGTTCTATTCTAGAACATAAATTTTGGTTAGAAGTTGTTGCCACTACTTTCTACTTGATTAATATGTCTCCTCTATCGAGTCTTGTTGATAAAATGCCTATGGAGGCATGGTTGAGTCATAAGCCTTTATTAAGAAATCTTAGAGTCTTTGGTTGTGATGTATATGCACATGTGCCAAAGAAGAAGCAAACAAAGTTGAAGAAAAAGGCTATGAAATGTATCTTAATTAGGTACAATTATGATGTGAAAGGATACAAGCTTTGGGATCCTACTATAGAGGAGGTAGTATATAGTAGAAGCATTATTTTTAGAGAAATTAAGCTTCCTTCTATTACATTGTATCCATAACAAACTAAACAAGAATATGTGATTTAATTTCCTTCTATGCTTGAGAAAGTTGAAATGAGACTCCTAGATAGACAAGAAGCTGAGGAGAGCTCATCTAGCTCTAAATCTTAAGAATAAGATGAATAAACTCCAACTCAACTTGTTTGAAGGTCTACAAGGCATATAAAACCACCTAAAAGGTATTCACTTGATGATTGGAGAGGCATTTTTTGTTTGAATAATCACATAGATGAACCTAGATCTATAGAAGATGCATTAAGTATGAATGATGTATAATATTAGATAACTTCTATGGATGAAGAAATGGTAACTTTGAAAAGAATGATACATCAGATCTTGTACCATTTCTTAAAGGATGAAAACTTTCTGGTTTCAAATGGGTTTTTAAGAAAATATTGGTTCAAATGGAGGCATTGAGAAGTATAAAGAAAGGTTGGTTGCAAAATGTTGCTCTCAGATTGAGGGTCATGACTATAGTGATATAGTTTCTCTTGTTGCAAAAATGAAATCCATAAGATTTTTACTTTCTATTATTGTTTCTTATGATTTAGAGGTTGAGAAAATTGGTTTGTGTTTAAAAGCTTTTGGTGAATGGGGTTCACTAGTCTAAACATACAAACTAGGAACCAAACCCATTCACAACTATAAACATTAAGGAGAATGAATTTAATAGGCTCAACCTTAAACCTATTGGAAGGTGTTGGGTACAAACTAAATTCAATCGCCCATTTAGTTGAACTATTTGCAATTAGATATGAAATTATTTAAATGCAAGTACTAGGGATAAATATGTAAAACTAATGATGATCAACATGAATAGTGTTGGCCATTTGGAGGAATTGATTATGTGTTGCATTGATGTTTTGTCATTGATGTCAACACTAGCTATTTTGGCTGCTTTACCGGTATCCTTCTCATCCCGGTAGGTTGTTTGGTTTCTAGTTGGTCTAGGGCTTATTCATGCTACTCAGATTCATGTTTAGTCAGTTGGTTTTGATCTGGTGATCGAATGCTATCCTATTTGCTAGTAAGCTTGGTTTGTTGTTTCGGCAAGGGTTTCACCAATATAGCTTTGATGGTATGCATAAGTGGTATTGGTGTGGCATCTAATAGAGATTCGGGATGCTAATGGTGATCATGCTCAAGACTTAGTTGATTGGGATCATTGCTTTAGCATGTTTGGACCTATATTGGGTCCCGATATTGTCTAGGTTATGGACCGACTTAATGTAATGTGTGGATTGGACCTCTCAATGCATTTTCGGGATGTCTTATGGGTAAGATATTATTTGTTTGGTCTCAGGACAAATTTTTTTGTAATTATGTAATTGTTTTATTGTTTGGTGGCTGACCTTATTGTTTATGGTTGAGGGTTTGTATATATATGATGTAAGATCTCATTGTAGATCATATGTGAGGATGTGTATGAGCGAATAATGTAATAATCATTCAGGCAGAGGATTTGGTTGATCATTGGTGAATGAGTTGGGTTTATGTAAGAGGATTTAGTCCTTCGGTATTGAGCTTAACCATAACCATACTCAGGCATAGGAGATTCTATCTTTGTAGTTCATTCATTTCTCCGGATTGTAGTCTGGATTTTTATGTAGTCAGTGAGACTCCTTTTGTGATGAGCAGTGTGCTCTAGACTATTGGCCTTCCTACAAGTACAAATCCCTCAATTGTAATTCACATACTTACTACAGAAGTATTATGTGACTGTGGGTAGGCTTCCCATCGTGGTTTTCCCCTTTATTGGTTTTTTCACGTACAAATATTGGTGTCATGTGGATGGTATTTATTATCAGATTGTTGTGTATGATTAAAGGTTTTATCTGCTATTTTGGTAATTGGTTTATGCATTCTGGTATTGATCTATTGGGTTCCAGTATTAAAATTTTAATTGCTTAAAGTTTTAGTAATCTGAGACAACTGATTCACACCCCCCCTTCTTAGTTATCTTTTGATTATTTGAACTATCTAACAATTGGTATCAGAGCTCTAGTCCTCTCTGCATAAGCTTAACTACTTGAGGAAGATCCTATGGAGACTAACAATTCAAGTTCATCTGATTCGTCTATTGCTATCTTTCAGAGAGATATTGCTAGGCTTGATGGAACAAATTATAGAGTATGGAAGATTCAAATGGAGACTCATCTAAGATGTCTCGGTAAGGAAATTTGGGAGATCACAGAGAATGGTGTTACACCTCATAATTCAACATCTGGCAATCCTCCTTTGACAAACTTGGATTAGGAGCTTGAGAATGATTGTAGAGCAAGAGAAGTCCTCTTGTGTGCACTTTCTGATCAATAAATAATGAGATTAACTAACAAATCATCTACAAAGGCTATATGGGACAATTTGTAGACCCTTAATGAAGGTGACCCTATTGTGAAGATTGCTAAAATTGATGGTTACCAAGTGAGATATGAAAACTTGAAGATGGAAGAAGATGAAAGGATTGCTGCATTCATGGAAAGGGTAAATAATATTGTAATGGGAATTCAGTATTGTGGTGGAACTTTGAGTGAAGATGAAATAGTTTCTAAAGTTTTGAGAGCTTTACCACTGGCTTACAAGATGAAGGCTACTACAATTAGTTAATTGAGAACAATTGCTAATACTTCAGTCAATAGAGATACCTTGGTTGGGAAATTATCTTCTTTTGAGATTGAAGAATTTGGACTTTCTGGAGTTGTGAAGTCTAAACCTTCTTTTCATGCATCTACATCATCAATTGACAAGCAAGATTGGAAAGGTTTATATGCAAGGGAATTGGATGATATGAAGAGAGAATATGAATAATTCAAGCAACTTGAAGCCCTATTTTCTAGAAGAGTACCTAAAGGACCAGTAGGAAGTAAGTATGAAGGAAAAGCACCTTTTAAATGTTTTGCATGTAATAAGATAGGTCATTTTGCATCTAGATGTTCTGAAAGGAATTCAATGTTTGAAGAGAAAGCTAGAAGATCTTTTAAGCCTAACCCTGGATAACAGAACAAGTATAAGTAAAAGAAAAATAGAGACAAATCATGCTACATAGCGGATGAGGAAGGTGTGACTGATTTTGATGATGAACCAACACAAGACTCTGCTAGTGGTCCTGACAATGGAAAGGAATGGGTGTTCTTGGCTATCAAGGAATATGTTTCAATATTGGAAGAGAATGTACCTAAAGAGAAGGCACTTGCTGCTAAAATTGAAGGTAAGGATGAATGGGTAATTGAAAGTGGACGTTCACATCATATGATTGGAGATAAAAAGGAAGTTTCTATCTTTGCAAGAATTTGATGGCAGTCTGGCTAGATTTGGAGATGACAAAGCATGTATGATCAAGGGAAAAGGAACTATATCATTGGATGGTAAGCACAATACTAATAATGTTTATTATGTTGAAGGTTTGAGGCATAATATTTTGAGTGTAGGTCAATTGGTGGATAAGGGATTTCAATTACAATTCAAGGATGGAAAATGCAAAATCATTAATAGATCTAGTTTGGAGATTGCAACCGGTACACAGACAAAAGGTAATATATTTCATTTGAATTTGGTGAGAAGACATGCTTGATTACACAAATTAATGAGAGTTGGCTATGGCATAAATGGCTATGTCATGTGAATTTTGATTGCATTGTAAAGATCAATTCAACTAAGGTAGTTAGAGATATACCTAAGATTGTGAAGCCCTATAATCTAGTATGTAAAGAATGTCAAATGGGAAAACAGGCCAAAACCTCTTTTAAGAGTATACAAGACAAATATAATGATGTTCTTGATCTTATTCATACTGATTTGTGTGGTCCTGCTAGAATTAAAAGTTTTCAAGGTGATAGATATTTTATGCTAATCATTGATGATTATTCAAGAATAATGTGGGTTACTTTTTTAAGGGAGAAATCAATGGCTTTTGAAAATTTTAAAATCTTTAAGGTTAAAGTTGAGATTGAGACAAGAGTGAAGAATAAATGTTTAAGGTCAGATCATGGTGGAGAATTCACATCCGGTGAGTTTAATAACTTTTGTGAGAAGCATGGTATACGGAGACAATTTTATGCTCCTCGGACACCTCAGCAGAATGGAGTTGTGGATAGGAAGAAAAGAACTATCTTGGATGCTGCTAGAACTTTGATGATGGAAGATAGTCTACCTCATATCTACTAGAGAGAAGTAGTGAGTACATCAATTTATACATTCAACAGAGTACATATCAAAGGAGAAACCGATAAGACACCTTATGAATTATGGTTTGGCAATACACCTATAGTTAAGAATTTCAAAATCTGTGGTGGTAAATGTTATATCAAGAGAGATGACATCATTGGCAAATTTGATCATAGATGTGATGAAGGAATATTTCTTGGTTATTCTAATGAAAGCAAGGCATATAGATGTTATAAGAAGAGATTGCATAGAATTGTGGAGAGCGCTAATGTCAAGGTGGATGAGTTGAATAAAAGTCAAATAAGAGTTTATGAGAAAGAACCAACAATGAAAATGATCATAACTAAACCGATAACACCTTTATCAGAATAAAATGTTGAACCAATTACTCCTGTAGTATCAAAAAAATGAACAGTAACTGAAGAACCAAGAAGTTGAATAGAGAGTCAGAAGACTCCTAGGTATGTAAGGATGAATCATTCAGAAGATTAGATAATTGGGGATAAGAACAATGGAGTGATGATAAGAAGGAGATTGACAACTAATGAGGCATGTTTAACTTCTCAAGTTGAATTGGTATCAGTAATTGAAGCATGTAAAGATGAATGTTGGATGAAAGCTATGGAAGAAGAATTAGATCAGATTGAGAAGAATAACACATGGACTTTAGTTCCCTGGCCTAGAAACTAAGAATATTATTGGAACTAAATGGGTATTTAAGAATAAATTGAATGAAGATGGACAAGTTGTAAGGAATAAAGCTAGAATGGTTTGTAAAGGATATTCTCAGAAGGAAGGAATTGATTATGGTGAAACTTTTGCACCTGTAGCTAGGATTGAAGTTGTAAGATTATTTATTGCCTATGCTGCACATAAGAACTACAAGGTTTATCAGATGGATGTTAAGTGTGCATTTTTGAATGGGGATCTTGATGAGGAAACTTATATTGAGGAACCTGATGGTTTTTTATTTTTAGATGATAAAAACATGGTTTGTAGGTTAAGGAAAGCTTTATATGGATTGAAATAGGCACCTAGAGCTTCGTATGAAGGTTAGATAAATATCTTTTGAAGCTTGGTTTCACTGAAGGTAATGCTAATAGTAATCTACATTATAAACTCACTGATGATGATATACTAATTATTGAACTTTTTGTTGATGAAATTATTTTGGAGGTGAAGATAAGTTGTGAATGGAATTTTCTAAGAATATGGAGAAAGAATTTGAAATGTCTATGATTGGGGAAATGGAATTTTTCTTAGGTTTGTAGATTACTCAGATTGATAAAGGTATTTTCATCTATCAAACTAAGTATGCTAGGGAATTGTTGATGAAATTTGGTATGGTAGACTCTAAACTGGTAAGTATTCCTATGACTGCAAGTGAGAAATTGATAAGGAAAGATGAATCTGCACCGGTAAATCCTACACAATACAAGTCTATGATTGGAGGTTTGCTATCTTTGACCCAGACTAGGCCTGACATAATGAATGTTGTTTGTATTGCATCTAGATATCAAAGTGATCCTAGAGAAAATCATGAGAGTGCGGTGAAAATAATTTTTAGATACTTACAAGGTACATATGAATATGGTTTGTGGCATCCTAAGGATGGTGACTTTACTTTATGTGCATATACAAATGCAGATTGGGTAGGTGATGTTGGTGACCGTAAAACTACTTTCAATGGAGCTTTCTTTCTTGGAAAGAAGTTGGTTTCATGGATCAACAAGAAACAATCATGCACTTCTTTATCTACTACTAAAGCTGAGTATGTTGCTGCTGCTACTAACTGTACACAAGTTCTATGGATGAAGCAAATGTTGAAGGATATTAAAGTGCATTGCATTAGACTGGTAGTTATTCATTGTGATAGCTCTACTGCTATTGATATATCAAAGAATCCACTATTTCACTCTAAGACAAAGCACATATCTATCAAGTATAACTTTTTGAAGGAGAAGGTGTAAGAAAATGAAGTTAGACTGGTTTATGTGAACACTAAAGAGCAGAGTGTAGATATTTTCACTAAACCTTTGCCTAAAGAATCATTTGAGTACCTGAGAGACAAATTAGGATTTTGCCCCTCCAGTAGAGAACTGATTGATGTTATTTGGCATCAGTCCGGTATACATTATCAGAGATATCATTCATTCTAAAATTGATGTGGGGATGCTATTGCCTAGGGGTAGTAGTTAGCCTTGTGTTTCAGTGGTTTTTGTTTTTTCTTTGATATTTTTATTAGATTTCTGGCATTGATGTCAAAGGGGGAGATATATATGTGAAAAACAAAGCTTTATAGAGATATCATTCATAGGGGGATTTTGGTCTTTGTTTCAAAACTTCATTTCTACATCTTTGTGTGGGAGATTGTTGGTTGTCTTCCATTCGGGAAGACTTGTTTGGCATTTCATGGCACTTCGATGTTTTTCACATCTAGTGTTGCCATCAATGCCAAAGGGGGAGATTGTTAGCCATTTGGAGGAAATAATTATGTGTTGCATTGATGTTTTGTCATTGATGCTAACACTAGTTGTTTTGGCTGTTTTACTGGTATCCTTCTAGTCCCTGTAGGTTGTTTAGTTTCTGGTTGGTTTGGATTATCATGATCCGGTGTGTTTGGGTTATGGAATTGGCTTATTCATTCTACTCAGATTCATGTTTAGTCTATTGGTTTTGATCTGGTGATCAGATGCTATCCTGTTTGCTAGTAAGCTTGGTTTGTTGTTTCGGTGAGGGTTTCACCGACAAAGCTTTGATGAAGATCTTTGATGATATGCATAAGTGGAGTTGGTGTGACTTCTAGTGGATATTCAGGATGTTGATGGTGATCATGTTTAAGATAGCTGATTGGGATCATTTCTTTAGTGTGTGTGGACCTATATTGTGTCCCGGTATTGTCTAGGTTATGGACTGACTTAATGTAACATGTGGATTGGACCTCTCGATGCATTTCCTAAATGTCTTATGGGTTGGATATTATTTTTTGGTCTTAGGCCGACATGTTTTGTAATTATGTAGTTGTTTTATTGTCTGACTCCTTTTGTGATGAGCAGTGTGCTCTAGGCTGTTATCTGACTATGGGTAG
This sequence comes from Cryptomeria japonica, assembly GCF_030272615.1. Classification (NCBI taxonomy): domain Eukaryota; kingdom Viridiplantae; phylum Streptophyta; class Pinopsida; order Cupressales; family Cupressaceae; genus Cryptomeria; species Cryptomeria japonica. Next base: position 293,291,451 of record NC_081415.1, read on the forward strand.
GCTTCCCACCATGGTTTTTCCCTTTACCAAGTTTTCCACCTACAAAACTTGGTGTCATGTGGATGGTATTTATTCTCTAATTGTTGTGTATACTTAATTGTTTTATCTACTATTTTGGTAATTGGTTTATGCATTCCAGTATTGATCTTTTGGGTTTCAGTATTAAATTTTTAATTGCTTAAGGTTCTGATAATCTAAGACAACTGATTCACCCCCCTTCTCTATTGTCTTCTAGTTATTTGAACTATCTAACAAACAGATGGTTTCAAACTAGACTTGCAGACATCATGTACAAATTCATAATGGGAAGCATAGAGGAACCCATTACTAAAATCTAAGGTTAGAAATGCCAGACAATATTGCTAGCTAACCTTGTCATAAATTTGTCTGATGCAGATATTAGAAACAATTTCAAGATCAAGATATCACTCAAAATATTCTCCTAAAATTCTATTGGAAAAATGTCGAACAATGTTGCCAAGTGACCTTGTCCAATGGTTTTTGCTTCTTAAAAATTTGGTCCAATGTGTCTTAGTCTACACTTCCAAATTAGTATTACTTCTCTTCAGAATCTGTCACCTACACACACAAGAGAGGTGGATTTGGAACTATAATATTGAATTGAAATGTTATACCTTCTTTATGAATCTCCTTTGCCTTGAAGTCTTCATAAAAATGGTTGATGTTTTCATGTAGGAATTGATGGATTTCTTCATAATAACTTGATTATGGATGCCATCTTGAATGATTGAAATCTAAATACTTGACATCTCCTTCAAATATCTAATGATGCTCGATTACTTGTTCACTAGAATTTAAATCTATTAAGGAATTGAATTGGAAACTTGTGCAGAGATGTTTCAAATGAGGGGGTGATACTTTCCTTTATACATTTCCTAAAGAAATGTGTTGAAAATTATGAAGAAGGTCAACATCAGAAATCAATTCCTGTGGAATTTTTCTCTACTGTTAAGGGTTTCATAAATGGACCCTTTTGGTCTAGACAAGGGCATTGGGTGGTCTGATCCAGTCCATATGGGCTAAACAAAGGTCCTATAAACCAATAAGAGAATAAAGATAATAGATTGGGAATCAGTGTGAGAAAAATCATGCATAATCAGGACATAGAAGGCATAAACACCAAAGTGAGGCTCAAGTGAGCATGAAATTGTATGCAGATACAATTTATGACACTATGATGTGAAAATTTATTTCCTCATGGTGATTTGGAGGAGGATATTTATATGAAAAAAGAATAGTAGTACATGGTAAAAGGTAAAAGTAATTTGGTTTGTAAATTGAAGAAATATTTGTATGGCCTCAAACAAATTCCTATGGTGTGAAACTAAAAATTCAATATGTTTATTATAAATTTGATTGTGACCATTTCCTATACATTGCATTATATATGTTAATGATATGCATATTCATTGGTAAAGGGAAATGTATGATTTCAGATCTAAAGTCTCAACTTTACACTAAATTTGAAATTAAAGATCTTAGTGTATCTAAACACATTCTTGATATGACAATTATAAAATATAGAGTGAATAAAAAATTATGGCTAGTCCAGAGTAACTATGTGAATTCAGTTTTGTAGAGGTTTAACATGCAAGATTGTAGATCATTATGTATTCATTTTGTAGTTGGACCAAAGTTATCTACTTCAAATTGTCCTACAGAACCATTAGAGACATGGAAGACATGAGTAGAGTACCTTACTAGAGTGTAGTTGGAAGTTTGATGTATGCTATGATTTGCACTAGACCAAACATTGCCCAAGTAGTGGGATTTTTTTTAGATATATGTCTAATCCTGATAGAGTTCATTAGGATGTAGTTAAAAGAGTCTTTAAGTATTTGAAGGGTACCTTAGAGTATTCTTTGTGTTATCATGGTAATTTGATAGGAGGTGATATTTCCCTTGATATTCATGGTTATGTGGATTTGAATCGGTTAGGCGATATTGATAATGGAATATCCACAAGTTCTTATTTATTTACTTTATTTGGTAGTGCAATCAATTATATAAGTAAGCAATAAGACATGGTTTATTTGTCCACTATTGAAGCTAAGTACATGGAAACTACTAATGCTTGTAAAGAAGTCATTTGTCTTAAGAGCATGTGTTTAGATATTGGAATAAAACAAGGTGCAATGATAATTGATTATGATAGTCAAAGTATGATCCATCTAGCTAAGAATCCAACTTTTCATGCTAGGACCAAGCACATTGATGTTTAGTGTAATTCTATTAGAGATATGATTCATGATGGTAGGGTGAAGCTAGTTAAGGTAAATACTTTTATGAATGTTGTAGATTCTTTAACTAAGGTTGTGAGTATAGAGAAGTTCAAATGGTGTTTGAAGTCTATAGGCCTCATGGCACCTAGCGATTAAATTATGGTGTAGATACTCCCTTTTCTCTTGCAAGGTGTTCAGAAAGTGGGAGCTTGTTAGGAAAATGGTGTCTCAACCTTTTATTTACATAAGGTTACTATTTCTAGAGTAAGTTTACATTTGAAATTGGTCCAAAATTTTCCCAAAATCTACGGATTTGCTAAATAATTATATTAGTAAATTTTCATTGCAAGATCATGTCTATATTTGAAGATATTAAAGTTTAAATTTTTGAAAGTTTCATTTGAAAAATTTAAAGTCAATTTTGAAGGCCTTAGAGGCATTTTTGGGCCCAAAAGTGGTCATAAGTAATGTAGTACGTTATATCTTGATAGAGAACTTCATGAGCTTTCTGGTGTTTCAAATAGTTTGTCAATTGGACTCCTTGATCAAAGGTCATGGCCTTTGGAAGTTGGATCTCCTAAAATAAGAAATATAAAATTATGTTAGACACATAAATGAGTTGTAAAAGGGAGTTACATGTGTTGGTGTGTGACTTGACACACTATAAGGCATATTGAATTGGAGATAAGTTGTGCACTAGTTTTTGGCCATTTCATGTATTGTATATCCTATATATTAGTGTGTGAGATGATGGTTGTGTGCAAGAGTCTTATAGCTATTGAGTTACCTCTGGATCTTTGGCTAGTGATAATATTATGATAAGATTTCTTTGTAAGTATTGTATACACATAAAATTGGCTATGAGCAATTAAATAAATAATTTATATTTATTTAATAATTATTCTTATATTAAATAGTTAGTTTGAAAAGATTAATTTATTTAATTCATTCCATGTCCTTCTATTAATTAATTTAATTGAAATATTTTATTAATTAATTTGTTATATCCTTTTCTTCTAGTCAATTAATTAGATATCTAATATTTAATTATTCTTCTATCTATTATCCTATAGTCTCATTAATTAAATAATTTCTTAATTATTTAATCCCTTGTCCAACTTACCTTTCATTCTCCACATCACTTCTTCTTTGCCAACTCATCCATCATATGGCTAAATTAATTCAACAAAATAAAATAAAATAAAATCATTTATTAGCCACTTATCTCCAACTTCCAAAATAAATGAAATATTGTGTACACACATATTTCCTAACTTTCTTCTATATTCTCTCCAACATCCCTATATCTTAGAAGGACTTGAGTCCACTTGTCCTCTCATTCCTACATCTTCTCCAACTATCCTATATCCTCTCAAGTCATCAACTCACTCAATGTGAGATAAGTGTCACTTATCTTCTCCTTCCCCCTTTCTCTTAACCTTCAACCTCTTGCTCATAACCATCCAATTAGCAAGATTCGATCACGACCATTGATCTCTGCCACCTAAGCTCATGCACTCAAAAATCTATAAAAAGAGGTCTCCTAAGACATTTTGAAACTAATAGAATAATAGCTAATCATATAGTCATTCTAGGAGTCTTTATCTTGCATCCGTGAGTTTAAGTTTGAAGTAATTAGCAATTTTAGAATTCTTATCATAGCTTTATATCATGTTAGCTTAAATAATTTTCATATGCATATAATAGTATCAGTTAACTATCAATCCATTCTTCATATGCCATCTTGGAAGCTACTGGTGCTTGTCTGAGAGCAAAATCATCTACAACCAGGAACAGTTGAGTTAGGACACAATGAGGTGTAAATCATGGAAGCTATAATCTTGTTTATTTCATTTACTTCATGTTACTTCATTGGTTGAAGTTAAGTTTCTTGTAGCTTTTCTTTTTATATTTTATGATGAACTAACAAGTTTCAGGACATTTCTTTGGATTTCAACTTTAACCTCAACATTTTTGGCACCCACTGTGGGGCTTAGGCCTCAAACTTACCTTTTCTAATATCCCATCTTATTCTTACAAAATCAATTTAACACTTTTGTAAGTCAGTTTCATGCATCTATGAAATTTGACAGCGTATTTGTTGAGTAAGTTAGCACTTTTATGACTTAGGTTAGCGCATGTTGTCAAAAGAATAGCACTTTTAATCATGAATTCATGCATTCAAGCAATAGAATAGCACCTTCATCGCATAGGTTAGTGCTTTTGTTGCTTAAGAAAATACTTTTTCCTTCTAGGTTAGCGCTTTTGATCACTGGGATAGCGCTTTTGCTTGTTGGGATAGCACTTTTGCAGTTTTAGCGCTTATGTTCTATTAGTGGGTGAAATTAGAATTTTTTATAATCTAAAAGCTAACAACTTTGCAGGTCTGAATATCCAAGACTTGAAAATTTGAAAACTACTAACATTTGTGGGTGCAGGGTTCATTTTGGGCAAATTTAATGCATTTCCTCACTTAGCTAAATTAAGGGTTTTTCAAGTAAAACGCCATATTTGTTCATCTAGCTTAACTAGGAGGATAATCAACAACATGCAACTTTGATTTGAGTGTTTTCCTTAAAGTAGTTGCACATAGATTCTTAGAAGGCTTAAAATAAACCTTTGTCTTCTATGCTCTTTGAAGTAGTAGGCAAGTATGCTCTCATCCTCATACAGTGATTAGAAAACCAGACCTACTTTCTTTTATGTGTAATATTTAGAATGCTTACCTTCTCAAGCTACCTTGAGGGGGCCAGTGAGAGGGGAATGACCCAAGTGGAAACGTCCTTCTAATCCACTCTAAATAAATTATGTCTGTGATGAAAGTCAAAGACAATATGTGTCAATTAGTTCATACTGACACTATGTTTACCCCTAAACCATATGGAGCGTAACCTCTATAGTCTAGGAACCTTTTGTATTTATAGAGTGTAAAGTGCTGCATGTATGGCCACATGACTAGAATCCCTTACTAAAAACTATTTGCATCTGGCTGCCAAAATCCTTCTAGTTGTTGGTAGAGGAGGTTGGACCTCTGAAGAGGCTCACACACATATGGTTCTTAGTAGAGATATGAATTTTTCCATGGGGAGTTTTCATGGAATATGGTACTTGGCTGCCCTAGAGAAGTGAGTGCCGAGGGTGGAGCTAGTGGGGTCAAGCACCTAAATATCCACTTTGAATAGCGTAGCCTCTTGGGAAACCCCATGTGAGATTCAACAATTATTGTCTTGGCCTACCATAGGATTCGTGCTTGCTTGTGCATTTTGTTTTTCAAAGCATTATGTCTACAAAAACGTTCTAAAAAATGGTTAAAATTTGAAAAAATATCAGTTCGAATTAAGTAAAAAACTATCACAGGTCTTCAAACTAGTCAGATAATCAGGTTACCAATCCAATAGGCTATTTCCAAAGGTTTTCATGAGCATAAAACATTCAACAAGCTAGTGACTCAACCATCTCAAGTGCAAAAGTCAACATCATTATGAGTTTCTCATTAGGATATATCAAATCCTTTATCATGAAACTTGATCATATCAATATTTGTTCATTATCTTGGATATATCATTCCTATTTGAACCTAAGTTATATCAAAATAAAGATTGCACTCACATTGGAATCAAACAAAATTGTAAACCATCATATGCTTATATGACTTTTTAAAATCACCTTAAGAAAAGAAAACCCAGTTATAAGGCTACTTTGAAGAGGATAAGATTCTTGTATATCAATCATAAGATCTTGTTAAAAAATAGGACATCCCTACACTGTTTTCATCACTATTTATGTGGTTATGAGACATAATTTGATGGAGAACTTTTGCAAGCACATGCCTTTCAACAACAAGATGTTTTATCACAACACACCAATAACAATGGTTAAATCAACAAAGCTTATCTTCCTAAACCAATAATCACTTATTGAGTTGTATTTTAGAAGGTCAAAACTTGAGAAGTTTTTGAATCAATCACATGCCAATTTGGACTAGATCTCAAGACGAGAAATTCAGAAAACAACAAAAACAAATGGAAGAAGAAAATTCAATTTTGCAAACTTTTGGATACATAGATGTTGATGAAGAAGCAGTCAACAACACCATTAGAGACCTTGAACAAGATTTTAAATTTGACAAACTAATGGAAAATTTATTGGATAAACAAAAGGGAAATACCTTCAAATGTTGGCAAAATCAGGAGCTAAATTGCCACAAGACTTTAACATAGAAAGTTTGAAACAAGATGCAAAGATGAGTAACAATCAAAACATAGATGATCCAAATAATGAGGATGTAAAGCGATTAAATCATGTGGAAATAAGAGGAGATAAAACAAGAAAAGACCATGATGATACAAGAAGAGAACATGGTGACAGAAGAACTTATGAGGATACAAGGAAAACCTGTATGGAAAATCCTTTGTTAACTCTCGTTCAACAAATGCAAACCTTACAACAACAAATACTGGATATGCAGAATGGAACGAGTACCAAGAAATATTCTTTAAAGGATATTTGCCCATTTCCTTTTGATAAAAGTTTAAACATGATAACATTCCCACAACATTGTGAAATCCCTAAATATGATAAACACGATGGGAAATATGATCCTCAAGATCACATTAAGGAATTTTGCACTATGAGTATGGAATTTGCACACGATGAAACTTACCTAATGCGTCTATTCCCTAGAAGCTTAAATAGACAATCAATGGAATGGTTCTCAAGACTACCATCTAGAATTAAATCTTTTGAAGAACTTGTGAACGGATTAATCTCATAATACTCCTACAATGTAAGAAATGAGATAACAATACTAGATTTATGTAATGTCAAACAAAAGAATGGTGAACCTTTCCTGGTCTTCTTACAATGATGAAAACAAATGTTCAATAGATATCCAAGAGATGTACTCGATCAAGAGAAAATGGACATATTCATTGACAACCTTATCAGTGAAATGAGTTACTATCTTAAAATGCAATGTCATCCTTCTTTTGCTAAGATGATTGAAAATGGTCTAAAGATAGAAGATGCAATGGAAAAGAAACAAGAGTTAAAATTTTACAACAATTCCTACAACAACAATAACAATGACAAATGTAAATTTTGGTCAAAGAATAGGAATGTTGCCAATGGAGGAAATGACAACAACAATGCTACCAAACAACAACCAATCTTAAACTTATCAAGTCAAGTACCAAACAACAACAATCAAGAGAAAATTAAATCCAAGTCTTTCTTCTCCAATCTTCACAGGAAATTCACAAACATTGGGAACCCTTGGAGTCAGCTTTGAAAACTCTTTTTGCAAATAAATTGATTGCTTTACCAGAAGCAAGAAATTATGAACCTCAAGTCAATCCTAATTGGAGGAATGGCAATCATTTTTGCAATTACCATCAAAATAGAGGACACCAAACCAATGATTGTCAAAGATTGAAGTACCTTATTCAAGATTTAATCAATAATGGAACTATTATATTGCATGGCCATAAGATGAACGAATCACATCTAGCATTCAAAAATCCACTTCCAAACTATGAAAAGGGTGAACAATCTAAATCAAAAGATGACAAAGGAAAAGATAAAGTAAACTAAACTTACGCATATGATGATGTGGTAAACATCATCATCATTAAAGATAATGCACCTTCAGAACCAATCAACGTTATTAAAAGAAGAAAAGAGAAGGTTACATTTCTGGGTATAACAAACTAATCAACATCCACTTCAAGACAATACAACTTAGTGGAACAATTGCAAAGGATACCCATCCAAATATCAATTTTGGAGCTCTTAAAAGTTTCACCTATGCATAAGGAAATATTGGAGAAAGATCTAACGGGAACAATAGTTTCAAAAGACCTGGATGTGGATCAATTCCAAAACATGGTGGGACACCTCATAGACCCTCATTGCTCATCATTTTCTAAAAAATGATGACACATCCTTGCAACACCCTCACAATGCTCCCTTACATGTTGAAGTCACCATTCATAAAACCCATGTCAAATGCATACTCATAGATGGTGGAACTAGCTTAAACATTTGTGCATTAAGTTTAATAAAGGCTTTGGGATATTCAGAAAATGCAGTAGATCCAAAGAACAAAAAAACTATCAAGGCGTATGATGAGGAAGAACGTTCTTTTAAAGGGACTGTGGTGTTACCAATCAAAATAGGACCTATGGAAAGAGATACATTGTGCCAAGTTCTAGAATTGAATTTATCTTATAATATTCTTCTAGGAAGACCATGGATTCATAACATGCAAACGATTCCTTCTACATACCATTAGTGTGTTAAGTTTCCTTATAAAGGACAAGAAGTCACTATAGTCGTAGACTCTAGTTAATATTGCAATAATATGAAACCAACACAAGATGCAAGAGTTCCACATAGCAGAGAATTAGTGTATCCTACCAAAGAAATTCAAGAAAAGTTATGGGAAAATTTTGAGAAAAATCTCAAACTAAATGATGAAGGAATGGGAAAGTATTCTTTTCATAGCTTTCCACTTTCACCTAAATAATATGGAAAACATACAAATGCTCAACCACTGATCCCACATAAATTAGTTGAAATGTTTGATGGAGCATTTGTTAGAGCTGGAAAGCTTACAGAAGAAACAGAAACAAAGACATTCTTAGTTGGTTGTACAAAGATGAAAATAAAACTATAGAAACTGCTATAGAAGTTAATATTCCCATAGAACAATATGACAATGGTTATAAGATCATGCAAAAAATGGGATATGAAGGAAAAGGACCAATTGGTAAGTGACAAGAAGGTATTTTAGAACCTATTTGTCCTCACTAACAATCTAAAGAAGATAAATCAAGACTTGGGTATCCCAAATCAAAGCAAAAACAACATAATTATCAATATCCAAGGTGAAGAAAGAAAGCAGTCCCTAAAGAAGAACCATGGAAATAAAGGCTACACCAAGCAATAGAAATAACAGCTAACAAATAAGAATATGAGAAACATGAAACAATAGGAAGAATATGAGAAACAATAGGAAGAAATTGCAATTAAAAGAGAAGAAGAATCTTGTAAACAAGTTCAAGGAATAGAAACAAGGGTGGAACTTGATCAAGATATTCCAGAAGTAGTGAAAAAATAGATGGCCAAAATCAGAGAACTTTTCTCACTATATAAAATTCATGTTAGCTATAGTGGTTTGATTCTAGACAATGGTTCAGAGGTAGATTCAAACGAATATGATGGGGTCTAGATATATCATTTGATTTATCAAGTGAAGAAAAGGATGAAGAACAAGTAGCTATTACAAATGAAGACTCATCTTTCATAAAACAAAGAATAGAGTTGGAAAGAAGAGAAGAAGAGATCAAAATTTAGAGGAAAGAGGCATATGAAAGAAAAAAAAAGAAAGAGGATGAAAAAGAACAAGAAGTAACACCACAAGAAACACAAGTAGATATTGATCAATCATCAGAAGATCAACAAAATATCAGACCTACATCAAATATTGAGCCAACAATATTAAGGTATGGAAGAACCATGGAAGAATTAATAGATAGTCAAGCAGGATTGACTATTAGTCCAGAAGAAGCTGACTTCAAGAGAAGATAGAAGATTGCAAAATAATCCTCTATGTCATGTGCAAAAGTATGCCAACTTCAAGAAACAAATTAAATTATTGAACTTGATCAAGAGAGAACCTGTAGTATTAAAGATGTATGTGTTGATATAATCCATTTGTTTAAAGGACAAATGTCAAGTAATGAATCACTTGGTTATGAATCACAAAATACCAATATTAATTTTGTTAGAGCTGATTGGAGAGCACTTGGGAGAGACTATCCTCAAGTGAGTTCTATCTATGAAATTACCTACTCTACACCAAATTATGACTATTACGTCATGAACCTTGAAACACCCAATAATGATGATGACTATGAATTACCCTTGCTTCATCCATAACTAATTGATTGGGATAGTTTAGAAAACTCTGAATTGGATGTCTTTTCCAATGATCATGATTTTGCCATATATCTTAATATCATAGAACCAATAACACTTGAGATATTTTCCACCACGAAATTGAGTAACGCTTCTTGCAGTCAGGAAAATGTCAAACTTTCCACTCGCAAAATTGAAATAAAACAAGGAAAAAGACCTAGTGCTGAAAACCATTTCATGGCAACACTAGATCAATCAAGAGGAAAAATAAAGGATGTATCTGACAGTGAAAACCTCCTTGAGGTGCCAAAAGATGGAAAGTTTGACATCCTCCCTGCATGTTTTTAGGAGAGATCTGCTATTTTAATAGAGCCAATGGAAGCAATAAATATTGGTACATCAAAGGACCCCAAATTAATCATGCAAAAAAAGAATTACTTTATGACAAAGGAGGAATTAATCACAAAGCAAGAGTTAATTTGAAAATAAAATAAAAGAATTGAATTGAGAGAAAAAAATCAAACTTGACATATTATTTCTTCTAAATTGAGAACTTGAAATCAGAAAAGCAATTAAAAGGAATTTAATCATTCTCTAAAATTGGAACTCAAAGCTTTTGAGAAAAATAAGTTCAGTTGCATTGAAAAGACTCTTTTCTTGAATAAATCAAAGAATTGCCTACTTTTTATCTCAAGTGCATGGAATTAATTAATTCTTATCTCTAATGCAAACTCAAACTTCTTTTCTGAATGCATTTCAATTAAACTATAATTGGAATCTATCTCAAGGTTAATTGAATCTGATTTCTCAATTATTTCAATTATCCTAAATTGTGCTTTTTCTTGATCTCTCTTGTGATTCTCTATAAATTCAGCCTTCATCTCTCATCCAAAACACCCTGGAGATTTATTATTATATACTTTTTGCTCTCGAGTCATTGAATATATTGTGCTTGCTTTTTGAGATTATTGCATCTTAGTTTAGCTTTTTGCATATTTAGTTGAATCCATACTGCTTGAATTCATATAGCTTACTATTCATCCATCTTGCATCCATTTAGCATAATATGATCCTCATATAGATTTAAATCCTTTGTCTTGGTGTAGTCTAGTCATCGGTATTGTTTATACAAATCTGAGAGCAATCTTATACTTGTATCTTTTAGAAGGCAATTAGTTGATTTATTATTCATGCTTATATCTGTCTAACCATACATGTAATTACTTAATTGAAGTGTTGTGTCTTGTAGCTTACACACTTATTCCACTTTTTCACACACACACACTATGTAGAAATGCTAGGACTTGATCTAGATCTTATCATGCATAATCTCAATGTGGATCCAAAAGAAAAATTAGTTAAACAAAAGCTAAGGAAGATGCATCCACACACCACTCTCCTTGTAAAAGCAGTGCTAAAGAAACTATTGAATGTGGGTTTTATAAGACCTGTTGCCTATCTAGAATGGGTCTCAAGTAGTGTGCCAGTGTCAAAGCTAGATAAAATCATAAGAGTCTGCATTGATTTTAGAGATTTGAACAAAGCATATCCTAAAGATGATTTCCCATTGCCCAACATTGGTATAATTATAGACTTATCAATAGGACATGAGATGTTTTCATTAATGGATGGATTCTCAGGGTACAATCAAATAAAAATTACCCCTGAAGATCAAGAAAAAACAACATTTACCTATGCATGGGGTACTTACTACTAGAATGTTATGCCATTTGGGCTTAAGAATGCAGGAGCAACTTATTAGAGAGTTATGCCAACAATTTTCCATGATATGATGCATACATTTATGGAAGATTATGTAGATGGCATACTTGCAAAATCTCATATAAGGAAAGAACATTTGAACATCTTGGGCAAGATCTTTAACAGGATTGAACAATATCAATTAAGATTGAATCCAAAGAAATGTGCATTTGGAGTTGTATATGGTGAAAATGGATAACAACAATATTGAAAGACTAAATGGATTCAACCACAAAACCCTAGCCTAACAACAACAAAGATCCACCATAACATATGAAGATTACCTAAGACAATGCAAATCAAATGAAATAACAAAGATTATACCATCATATGTCCAATAGGGTTTGGATCTCCATTCTTCCTATCTCCATTGATCTTGCTTGATATATTTGCTCTCAGATTTTATATGTGCACAAGAGCTCAACAAAGAACAGAAATGTGGTTGCAAGTAGGCTTGATTGCATATGAAAGTTCAAAAGAGTAGTCGGGGTTGAATGCATAGTGAGTTAGTCAGGGTTTGATAATGAAGGAAGCATCTCCTTATATAGAAGACACTATATGAAATGGAGGGATAAGATTGAGAGGTGTAAAAGAGGTCAGCTATGATTAGAGGGTAGGTAGAGGAAATAAGAAAATAATAAGAGGGTAGGTAGTGTAAGAATTACAAGATGAATGACATGTGTCATATGTGGAAAAGGCTAATGAATTAATTAAATAAATAAAGATTTATTTAATTAATAGAAGAAGTGGGATCAATTAAATAAATAAGATGTTTATTTAATTTAGGAAAAGGACAATTTAAATAAATAAAGGTATTTATTTAAATGGGAAATAAGGCTAGAAAATAAATGAATTAATTAAATCAATAAAGATTTATTTAATTAATAGAAGAATTAGGCTAAAGTAATTAAATAAATAAAATATTTATTTAATTAGACATGACAATTTTAGGTGTCTACATTTTGCCCCTCTTTGAGACAATGCATCTTGTCGCATTGTTTCAAAGAAGATAATATGAACTGATACAAAGTTGCCCCAAGATGGGAATGATATACCCCCTCGAGAGATTGGATGAAAATGTGTGAAAATATTGCAGACAATCTCTTGATAAGAAACAAAGGCTAGAATGGACTGACCGAATAGGATAGAGTGATAGAGTCACGGGATAATGAAGACTGACTCGGGAAACGAGGGCTAGGGCTAGGGCTAGGGCTAGGGCAATCTATAAGATAGAACATGAGGGGAAAAAATCCTCATTGTCATCCAAACATCTAGGAGATCAGAGTGCAGAGAGAGAATTGAGCAGCAGCAGTCAGCAGCGATGGCATTGGTTCATAGATTCGATCGCGTTCACAGATTTTAGAGGCCAGTAGATGCAGGAGAGCAGATAGGGCTAGGATAGATCGAGGCACTTTGTGATGAATAGTGAGTACCAAGACATAGTACTTTGTGATGAACAAGGAGTACTAAAAGGAGCAGCACTTTGTGATGAATAGTGAGTGAAAATATGAGCAGCACTTTGTGATGAATAGGGAGTGCAAAAACACATAGTACTTTGTGATGAACAGGGAGTACCTCTAGGATAGAAGCAACACTTTGTGATGAATAGTGAGTGTCACTAGGATAGATAGCAACACTTTGTGATGAACAGTGAGTGTCACTTTGACTGACATGATTGCTTTGCTTGACTGCAGGAGTACTTACCTTTGCTAGAGTCATGGGAGAGATTCCCATTGACTTAGAGGTTACAACCAGAGCTAACATTTGAGGATAGAGCTGTGATTGAGGTTATGGGTTTGCGATTTATTTTGTATGTGCCTGAGTTTTAGGCGAACATGGGTTTGCTGACTGCACTTGCTAAGAGATGGCATTCTAAGACATGCACTTTTCATTTGCCTATGGGTGAGATGATAGTCACCTTAGAGGATGTGTACAGGATACTAAGGATATCGATCGATGGGGAGTTAATACCCTATGATCGAGATGGAGATAGGGATGCCTTGAGATGAGTGTTTTAGGATTTGGGATTGGAGATGAGGGAAGGACATGTGGCATGGGATACCATGACATGGATAGGATTGGCACTACCATTAGTACTGGCAGGAGTGATCAGTGGGTTCCTATGTCTGGATAGGGCGACACAAGGGTTGGTAGTGTAGCCATATGTATTTTGACATCATTGTATCATGACACTTATGATTTTGATATATATATATGAGATGATTCATCTTTGTGGCAGCTATATGCATGTGTACCTATGTGATGAGATGTTTCTATGATGTATGTTTCTATGTGATGCAAATATGTACATGAGGAAATGCAATATTTTTGTTCTTTTATGTTTTTAAATGTTATGACAATGCAAATGTGAATGTATGAAATGCAAATGATTATTTACATGATGAAAATGTAAAATGTGCTAACATGTGTTATGTGTAGGATGTAATGCAATTGTGATATCTATATGTATGAAATGAAATGCTTAATATGTGATAATGCATGTGCAACTACATGAAATGCAAATATTTTTGACGTGTCATTATACTCAGTCATGTGATAGCAGGCTACATGGACTCAAGAAGGACGATGGAAGTCAATCAAGAATGGGGGATGGAAGATAGAAGATATGAAAGTGAAAGAGCTTGTTGTGCATTATCATCATTGAGCTTTATTATGGCAAGTAGGTTATGACAATCAAGGCATATGTTCGACCCAGAAAGTCATTGTACCCGTTTGCATGGAGATAAGACAGTCACAAACAAGGAATGCCCTAGTTCACACTAGACTCTTAGTGTCCTCATATCCTTGGACAAGTCATAGCATTACTAAGAGACAATCACAGACAACAAAAGAAAAAAAATAGGTGACGATACCCCATCCTTGCCTTTCTAGTCAAAGACATCTTGGAGATAGAATCTCTAGTCAGAGATATCCTGGAAAAGCTAAAAGACATGTCACCAAAAGATAAAATCAAAAAATAAAAACAAGACTCGACACCAACATCCACTATAGTCCTCAAGTTTAGTGTCTCTTGTCACTTGTATAAGTCTATTTGGTTGTGGTCACAATGTTTACTTTCACAAAAAAGATACATAGCACTGAACCATAATGTTGTTTACGTCTGATGAAAGATTTGATTTGTTGAAATTCCATTGTTGCTATTGTGTCTCATTTGAAACTGACTGAATCCATGAAACTGATACTTTGTTGTGGAGAAGATGAAACTTTATTGCAGATCAGTGATGCAAATGTTGCTTTATTGCGGATTGTGCGTGGATAGACAGAAGAAAAATGGAAGAAACTATACTCCTCAAAACATGTGATGTTCTTAGTTCCACACCCATCACTAGATGTAAGATTTGCCTTAGCCATAGATAGGACCTAATTTATTATGGACAGAAAGGGATGAAAAGGAATGTTTATTATGAATGGCTAACCAATCTTAGGTAGATCAATAACAAGCCATGATGGGAATGGGTAAGTTTGTTATGAATGAATAGGATGTGAGTGTGTGCAAAGTGAAAGGATGAAATGGAATCCTGAAAGAGGGAGGAGCAATGTCTCTACACATGGTTCCGGTGACCTAGTTTTCACCATGGTACTTGCCCATGAAGCCACCGAAGTGGTTTTCACCATTGGATGAAATGTTTTTTTTTTTGTGTCACAAGGTGCCTGTTCACCAGGTTTTCACCAAGTAACAATTTTTTTTGTTTATGATTTTCTTTTTGTATTTTTGAATTTTTTGATTTTTTTTTTTTGTATTTTGAATTAGGATACTCTAAAGAGCTATGTGTAAAACCTGCGAAGGTGCATGTTGTTGATATGATCCTCCAAAGGTTCACCACCTGGAGTTGAAAGCTGATATGCATCAGATCCATAGACTGTTGTGATGATGTAAGGACCAAGCCAATTTGGTTCAAACTTGTCCTTCTTCTGTCTGTCTTGCTGATTTTTAGGATTTTCCTTGAGAACTAAGTCACCCACCTCAAGTGTCTGAGGCTTTATCTTATGAATGTAGTTGCATTGTTCCTTGACTGAATGATGTGTAGCTTGAGTGTTTGTCTTCCTTGATAAAGGAACTGAGATAGAATTACTAGTGTGTGGACTACTCAGGCCCACATGCGTGTCACCTAAAGAAGTTTGGGCATCCTTGATAACAAAGTCCTCAGAGGAAGCTCCATTAAAGGTCCATGATGTATCACCAAAAGGGAAAGGATGTGTGGAACAAGTAGATGAGTGATGAAGGCTTATGATTGCGAAAAAAAGTGAGAGTAGGATAGCATGATGGAGACTTAGGATCAACAAGTATGCATTTTGATTTGAAATTTTAGAACTTTTGGCCCCAATTATTTTGATATTAGGGGAGATCAACTCTTGTTCTTTTTCTTTCATAGGATTTTTATCCTTGACTTTGATTTTTGTAGAGTCCAGTAGCTTTTGATTTTGATTTGGACTAAAGGACTTTTCTTTATTTTTGACTTTTAGATTTTTCTTTTCAAGGCTTGATTTTTGATCCCAAATGAGTAAGGGTTTTTGTAATTCTTGTTGATCCAAGTCTGGAAGTGGAGTGGAAATGGAATGAATGGATGAAATGGTAAGGCTATACAAGTTCTCAAGAGGGCTAGCGATATGTTCAATAGATTCTTTGCAGGAACCACTCTTAGGACTATTGATATCAACAGATGCTTGCACCACTAAAGGAGATTTGCATTTAGACTTAGCAGCCACAACACTAGGTGGTTCATACCCAATTCCTTGGCATTGAAAATTGTTTTTAGGTTGTTCTTGTTGACTAAATGCCTTAGGAGATAGTGGGAGTTGATCAACATGAAAGATATACTCACCACATCCCATGTCTTTAACCTTGAACTTTTCTTTTAGCTCTACTTGTTTTGATGTAGAAGCTTTCAAGGATTCTGGATCCACATACGATGAAGATGGAATAGCCTCTCAATTGACTAGTATTGTTATTTCTGATCGAGGTCACAGATTGTTGCATATATGAATGGATTTGGATCCACTTTGATGGTCACTTGAACTCCATTGTGTGGAAACTTAATGCATTGATGGTATGTAGATGGGACTGCGCTCATCTCATGAATCCATGGATGTCCTAGCAATATGTTGTATGTGAACTCTAGATCAAGGACTTGACAAACCACATCTTTTGTAGCTAGCCCAACTCTGAGAGGTAAGGTGATTGTGCCCTTTGATGAGCACTCTTCATTATCATATGCTTTGATGGTAATTTTGTTTGTAGAATTCATAGCTTTATTAGAATATCCCAATTGTTTAATAGTGCTCAATGTACAAATGTTTAGACCTACTCCTCCATCTATCAGGACTTGTTTTATTCGATGTTTGTGTATGAAGGCTTTGATGTGTAAAGGTGCATTATGTGGCTGACTTATAGAGGCATCATCGGCTTCTGTGAATGTAAGTGAGTGTGGAATGGAAAGGTATCCCACCATGGCTTGAAACTAGTCCATGTTCAGATCAGCAGGGACAAAAGTGTCTCTCAAGATTTTGTCAAGAATAGCTTTATGTGCAAGGGATATGCGTAAGAGCTCAAGGATGGAGATGAGCGCGAGTGTCTTCCCTAACTGTTCTACAAGGTCATACTCATGCTTGGTTGATGAGGAAGCCATGTTTTTAGTTGGAGCACCTTGCAAAGTGAATTTACCTTGACGAGTAGTGACATTACATTTAGAGGTAGGTTCGGAAGAAGATCGAATGCCTTTCAAGACAATCTTGGGTCTTTGGATAGAATTCTCAGGCGTTTTGTCCTTGATGATAATGGTAGAGACATAATTGTCCATCGAGATGTGTTTGATAGTTGAATCGTAGTTATAGGATGCTCTTGTATAGTTGGTTTGGTCATCTGTGGCTGTAGCTTTTCCCTTGTCATGCTTTGGGAATGGTTCCTTAAACATCTCATGTTCTTGATTGGATGAGTGTCCTTCAATCTCAATGTCACCTCTATCAATGAGATCTTGTATGATGTTCTTTAGTCGATGACAATTTCCCATCTTATGACCTTTTCTCTTATGAAATTCACAATACTCATCATCATTCCACCAATTTGGTTTAACCTTTGGTTCATATGGAGGAAAATCTAGAATAGTGATTACTTTGTTTGCCACTAGCTTCTTGAAAACTGACTCAAGTGGTTCTCCCAATGGGGTGTACTTCCTTCGTGATCTGGAAGTTGTTTGAGTATTTACTTGATTGTTTGTAGAGCTTGATCCCAAAAAAATGATTTTGGGTCGCACTGTATTGGCATCAACAACACCATCATTGACTGTTTTCTTGTTTTTATTCCAAAATCTTGGCTTATCTTTTCCTTTAAAGTCATCTTTGTTTTCCTTGAATATCTTAATGACTCTTTGTTCAATTAGGACCTTTTCTATTGCTAAGCCTTTTTCAATGATGTCCTTGAAGGTGGACAAACAAGCTTTCCTTAGATCATAGCCAATGTCTTTGTTAACATTCTGGGTGAACATTTCTACCATTTGTTTTTGTGGAATTTCACAAGAGCATCTATTGGCTAGATTCCTCCATCTTTGTAAAAATGATGAAAAAGATTCTCCATCCTTTTTCTTGGTATTGCACAAGGTAGTGACTGATATGTCTGTCTCTATGTTGTAGGAGAAATGTTGAATAAATGCCTCTGCTAAGTCACCCCATGACTTAATACCAGGTGGAAGTTGGGAGAACCATTCCATAGATTGATCACCTAAGCTTTGTGGGAATAATCTCATCAAATATGTCTCTTCTATTGCTACCTCAAAGCAAGCTATGAAAAACTGTCTTATATGTGCCTTAGGATCTCCTTTTCCTCTATACTTATCAAAATTAGGCATCACAAACTGTGTAGGAAATGGAGGCTTTGGAATGCTTTTGTCAAATGGATAGGGACATATGTCTCTCATTGTGTAAGTTGGTTTCGGTGTATTTATGTCCTCCATTTTCTTTTGTAAGTCCTTGATTTGTTGCTCCAAATTGTTCTTTGATGGAGACCGACTTCTTGGACCATATCCCATACCTGAGGCGTCAGGTGGAGGAGGATCATGTTGTATATATGGATGATATTGATCATACACATGTTCATATGGAGGAGGTCTATAATGATGTTGCGTATATGGACCACTTGGTATAGAGTCATGGTGAGGAATGGAATATCTGCTTTGTCCATGTATGCCATACTCTACAGGAATGTCATGAGTTTGTTATAGTGTGTTGCCCCCAAATTTGACATGGGGTTTCCTTGTGTCCAAATTTTGAGCATGCCTTTGAATATCCAATTGCTTTGGTGGTTGATCCTTAGCATTGGTATGTGGTTGAGCATATTTCTCTGCATAAGACTTCCATAATGGTCTATGAAGGTGAGTATCATATGCTTGACCATGTGTGTGTGGGACCTCTGGTTTTTGAAACAAAGATGATGGTGATTTAGGCACCATATGTGGTCCTCTATTGCCTCCACTATTAGGCCTCCTGTGATCCATGTTGAGGTGAAGTTGTTGCAAAGGTTGATTTTCCATTATTTGAGACATGTCAAAATCATGAGGTATCTTGGCTCCACCTTGTGCCATCATTTGTAAGAAATATTGTCTATCCCTCCTCATTATTTCCTCAACCAATTGATTGAAACGAGGATCCATAATGGTGTCTTCCACTTATGCTAAATGTATAGAAAATTTGTCCATATTGTCATTGTGTGTATCATTGTTGTTTGTAGTGTCCATGTTCTAAATATTTGGAATGTTTCTATAAGCATCCATGTCAGGTAATGTGTTATGATCAGAATTGAAAAAGACATCATTGTCATACTCATAGGCACTCATGTTTGTGGACTCTTGAGCCTCTTTAGCTTCTCTCCTAGATTTTTGGGAACGGGTTTCAACCATGAACTAGGTATTGACCAAAATGTGTGAGACTAGATGAAAATGGAAAGAGTATGGAAGACCAAGAGTTGGATGGAATGTAAATGAATCTAAGGTTTACTTGCAATGTCCAAAGTGTAAGACCAAGTATGTATGTAGTAGAGTAGGTGTGGCTTCCAAAGAGAGGATAGTTTCTCTTGATGAGGTAAGTTGACCTTGACTCTAAGTAAGACCAAATGAGACCCAAAAGTGATAGACCTTGATGAGGGACCACTTAGCAAAATGTTGTTGTAAGTAGTGTGTTGACAAAATAAGATGAGGACAAGCAAGTGATCTTTTGACTCAAGTTTAGACAAATGTGAATGTAATGTAAGGTGTAAAGCAATGATGGACTTTGTGAGACCTAAAGACAAGTTGAATGCTTGATGAAAACCTAAAGAGATAACCTAGGAAGCTCAATAAGTCCAAAATTGACTGTTCTTGTTTGCTGAATTATGAAAGTTCTCAATCCTGAACACAAATGTGTCTGTATACTTCACAGATGCGCTTAAATGACACAAACACTATTTTGATAGACACAGACATGTTTCTGAGATGTTGTAAATGTGAAGTTTCTCAAAACATAGACATGTTTCTACCCTTCATAGGCGTGGTTATATGACACAGACACATTTCTGCAAAAATTTGTGCAATTTTTTCCAATCTGTGAAGTTGCTTTGTTGTGACCAAATCTGAATGTTTGACTATTTTTCGTGACAAGAGGACACAGTGTTGATGAGGACTCAATGTTTGCAAGTGTTTAGACTCAAAATGACTCAAAATGACTCAAAGAAAGTGTGTTGTTTGATGTAAAATTATTTTTCATACACTTGAAGACACAAAAGACACAATGTTTGTTGTTTGGTCTTGAATGTTTGAATGTTCAAAATAAGTCAAGCACAATTCTTATGGCTGGCCAAGACAATAGTTGTTGATCCCACATGGAGTTTCCCCCAAGGCTACGCTATTCAAAGCGGATACTTAGATGCTTGACCCCACTGGCTTCACCCTCGACACTCACTTCTCGGGGCAGCCAAGCATCAGTCCCCATGAAACTCCCCATGGTGAACTTTGTATCTCTACTAAGAACTGTATGTGTGTGGGCCACTACCAGAGGTCCAACCTCCTGCCCCAACAACTAGAGGGATTTTGGCTTTTAAAACAAAAAGGTGCTAATAAGGGCATCCGCTCATGTGGCCATACATATGGCACTTTCAGCTCTATAAATATAGAAGGCTCCCAACCGGTAGGGGTTATGCCCTACAAATGATCAAATAAATTTGATCAAACAGGTTTATGGGGAGACAGAGTGTTGGTATGAACTAATCAACACACGTTATCCATAGTTTTCACCATGAATACAATTATTTATAGTGGTTTGGAAGAAGATGGCTTTTCTTTTGCTACCACTTGGGTTGTTCTCTCCTCACTAGTAGTCCTAATGACCACATGGGGAGACAGGGCCTCTAAAGATGAAACAAAAGGAGCCTATTGTTCAAGACACAAAAGACAATGGTTCATTTTTAGTGCACCAATTGAAGTGTTTGCTAGTATATGAAAAAAAGGAACACAATAAAGATCAAAAACCCTTGCCAAGATCCTGCAACAAAGATCTGTTAGTAGTTTGGATTGTTTCAAATGATCACCCCTTTCTGCAAGCACACAAGTTAGGTAAATTTTAGATCCAAAAGACTTTATGAAATAGGGGCCTTCAACAATGCGTTTTGTTGACCAATTCAAAGATCTGATTCATCATAAAAAAAGACCACCTGTAAAATTTCAAGAAATTTCCAAAAATGTAAGAAAATTCAAAAAATTTACTAATTTTCTCCAAAAATTAATTTTTTATGAAAAATCATAAAAAATTCATATAAAATGCAATATCGATTCAAAAAATCTAAACTTTTGATTGGAGAGTCCTGACGGTCTTCCAAACCCGCATTAAAAAATTTCTGCAACAATTCAAGCAGTTTGTGAGATATGAGTAAAATAATGTAAAACCCTAATTTTAAAAGATCTAATTTTTGAGGAATGATTTTGCATCAAATTTAAAATCACAAACAACAAATACTGTGTATAATTCTAAGAGATTTCCAAAAATGTAAGAAATCCAAAAAATTCGCTAATTTTCTCTCAAAATTAATTTTTTATGAAAACTCATAAAAAATTCATATAAAATGAAAATTTGATCCAAAAAATCTGAAATTTTTATTGAATCCTTCTGATACTTTTCTTGATGTGCACAAAAAATTTGATGCCAAAATTCGAAGCCATTGGTGAGATCTGATCAAAATAAGGAAAAACCTTAATTTTTAAAGATCCAATTTTTTAGGAAATATTTTGCATCAAAATTAAAATCACAAAGAATAGATCCTGTGTATAATTATGAGAGATTTCCAAAAATGTAGGAAAATCTGAAAAATTCTCTCATTTGCTCTCAAAATTAATTTTTTATGAAAAATCATAAAAACTTCATAGAAAATGAAAATGTGCTCCAAAAATTCCAAATTTTTGATTAAGAACTCTAGATAATGTCTTCAACATACCAACAAAATTTTGTGCAAAAATTCCAAGTCGTTTGTGTCAAATATCTCCAAGATCTTGATTTTGTGTCCAAAACCCTACCTGCACAAGGTTATTCTCCAAATTGTTTTACAAAACAACAATATAGGGTTAGAAAAATCTGCAAAAAACACAGATCTAACAAAAATCCATGTCCCACGGGGCATGCCCAAATGTTTATGGTGAAAATGAATAAAACAATATTGAAAGACTCAATAGATTCAACCACAAAACCCTAGCCTAACAACAACAAAGATCCACCATAACATATGAAGATTACCTAAGACAATGCAAATCAAATGAAATCATAAAGATTATACCATCATATGTCCAATGGGGTTTGGATCTCCATTCTTCCTATCTCCATTGATCTTGCTTGATATATTTGCTCTCAGATTTTATATGTGCACAAGAGCTCAACAAAGAATGGAAATGTGGTTGCAAGTAGGCTTGATTGCATATGAAAGTTCAAAAGTGTAGTCGGGGTTGAATGCATAGTGAGTTAGTCAGGGTTTGATAATGAAGGAAGCATCTCCTTATATAGAAGACACTATATGAAATGGAGGGATAAGATTGAGAGGTGTAAAAGAGGTCGGCTATGATTAGAGGGTAGGTAAAGGAAATAAGAAAATAATAATAGGGTAGGTAGTGTAAGAATTAAGAGATGAATGGCATGTGTCATATGTGGAAAAGGCTAATGAATTAATTAAATAAATAAAGATTTATTTAATTAATAGAAGAAGTGGGATCAATTAAATAAATAAGATATTTATTTAATTTAGGAAAAGGATAATTTAAATAAATAAAGGTATTTATTTAAATGAGAAATAAGGCTAGAAAATAAATGAATTAATTAATTAAATAAAGATTTATTTAATTAATAGAAGAATTAGGCTAAAGTAATTAAATAAATAAAATATTTATTTAATTAGACATGACAATTTTAGGTGTCTACAGGAGTAACCTCTGGAAAACTTCTTGGGTACATTATATAGCCTCAAGGAATTGAAGTAGATCTAGAAAAGGTCAAAGCTATCATGGAAGTGGAGTCACCTAGGAACATAAGTCAATTGCATTATCTACAAGGGAGATTTCAATCAATCAGAAGATTTGTCTCTCAATTAGCAGATAGATGTCATCCATTAACTCATCTTTTACACAAGAATGTTCCATTCAAATGGGATCAAAAGTGTGAATAAGCTTTTATGTAAATTAAAGAATATTTAATGAACCCTTCAGTAATTGTATCACCAATCAAAGGGAAACCATTGTTGCTTTATATCTTAACAACAAATGTATCACTAGGAGCTCTCTTAGCATAACATGATGAATAAGGGAAAGAAAGAGCAATGCATTGCATCAGTAGAACACTTGTAGGATATGAATTGAACTATACATCAGTTGAGAAGACATGCCTATTGGCTATATTCACAACTTAGAAATTACGACATTATATGCTGATTCATTTTGTGAAAATGATAGAAAAAATAGATCCACTAAAGTATTTGCTGAGCAAGTCAACTTTGATAGGCAAACTGGCAAAATGGGTTATGGTGCTAAGTGAATTTGACATAGAATATGTTGATAAAAAATCTATCAAAGGACAGGTCATTGCTGATCAATTGGCTGAAGTACCCTTACAAGATGACACACCGCTGCACATCAAATTTCTTAATGCAGATATTCTGACAATAAACACAAAATTTTGGAGTTGTACTTTGATGGCTCCTATACACAATATGGTTCAGGTGTTAGAATTTTGTTCATCACACCTCATGGAAACACAATTCCAAAATCATATAGACTATGGTTTCCATGCACAAACAATACTTTAGAATATGAAGCATTGGTTATTGGGCTCAAAATGGCTATTGAATGGAACATCAAGGAATTGCATGTTTATGGTGATTTACATCTTATAGTCAACTAAATAAATGATGATTATCAAAATAAGGATGACAAGCTCATGCCTTACAAATATTTGGTTGAAAATTTTAAAGAACATTTTGAAGAAATAACATTTACTCATATCCCAAGAAATGAGAACAAAGCAGCAGATGCAATGACTACAATAGCATCTCTTTTGCAAAATCAATAAAATCAACAACATTATGAATTTCTGGTGGAAGATATCTTTAATCCTACCATTGAATCCCAAAATACCCACATGATTTTCCATATATCTGGAACCGATCAATCCTTATACAACCAAACTTATCGATATCTAAGAATATCCTTCCTACTAACCTATCCCACAATTAGAGAAGAAATTTTATCTGTCGGTCATCCCGCTATACTATCATTGTTGATACCTTATATAGATGAGGTCTAGATAGCACTCTATTGAGATGTCTCGAACAAGAAGAATATGAGAAAGTTCTTAATGAAGTCCATGCAGGTATTTATGACATGCACTCAAGTGGTTTAACACTGACTAAGAAACTTATTCGCTTGGGTTACTATTGGCCTACCATGGAGAGAGATTCATTTACATATGCTAAGAGATGCAAACAATGTTAGATCCATGGGAATCTCATCCATGCACCAGCACAAGAACTACATCCTATGGTAGGTTCATGGCCATTCTCCCAATGGGGTCTTGACTTGGTATGTATGATAAACCCATCATCTTCTAATGGACATAAGTTCATTTTGATTTCTATAGAGTATTTCACTAAATGGATTGAAGTAGTGCCTTTGACAAAAGTGACATGAAAGCAAATATCATCATTCATCCTGTATTATATAATCTATTGCTATGGAGTCCCTATGACCATTATCACTGATAATGGAAGACCATTTAAGAATTAAGATGTGAAAGAACTATGTGAGCGATTTTATATTCAGCATAGGTTTTCTACACCATATTATCCATAGGGAAATGGTCAAGTTGAGGCATCAAATAAAACAATCTTGAAGATCCTGAAGAAAACAATCAATGAAGTTGGTAAAGACTGACATATTTAGCTAAATCCCGATCTTTGGGCACATCAAACTAGCATTCGCACACCAACGGGGCAACCCCATATTGCTTAGTCTATAGATCAAAAGCTATATTACTAGTAGAAGTAGAGATACATTCTCTGGGAGTGTCCTTGAAAGGTCTTATACCAGAAGAAGAACAATGAGTCTCTAGACTTCAAGAACTTGAGCTTAATCAAGAATGTCGCCAAAATGCTACAAATCATTTAAAGGCATATCAACAAAGAATGGGGAGAAGTTATAATCATAGAGTTAAGCCACACATTTTTTATATTGGAGATCTAGTTCTAAGGGAGAATCCAAGGAATCAAAAAGACTGAGAAAAGAAGGGAAAATTTGAACCAAATTGGTTAGGCCCTTTTGTTATAGTAACAACATATGGCTCAGGAGCATACAAGTTATCTACACCTGAAGGTGATTTGTTTGATGAGCCCATGAATTCTATTCATCTCAAGAAGTTCTATGCTTGAGATATAAAGTCTTGAAAAAAATGAGTAAAAAAAAAGAATATAAAGTCCTGAAGAAATCAGTTAAATCAGAAAAGCAGAAAATCCCTAAAAAGCATAAAACAACGAAAACAGTAGAAACAAAAAAATCATATATGGAAAAAATGCAATAAATTTAGATAGTGAAAACCTAGTAAACATGTGCTATCTAAAAGTGTGTTCTTCCATCTATGAGATCGCTTCGCGCATCTATCCAACCTATCCCATCTAACCATCCTATTTGCATCCATTGCTTCCATCTATCCTAGGCTATCCATTTCATCTTTTGTATTCATTTCTCTGAACCATTTAGCAGGAAATATGCAGCTTACCAACAATTATAAATCTTTAACATACTTAGTGTAGTCATTGTCTTGGATTTTATCAATCATATATGCATTATATCTTACCATGGTTTGGATCATCTTTTCGTACATCCATAATAAAGTTTGTTTCCGTTCGGGGCAAAATCCTAATTCCTTTTGCTAAGGTGATCTTTTAAATCTTAGAAAAAAAAACACCTAGAGTTTTTGAAATAGATAACGAGCAACAAAGCAATGAAGATCAAGGCATTTTGTAACAAGTGACTCATGAAACTCAAAAAACAAAGATTCAACCAACAAGTAATAAAATATTATCAAGGATTATTGATCAAGATGATTATATCAGTTAATGACCATGAGAACATGTGAATGACATACAATATTCAGTGTTTATATCTTGATTTTATTGCTAATCATGTACTTTATGAGACTCAAGGATGTCCATGACTAGAGAAGGTATGATGGGGCATGATTATTTTCTTTGTTTTCTATTTTTGGTTTATCTCTTATTAAGGTGTGTACTTGTCTAAGGATATGATCGACAAAGAATAAAGGAGGACGGTCTGAGTGATGCATGAAAGGAGATAATCCTTGTCTGTTCTGCAAAGAATACTTAGGTCAGCTTGATTCATCATATCAAGTTGCTTGTATTAACTTGCTATATCAAAATCCATGTGAGAAATACTCAGGTCAGCTTGAATTATTATGTCAAGTTGCTTGTATTTTCTTACAATATTTTAAAGCTCAATGATGAAATCAAGCACTGTTATAAGACAACATATGAATAATAGAATTATCATTTTAGCTAGATCATTTTAGATTACCTCATTATTCTCTGCATTATAAGCCTTCATTGTTAGTTGCATTATAAGAATTTAATTTCATTCAAAGATCAACAATTATAAATAAAGATTGAGTATAATTGGACAAACCAAAACAATTTGTGTTTAGGTTCATTCATTTCATTAAGTTTGCATTGATCATAATCATTTACATTGCATTTGTTTGCATTTCATTAAATGCATTTGATTAATCATGTAGTATACCATCATTATTATTTGCATTAGGTTCATTACCATTTTAGTTCATTTTTATCCATTAAGGTCATTTAGTTACATCTTTGCACTTAGATTCATTTATCATTATAAGCATATGCATCACCATATAAGTTTGATCAAGCATAAAATTAATAATCATCATTTGCATTTAAATTATCAAACTTAAAAATCAAATACATTTCATGTAGATCATTTGCATTTCAAATCATTATATGCATACACATTAAAAGTAACAAAAAACAACATTCATTTATCATTAGAAGCATTCTCATATAAATCATTGCATTTGCATCATTTAAATAAAGCATTATAGAATTAATTTCATTCTCATCCATGATCATCAAAATCAAAAATCAAATGCATTTTCATTTCATCATCATTGCATCATATAGAACATCATCACCATGAAAATAAAGGAAAGAAAAGATCATCATAACATCGTCCATCACTGCATATATATAATCTATGTGATGAATGTATATAGGTCATCATCATATAGAGTAACATGCATAATAAATCATGAATCATTAGCATAATATAGAGTCTTATGTCTACATATATAGATCATCATAAAACAATAAAAAGTCCAAGTATACAATGATATCAAATCAATAATAAAATACATTGCCCCATCAATATAAATCAAGTCTACAAATCAAGGTTGTCATGTGTGGCTACCACCTAACTCTGTCTGTCTTTGTGGCTATGGATGAGATGATCTCCCACATGGCTATGCACCTCAATCCCTACTCCTCTAAGGAGGTCCCATAACCCCTCCGCTGCTGGTATCCATCCTGCCAGAAACATGAGTAGTCTGATAACTCCCTACTCTCTAGCTCTTTGAGACTAAATCCTCATATCATCGGCACTAGTATGATGTCTCCTTCCTAGCCCAATACAATTCTCTAACAGTATCAACTGAGAGAGTAGAAGATCCAACCTACTTAAATATGACTAGGAAAAGCCTGGGTATCCTATTGTCTCCTCACAACTTTGTTTGTCTTAGTCATGAGTGTCTGGACTTGTGCCCTGAGCTGCTCTATCTATGATCTGAGATCATCCAAGCTCTCCTACTTTGGTACATCCTACTAAGGAACATCATGTATATACTCAATCCCACCTACCTATCCACTTGCTAGAATCTCCACTCGGGTAGCTCTCAAGATCCGTTGCCTAATGAGGGGAACATGATCCTCTAAGTCCTCCTCTCCCTCATCCCAACCACCTTGAGTTACGATAACCCCTAGATTTGGATGAATCTAATCAAAATTAATGCCTCTACCTTGGCCCCTGTCCAATCCTATGCTCCTGCCTAATCCTAGAGAGGGTAATCCTCTCACTGCCCTCATCCCTCCTCTGTCGGTATCTCAACCAATTTGCCCTGCATTCTTGCCTTCTGGAGGAAGTACTCCTCCTAATCTCTAAACCCTCCCTGTATCTCTCTCTACCATGGGAAGTGGTCTCCCAATCTTGACAATTGGTCCAAAAGGTCCACCTCAGACTCTCAATCATCCTCCCCTCTACCCAGGTCTCCTACCACCTCCATCTCCTCCCTCATCCCCCTCATCCCTTCTGGTCTCTAGAGCAACTCTAAGCTCTCGCCT
Source organism: Cryptomeria japonica (assembly GCF_030272615.1). Classification (NCBI taxonomy): domain Eukaryota; kingdom Viridiplantae; phylum Streptophyta; class Pinopsida; order Cupressales; family Cupressaceae; genus Cryptomeria; species Cryptomeria japonica. The sequence goes on from NC_081415.1 coordinate 293,320,314, forward strand.
CTGTCTTCATTGCCTAACAATAAGATAATCAAAATCATCCTCCTCATCTCCTAAGCTGGGAAGACTAAGGTCTGCTGGATAAGTGATGCGAGGAAAAGGGTGTGCAAGCATGTACTGAGTGTAATCCACTATGATCCCAAGATCCAAAATGTGTAATCTCAAATCATAACCTACCATCAAAGTAGCCAAAAAATCTGCACGTGCTATCTCAAAAGATAAGGTAGGGCCCCAATCTCGCCTATCCTTGTGTCGTCGTGCATACATAGCAACACCAGAAGGCATGTGCTAAATAATACCAAACTATCTCAAAATGCAACCAAATAACATTCGCTCAAAAATAGAGGGAGTGCGACCAATCAAGTACCTACTATGCAAAATCAATGGTAAAGTCTGTGTGTCCTTCATCCAAGGCTCACAGTCGATATAGGGTCTCCAAATGACAGTATCCATCGAATTCGGAACCCAATGCCAATACTCCATCTTAACCAGCTTTGGCTGAGTAAGGATACCTCTGTATAAATAGACATAAGGTTGTCCATCACCGTGAATTCTATGATGAATAGGCTAGGTAACAATGATGTGCTCCCAACACCAGACTTGTAAAAGTGTGCATCTAGTAGATAGACTAGCACTATCATCATAGACAATCTAATGAAGATAATGATACAAATGTGCAAGCATACAAATACCCCAAGCATAGCGAGTCCAATGTTGCATTATGCTCTATAAAATCCCACCCCAACCAACAAAAAAACCTCAAGATCTCTTATCTAGATAGATAAATCCACCAATCAAACCTGCAAGAATCACTGGGAGAGTCTCATAATACATAATTATATCCTCCCATCGAATCTCTCCTCTATCAATGATATCTTTACTAAACACATATTTGCAAGCCTCTGTCCCTCCAAGATCCTGATAGTCATATTGGACTAGCTCACCAGTAACGGGGATGTGCAAGATCCTATAGACATCCCTGAGTGTAACACTAATTTCACCAGTGGGAAGGTGAAAAGTGTTTTTCTCACTATGCCATCTCTCAGATAATGTAGTCAATAGACCCTTGTTATGTGTGATAACATGCATATATAAAAGATGATGCAACCCACATGCATCTATGTGTCTAATCTCAGCCTGTGTCAACTCTGGCACTAGATGGTGCATGGCCGAGAATTTCTCCTGACACTGGAGAATATCGAGATTCTCCTATTTAACAAGAGAATTTGATCTCTATCAAACATCTATCTATAAAATCTAAGAGATCACTAATCTATCAATCAAATGATCAATCACATCAACAATCGATCAAATCTTTTCTACTAAGAAAATCGGGCTATAGAAAAAAAGCTAAAAATCATCAATCATGGTTTTTATATCAATCAATGGGTTCAAACAAACTCTATCATGCTCTTCATCAGAGACTGAATCGACCTCTTAGAGATATCTATAAATAAATTCAATCAATCATTTATCCTATCAATCAAATTTATCAAATTCTCTATCAATTAGACATCAATCAACATACCTATCTATCACATTTGCGCATTAGAATATCAAATCAAATCATCTAAATGAATTTTAACATAGTCAAAATCTAACAAATTCATTTTTTACCAAATGTGCTATTCCTTAAGCCAAATGCACTATTCCATTGAGCACAAACACTAAATCACACATATGCACTAAACTTTTTGACATAAGCGCTAACACATGAAGCAAAAGCGAGAAAACTCTTGAATGCGCTAACCTTTTTGATAAATGCACTTACAAACAAAGAAAATGCGCTAAACTATCAAATGCGTGAACATTATAATCAAAAGCGATAACATACATAGTGAAGAACTAAACTATCAAATGCGAGAACATATGATGCAAAGGTGCTAACATACGAAGCAAATGCGCTAAATCACAATGCTGAAAATTAAAAAAAAATTAAACTAGCCTAAAACGTGCCGAAAATCATGAAAATTCATATGGAAAGTTATATACAAGCTTAGGATAAGTTACTCACTAGTGGGCCATACTCAAGAGGTCTCTGGAAACGTCGCACGTGCTCAAATAGATGATTCTCAAACGAGATAACCATTTTTCCAGCTCAACACACCAATATATTTTCACTCCAAAAGCTGATAAGAATGCAAATGAGAATAAAATTAACTTAGGTTAATTTTAGATTTACCTTTTGAAGGGGTAATTAATGTTTTTTTTGGAGTGGGGTATATTTATTTATTCATTCTAAAAATTGAATTTAATTGAGGGATCTTTTCAATCAATTATCGTGAGATCAATCGTTCAATCCAAACTTTTCAATAATTTCATGATCAATCTCTTGAGGTGGCACACAATCAGGATTTTTATCTCCATCAGGCACATTATCGAGACTTGATTTAATCTTTGAAACAATTTTGCCTCAACATCATTTCAAAGAGGGGCAAAATGTATACACAAAAAATTGGCTATGAGCAATTAAATAAATAATTTATATTTATTTAATAATTATTCTTCTATTAAATAGTTAATTTGAAAAGATTAATTTATTTAATTCATTCCATGTCCTTCTATTAATTAATTTAATTGAAACATTTTATTAAATAATTCGTTATATCCCTTTCTTCTAGTCAATTAATTAAATATTTAATATTTAATTATTCCTCTATCTATTATCCTATATTTTTTAATTATTTAATTCCTTTTCCAACTCACCTTTCATTCTCCACATCACTTCTTCTTTGCCAACTCATCCATCATGTGGCTAAATTAATTCAACAAAATAAAATAAAATAAAATCATTTATTAGCCACTTATCTCCAACTTCCAAAATAAATGAAATATTGTGTACATACACATATTTCCTAGCTTTCTTCTATATTCTCTCCAAAATCCCTATATCTTAGGAGGACTTTTGTCCACTTGTCCTCTCATTCCTACATCTTCTCCAGCTATCCTATATCCTCTCAAGTGTTCAACTCAGTCAAGGTGAGATGAGTGACACTTGTCTTCTCCTTCCCCCTTTCTCTCAACCTTCAACCTCTTGCTCATAACCATCCAATTTGCAAGATTTGATCATGACCATTGATCTTTGCCACCTAAGCTCATGCACTCAAAAATCTATAAAAAGAGGTCTCCTAAGCCATTTTGAAACTAATAGACTAATAGCTAATCATATAGTAATTCTAGGAGTCTTTATCTTGCATCCATGAGTTTAAGTTTGAAGTAATTATCAATATTAGAATTCTTATCATAGCTTAATATCATGTTAGCTTAAATCATTTGCATATGCATATCATAGTATCAGTTAACTATCAGTCCATTCTTCATATGCCATCTTGGAAGCTACCAGTGCTTGTCTGAGAGAAAAATCATCTACAACCAGGAATAGTAGAGTTAGGACACAATGAGGTGTAAATCTTGGAAGGTATAATCTTGTTTATTTCATTTACTTCATTATTTGAAGTTAAGTTCCATGTAGCTTTTCTTTTTATATTTTATGATGGACTAACAAGTTTTAGGACATTTCTTTGGAGTTCAACTTTAACCTCAATGTTGATTTTCGAATAATATATTGGGTGGTTTTTTGAGAGTGGAGTTTTTCTCTTGAAAGGGTTTTGCTCATGTAAATCACTATGTTGTGGTATGCATGCTATTTATGTTTATTTTTGTTAAGTTTATGTTGTGAAGATCAGAAAAAGTTTTTCATAACCCTCCTCTCAAGGTTAGTGTGGGAAGTTGTTCCGCTATCTTAACTTCCTTACAAATTCTTGGTTGTGAAATTATAGTTGTAGGTAAGAAATGATTTGATTATTATTTATAGACCTTGGGTAGCTTTAAAAATTTGTTCATTTATAATTAAAAAAATTGAACAAATATGATTTTTGTACCTAAATCCTTACAAGAATTTCTTGAAGTTTTGTGTTTTTGCATTTTTTTCATTATTGGGTAAATTTTAGACAAGAGGGTACATACAATTTTAAGACGATTTATATTTAATTATGAAGAAATTTTGAAGCTTCATCAATGATAGAACCTAGAAATTTGAAAAATTTAAAAAGTTAAGATAATTTATTATTTTTGGAATGTAAAATTTTTGAAGTAGAATTATTTTAAGTAAACATAATGTTTATAATTAAAATAAAATATTATTTTATTGGGATACATGTTTGTTTTTGAAGTCTATATACATAACTTATTTACCTTAGAATGCATGGTAGGAATGATTAGGTAGTTAGGGCAAGGAGTGAATGGATCTAAATGTGGGATGCCATATTTGTAAAAGGATGTATAGCATTGCAATAATATAATGTGAGATGTTATGTTTGAAATGTTGCATATGGCATCATAATAATAAACACAAGACTTATTTATGCAATTATATAGTGCCTTAAATAGGTGTATTGAATAGTGATAATAAACATAAAAAATAATTAGATGGTATGTTTAAAACATAATTTGTCACATGTTATAAAAGAGATGAACTCAAGAATGCAATGATCAAAAGGATGTTTGAGACATGGCATATATTGTGCTTACTATTGAGACCCAAAGTATAACTAGTGCTAGTTTGAGTTTGGCAAACCAAGGGGATGTCATTCCTATGCCCTAGAATAGTCTCATATTCCCCCTTTATTTCAACTCATGTAATCCATCACATGTTTGGAGAAAAAATATGTGATGTGCTCTTCATTGTGTCTATCTTGTGATTGCTTGATGGGTGTGTGTGTGTGTGTTAAACATCACAGATACCATCTCTTAGTATAGAGGGTGGCCCTTAGAGCCCACATGATTGGATGGTTTTTATCACCATTGGGATTGTGTAATAGATCAATGTGGCTCATTCTATAGCTTTCATGAATCTTGTAGCTCACATTGGCTTAAACTATTATTTTTTGATTTGATTAAGTAAAAGCAGGTATTTGAAAGGTACCCAAACCTTGTACAAGCCAGGAGAACAAAACTACTAGATAAAGTGCCTGATCACTTCAAAAAGACAAAATGATCCTACCGAGAGGAATCAGCTAACATAACATAACAAAAAAACCCGAAGCAGACAACAAAAAGACAAAACCTAGGACACCAATAGAGACCTAAATACTATTCATAATTTCTTTAGCATGAACAACCATTTGTTTCATGTTGCTTGCTGAAGTCTTCAGTTCCTCTAGCTCATGACCTTTGATGTTGACCTTGATCTTTGTGTTAGCTCTAGTCCTCCTTTCGTGACCCTTCTTGTCTGGTTGCTCTTTATCACCATCCTTCTCAGCATTGTTTTCAAACCTGTTTATTAGGATGTTCATGTTGTCCATAGACGATTTGAGGATTTGGAAATTTTGGTCTGCGATCTTCTTAACGTTGAGTTCCAACCTGTCAATTCTGTTGCCAAAGTCATTCATTTTATTTTCCATTTCCTTTCTATCTCCCATCTCATTGACCTTTTTTTCCATTGCTATGATTTTTCCAACCATACATTCAATAGCTTCCACATTATGTAGAACAACAACCAATTCTTTAACATGTTCAACCAGGGCTTGTCACCAATCGTAACTCTTGCAATAGCCTGCTTATCAGTTTTCAAACTATTGATATCCTTCACCATGGTAGCAATGGTCTCACAGAAGGCTTTAATAGTATCATTGTCATCCCTGCCACTTTAACCCCTTTATCCTCCTTTTGCAGACCTGTGGTATTCACAACCTTGATATTGTCCATCACCGGGTTACCCTCCCCTTCTTTATCCTGACCCTCAACCTTCTTGTTTTCCTCAGCCTCCTCCTCAGAGTCAACCAGAATGTGGTTGATACCTGGGTTGTTACCCTCTTTAGTGATCTTCCTCTAGATCTGCTTTCCACTAGTTTTCTCTTTCTTTTTTTTTAACAATTTTTTTCTTAAAATATTCAGTTTCAGATTCTGACATTTCTGAATCCACAATAATCCTTCTCTTCTTGGCCCTATTCCAACTATTATATTTTGTAAATTTGTCATTTATATATGTTGGAGACCTTTTGTGAATGCAAAAAAGGTTTTAATTGTATATTTATCTCATATTTGTATTTTAGTGTACTATATCCATGTTTGGAATGAAAGTGTCACTTTGAAATCATGTGTAATAACTATCATTTTTTTTGAATGCATGTAATGCTTTATAATGGAATTATTGTTATTTTAAAGTCTTGAATGTGTGATATTTAGGCATATTGTGTGATCTTGTTATTAAGTGATATATCCATATGGTCTTATGCTCTATTATAATGTTAATGAAATTAAAAATATTTATGAATCATTATCCTGATTTGGCTATTATTGTAGCATATTATGTATGGTTTAATTCTTCCTTATCACATTGTTATCATGGTTTATACATATGAGAACTATGGACATTTTCTTAAATGAAACATTATATTCTATGAAATTTATGGATTTTTATATGATTCTTAAACTTATTCTAAATTACTGGTTCAAATCATTCATAACAACTCTTATAGAAAAAAGTTATGTCTTGTTTACTATAGGTTGCTAAGGGTTTCATAAGCTTAGCCTTTCACTTGTCTTGGATCTTGGGTCATTATTTTCTATCATGTATGGTTATAATATTGGATTGGGGTTATTTTTGGATTAAATACATGTTGTGGGTCCTTTTGGCTACTGTGGTTTCAATTGAAGTCCTTGGGAACCTTGTTGTGCAAAATAGGATATTATATTGGGTTTAAATCATGTATATCCAAAAGGGGCGATTTCATTGGTAAAAGGGACAATCCTAGGATAGATAGGATGATTTGGAATAACAAAATATACAATTTAACTCTAAATGGTAGAAAATTTAAAAATAAAAGGTAGTTTCCTATGTTTTTAAGGAAAGTTATCTATAATTGAGTGTTGCTTAGTGATTTTTTTAGTAGCTAATATTCGCTAATTGGCTAATAATTGAAAATTAGGAATCAAAACTTGGCTAATATTTCAAGTTTCGAGGTGGCCCAAATCACCACATTTTTACCAAATTTTATTTTAGTCTTATTTAAATTGTCAAATCATTTCTTTTATTAATTTTTTTAACTCTCTATTTGCAACAATATTCTATACATTATTATATTAGAGAAGCCTAAATTTTATAAACTTATTGTACAAAAAATAAATTAATTCACTAATAATATATTAGATTATTAGTTACTTTAGGGCTATATCACTAATGTTTAGTTGCCACCATTGATTTAAATTACAATATAATAGCCCTCATTGTATTTAATGAGGTAGAATGTACCTACAATTTGTAATACTCATTGGGGTTGAAATTGATTTTGAATTGTTAATCTCAATGAAAATCAATGGTCTAAAAGCAATTTTGGGTTTCACAATCTTTACAAACCATGTGTACATTTTATCTCACCAAATATAAAGAGGGTTATCAGATTATGTTTTAAATTTATGGTAGCAACTAAATATTATAGAGTCTACCCCTTAAACTCACCACCTTTGGGCCTCTACATTTCTATAAAATTAACTCACCACCTTCAAGCCTCAACATTTCTATAAGAATTTTATTTTCAAAAATAGGATTTGTCATTGCAATTAATGCAATTTCCTATTATTTTCTAAGATTAATCAAGATTCACTACAAAACTTTTGTGATGATAAAAAATTCACCAAAACATTAGTTTTTTTTGTTTTTTTTTAAAAGAAAGATTTGTCAATATAAATTACTTTTTTTTTCTAAAAAAATTAAAAATATGCAAGGATTTTATATTTGTTTTTGAGGGGAGGAGGTTCTTCAAGTGATGTGGTCATTTTTGCACCTTGCCATCTTCTCTTCCTTACCATCTTCTTAGTTTGGAGGTTTGTAATTTTCTCATAATCCCTTTGATGAGATTAAGGTATTCTTGTGCTCCTAAGTATGCTTGGTTGGTCTCACTAGAGATGTCATATCTCCCTTATGACCAACTTCTCATGGTTTGAGAGGATGCTTAGATGTTGAGAATCTATTCCTTGAGTGTTAGATGTTATTAATACCATAGAGAAATGTTATCATGAATTTTAAACTATAAAGGGATGTTAAGACTTAAATGTGGGAATTAAAAGTTCTAGAAACTATTAATTTAAGTTTTGTTGTGAATTAAGAGGGGTTTCAAATGCATTTGATATATGAATGTTTCTAACTTATTATAAAGGTGAAAATTAAATTTTATAGGATTGATAACAAGGTCAAATTAATATTTTATTAAAAAGAGATACTAGATCATGTGTGTAGACTCTATCCACAGCTAGATCGGACCGAGCTCCGATTTCAACAATGGTCCTGCACTTTATTTTCACTCCACTCCAAATGTGTCACATACAATCTTCTCATTTGTCTAAAGATCCACATGATTTGCATGCAACTTTCCTACATCCTCTTCAAATATTTCTCAATTCAAACAAACAAGAAACATAATGCTCCACGTGGAGGCTTCATAGAGAATTAGAGAAAGGAATAAAGGGGAGCCCTCAAGAACCTTGCTTGTATGCCACGAGTTTACTTCTTGTTTTAAAAAATTATTCATCCTTCCAATAACATGCATGTAAAAAAAGAGATATGTGGAGGCTTCACAAAAGTTTAAAGTTAAGATGAAAAGGATCGCTCAAAAATTCCCACCAAGGCATTGCATGTCCAAAACACCTATGGGCCCAATGAGCTTATGTGAAATTTTTTAGGTGCTAGTAGAAGGTGCCGCTTGTTGACTAAGTAGAGGATTCTAAAAACCTTGAACATAAGGAGAAATGTAGGTAAAACTCCCGATAGTGCACCATGAGTTTCCATCGTGTTTACATCTTTCTTAGAGCTTAGTAATTTGCATCTTTGATCAAACCTTATTATGTTTGTTCTTAGATAAGGCATGGGACCATGTCTTTGCTTGCCTTTTGCTTGTTAGCATGCTTTGTGCCATTCTATAAAGAGCTAGTTACTATATGCTCAATTCAACTTTTATATTTCTCTGTGAATCTATGAATTATGTATCATGTGAGATTTTTCACTCTTCCATTTTCCTTAGGCTAGGAATTGGCCTATGCTCTCTGCGAACAAATTTTAAGAATGGTTGATTATTGTGAAAATCTTGAAGGACAACCATTTCTATCAAGCCTTGACAAGTGCTTCCCATGGGAGGATTTGAATGTCATGCCCTATATATGTGTAAATTTGTGCATTCCTTTCTCCTCTAAAAAATGAAAGGTGTTGGTGTGATGTGCTTATTCCAGGGAACTAATATTTCCTTATGATTCTCACAAAGGGGAATTTAAAGTGTTGTAAAAGATTCACATTGTCATTTGGCCTTAGTTTAGTTGTCTTTCACCTTTTTCCTCCTTCCCTTTCCAATCCTCTGCTGGGTAAATGGTGTCTCAAACTTGCATTTACATGAGGTTACTATTTATAGTAATTTTTCATTTGAGCATGAAATGGTGCGAAATTTTCCCCAAAGCTTTAGATTGGCTAGATAAGCATGCTGATAAATTTCCATCACAAGATTATAACTAGTTTTGAAGATATTAAAGTTTTCATTTTTGAAGGTGTAGCATCATAAAATTGCAACCTTCACAATTTTGACCATATCTTAGGCCCTCACTTATGTAACTGCATCTCTTTACTCAACTGAGACCCCTCTCTGCACCTTCATTCTGAACTTCTCCCATCTCAACCTCAATGACACCTTGTGACCCTATGTAGGCCCTCAAATAGGGCAAGATAAGGATGTGGAACCCCTTTTCCCCTTGGACAGGGGCGTCCTCCCTCTTAGGGTGGACCTAAGATGGGTTCATCTGGCCCTTAGACCTAATTTGCTTCTTGGGGACTTAAAATATCCTTTGTCGACCTTCAGTGAGATGAAAATAATTCTCCTAGGCTAGTATAAACGAGGATCTAGTTCTCTCATTTGTATAAGAAGAAAATATACAAGGATAAGGAGAATAAGTGAAATTGAAGCGGAAGGTCTCCATTATCGTCATCAAGAATCCATCAAGTTCTCTTCTTCATGTGTCTTATTCATTCATCCATTGGAGCAACATTATAACACTCATTTGCAATCATGTGTGTGTGTTAGGGTTTTGCTATGTTACATGGCATTTCATACAACATTTATGATTACATTCAATAAGCAAAGAAACAATCATCAATCAAATACAGATCTACAAGGTATACATTTCCATTATTTCAAATTTGATTCCTCAACTGGGGTTTGATTTAGGGGAAACCACTACCCACAACCTTTTTCCCCTTCTTTTCTATGTGTAGGTTGTAGGTGTGTAGCTGTAACTTTAGGTTTGGACTTCATTTGCAGAGACAGAAAAACCCTTTTCGGCACACAGATGTTTCGAAGGACCAAGTACACTTTCAACTTTGTCCCGATGACTTTTGTCCAAATTTGCAAGGCAAATCCATATCAGTCTAAATATCTCAGATCTGAAATTACAGTGCGATCCTAAACCGATAGCTCCTTATTTCATCCATTTTGTCTCCCTTTTCTACATAGTCAACAAGTTAACATATCTATTTACAAAAGAGGGTAAATCACATTCCCACCCTTGCAATCCACTCGATATTCACATCTGTATTCTCCTTGGATTTGGATCTAGTGGATTCAAGCCCCTCTTTTGAATGTAAAGTATCTCTCAAGTGAAAACCCTCCTAGTGGTTTCCTTTTTCTCTCCTAGGTGGGGAACTACTAGGATCCAATTTTCCACTTTACAAAAGGGTGTGATGAAAGGTTTAAATTTATTTTTGAGGAATTTAGAGGCTCTAAAATGCCCTAAAAAGTAGTTGTAACCAGCATAGTAGGTTACAAAGTGATAGAGAACTTTGTGAGCTTTCTAGTGCTTCAAACAGTTCATCAATCGGACACCCAATCCACAAGTTATGGCCTTCAGAAGTTTAGACTCCTCAAATAAGATATATAAAAATGCATCACACACACAAATGAGATGTAAAAGGGAGGTACACATGTTGATGTGTTTTTTGACACATAATAGGGCATCTAGATTGGAGATAAGGTCAACTCTACTTCATTGGGTGGTTTTAGCCCATGGTTTTGTAATACCATTTGGTGGTTTCTTGTATTGTATCTCCTATATATGAGGTGCGTGAGATAGAGGTTGAGTGTAAGAGTCTTATGGCTATTGATTTGCCTCTAGATCTCTAGTTGGTGGTACTCTTGTGAAGGGATTTCTCTGCAAGTATATTGTAATCCATTATTGATTTATGAATAATATATCAGACAGCTTTTGGAGTGTGGGTTTTTTCTCTCGAAAGGGTTTTCCTCAGGTAAATCACTATGTTGTGGTATATATGCTATTATGTCTATTTTTGTTAAGTTTATGTAATTGTTGTAACAATCTGTAATTTTTTTTGCATTAACCTCCTCTTAAGGTTAGTGTAGGAAGTTTTGCTACTTAACTTTCTTACAAGTGGTATTAGAGCATGATCACCTTTCGTTTCAATTGTGAGTTGTTGGGTTTTTTTAGCTAATCCAAATTTGAGTGGGAGCTTGTGCAAAAGATACTTTTTGATCATGTTACAAGAATTTCCAAATGGAAAGTTCATCGGGGAGAATAGAGGTAAATAAATATTTTGGAAGTAATTTTGAGATGTGGAAGTTGAAGATGGAGGACATGCTAATAGATCAAGATCTATGGGATGTTTTTGATGCGAATGTCTCAAGACCCTCAAATCCTACAATTGTTTCTCAATATGATATTATGGACTATATAGCTAAGGGTCTAATCAAATTTAATCAAATTTTTCTTGGAAAACTCTTTTCTAATCAATGTCCACGAAGAGACCTCTACAAAAAAATCTATGGACTAAGCTTGGAGAGATGTATCAAGCCAAATCTTTATTGAATTAAATTTTCTTGAGGAAGAAATTGTATTCCTTGAGAATGGAAGAGGGTGGACAGATAATAGACCACCTGAAAGTATTTAATATGTTGGTGGCTAAATTGGTATATGTTGGTGTTAAGATGGATGAGGAGGAGAAATGCCAGATCTTGCTCTATTCTTTGCCTAATTCGTAGGATTCTCTTGTTATGGCTATTGGTAGTACTTCTGTTGTTTTGAAGTCTAGAGATGTGGTGGATGCCCTGCTTGGTGAAGATATGTAGAGGAAGGTATCCATTAGTTTTAAGGAAGCCCTAACTATATGTGGAAGACCTATGGAAAAAGATAAGAAGAATGAGAAGAAGAATAAATCCAAGTCCAGAGGGAGATCAAAAATCTCCTAGAAAGTCTGAAGTCATCTGCTAGAATTGTGGTAAATCAGGACATATCCATAAGGATTACAAAGAAGGAAACAAGAAGAAAAAGAAGAAGTTTGATTCTAATTCTGAGTCTAAGAAGGAAGATGGTGGTACATTCATTGCATATTTGGCTACTCATGTAGGTAATGATGCATGGTTAATTGAATTAGGTGCATCTTTTCATATTACTTCCAATAGAGATTAGTTTTCTAAATATGAAGAATTCAATGGAGGTGAGGTGTACCTGGGTGATGATTCACATTTAGATATTGTTGGTCACAGTAAAGTTTGAATCAAGTTTCTTGATGGTAGAAAAAAAAGGATTAGGGGTGTGTTTCATATCCCTAGATTAAAACAAAATTTATTATTTGTGAGAAAATTGATAGATGTGGGTGTGCAGGTAGTCTTATCCAATGCAGGATGTAAGATGAATATGGGTTCTATGTTGATTGCTAGAGGTTTCAGGTTTGGCATTTTGTATAAGCTAGAGGCATACACTATTGAGTGTAATAGCACTTTTGTAAAAATTAAATCTATGGATACTTCATCGGAAGATTTGAGGCTTTCACCTTCAATGGATATACATGTGTTTTGGGCACCTAAGGGTGCTCTTTCTTCTAAAGCAAAGTTACCTATAGAGAAGACTATTTTATGGCACTAGAGACTTGGCCACATTAGAGAAAAGGGTTTAAGGACCTTGAAAAATAAAAAAATTGTTGAGGGTTTGAATGATTGTAATCTTGACTTTGATTTCTGTGAGCATTGAATTTATGAAAAATAAAACCGCATTCAATTTTACTTGAGTTCTCATAAATCTTGTGGTGTTTTGGATCTTTTTCATTCTAATGTGTTTGGTCCTATAGATGTTACTTCCATTGGAAAGTCCACATATTATGTTTCATTTATTGATGATTTTAGTAGCACGACATAGGTATATTTTTTAAAGAGTATATATGAAGTTTTTAGTCAATTTAAAGAATTTAAAGAAATGGTTGAGTTGCAGATTGCAAAGAAAATTAAATGTTTTAGGACTGATAATGGCAGGGAATTTTGCTCTAATTATTTTGATAGATTCTATAAAGACCATGGCATTAATAGACAAAAGAAAACTCTATATTCTTTACAACAGAATGGATTTGCATAAAGAATGAACAGGACAGTGATAGAGAAGGCTAGGAGTATGTTGAGTGGTGCAGGTCTAGAACAATTTTTTTGGGTTGAAGTTGTTGCCATTTCTTGCTACTTGATTAATAGGTCTCCTACATCAGCTCTTGTTGATAAAATGCCTATGGAAGCATGGTCAGGTCACAAGCCTTCATTAAGACATCCTAGAGTTTTTGGTTGTGAGGCATATGCACATATGGAAAAGGAGAAGTGAACAAAGTCAGAGAACAAGGCTATGAAATGTATCTTCATCAGGTACAATTATGGTCTTAAATGATACAAGCTTTGGGACCTTGTTGCACAAAAGATAATATATAGTAGAAGTGTTATTTTTAGAGAAATTAAGTCACATTATATTATATTACAGCCATAAAAAACTAAATAAGAAGATGTGATTAAAGTCCCTTCTACTCCTGAAAGAGTTGAATCAAGACCACTTGATAGGTAATAAGTTGAGGAGAGCTCATCTAGCTCTGAACCTTCAAAAGAAGAGGAAAAAATTCCAACTCAGCTTGTTCAAAGGTCTACAAGACATAGAAAACCACTTGAAAGGTATTCACCTAATGATTGGAGATGTATTTTTTCTTTGAATACTAATGTGGATGAACCTAGTGTATATGGTGAAAAATGATGATGATAAACTATTACAAAACCACAAAAGATCCAACCACAAGTAGACCCTAGTTCTCCAATAAAGCATTCACCATACACCAATGAAGAAACCTAAGAACATGCAAATCAACAAATAAGATAATAATACCATTCACAAACCAAGTAGGGTTTGATCTCCATTAATCTTGTTTGATATATTTTCTCTCAAATTTTGTATGTGCACAAGAGCTCAACAAAGAACAGATTGTGGTTGCTTGGTTGCTTGAAGGCTAGATTGCAAAAAAGTGTTAGATTTGTGAAAGGATGAGAGCATCCTCTTATATAGAAGACAACTTAGGAAATAAAGGGATAGGATTAAGAGGTAAAATGATAAGTGGTCAGCTAGGATTGAAGGGTAGGTAGAAAAATAAAATATGAAGTGGGTAGGTAGAATAATTAAGAGATAAATGACATGTGTCATGGAGGGAAAAAGATAATGAATTAATTAAATAAATGAAAATTTATTTAATTTAGGAAAAATGATAATTTAAATAAATTAAAATATTTATTTAAATCGGGAAGGCTAGAAAAGAATAAATGAATTAATTAAATAAATAAAAATATTTATTTAATTAAGAAAGGACAATTTTGGTTGTCTACATTTTGCCCCTCTTTGAGACAATGCAACTTGTCACATTGGCTCAAAGAAGATAAAATAAACTGATACAAAGTTTCCCTAGATTCGAGAGTGGCATTCCCCTTCGAGAGATTGGATGAAAAAGTGTTGAAAAATATTGTAGACAATGTCTTGATAAAAAAAAGGCTAGAAAGAGTGATTAGGTCACATGGGTGGAAGATTGTGTCAAGAGGGACCAATGGGAAGCAAGAGGTGGACATGGCAGACTAGGGTTACATAGCCTATATGTATAGGCCATAGGGAAAAACATCCTCATTTACATCCACAAAACTCAGGAGATCAGAGTAGAGTAGAGCACCTAGAGATCTTAGAGATTAGTCAACAATCTAGTAGAGATGGTAGTTATAGTACATCAATTCGATTGCATCTGACGGTTTGAGTGGCTAGAGAACATGGGTGAGCCAGTAAGTACATCGACCTTTCTCAATACCTTTACATTTATTAGGGTAGAATGGTTGGAAAAAAAACATGCAGAAGCAGTGAAAAATTGCACATGTCTGTGGCACACAAGCATGTTTGGGTCAGGTATGCACACGTATATGATTGCAATTGTGTTTGTGGTTTAAATGCACATGTATGTGTCTTACAGGTGCATCTAGGTCATATGACTGCATATATGCAATAGGGGCATATTTAGGTTGAGCAGTGTCATGTCTATGTTGAGAAGGTACATATACATAGGATAAAGCCACATCTATGAAATAATAGCGTGTCTAGGTTGCAAGAACATGTTTGTGTGAAACAAAACCATGTTTATGTCTTAACAGGCCAAAATTGACAGTTTTGTGATGAACATACATTGTCAATTGGATAGACTGCTAGGAGGATTCACTCAAACAGGTGTCCTAGGGAAGACAAACCAAAAACTTGGCTAGAATCAACAACCATGTGATATGCATGTATTACCAATTGGATAAACTATTGAGAGGATTCACTCAAACAGGTACCCTAAAGAAAGTAGGTTTTCTAATCTGAATATAGATAAGCCATCAAATTGATAAAATCTATTAAGTGCTCTAGAAAAATAGGATGAAGTGCAATGTGATAAACTTATACACTAAGATGCAGCACCATGTGATAGACATAAGCACTAGGATAGAGCTTGATGAGTAGCACCATGTGATAGACATAAGTACTACTAGGATAAAATAAGATAAGAAACAATAAGTGATGAACATGAGCACTACTAGAAATTGACATGATTGGTTTGATTGGATGTAGGAGTACCTACCTTAGATTGATTCATGAGAGAGATTCCAGAAGACTTAGAGATTATGGACAAACTTGATTGTCAATGATCATGCAATGATCAAGGCTATGGGTTTGCAAAACATCATATATATGCCTAAGATTCAAGCAAACACAAAACTGTTGACCACTCTTGCAAAGAGATGGCACTTTGAGACATGTATGTTTCATTTGGCAACTAGAGAGATGCCAATCACTTTAGAGGATGTATACAAGATACTACAAATACTCATGAATGGAGAGCTACTTGTGTATGATAAGGAGGGGGATATAGATGTGCTACGATGAGTCTTTGGAGACCCAAGGCTAGAGATAAAAGGACACTTGAGCCGAGATGTTATGTACACCATCAGACAAACTTTGGCAGTATTAGTGGGAGGGGTGATCAACGGGTTCCTATGTCCCAATAGGGCTACACACGGGCTGGCTATAGGGTGGGGGAGAGAACTAGAGATCCTACTAAAAAAGAGGACCATATTTTCTTAGGGACCATGCATCTTGGTGCATTTATACCATGAGCTCCATCAGTTCATGTACCTTAGTGGTTGTGGTTTAGGATGCAGGGTTACACTACTACAGGTCTGGGCCTATGAGAGTATAGCTATGATGAGGCCTATTCACTTCAGATTTAGAGGTCACAGATAGGCTTATGTACATATGTATAACATGATCACTTCCTAGCTACAAATTGGGAAGCTAGAGTACTGGTGGTGGCTATTTGATGACATAGAGAGTGTTACATGGAGGCCATATCTAGATTGCGAGGCCTGGGAGGAGGATGACAAAGAGTTACCATTTTTTTTCCACAATAGGTATCTCATTGGGTAGACTCCCTATATTTTAGATAGACATTTGATTGATAGGGTGACTAGACAGTTCGGTAGAGTGCAAAAATTACCATGGGTGTCAGACAAGTTTGCATGTATAATGAGAGAGCAGGTCCATTGGGGACCGATTTTGTCTTATGATGCAACTCTCACTCAATTCCAGGTGATGGTTTTGATGTCAAGGGATATATTACCTGATGTGATTGATGTAGGTATGTTAGATGACTATGAAACCTATTTTTTAGCACATCCCTCCCTCGATTAATAGGATCAGGAGAGCCAACTCTAGGATTGGATGATGACAAAGATGATGAGGATGGGGGTAGATGAAAGAGGATACAAAGGTTCGAAGAGGGTTGTTAGGGGCTGAGGAGGATAGAGGGAGGGAGGGCATGGAGAGAGAGAACAAGGTGGGCATGGAGAGGGAGGTAGACCACCAAGGCCACCGAGAGGTCTATAGGTTGCTCCATAAATATAGGTACAAGGTGGACAAGGAAAAATTAGATAGGGATAGGATAAACCTTCATAGGATGCCCCAAAGAAGGATAGGTAGGAGGAGGGGGGAGATGGAGGAGATGAGGAGGAGGATGAGCTATGCAAGGACATGTTGATGAGATCGACGATCTAGAGAGAGAGGTGATTTAGTTGAGGCAACAGATCTAGGAGATGCAGGATGAGAGAGACCGGACCATCTAGTGGTATAAAACCGTGGAGGATGCTCATAGGAAAACTTGAGCTAGCCTAGTAGGTGATACATATTCTAGTTTGACCTATTGCATTAGAGAAAGTGAGGAGATAGAGTATTGGAGGAACCTGTACATGGTGGTGATTCCTCCTCATCTTTGAGTAGGTAGCTATAGGAAAGCCTCCTGATCCACTAGTACAAGACATGAGAGACAAAGAGCATCTAGCAGTGATGTTATGGGTACTCCACCACCACCACTAGTAGGGTCCACAGGTGGGAGTAGGAAAGATAATCCAGGGGTTGGACTATTGAGTGATCTGATTCCTTTGAGGCCCACTAGCTCTAAGGGAGGGAGTTCATCATACCTCTCTCAGTTCCATTTTTGTATCATTTTTTGTATGATGATAAAGACACCTTGTGACAGTTATATACATGTGTTCCTATGTGATGCATAGACTATAATGTTTCTATATGCTTATATATGCATTATGATATGTTCATGTTATGGATGCATGTTTTTATTATGATTCTATGATGCTTATGAAAATGAATACATATGTTTATGTGATGATTCTATATGATGTTTATGCTATGTATGCATGTGATGCAATATGTTTATACTATGAATGCATGTTTATGAATATGAGATGCAATGTATGTACATGATGTAATGCATTATTTTTTTGTTGTGTTTATATTTATGTTATATGTAATGAAGATGTAATGCTCCTATGTATGAAAATACAAATGTTTTACACTTATAATGATGTATGATGGATGCAATATGATAATGATATGTATATGTTGTGCTAACAAGTGGTCTCTATAGGATATGATGTTATTATTATTTCTATATGCATGTAATAAAATGTACTAACATGTGGTGATGAAAATAAATACTACATGAAATGCTAATTTTTTTTGCATGTCATTATACTCAGTCATGTGATACCAAACTACATGGGACTCCGGATTGGATAATGGAGGACAAAGTGGACAAGGGGATGGAAGGTAGAAGATATGGAGGTGAAAGAAATTATTGTGATATTATCATCATTGAGCTTTATTATGGAAAAATAGGTTATGACCATCCAAGTTAGGTTCAACCTAGAAAGTCATTGTACCCTTTGCATGAAGATCAGACAATCACATATAAGAAATTCCCTAGTTCATACTAGACTCACAATATCCTCATATCCTTGGACAAGCCATAACATTACTAAGAGACAATCCACAAAAAGGAAAAATAGGTGAACATGCCCCATCCTCACCTTTCTACTCAAAGACATCCTTGAGATAGAATCTCTAGTCAAAGACATCTTGGAAAAGCTAAAAGACATGTCACCTAAAAAGATAAAATCAAAAGAAAACCAAAGACTTGACACCAACATAAACTAAAATCCACAACTTATTAGTGTTTCTTGCCACATATGTTAACATGTTTGATTTGGTCATAATGTTGTTATCTTGATAAAGAACACATAATACTAAAATATCCATGTTGTTGTAGAAGTCTACAAAAAAAATTGATTTAATGAAAGCATAGTTCTACCTGTGTCTCATTTGAAACTAACTGAATCCATGAAACTGATACTTTATTGTGGCTTAGTGATGCAAGTGATATTTTATTGTGAATTGTGTGTAAAAAGGAGGAATGAAAAGATGGTGCTCCTCAACACATGCGATACCAAAGTTCCACTTCCATCACTAGGTTTAGGATATGCCCCTAGTTATAGATTAAACTTGATTTATTATGGATGAAAGGAAGGGGTATGGAAAAGAGGTTTATTATGGATGGCGAACTAATCTTAGGTAGATAAATAACAAGCCATGATGGGGAATGGATCAATTTATTATGGAATGATAGGCCTTGATCGTGTGCAAAGTGAAAGGGTGAGATTTGAATATTGAAGGAGGGAGGAGCAAAGTCTCTACACATGGTGCCAATAACCCAATTTTCACCATGGTACTTTCCCAATGCACCACCAATGTGGTTTTCATTGTTGGACGAATTTATTTCTATTTACTTTATTCAAATTTTTAAATTTTTTGATTAATTTTTTTTGTATTTTGTATTTTTGTATTTTTTTTTAAATTTAAAATTAGGATACTTTGAAAAAATATGTATAAAACTTGCAAAAGGTGCATGCTATTGATAGGATCCTCCAAAGGTTCTCTTTCTAGTGTCGAGAGCTTATATGCACTTGATCCATATACTATGGTGATGATGTAAGGGACAAACCAATTTGGTTCAAACTTATCCTTCTTCTCTCTATCCTGCTAATTCTTAGGATTTTCTCTTACAACTAAGTCACCCACCTCAAATGTGTGAGGCTTTACCTTGTGATTATAGTTGTGACTCATTCATTGCTGTTATGCTTTGAGATTATTGAAAGCAGTTTGTCTACAATCATCTAATAATTTTAAATCTTCTATGCAGGAGACCCTATAGTCTTCATCATTGATAAGATCACACAAAGAGACCCGTAAGGATGGAAACTCGACCTTGATAGGAAAGATGGCTTATGTACCATAGACAAGTGAATAAGGAGTGGCTCCAGTGGGTGTATGAACACTTGTGTGATAGGACCATAATGCAGGGTTGAGTTGGATATGCCAGTTATGGCCAGCATCATCGATTGTCTTCTTGAGTATTTTAAGGATAGTTTTGTTAGATGCCTCATCTTGACTGTTACCTTGAGGGTAATATAGAGTGAAAAAGTGATGATGGATATGAAATCAGTCACAAATCTCATGAGCATCCTGATTTTTGAAAGGATGCCCATTGTCTGTGATGATGGAAAGAGGGACACCCTATCGACAAATGATATAGTTGAGGATAAATGTTGCAACCTTCTTTCTAGTGACTTGGGTGAGAGGAATGACCTCAATCCACTTCATGAAGTAATATGTGGCCATGATGATGAATTTGTGGTCATTGGAGGATGGAGGGTGAATCTTTCCCACAAGATCGAGCCCCCACTAGGAAAAGGGCCATAGAGTGGTGATCAACTAGAGTTTCTATGCTAGTGCATGAATAAGGTCTCCACGAATCTGACATTTCTTACACTTTTTGACAAACTTATATGATTATTTTTCCATAGTAGGCTAGTAATATCTAGTCCTCATGAGTTTCTTGGCTAAGGTTGGACCAGTAGAGTGAGCACCACATATACCTTCAGGAACCTCATGTAATGCAATCTGAGCTTCATCACTTTATAAACATCTAAGGAGAGTACCATCTAGACCCCATCGGTAAAGGATATCGACTAAAATGACATAGTAGGAGGATTGACAAATGAAGGTATGATGTTGATTGTTGGAAAGGTCACGTGGAAGGATATTGTCACAAAGGTAAGTGAAAATGCTTTGGTACCAAGGGGAGTAGAGACCAACAATATATATCAAATCTACAAGAGTAATCTCATATGAGGGAACCACAAAATTATCCACCAAGAACTTGTAGCGGGTCTCATTCTAAGGCATATCAATCAAAGAAGTAATAGTAGCCATGTCATCAGAATCTCAATTATTATCCCTTAGAATTTTCTCAAAGAATATCTGTGTGAAGTATTATTTGAAATAATCCACCATTTTCTTATATAACATTAGCTTCCCATCCTTATTTTGGCAGTCATCATTTCCTTGATGAATCACAATTTGAGAGTCCCAAAAAATATTTAGTTCTTGGATCTTCTATTGAGTTGCAATTCATAGACTTGTTGTTAATGCTTCATACTCTTATATGTTGTTTGTACAAGGGAATGATAATTGATATGATTTAGGAATAGAATTACTTTGAGGTGTCATGAAGAGGATACCAACTCTTGCACCTTGTGTGTATGAACCATCAAAATATAATTGCCAAGGCTTTGAATTTGTCACCATGAAGATAGATTCGTCTAAGAATTCTAAGACAATAGGAGTGTCATCAATCATAGGTGCATTTGCTAGCTAATCTGTAATTGCTTGTCCCTTAATGGATTTTGAATCCACATACTTGATATCGAACTTATTCAACATCATAACCTATTTAGCTAGTTTTCCTATGAGTGTTGCCTTGTTGAGAAGGTATATGAGTGGATCTATTCTTGCAATGAGCTTCATCTTGTGAGCTAGCATGTAATGATGCAATTTTGGCGAAGCAAAAACCATGGCAAGACACACGTGCTCAATTGAAGTTTAATTAAGCTCATAACCAACCAATGTTTGACTGATGTAGTATATAGCTCATTCTTTACCATCATGATCTTGTTGTGCTAAGATTGCCCCTAGTGGTGTCTATGTAGGTAATAGGGGTTTTCCTTGGATAGGCAACATCAATACTGGTGGATTTAAAAGATAGTTTTTGAGGATTTGAAAGGCATGTTGACACTTATCATCCCATTCAAACTTGATATTCTTATGAACTAGATACTGGAGAGGATGAAATTTATCTGGAAGTTGTGCAATGAATCTACATATTGATTGGAGTATTCCTTGTAGAGATCAGAGTTGGCTATTTTTCTTCAGAGGTGGCATTTTTAATATAGCTCTGACTTTTGCTAGATCTGCTTCAATTCCCCTTTGTGAGAAAATGTATCCAAGGAGTTTCCTAGAGGTCACCCCAAAGAAACACTTCTTGGGATTTAGTCTAACATTGTACTTTAAAAAGCGATCAAAAACTACTAATAGAATGTCCAAATGTCTTTCCCTTATGACTGATTTGCCCAAGAGATTATCAACATAGTCTTCCAGAGTGACATGCATGAGATCGTGAAAGATAGTTATTATTTCTCTTTGATATGTTGTACCTACATTCTTTAATCCGATCGACATGATGTTCCAACAAAAAGTACCCCAAGGACATGCCAATGTTGTTTTATGTTGATGTTCAAGTGCTATTTTGATCTAATTATACCTAGAGAATCCATCCATTAGTGAGAGCATTGTATAACCAGATGTGAGATCAACTATTAGATCAATGTTTGGCAATGTAAAATCATCTTTGGGACAAGCCCTATTGATATCTTTGAAGTCTGTACATATTTTGATGTTATGGTCTAGTTTTCTAACAAGTACAAGGTTAGAAATCCACTCAGGAAAGTCAATTGGTCTGATGAAGCCAACATCCAATAATTTCTCAAGTTCCACTTTCACTAATAGTGCCACTTGGGGATGCATCTAGTGAAGTTTTTGTTTTATCGGCTTGGTGCCTGGAGTGACTGTCAAATAATGCATAACTAAAATAATATCCAATCCAGGCATATTGGCATATGACCATGTACAGTTGATATGTTGCTCTGTGAACTTTTTATGAATTTTGGTCTCTCCATTTCTGTCAAAGACTGTGCCAAAAAGATGTTGTGAAGTACTTTCTCTATGACAATATTTATCTTGATAGTTTCTTCAACCAATATAGATGACTTTTCTTCATATGAGGTCATGGGAAGAGTGTCAAACCTTCCATCCTCATGTGCCTCAAAGAGGTTTTCACCGTCAGATGTGTCCTTTCTTTTTACTTTTTTTGGGTCAAATAGTGCCACAATGTGGTTTTCACCATAATACACATGATTTAATTTTAATTTTATACTTTTATGACTAGAAGGTTTGGCACTCTCTCCAAAATATGCCACGCTATCAAGTTCTATGATGTATCTTTCTTTGTGGTCCCCAAGTGGAAGATCATCTTGTATACCAAGGTAGTCAATAAAGGCCTCATTGTTTTAGAATGTGTCAAGTCATTTGAGGTCCTTGTTGGTCCCAATCAATGAGTTACAAATGAACAAGGGGAAGGCCATTGGTGTGTTCAAAGTCAATAGGTGTGAGGGTAAAGACACAAGAGTCTTCAGATATTTCAATGAAATAATCAGGGTCATCACTAGTACTCTCCTCATTAGTCTCAATTGTAAACAAATTCAAATCAATATCACTAGAAGGACACTCAACAACATGAGTCTTCACTCTTTGCAATTTTGACCTAGAGTTTGAGACGTAAAGGGCTCAAGATCCCAAAATGTTTTTATCCATGGTTCTCCACTATCTTTCTTTTCTTGAGATGTAGAATTTGCTAAAGTTTCTTGACCAACACTAAATTATTTTTTGAACTTCTCTTCTTCAGTGGGTTCACTTGGTTCTTTGAATGTTTTTGTAAGCTCATAGTCACTAGATGACTTGTCTAAACCCCATTCCCATTCATTACATTGGTCATTAGTGGGGGTATAATCTATGATTTGAAATGTTATTCTAGAACCAAGACCACCTAATCTCAAAGGTGTAAAACCAAGTCCTTTAGTTCACTACTTATTTGGTACTAGCTTTGGTTGCAATGACTCAACAATACCTTTCTTTTGTAACCCAAGAGGGACTTTTCCATCATATTTGAACTTTTGTAAGAACTTAAAACCTTTGTCACAGTTCTCACATGGTATTGTGATGTGGTCTTGCATAGATTCTTCTTCAGGTTCTCTATAAATCATTTTATAAAGGTCTTATTCTTTCATCTCACCCCATTTCATGAATGTAGTGGGATCCAATTTTATTGTAATTGTGAATAATTTTTTTGAAGCATGTGGTCATCCATAGTCCTTAGGAGAATCCATTAGTTATCTTAAGTACATGGTTTTATTTAAGATATATTCTCCCATGCCTTTATCTTTGTATTTTCCTTTGATCTCTCCTTGTTTTGATGTGGAAGCTTTTATTGATTTTGGATCAACATATGCTGATGATGTAGTCACTTCTCTATTTATTGGGACTATTACTTTTGGTCTCGATCATAGGTTATTGCAATATATTAATGGATTTGGATCACCTTTGACTATCACTTAGACTCCATTGTGTGGAAATTTGATACATTGGTGATATTTTGATGGTACCGGTCTCATTTCATGTATCCATAGACATCCCAAAAATATTTTGTATTTGAGATTAGGTAAAGAACTTGACAAACCATACCTTTTTTCACCGACCCAATTCTTAAAGGTAAGGTGATTGTTACTTTGGATGAGGGTTCTTTGTCATCATATGCTTTGACAATGATCTTATTTATTGAATCCATAGTTTGTTCAAAGTATCCCAATTGTTTAATCATGTTCAATGTGCAAATGTTTAGAGCTACTCCTCCATCTATCAAGACTCATTTGATATGGTTCTTATGGAGAAAGGCTTCATTATGGAGAGGTGAATTATGTGGTTGACATGGAGATGCATCATCGACTTCTATGAACGTAAGGAAATGTGGAGTGGAAAAGTATCCTACCATGGATTGAAACTAGTCCATGTTCAAATAAGTGGGAACAAAGGTTTCTCTCAATGCTTTGTCAAGAATAGCCTTATGTGAAGGAGAGATACACAAAATATCAAGGATGGAGATAAAGGCGGGTGTCTTCCCTAACTAGTCTACAAGGTCATACTCAATTTTGGTAGATGATTAAATTTGTTGGATTTGTGTGAACATTATCATTGTTGTCATTGATGTCAAACCTGATCATCTAGATTGGTTCGAATGTGGCATATTGAGAAAATAAGGCAAGTATAGTTTATAATGTTGTGAAGTGATGGAAAAGAGGTATATATGTGATACAAAGCTATATAACTCTCTAGAGTCATTTCCAAACATCACCAAAAATATTATATCTTGATCATGTTGGTTTATGTTTAAGTCTTTGGTAATGGTTATGTCACTTGCATTCTGTGCTATGAGTCATATATTCTGGAATCAGTGGTATTTGTATTATGGATTCATTTTTGATGATGCTTGGGAATTTTTCTTATGGATCCATTCCAATAGGTACAATATATGCTTGTTTGGTCCTAGTATGTGAATCATGTAGAAGATCAATGAAGGCCAACTTGGTTATCATATATCTGATCGAGTCATTTTTGGTAATGTGTTGATCCGAGCAATTACATCATTGAATAAATAATTTGTGCTTGGCCGACATATCACCTTGGTGATTGTGCTTACTAGTTGTAATGGTGGGAAAATGGTGAATGATAAATCAAGAAGGAAACTACCCTTTCCCTCAAAGAGAGATGAGAGTTTCACTATTGATTACCATTCAAGCACTTTTCACCATTACATTAGGAAGGGGGAAGGATAATTGAGTAAGGGAGAGTTGTGAGTTATGTTTTTGATATGTTTTCCATCAATGACAAAGAGGGAGATTGTTGGATTTGTGTGAACATTTTTATTATCATCATTGATGTCAAACTCAGTCATCCATATTGGTCTGGATGTGGTATATTAAGAAAATAAGGCAAGTATAGTTTATTATGCTATACAGTGATGGAAAATGGGTATATATGTGATGCATAACTATATAACTCTCTAGAGTCATTTCCAAACGTCACTCGAAATCTTATATCTTGATCATGTTGGTTTGTGTTTACATTTTTGGTCATGGTTATGTCACTTGTATTCTATGCTATGAGTCCTATATTCTAGAATCAATGACATTCATATTATGGAGTCATTTTTATGATGCTTGGGAATTGTGCTTATGGATCCATTCTTATGGGTCTGATAGATTCTTGTTTGGTCTCGATATGTGAAGCATGTAGAAGATCAGTGAAGGCCAACTTGGTTATCATATCTTTGTTCGAGGCATTTTTGGTAACGTGTTGATTCAAGCAATTACATCATTGAATAAGTCATTTGTGCTTGGTCAACATATCATCTTGGTGACTGTGTTTATCGATATATATGTATGTAAAAATAGAGAAGGTGAATATTTAGAGGTAGAGTGTATGAGCATATGAAGAAACTGTGGCTACACTGTGTGAAGTGTGAGTTGTAAATGGTGAAATAGACTCAGAGTGAAGACAATGTTGTAGTAATCCTTTACCAGATCTATTGCAGAATAGTGATCAGTTTAACACTAGATTCTTTACTAGATCTTCTGTGAGTTTTTTGTTTTTGTTATCTAAGCTTACATTGGAATTAATTCTATGCATTTAGAGATGCACCTTTGTCCAATTCATCCTTTTCTGTTGTAGTGAGCATTTCAGATGTGCGTCGCTTTTGTAATCTTGCAGTGAGCATTCTGACAGTGAGCCACCCTATTTTGTAAACATCATATAAATACTTATATTATCTTAAGAGTTAACCCTCTCTATGGTTTTTCTCATTTTGTTTGTTCACGTATAAAATATGGTGTTTGAGTTGTGGTTACATTTTCATGTTTATTCTGCATTTGCTATTTCATGTTGATATGTTTAATTGATAAATCTGATATAATAGTAAAGGGTTAAGAAGTTCAAAGAAATATTTATGAATTGTTGGAAATACTGAGTCACTCCCCCTTTTAGTATTTTGGTTCCTTCAAATAATCCAACAAAAAATATGGTCTTGGATGGAACACCTCGCATGGTGACTTTACCTCGTCAAGTTGTAACATTGCATTTGGGGGTTTCATCTTTGGAGGATGAAAAGGATGGTCCAATGCCTTTCAAAACAACTTTACTTATTTGAGTAGGACCTTCGGGAGTCTTATCTTTGAAAATTATGGTTGAAACATGATTGTCCATTGAAATTTGGTTGATGGTATAATAATATGCTGCAATGGTATAATTGTGTTAGAGCATAATGTTATTAGGGATCACATCCTTATAACATTTATATATAATGTTCTAATATAAGGTTATAAAACCTTATATATTATATGCTTTATAAGCATATCCCATTTGAAATAATTATAATCTAATAATTATTAGATTATTAATTATTTATGAGGGGGTTATTGAAAAGGTGGGACTAGTGAAGTCACCCTTCCTCCTATATTTATGGAGGTTCTCTCTCATTTGAGAGTTGTATAAAAAAATTGGAGCTTTATGGTGAGTTGTATCACTATGCACAAGAGGTATTATTGGCCATGTGGAAATATTGGAGGAGTATCCCCAGGTTCATGTCTATTTTATGATAGACTATATTTGTAAGTGTTTTAATTAAATGATGCTTTATGGGGTTTTTTAACCTGAAAGGGTTTTCCCCATGTATATCTTGTGTAATGTGTACATTTATACATGTATGTTTCTCATTTTATTTACTTTATGATTTTATTAATAATGATTAGTATCCTAAGTGTAATACCCTAAAATTGGTCATCTAAACCCCTAATCTCGACAACATCACCAAGGTCCTAACAAAAGGCAATTAAATCAATCTTGAGCACATTATTAATTCTTTAATTATCAAAAATCACATGGCAAATCAACTACTCAATATTAATTAAATATTTATTTAATTAATCAAATCATTTCTAATAATATCATTTTGATCAATTATCCCATTTTAATTTATTAAATATCCTTGCATATTTAGTTAATTAATAAATTTGCCATTCAATCATGCAAAAAGGATTAATTTATTACAAAAGATGAATTAATTTATTACAAAGAGTTGAATTGAAAATAAAACAAAAAAAGAATTGAATTGAGAGATAAATCAAACTTGAGATATTATTTCTTTTTCTAAATTTAGAACTTGAAATCAGAAAAGCAATTTAATTGAATTATTGAATTATTCTCTAAAATTGGAACTCAAAGCTTTTCAGAAAAAGAAGTTCAGTTGCATTGAAAAGACCTTTTTCTTGAATAAATTAAAGAATTATCTATTTTTATCCTATATGCATGGAATTAATTTATTATCATTTTCCAATGCAACACGGACTTCTAATTTGAATGCATTTCAATTAAACTATAATTGGAATCTATCTCAAGGTTAACTGAACATGATTTCTCAATTATTTCAATTAATCCTAAATTGAGCTTTTTCTCTTTTGATTCTCTATAAATTCAGTCTTCAGCTCTCATTCCAATTCACCCCAGAGATTTTTGAGAACACACTTGGAGATTATTATCATGCTAATTTCACTCTAGAGTCATTAAAGATTATTATGCTTTTTAGATTATTTGCATCCATTTTACATCCATTATTGCTTGCATCCATTGTTGCTTGAATTGATTATTATTTCTTGAATTATTCATCCATCTTGCATCCATATAGCTTAATATCATATAGATTAAATCCTTTGTCTTGGTGTAGTCTAGTCACTAGTATTGCTTATAAAAATCTGAGAGCAATCTTATACTCACATCTTTTATGAGGCAATTAGTCGCTTTGCTATGGTTTATTACTTATTGATTATTGATTACTAACCATGCATATAATGACTTAATTGAAGTGTTGTGCTTACAACTATAGGTTCACTTTTTCATACACACATCTCTGGCGCCCACTGTGGGGCCCGAAGACTACATTTTTTTTGGCCTCCAAGACTAACCACTTTTTTGTTATTTTCCAGATTTCAGATTTTTTGGTTTTTTTCATCCATACATCTCTTACGATAATTTTTACAGGCTGAAATGACAAACTGCAGGTGTTGCACGAATTGCAAATATCCTATCATACGAGCAGATCCTCTGTCGTACAAGCAAAAATTCTTTGTCGTGCGAGCATACATCATCAACAATATTCTTTCATACAATATTGAATCCTCTCATATGAGTCAAGTGCCTGTCGTATGATTCTGTATTTTCTGGTAAAAGAGGCAAATTTCATAATTTTCTCATTTCTGATTGATTATTCTGACGATTGACCCTGATTGTTTATCTATCTATCTCAGAGTTTTTCACAGCCTAACTAGTTTTTGCAGAATGCTTGTCACACAAAGACAATATGACTACTGATTCATTGTCTTTGCAAGTTGCCTAAGGAGAATCGACTAAACATCGTGTATTCTTTAAATTCATTTTTAGGAACCTAACTTGCAATTTGGTTAAAGAAAAAATTTGTCTTTCATGCTTTTAGAAGATTCTGAGAGGTAGGAGAGTATGCTCTTGTCTTTTTCTAGACAATCAAAAATTCAGACCCTTGAAGCTTGTTCTTTGTTTGAGATTTGTACATCTTTAGTAGGCCTTTCCTCTCGAGGGGTTGAAAAACCCTTAAAGTCGTTACGACCGGTGTGAGGGGAACAACCTAAATGGGAACGACTAGATGCCAAGTACTCCAACCCACTATAAAATAAATGTGATTTGATAAAAATCAAGTCAACGACAGTGCTTGGGAATAGCTCTCCTCTGTACCTTCAGGTATATTAAACTTTGGTTTTCAAGGTTGGGAGACCTCTTAATTGAGTTTATACCTTGATGCACCAAATGGATCCCTGACTAAATCCAATTTAAAATTAGAAGCTACCCAGTTCATCTCCAAAAGGGGGATAATCTTTGTGCAAGAGAGATAGTAACTCTCCCAAGATACTTGTCATTTCGTGCCCCCATTAGCGTTTGGAGTTAGATAATACGACATTGAGAATCCATTGCATGAGACTCAGTGGCCGTATTCTAGTTAGCTATTGGGTGTGTACCTGAGTCTACAAGCAAAGGTTTTCTTTCCTCACCAAATTCCTTAAGGTTTGCATGCTGTGATTGGAGTCACTACACATACTACTTATTTTCTATGTTTTCATCCCTGAAACAAAAACTGAAATACCAAAAAATTGGTGAAGACCAGAAACAACTCAATGAGTTGAAACTCTATCTATGTTAGAAACTAGTCCATCCTGAGTCGAAACTCTATCTGTGTCAGAAACTAGTCCATCCTGAGTCAAAACTCTGTCCATGTCGGAAACTAGTCCATCTTGAGTCGAAACTCTATTCGTGTTAGAAACTAGTCCATCCTAAGTTGAAACTCTGTCCGTGTCAGAAACTAGTCCATTTTAAGTTAGAAATCTATCCGAGTCAAAAAATAGTTTATCCTGGTCAAAAATTAGTCCATCTCAGAATTAGTCATACTCAATTATCATACTCAACAATCAAAAAAACTCAAAATTTCTAGGCTCTATCCTGTGAACAATCGTACGAGTCTGATAATTTGTCGTGTTGCATCAGGTCCTGTGTCATACGAGTCTACTAGTTTGTCATCCTA
This sequence comes from Cryptomeria japonica, assembly GCF_030272615.1. Lineage (NCBI taxonomy): Eukaryota > Viridiplantae > Streptophyta > Pinopsida > Cupressales > Cupressaceae > Cryptomeria > Cryptomeria japonica. Next base: position 293,350,681 of record NC_081415.1, read on the forward strand.
TACCAGATTATCTGTCATACAAGTCTGAGTCATTTATCATCCTTTGCTTTATCCTATCTTGTACGAGACCAAATTTCCCTCAGTCTTTTGTCGTCCTACGCATACCTATTTTTCGTACGGTATGAGGCAGCAACTCATACCAAACATAACTCTTGTCGTCCTATAGCTGCTAAATTGTCACCCGGTCCAGAAAATCCTGTCGTACGTGTCTTTGGTTTTTTTAGAACAAAATAGTCAAACTTGCCTAAAAATAGCTTACAACAAACATAATACTGATTATCATTTTCCTGAGCATAAACAGATCAAGACAGTGTACCTCTGCCATTTACATTGCACGATTTGGTCAATCACCTTTCAGCTAGTTCAATCAACTACCTATCAAATTTTAGTCACTTAGATAGCGTCTTATATAGGATAGATCATTCCTGAAACCAGGCTGAATCTTATATTATGCTTAGAATCAACTTAGATAATGTCTTAGACTAGATAGATCGTTCCTTGAATCAGACTAAATCTCAGTTGTTTCTCTCAAACAATACTCTAAACATAACAAACTAGCTCTAAACTTGATCTCAGCCTCTGCATCACAAACAACTCTAGGTCACACAAATCCATAAAGATGCCTATTCAAACCAGGAGTTCTCATAAGAAACAAGACAAAGGAAAAGAACAAACCTTCACCTATCAAGATAATCCATTCTACGTGAAGGATCCACTCACTGACATGTCGTCATCATCAAGCGAACCAATTTTTGATGAACCTGAATCTCCCACCATACATGAGACAGAATATAATGATGGAAACAAAAACAATCGTAATATTCCCAAAAATCATAATGACTCCTCATCATCAAGTGAGATTGACGAAGATGCCGAACCTCCAGAAAAAGAAATCCTTGACTGTCAGAAAGACAAAGACTTTAGAAAAATGATGAAAACTATCATGACCCGAGAGAAGGAAGACTATTTCTTAGAACTAGCAAAACAAGGTGCCAAACTTCCTATTGGATATGATGTTCAGACACTTGTTACTAAAAGGGAAGACTCACCTATACTCATGGTAGACAAATAGTTACTAGCTTTGCGGATGGAGGTCACAGAACTGAAGAATAAGGACAAGTCCCCAAAACAATATTCTCTAGAAATAATATGTCCCTTTCCATTTGACAAGAATCTACACATGCCTCCATTTCCTTCATGAGTGGAAATCCCAAAATTTGACAAATATGATGGTACCTCAGATCCTCAAGATCATGTTAGGGAATTTAGTGCTACTTGTATGGAGTTCATGCATGATCAAACATACCTCATGTGTCTCTTCCCAAGGAGTTTAGGGGGTCAAGCAATGGAATGGTTCTCAAGTCTACCTAAAGGAATAAAAACATTCGAAGAACTAATCCAACTATTTTTATAACAATACTCATACAACATTTGACATCCTGTAACTATGATCAATCTTTGTAATACTCAATAGAAAATAGGGGAACCTCTTCTTACTTTCTCCGACGCTAGAGAAAGATGTTCTCTAGGTACCCACAACCTATTGCAGACATTGATAAAATGGATATATTTGTCAATAACTTGGTCCCCAAACTGAAATATAGTGTACAAATGCAAGTACACCCATCATTTAACAAAATGGTAGATAATGTCATTCAAATGGAAGATGTGCTCATAAAGAAGGGAGATATCACACCTTGGAAAGAAACACAAATAGGATCTAGCTCTAAAGAGAAGAACATGTATTGGAAATTTGCCAAAGACAACAACAAGAATGTTGTTAATGATGGAGTAGTAGACACTGTCAAAACCAACTCAAAATCCACAATATTCAACTTGGCTAGTGGTACACAAGCAATTAAAGCTGCTGAGATTGTAGCAGAGAATCCGCCAAAGAAAACAAAGGACTGGTTCAAAGAAAAGCCTTGGCTTTCCAAACCTAAGTGTGATTTTACTCTTCTTAAAGAATCATATGAATCCGCTTTCAAAACTCTATTGGCAAACAACTTGATAACACTACCAGATAACTCCAGACCCTATGATCCTGATGTCAAACCAAGATGGTGGAGAGAAAATGAATACTGTGACTTCCATCGGAATAAGGGTCATAACATAAACAATTGCATGAAGCTAAAACATGAGATTCAAGATCTCATAGACACTGGTAAAGTTGTTGTTGGGAATCATCCAACCAATGCTGATCATAAAGCATTTAAAGACCCTTTGCCTACTTACAAACAAGGTGATTCCTCAAAGACCAAAGGAGGTGCCAAGGTAAATTATACTTATGCCAACTAGGACAATGTTATCAACATGATTGAGCCTTCACACTTAGAATATTGCAATGTGATTATAGTTCAAGATAAACCAAATGAATCACGATATGCAAGAGCTCTGGCCCGATCTCAAAAGAAAGTTACCCTCCAAGGAGCTAGTTCTTCCAACCCAGCTCAAGAAATATCAAATCCAATAGCCTTGCCAAACAAACAAAAGGAATCAACCTTGGACAAATTTAAAAGATTAACCTCATCATCATCCTCTGGATACAACGTGGTTGAACAGTTAAAAAAGACAAATGCTCAATTTTCAATTTTTGAATTGCTACAACTCTCATCTGCTCACAAGGAAATCCTAGACAAAGCATTGCTCACTACCAATTTTCCAAAAGATTTAGACATTGATTGGTTTCAGTCTATGGTGGGTCATCTGACTTCACCTCACTATTTGACCTTCTCTAAAGAAGATGACAATTCATTAAATCATCCACATAACTAGCCATTGCATATTGAAGCCATGATCCACAAACACATAGTTAAACATGTTTTGATAGATGGAGGCGTAGGGTTGAATATATGTACTTATCATCTGCTTACACAACTAGGATTCTTTGAAAATGTCATTGATCTAGGCAAGAAAATTACAATTAAAGCCTATGATGAGGAAGAGAGGACCTCCAAAGGTCTGGTATCATTACCAATCAGAGTGGGACTGGTAGAGAGAGATGTCCTTTTCTAGGTTCTCGTTATTCCATTGTCATACAATATATTACTGGGCAGGCCGTGGATTCATGAAATGAAGGTAGTACCATCAACATATCACCAATGCTTAAAGTTTCCTTATAATGGAGCTGAAGTCAGTATTCCTGCTGATACAAATGTCATCTATAATGCATTAACAAAAGGTGCAGATACTTTTGTGCCACATAATAAGGCAGCCTCTACAAATGAAGATCCAGAAACATTGATGAAAGACTTAGAAAAGAGATTGAAGATTACAGATACCGGCATGGATGGCTACAAGATAGAACCAATACTATCATTAGTTTCTCTCCCTCCATCACCAAAACAGTTGGGTAATCCATCAAAGGCTATGAGAACACAAACTTCAGCTCCAAATACCATATATGATGGTCTGTTTGTATAGTCTTCTACCTCCTTGGAAGATGAAATAGAAGAGGATGTTGTGCTTAACTGGCTCTTTAAGGAATATAGTCAAAATGAGGAGGTACGACACTATGAGATTTCCTCAAACCAATATGGTCATGGTTACAAAATGATTCAGTGCATGGGGTACTTTAGTACTGGTCCCTTGGGCAAACAAAAAGAAGCTATTACTGAACTAATTCAGCTACAAACCAAATCCACACATGATAAGGCTAGACTGGGATACAATCGGAAAAAGACATCAGAACAAAAACATGTTTCTAAGTCTAAGTGCTTGAAAAAGATATCGCCTTTAACATTACATGAAGCAGACACTAAACAAACAAAAGTAGAGTGTAGAAAAGAGAAAGAGGAATCAATAGTCAAGAAAGAAGAAATAGTTAGTGCTCAAGCTTTGACGGTATCAGCTACGATAATACAAGAAGTTGAGGTTCCTGAGGATATAAGAGATGAAATGGTAAGAATTAGAGAATTGTTTGCACCATTAAAAGTTCTAGACACATATACTGGCAGGCAACAAGTAGATGATTTAGAGACTGATTCAAACGAGTATGAATGGGGTCCTGACTGTCTTTCAGACACATCCACTACAGAAACTCTAGAAGAATCTAGTGGTGTCATAGATGATACTCAAGAGCTAATGCACATAAAACTAGAGAAGGAAATACACGAAATTAGACAAAAGAGGCAAGAAAATTATGATCAAGGATTGAAAGAAGGAAGAATACCAGAAAGCTTCTCATCTACGTGCCCTTATCCTAAAATAGAACAAATCAGTTATAGTACTACACAGGAAGAGTTGGAAGCTACAGAACAAGAACCAGTCATCAGTCCAGAAGAAGCTGAATGGAGTAGACGACAACAAATCACAGAAACAATGAGATCATGTCAATAGGTGTGCTAGATACAAATGACAAATGAACCACAACATGAAGGAACTTGTAGCATTAAAGATGTTAGTATTGATACCATACATATGCTTACTAAATCACCTGAAAGAGACTTGGAAACTTCATCTGATGACTCTGATGACTCCGATGATAGTCCTATTCATGATGATACCCACTTAGCCTCAAATTCTGAATCATCTGATACAAACAATGAAAAGTTGCCTACTAGTCTTATTGTTGTTAAACCATGATATGATGTCCAGTCCGGCGTAGTAAATGACATTACAAGTATGTCTATTGGATTACATCGATTAAATATTAACATGAACTTTAATAATCATGATCTGACTCTTCCTGGTCTTGAGACACTTACACAAGGTATCATTCTGGAAGTCGACTTTTCGATCCGCATCTGTGATAACAATACCATGAACACTCTTGAACCTATCCAAAATTTGTCCTTAGTACATCTCGAATTGATTGACTGTACTTTATAGAATCAACCCATGGATATACCTACTTTTGCTAATGACTATACATTATCCTATTATCTCAATGTAGTCGAACCTATAAACTCTTCCACCAGTGAATAGAGTGAAAATATGACTGAAGCATATATCAAGTATCTTAGTAGCAAAAACAAGAAAAATAAAAATAAAAGATCTGATGGCGAAAACCATATTGTGGCGGTGTCAGAATCTAAAAAAGAGAAAATAAAGGATGTACCTAAAGGTGAAAACCTCTTTGAGGTGCCTGAAGGTGAGATACCTGGTATACTGCCCAATCATTTTCAGGAGCGATCTTCCATATTGATCAAGCCAACTCAACAAATGAATATCGAGAATCAAGAGACACCACAAATCATTCACATAGCTTGATCACTATCAACAAAAGAGTTGAAGGAGTTCTCTCAGCTATTCTCAGAAAAAAAAATAAACTTTGCATGGACATACTCTGATATGCCAGGCTTGGATCTTGATCTCATTATGCACCATCTCTCAATCATGCCAGGAGTAAAACTAGTTAAGCAAAAACTCTGTAAGATGCACCTACATGTAGCGTTATTGGTCAAAGTTGAACTAGAGAAACTACTCAAAGCTGGCTTTATTAGAGCAATAGATTATGCTGAATGGATTTCCAACATAGTGTCTGTGTTGAAGGAAAATAAATCTATTAGAGTTTGTACAGATTTTAGAGATTTCAACAAAGCATGTCCAAAAGATGACTTTCCATTGCCAAATATTAATATGATAGTCGACATGACAGCTGGGTATGAGATGTACTCACTAATGGATGGATTTTTTGGCTACAATCAGATTAAAATTGCTCCTGGAGATCAAAAAAAGACAACTTTCACCTATGCGTGGGGAACCTTTTGCTAGAACGTCATGCCATTTGGGTTAAAGAATGCAGGGGCAACCTATCAAAGAGTAGTTACAACTATCTTTCATGACATGATGCATAAGAATATGGAAGATTATGTTGATGACACCTTAGTGAAGACAATGAAAAGATCAATGCATATTCAAGAGTTAGGTCCTATACTTGATAGAATGGAAAAATTTAAGCTCCGATTAAATCCAAAGAAGTGTGCGTTTGGAGTGACATGTGGTAAACTACTTGGCTACATCATTTCAAAGAAGGGAATCAAGGTTAATCTTGAGAAGGTCCAAGCTATAATGGAAATGCCACCTCCAAAAAACATCAATCATATGAGAAGTCTACAGGGACATCTCCAATCCATTAGAAGATTCATTTCTCAGCTAGCAGACAAGGCTCAACCTTTTACAAAAGTATTGAGAAAATGAATAATATACAACTGGGATCAGCAATGTGAACAACATCTTTAGTAGATAAAAGAGTACCTGTCTAATCCACTGATATTGATGCCACCTATTCAGGGTAAGCCACTAATCTTATATATATCAGCAACTGATTCATCATTGGGGGCACTTCTGGCACAACAAGATGACAACAAAAAGGAAAGAGCTATTTATTACATCAGCAGGACATTGGTGTCTTATGAAATGAGCTACAGTATAATAGAAAAAGCATGCTTGGAATTAGTCTTTGTATCACAGAAAATAAGGCACTATATGCTAGCACATTCAGTCAAGTTGGTGGCCAAAATCGATCCACTCAAGTATCTTCTTAATAAAGCAACACTCACCGGAAGATTGGCAAAATGGGTTATGATCCTTACAGAGTTTGACATTGAATATGTGGAACGCAAAGCCATAAAAGGATAGGTAATTAATGATCAACTTGTTGAAGCTCCACTTGAGGATACTCAACCACTACACATCAAGTTCCCAGATGAATCAATAATGCATCTTACTCAACAACCCTAGAAGATGTTCTTCGATGGTTCCTTTACTCAAAATGGTTCAGGTGCTAGCATACTATTCATTACTCCTCAGAAGTATTCAATTCCAAAGTCTTATAAGATTCTATTCCCTTGCATAAACAACATTGTAGAATATGAAGCTTTGGTGAATGGGATAAAACTAGCTATTGAATGGAAGGTTGTTGAATTACATATCTATGGAGATTCTCAGCTAGTCATCAATTAGATCAATGATACATATCAGACTCAAGATGAGAAATTGATGCCTTACAAGAGGATGGTGGACGATCTCAAGAAGTACTTTGCTTTTGTATCATTCCAACATATTCCTAGATCAGCAAATAGAGCAGCAAATGCTATGGCCAACTTGGCATCTATACCTGAGTTATAGGAGTCCAATTTTCACTTTGATTTCCTAGTGGAAGAGTTATATTACCCCGCTTATGATTATCCTAACACCCAAATAGTCTATTCTATTATTGGAGATGACTCATCCCAATACAGCCACATCTATTCTTATCTATGCGATCAAATTATCCCTAAAAACCTTACTCATAATGAGAAAATAAATCTAACTTGAAACGCTTTGTGGTATGTTATCATAGCTAATGATTTATTTAGATGAGGTTTGGATGGTACATTGCTTAGATGTCTAGAAACTAAAGAATCTAAACATGCATTATTGAAAGTCCATGAAGGTATTTGTGGATCTCATTCGAATGGTTTTACTTTAGCTCAGAAACTATTATGGGCTGGCTACTACTGGCCAGATATGGAAAAAGATGCCATAAAATTTGCTAAGACTTGTGAGAAATGTCAGTTTCATGGAAATCTCATACATGCCTCGACAAGGGACCTCATACCATTTATAACACACTAGCCTTTTCAGCAATGGGCCTTTGATCTCATTGATTAGATATATCCGACTTTATCTAATAGACATAAATTCATCATAACTGCCACTGAGTATTTCATCAAGTGGGTAGAGGCAGTTCCGCTTATCAAAGCAACTGGTAAACAAGTCGCCTTGTTCATCCTAAACTATATCATTTGTAGGTATGGGATACCTTCATCCATTGTGACTGATAATAGAGGATAATTCAAGAATAAAGATCTAGACAAGATTTGTGAGAAAGTTTGGGAAGGATTGGCATCTGCAACTCAATCCTGCACTATGGGCTTATAGAACTAGTATCAGAACACCTACTGGGGCTACACCTTTCTCTTTGGTGTATGGGTCCGAAGTAGTATTACCTATTGAAGTACAAATACCATCTCTAAGAGTTTCATTGCAAGGTCTTGTTACTGATGAAGATCATAGAATATCTAGATTGCAAGAACTTGAATTGCTGGATGAGAATCGGCAAGTGGCATTTGATCATCTTAGAGTGTATCAGAAGAGAATGTCTAGAAGATATAACAAGAAGGTTCAACAAAGAGAATTTCAAGCTGGTGACCTAGTTCTAAGAGAAAATCCAAAAAATGAACAGTTTTGCGACAATAAAGGGAAGTTTGAACCCAACTAGCTGGGTCCCTACATTGTTACTGTAGCATATGGCTCTGGTGCCTATCAACTCTCAAACTCGAAAGGAGAACAACTTTGTGAACCGATTAACACCATCCACTTGAAAAAATCATTCGCTTAGCACTCTTTGCTCCAGCAAACATGTACAACTGAAAAAAGTCCTAAAAAAAAGTCCTAAAAAATCAGAAAAAGTCCTAAAGAAATTAAAAAAAAATAAAAGACAAAAAAAAAATATATAAAGAGAGAAATTGCCCTAGTGAAAACCTAGTAAACATGCACCTTGGTAAAAAAAATAAAAATGAATCTCTACCAAGCAGGTGAAACCCTAGCAAATAGGCACCTCTTGTACTCAAGCACTCCATCTATCAATGCAATGTTGGAATTTCCCACTTTCATGCATCTTTTGCTTTCACTTGTACATATTTTTAGTCACTTTTGTGACATCCTGGTTCGTTGGAACCCTCGTGACTTGAAATTGATTAACATCCTAGTCTTAGGTTACTCGACAGAGCACATTACATATCCTAAGCATTGTCATCCAAGTCATTTATTTTGTCAGTGAAACCTGGTTGTCCACTCTGAGTCAGTCACTTGTCTCCTAACTACCAAAGAGTTTATCACTGAGTTCACAAGCAAAACAACATAACAGAAAATAGTCACTAAATAGTTTGAGCTATGCATGAAAATTTTCTTTGTATGTTGTCTTTTATATTGATTTTCAATTACTATCCCTCTGAGTAACTCAAGGATGTCTATTGTGACTAAGAGGAGCAAGGATTGGGGGCATAATACTTTCTTTGTTTTCTAATTGTAGGAATGATCTTGACGATCTGTAAACATATAAATTAGTTGGGTGTCTATGATAAGAGCCTTCACATTAAGGTGAAATCGCCTCACATACCTCGACTCCACTTATTTGTATGCTACAGGGAGGTCCATATCATTTCTTTGTCTATTTTGAGGGAATTTCTTTATGATGCAATCCGGGTCCCTGTGAAATCTGTCCAAGGATATGAATGAAAAAAGGGTCATTGCGGACAAGATAATTAAAATTGCACATTGAAAGGAAAGGAGCTCTAACCTGCCTATTGTGTTTGTTATGCTCAATGATGAATCTTAAGTATTTTAAATCCAGTGACTAGGTTTAGGTTGCATTTTACATTTTTGTGAATCTAGAGTGATTTCGGTATAGTAATAATCTCTTTATCTTCTGAATGAGAGCTAAAAGCATCATCATTTCTTACGTTAAGTGATCTATTTATCATTATTTCTTCGATTGAATACTTGTGTTTTGAGATGTTTAGCTGCATACATAACATTTCATATAGATTCATTCATTTCATTATTATTCATTTACATTGATCTTATTGCATAGAAAAACAAAAAATTTGCATTACTCATTACTCATTCCTTATTTTCATTCATTAATTTGCATATGAAAAGAAACCAAAACATAGACATCCATATTCATTTGCATTACATACATTCATGCTGAAATAAATACATACATATAGAATAAAGCATATAGAAACATCTCATAGTCAATTGACACAAGTACAATGATGTCAAAATGGATCTTGTATATATATCATATCAAGTCTAAGGGTACAAAATGATGTTCAATGACATGCACAAACTCCCATCAGAGCAAGAATCATATCGGCTACAAAAAATGGGTGTGTCTACAAAACATATCCCAGCTACAAAAAAATAAATCATCTAGCTGGCACCCTCTCCCTCATCACCTAGTGGAGGAGCAGGAGCCTGATGCCCAGGATCCTGTCGAGGTGCTTGTGCTCCCTCTGATCTAGCCATATACTATGAATAGGGTTGCACCTGCTATGCAATAGGAACTGCGACACTATATGCTGCCACATAATATGTTGCCCTATTGCTCTGGAGAAGCATCTCCTATCATAGAGACTATCTCTACTCTCGACTCTACTCTTAATGCTATGATCTGGCAATCACGCTCAGCCCTTACCTCGACCAGCTGTCGGTCTCACTCCACTAGCTGAGTCTGAGCCACTATCAATAGTGATTGTAGCTCTGCAAGACGTTCTCTCATCGACCATCCCGTGTCACCCCCTGCTCTCTTGCAGGCTCTTCGCCACCATCTTCACTGCCATCTCCACTTGTGGCTCCACCTTGCTCATCCCGCTACTGCCAAACCTTCCTCAAAGCTGCTCGCTCCTCCTCTCCACCACCCAACCTCATGCCTACCCTCCCAAGGGATCAACCCTCACCCCTATGTTGTCCAACATTAGCTGGCACCCCGCTGCTGCTAGCACCAGGATCACCACCAGTCCATCACGGAGCCTCTAATCTCTGTCCCTGTCCTTGCCTATGGCCCTACCTCTGGCCTGTCCCTATGTTGGTGTGGGAGCATCATCCTCCACATCCCCAATATGAGGAGCCTGCTCTCCCAGATCTATAAACCATGGGAAAGGATGCTGCTGAAAATAATCTCTATAATGGGGCAATAACCTCACATCTGCTATATCATCTAGGTAATCCCACCTTAGGTAGTGTAAACTTGTCAGCTCCTGCATCGCTAAAGCATAGGATAGCATAGGTGACCATCCTTGTCTCTCCTCATTGGCATATCAAGCATACGCTATATACTCCTAAGAGATCCCCTGAGGTCGGCCATACTGCCTTATCACTCATGAAATAACAAATCACTCCACAACAGTCTGTGACCTCCCAATTAGTGGGCGTGTAACAAATAGGTCTCTGCGAACTGCCCGCTAGTCATCCCATGACTCCAACCTTCTGTATGGTCTCCATATGACAACTATCAGATCAATGAGCTGCCATCTCCAGAAGTCTGTCTTGCCTAGATGGGGCTGCATAATATATCCGACATACCTGTAAATAATCGGCTGCCCTGACTCTCTTCTATCATCAAATATTAACTGACAAATGGGAAGGTGCTCCCAAGCCCACACCTGTAAAATGTACACCTTGATGGCCATGATTCACCCTTCTTTGTATACAACCTCATGCATCTCCCGATACATGTGGGCCAATAAACAAGAACCCTAGCCAAGTTTTTGAGGGGTCTCTATCAACCTCTCCAACATCCATCCCCATCCGCTCTGGAAACCCTGTTGCCCTCTATCTGGCATCAAAAAGCAACAAATGAAACTTGCTAGGACACATGCCAGTGGATACTCCTCACTATACCTGCTCATCAATATGTCCCAACTCATGGAACAAGTCAAAATGTCGGGATCCTTGAATACGTTCCTAAGAGCCTGTAGTCCAAGTAACAATGTAGTATCATAATCCACCATATCCCCAGCAAAAGGGATATGAAGGATCCTATACACATCTACGGGAGTGATAGTCAACTCCCCAACTGGCAAATGAAATGTATTCTGCTCCGAATGAAAATGCTCAACTAATGCTGTGAGCATCTTGTGGTTCACATGGATATCAGATAATCACCATAAATGAGTCAAGCCGCATAAATCAACTTGAGCCTGCTCAACTTTAGATAAATGATGAACTAATGCCATCATAGGTGGATATACACATCTAAAGAGCACAGGAGGTAATTGAACCTACAAAAAACCCAATAACGATCATCAGAAAACATTCCAAATCAGCCTACAAGAGAAGTTAAACATCACGCAAATCCAAATAAGTCAAATGCAAAATGAAAATTTCATTTTTACACTTTAAAAAATGATCACTGTCTTTCAAATGACAATACACAATCAAACAGCATCTCGTACGAGTCAGGAATGGCTCTCGTACGAGAAAATAGCCTCAAATGACAATTTAACAAACTTAGCACGACAAAATGGTCTTTTAACAGACCTGTCGTATGACACAAGGGTGGACCCCTATGATAAAATCGATAACTTATTGATGAACCAATAGTACCAAACTAATACTGAAAGGGGGGGTGAATCAATACAAACACAAATATAGTCCAAAACTAGTTTGACAGCAAATACTCCAAATGACTAGCAAAAAGGGATACTAGTTAAAATAGAGTGCAATTGGTAACACCCAGAATAGCTCGAACAATCATAAACCGGTCACTCACTAGGATTTGCTCTTAGCTCAATACTATAGTACCATTACACTCTCATGCATGAATAGGTAAACTAACATCAGAACTTCATAACAGTTAGTTCAATATATTTTATAGATAGGCCTAAAACACATAACCATCATATGCTCAACAGGTAATAACAAAGCATCATGAGATAAAAGCATTACACACGACACACATATTTTTCACATGGAAACCCAACTGGGAAAAACCATGGTGGGGATGAATACCCACAAGTTGCTTTTGAACTCTTTTGAAGTTCGCTATGTTAGGAGCCTTGTCCAATTAAAGACATTACAATAGGTTCTGCTAGGAACAGATCCTGTTAGGGATCACCCGGTTAAGGGTTAAACCTAGTTAGGGTTACCTTGTTAGAGGATTTCATGAACCCAATAGCTAAAGGATCTCCAGAGCTCTATAGCTTCTGAGAACTCATTAACTTCGAGTTACCCTATTAAGGGATTTGAATAAAGCTTGTTAAGACTACCCTATTAAGGGATTTTGTATCAAGCCGATTAAGGCTACCCTATTAAGGGATTTCACAACTATTGAAGTGGTTAAAGATCAATAGGAATTACAATGATCTGGTAACAACACTCAATGCTAATGCAGATCCATTTTGGCTTCTTTTCAACTTCTGCACATTCACTTTATAGGTATCTCTTCTCTCCTTTGGTATGGCAAGAATCACGTATCACTTTCCTTGGATACACACTCACAACTTTTGCCAACAACCTTAGAAAGAAACACAACATCGACCTTTTAGGAAACAGATAGGTTGATAGAAAAAACCCTAAACCCTAAACCTATTAGGTTAAGCAATTCAAGCGGTTCAATCCTGACTGTTGAATCATACTGCATTGAATGCAACAATCTTGAATTGATCTCAAGACATTCTCCATCATCCATTATCCACCGATTTCATGGCAACTATTAACCCATCACGTGTTATCACTGTTCGACAAACTTCGCACATTACCGAGGTAGATAAGAATACTCTTCTTCATGCAAGATCCTTCATGCGCATAGGGCTTACATGGAAACATGATCTGTTCTCTGTTATACTACTAACTCATCACTCAAAGATCACTGATTGAGTCACACAGACTTGAGATACTCCAACTAGAAATCCTGAAGTGGAAACTACCTACCAATTGGTAGTCACACAATGCTTCCATGTGCTGGTTCCCATAACTACATGCCGGTTCATCTTGAACAAATATGCCGCTTCACTTTGGCATATATATCGGTTCATACATATGATGGTTCTCTCTTCTTACCTATCACATGTGCCGGTTCACATCATGTCACATATTGACATCAATGACAACATACAATATCATTATGTCTTCATATCGGTTCACATAATGCCAACAATCTCCCCCTTTGGCATTGATGGCAATATACAAAGATATCTCTCCGCTTCACATCTTCTCCCCCATTTGCTGTAGATATCTTTTCCACTTCACTCTTTCTCCCCCTTTGAAAACAATGCCAAAGTGGAGGCACAAGCATCTCTGTTCCATTATGCTACTCCCCTTGAGGAGGAGCATCCTTCAACACATATATCAATAAAAAATTGACTATGCAATACCTGACTGATGTGGAACAAATAATTTTAGTTCACATTCTGAAGGGGCAGTACCCCCAATTCACCTCTTAAATACACAAATGTAGTGTTTGGGAGAGGCTTGGTGAATATGTTTGCTAACGGCTCCATACTGGAAACATGTTCCAGTGCAATTTCTTTATTCTGAACCTTTTCCCTCAAGAAATGATACTTAAGCTCAAAATGCTTGGTTCTAGAATATAAAACTGGATTCTTTGAGATACTGATAGCACTTGTGTTATCACAAGAATATGCTTACTGGTTCAGATACAGGGATCTTGAAGCCTTCCAGTACATGCTTCATCCAAATTGTCTAAGTGCAGTTCATGAAAGCTGCAACATACTCTGCGTCTGCTGTAGACTAAGAGATACAACTCTGCTTTTTACTCATCCATGAGACCAGTCTACCACCAAGAAAGAATGCACCACCAGTTGTGATTTTTCAGTCATCCACATTACCTGCCCAATCAGCATCTCTGAACACTTTTAGATTGAAATCATTATTGTATGGGTACCACAATCCATAGTCAACTGTTCCCTTTAGATATCTAAGAATCCGCTTGACTGCAATCAAGTGAGATTCTCTTGGACTTTTCTGGAACTTTGCAGTAATGCCAACTGCATGTGCAATATCCAGTCTGCTATGCACTACATAATGCAACTTACCAATCATTGATCGGTATTCCTTCTCATCAACTAGTGCGGAATCATCCTCTTTTGTCAGTTTGCAACCGGTCACCATCGGTGTACCAACCGGTTTGCTATCTTCCATGCCAAAGGTCTTCAACACCTCTTTGACATATTTGGACTGAGTGATAAAAATTCCATCTTTCATCTACTGGATCTGCAATCCAATGAAGAACTTAATCTCTCCTATGAGTGACATTTCAAACTCTTTCTTCATCTCATCAGCAAACTCATGACTCATCTTGTCATCTCCTTCAAAGATAATGTCATCAACAAAAACCTCATAGATCAGGATCTGATCTCCTTCAGACTTCAAGTAGATATTGCTATCTTCACTTGTTCTCTCAAATCCAATCTTCACAAGATGGGAATGTAGGCGCTCATACCATGCCCTAGGTGCTTGCTTTAGACCATATAAGGCTTTATGTAGCCTGCACACCATATCACTATCTTCAAATAGGGAAAACCCATTTGGTTGCTCTATATACACCTCCTCTTCAAGTACACCATTTAGGAATGCAGATTTTACATCCATTTGATACACTTTGAACCCTTTAAAAGCTGCATATGCAAGAAGCATACGAACTCCTTCCAATCTGGCTACAAGAGCAAAGGTTTCTCCATAGTCTTCTCCTTCTCCTTAAGCATATCCTTTGCACACCAATCTAGCTTTATTCCTAATCACTGTGCCATCCTCATTTAGCTTGTTTATGAACACCCATTTGGTGTCAATGACATTTTTATGCTCCGGTCTGGGTACCAAGGACCATGTACCATTTTTCTCTATTTGGTCAAGTTCCTCTTCCGTTGCCTTGATCCAATCTTCATCTTTATGAGCCTCTTTGAATGATTTAGGCTCAAATTCAGAGATCATACATGATTTTTCTCTTATCTTTCTTCTTGTAAAGATTCCTGCATCCTTATCTCCTATGATCTACTTAGGATCATGATTCAACTTGACATACTGAGGAGTGGTCTTGACTAGTTCTTCTTGCTTTTCCTCTTCATCCTCATCTTCATTAGTATTAGCATTCATTGATTCAAGAACACTGTTATTGGTACTTGGCTGACTAACAACTAGTTCCCAGAAGGTTGCAACTGGTTCATTTACAGCTTGCTCACTACCAGTTTCCTTGGTTTTCTTAGAGGATTCATCAATTCTTACATTGATACTTTCCATAATTCTCTGAGTCCTATTGTTGTAACACTTGAAAGCTTTACTCTTGGTGAATATCCTAGGAATATTCCCTCATCACATTTAGCTTCAAATTTACCCTAATGTTCACTCCTTTTGATGTAAAATTTGCTACCAAATACCCTAAAGTAGCTAACCACTGGTGTCTTACCGGTCCAATACTCATAAGGAGTTTTGTCTTTACCTTTCTTGATGAGTACCCAGTTCATAGTGTAGACTGCAGTGCTCACCGTTTCTCTCCAAAAGGTGTGAGCTACCTTTCCTTGAATCAACATTGTTCTAGCTACTTCAACCATAGTTTGGTTATTCCTCTCTGCTAGGCCATTTTTCTATGGAGTCCAGGGGGCAAACAATTGCCTTTTGATGCCAAATTCTTCACAATACTTGTTGAATTCACTAGAAGTGAATTCCCCTCCTTGATTAGTTCTGAGACACTTGATCCTTTTACCACTTTCCTTCTCCACTAATGCTTTGAAAGCTTTGAATTTCACAAAAGCTTCAGACTTGTCTTTCAAGAATGTGACCCACATCATTCTTGAGCAGTCATCAGTGAGAATCATGAAGTACCTATCACCCTGCACACTTCTAGTTTTCATAGGACCACACAAATCAGTATGTACAAGATCAAGCAAGTTGTTAGTAGTGAAAGATTTACCTTTAAAGGTTGAGGAAGACATTTTCCCTAATTGACACTCTCTACACAAGGTATTATCTGGTTTTCTTAGCACCAACAACCCTCTAACTGCCTTGATCTTACTGACCTTCACAATATTATCAAAGTTTACATGATAGAGTCTCCTATGCCATATCCAGCTATCATCAAGCTTAGCCATAAGACATGTACTTATATTTGCATTTAGATGAAATAGGTTACCTTTGGTCTACATGCCGGTGGCCACCAATTTACCATCTTTTCCTTTGATTCTGCAAACTCCATTCTATCTTTCCATATACTGAAATTTTCCCTATTAAACTTTGGACCTTCCCTCTTCATCATTTGACTAGGATCTTTACCTCAAGCAGTTAAGCTTACAACACAGAGGACATAGAGTGCTCTGATACCAATTGATAACTTATTGATGAACCAATAGTACCAAACTGGTACTAAGAGCAGGGGGCTAAATCAGTACAAACATAAATACAGTCCAAAATCAGTTTGACAGCAAATAGTCCAAATGACTAGCAAACAGGGATACTGGTTAAAACCGAGTGCAACCGGTAACACCCAAAACAACTCGAACAATCATAAACCAGTCACTCACTAAGCTTTCCTCTTATCTCAATACTATAGTACCATTACACTCTCATGCATGAACAGGTAAACTAACATCAGAACTTCATAACAATTAGTTCAATATGTTTTATAGATAGGCATAAAACACATAACCATCATATGCTCAACAGGTAATAACAAAGCATCACAAGATGAAAGCATTACACATGACACACATATTTTTCACATGGAAACCCAACTGGGAAAAACCACGGTGGGGATGAATACCCACAAGTTGCTTTTGAACTCTTTTTAAGTCCGCTCTGTTAGGAGCCTTGTCCGGTTAAAGACATTACAATAAGTTCTACTAGGAACTGGTCTTGTTAGGGATCACCCAGTTAAGGGTTAAACTTGGTTAGGGTTACCTTGTTAGAGGATTTCAAGAACCTAATAGCTAAAGGATCTCCAGAGCTCTATAGCTTCTCAGAACTCATTAACTTCGAGTTACCCTGTTAAGGGATTTGAATCAAGCTGGTTAAGACTACCCTGTTAAGGGATTTTGTATCAAGCCAGTTAAGGTTACCCTATTAAGGGATTTCACAACTATTGAAGTGGTTAAAGATCAACAAGAATTACAATGATTTGGTAACAACACTCAATGCTAATGCAGATCCGTTTTGGCTTCTTTTCACCTTCTGCACATTCACTTTGCAGGTATCTCTTCTCTCCTTTGGTCTGGCAAGAATCACGTATCACTTCCCTTGGATACACACTCACAACTTTTTCCAACAACCTTAGAAAGAAACACAACATCAACCTTATAGGAAATAGACAGGTCGATAGCAAAAACCCTAAACCCTAAACCTGTTAGGTTAAGCAATTCAAGCGGTTCAATCCTGACCATTGAATCATACTGCATTGAATGCAACAATCTTGAATCGATCTCAAGACATTCTCCATCATCCATTATCCACCGATTTCAAGGTGGCTAATAACCCATCACACGTTATCACTGTTTGACAAAATTCACACATTCCCGAGGTAGATAGGAATAGTCTTCTTCATGTAAGATCCTTCATGCGCACAGGGCTTAAGTGGCAACATGATCTATTCTCTATTATACTGCTAACTCATCACACAAAGATCACCGATTGAGTCACACAGGCTTGAGATACTCCAACCGGAAATCCTAAAGTGGAAACTACCTACCAATCGGTAGTCACACAATGCTTCCATGTGCTGGTTCCCATAACTACATGCCGGTTCATCTTGAACCAATATGCCGCTTCACTTTGGCATATATAGCGGTTCATACATATGCCAGTTATCTCTTCTTACCTATCACATGTGCCGGTTCACATCATGTCACATATTGACATCAATGACAACATACAATATCATTATGTCTTCATACCAGTTCACATAATGCCAACAAAAACTAGTAGGCTCAAATGAAATAAGATTTTTAACCAGTTTCTCGTATGAGACAGGATCCTGTCTCGCACAATAAAACGTGATGCCCAACCCAAAACCCATAAAAAATGTGAAAAATGAACAAAAAAATTCAAAATTGGAAACTAAAGAGGCTTAAGATCTATCACTTACCATTGGCTCATAGTTTTGGGGTCGATTATGTCTTCTCTAGTGCTCAAATCGATGCTGATGAGTAGGGACCACCATTTTCTTCGTAGAAGGCTTTTTGAATTTTCAAACTTGGAGGGTTAAAATGATTTGAAAATTACACTTTCCTCCCATATATAGCCTAAAACCTAATTTTTCAACTTGCTTTGATGGTCATGAAAATTGTACTCTTAGATAATTTGCTTGCTCTGATTCCATTTTTGGAATCAAAATCAAAATTCAAGATCATTTTGCTAGTCAATTTCACAATTTTGACCGCTGAGAATTTTTTTCATCAAATGCTCATTCTTTCTTCAAATTGGGCTCAAATTTCAACGCTGAATCTTCCTTCAGTTTCATTCTACACATCAACATTTCAATCAACTCTATGCTCAATTTGTCATCAATCAACACCAAAATTTTCAAAAATTCCTCAGAATCAATTTGTGCTCAAATTACTTATTTTCGCCAAACAATTGCCTATAATCAATCCCTCGTTATCTTTCGATTTCACTCCCGAGGGGGCATACTCATGACCTTATGACTTCACATCTCATAAGTCAAGGAAATTTTTCAAATCTTCATCAAAAGTCGAGCAAAATCTTTTCAATTAAAGAAAATCAATCCTTATTGCTAAGGGGCATCTCAGCTTCATCGCTTCACATCAAGTTGAGATCTATTGATCATTTGAATCAAATCAATCGCTAGGGGCATATCAGTTTCATCGCTTCAAATCAAGCTGATATTTGTATTTCATCTGAATTAATCTCTTAATGTTAATCAGTTTCATCGCTTCAAATCAAACTGATTATTCATTTAAGCTCAATCAAAAGTTTCAAGAGTATCTTTGATCACACTAAATCTAAGCAAGTGTTCAGTATTCATTTCTTGATCAAGCTGAATGGTTCATTCTTCACTCATCGTGTCTTGATCAATCAAGTTCAAGATCGATTTTTATCATCACTCACTGCATCTAAGATCAATCAAATTCTACATCAGTAAGATCCGCTTTTTGATCAATCAAGTTCAAGTTCGGTATCTTTGTTTTCTATCGATCCTCAATTCAATCAAGTTCGGGATCGGTATCACTTTAATTAGACTTCATTCTGCTTTGTCGCTTTGAATCAAGCTAAACACCTTGCTTTTCATCTAGTTCGTGATCAATCAAGTTCAAAACTGGCATCTCCTAGACATCACACATTCTTTGAACCAGCATGCTACTCGCACATTAATTCAAAGAGGGGCAAATGTAATACCCTAAAATTGGTCATCTAAATCATTGGCCCCTAATCTCGACAACATCACCAAGGTCCTAACAAAAGGCAATTAAATTGATCTTTAGCACATTATTAATTCTTTAATTATCAAAAATCACATGACAAATCAACTACTCAATATTAATTAAATATTTATTTAATTAATCAAATCATTTTCAATAATATCATTTTGATCAATTATCCCATTTTAATTTATTAAATATCCTTGCATATTTAATTAATTAATAGATTTGCCATTCAATCATGCAAAAAGGATTAATTTATTACAAAAGATGAATTAATCTATTACAAAGAGTTGAATTGAAAATAAAACAAAAAAAGAATTGAATTGAGAGATAAATCAAACTTGAGATATTATTTCTTTTTCTAAATTTAGAACTTGAAATCAGAAAAGCAATTTAATTGAATTATTGAATTATTCTCTAAAATTGGAACTCAAAGCTTTTCAGAAAAAGAAGTTCAGTTGCATTGAAAAGACCTTTTTCTTGAATAAATTAAAGAATTGTCTATTTTTATCCTATATGCATGGAATTAATTTATTATTATTTTCCAATGCAAATCGGACTTCTAATTTGAATGCATTTCAATTAAACTATAATTGGTATCTATCTCAAGGTTAACTGAACATGATTTCTCAATTATTTCAATTAATCCTAAATTGAGCTTTTTCTCTTATGATTCTCTATAAATTCAGTCTTCAGCTCTCATTCCAATTCACCCCAGAGATTTTTGAGAACACACTTGGAGATTATTATCATGCTAATTTTGCTCTGGAGTCATTAAAGATTATTGTGCTTTTTAGATTATTTGCATCCATTTTACATCCATTATTGCTTGCATCCATTGTTGCTTGAATTGATTATTATTGCTTGAATTATTCATCCATCTTGCATCCATATAGCTTAATATCATATAGATTAAATCCTTCTTCTTGGTGTAGCCTAGTCACTAGTATTGCTTATAAAACTTTGAGAGCAATCTTATACTCGCATCTTTTAGAAGGCAATTAGTCACTTTGCTATGGTTTATTACTTATTGATTATTTATTACTAACTATGCATATAATGACTTAATTGAAGTGTTGCGCTTACAGCTACACGTTCACTTTTTCACACACACACTAAGATCCTAATTTCTAACATGGTATTAGAGCCTATTAGGCTATACTAATCATTTTTACAGATTATACTAGAATATATGAAGAACTTGATGGGAAATATCTCTATGCTCAATTGAAACATATGCAAGGTGATATTTGAAAAAAATAAAAAATAATTTTCCTAACAAACTTGAATGAAATTCTCTTTAATGGATTCTTGTGCTAATATTTTTTTTAACTTTAAAGATACATTGATAGATAGGTAGGACAATAATAAAGGGTATAAACTATAGTCCCCTTTTGCCCCTCTCACTTTCATTTAAAGTTTCAACATCTTATATCACTACAAAACATATGAAACTTGTTGGAAAACTTCTTTCTCATGAATCTATACATAAGAAAACCATTCTACAATGTACCTAATATATCCTTTTATTTATTTTAAAAATCAACTCATTTTATATATTGAAATTTTTTATAATTAATTATAAATTTTAATTTTAATTTTATTTAAATTAAAATATTTTTTTATAATTTATATATATTTATGATTTTAAATACCTAACTATTCTATAAATGATAAATTTTCTCCACCTTCTATAGGCACTCCATGATGCCTTCTTATTTTCCAATTCATTCAAAATATACCTTCTTTCGACTGAGTGTTATTTTAGAAAGGTCACTACCTTTCACCTTTTGGACAAATCTTTTAAAAATGATCATGACCTATATTGAAAGGATGTACCATTTAATTGTGACTTTCTTGAATTTAGGTGTGAATGTCATTCTTATTAGATGCCCTTCAGTCTTTATAAACTCCCAAGGCTTAGTACAAAAGATATTTCTTGTTGAACACATAAATGTCATTCCAATTTATCTATTGATTTGCATAATAATCAGCCATGAGAACTAATAGTCTGGTTGCATGTATTATTTTGACAATTTTGCGTTCAAGTCCTATCAACTGATAGATCAGTTTGATGCTTCACAATATGACACGTTCCAAGGCACTGTCAGTAGGTTGTGATGGGTTGATACTTTTAAATGACTTTGCATACTTTACTAGTGGAGAAACTAAGCATCATCACCAAGACACCTCTTTTCATTCACAAAAATTCTATTTAAATAGTTAGATGAATTCATACAATTCCACAAGCAGCAAATACTAGATTTATTTGAGTGAGGAGGAGGAATGATTATAATAATATTGAGCTCTTAAGTTGTAACACTTAACATGTGGTTCTAGAGATACATTTTTTTTGCCATGGTGGGAAGGCTACTCAATCACTAACCAAAAATTCAGATGCTAAGCTCACCTCCATGAACAAGTGTCTTGTTATGTCACTTTATATTTATCAATCTATTGAGCCTTCCCCTCTTTTGACGCTAATATATCTTTTTGGGTTCCATGATATACAATTTCTCAATGTTGAAGAACACATACCCTTCTGAAAGGTCGACACTACAAATGGAATAACAACAATGACATTGTGAACTGAGACACAAAGCAAATATCTTCCACCATTTCTCAGACCCGACTATTATCTCATTGATATTATGAACCATTTACAACCTTGTTTTCACCATATTCATCTTATTTATTAGTTCCAAGTCTACATGTTGACCAGATATGGGAACAAAAATGACTAATTTCTTATTCATGAACTTAACCATTTAGATTGTCGCTAGCCTGAGGCCTCTTAATACAACCATTTGCATTCTATGTCATGAGATCGCATTCTTATATTTTCTATCAAACTCAAGAAACCAAAAGTAAATGTTGTTTAAATTGATATACCTCATAGATATGATTTCATCTATTATGAGGTCTTGATTGATTTCAGAGCTTCTTGTCTCTCGGATTGTATTCATCACTGCCAAGGCTATGGAAACGATATGTTTGTCCATACATTAACTTGGTGAATTCAATATAATTTACAAAGAGTATCTCTAAGGACCTATAATGCCAATGAAATGGTTTGTATGGGTTACCCACAAATACTATGGGCTCATTGTTTCTCTGCCTTAGTCGATGCTCCTCCATCATCTCGACACATATCATATGAATAAGTGCTCCTCCATAATATATAATTTAAAATAGTGCTCTTGAAACCACACAGATAGTCAATAAAGAAAATAAAACCAATATCATACTTAGCTGAACACGTGAGAGAAATGCCTATCAACACCAGTGAGGAATTCACGTATTTCCACATGTTCTTCATAGCTTCTTTTGTTTGAGTGGTATTTTCTTCATGTCAAGTGTGATTCTCTTGACCAAAGAATAATTGATAAAAGCATGTGGATCATTCCTCTGGTTTCTTAACCTTCCATCCTTTGTCAAACGCAAACACATTTTTATCGGATCACTTATAATGCTATCTGTATATAAAAAATGGACCTACAAAAGAGTTGGCCAACATTCATTGGTAGGGTGTGTCATTTTGAACATTCCAAGCACATATTTGAATTCCTAATGTTATGAAAATCTAAAAGAGTGTTCATATAGAAACTTTTGGTGACTTGGGTAAGGTTCCAATCCCACACTAAATTTGCTTCTCTTACTCTCAATCATATTATAATACAATGTTAAGATTTTATGTGTCACATTATACCTTAAATTTAAAATATATTTTAGTTGTACACTTCACATATATGTAAATAGTCTTATCATTAAAAGTTGTCAATGTAAGAAGATCACATTGTCTATGATTAATGTAAGATTAGTTTTTGTCATCAAACACATTCTTTGGAATAAATGTTTACAATATTATTCAAATGGGTGATGTGTAATAAATTCCTTAAGAATGTTATAGGAGGTGGTGTAGACTTTTACTTTCGTAGACCATCCATTATAAGTGTTGATACATCACAATTCCTTATTAAAGACATCTTATAATATTTTTTTATGAAATGTACAAGCTAGTTAATATGCATAAGTAAATTCAAATTGATAAATTTCTCACTAGCATCCTTTTTTGGAGATAAAAGAGATTTGTTATTCTATTTTGTATTTGATCCATTTTTTAATCATACTATAATAAATAAAACACACTACATTGATTATTATAATGGGTGGCTATCGCCTTTATAAACTGTCTGGGGAGCAAACCTAGAAAGGATAGCTCACCCGTTGCCTAATTTTTTTTTGGATCATTACTATATGTAGTAGCATGACTATTTTTTATTTAAAAAAAACAAACTAATTATTCATGTTTATTCTCATTAAATTATATTTTGATCTCCTTGCTACAAATTATTGGACTATAATTTACATTTATGAGGAATATTATATGATCTTTGGAAAATGACAAACGCATAATATTATGTTCTTTCTTTGCACCAAAAATCAAGTTTAATTGATTACTATGTTACTAACTATATTGTTTCTTTTATGGTGAGGTTATGCCTTCAAAATATATGGTGTAAGTGTTATTACATGGATGATGCAATACTTTAATAAGAAGACTATCTTCTATCCGTCTTTGAATCAAATGGGCAAAATATGAGTGTAGCTCCTAAAGAATCAATATGACCTTGAAGATTTATAGAAGAGTTCCATTTGGATATATGTAAAATTACCATCTTACTTGAAGTTATTTTACTCTTTCCAAATAATATCATTTCTAAAGTTCAAATTGAACTTTGAAGATTATGGGCACATCACTCAAGTGAAATTATTCTGTAACAAAGGCACCTTGAAGATTATGGGCACATCACTCAAGTGAAATCATTCTATAATAAAGACACTTTGAAAATCATGGGCACATGTTATATATTGGAATTTTAGCTATCACTTTGAAATCCTCTATGCAATGATTGGTTTTAGGTGATGCCATTAATGGGGAGTGTACATGACGCCACCTAGTGGCTAAATCCTAGATTTAAGACCTAATAGGCATAAGACCTTTAGGCATCATATGCTCTAAATTCAAATAATTCTTAGCCTTATGTGATGCCATTGAGGGGGATTGTGCATGTCAATGACACCACCTAGTGGCTAAACTCTAGTTTTTAAATCCTATGGGTAGGCATATGTCCTAATAGGTATGAAATACAACCTATATAGGCATTAGTAAGTCCTTTAAGCCTATAGATAGGCATATGTAAGTCCTTTTTAGTTTTAATTACTGCAAGTAGGCATTAGTAAGTCCTATAGGCACATTTATGCTTAAGTCCTACAAGCATTTGTAAATTCTTCTCCTTGTAAATCTTCCACTTGTAAAAGCATTGTATTAAGTCCCACGGGTACTATGTAATGAACCTAGGGAGAGGCTAATTTGAGGAGACTGCGGCTCCAATATAATTTTTAAAGACCTCATAGTATCATTTTTAAAACACTGAGATTATAAATTATGACAAGATGACTTTCATGTAGTCTGGAATGCATGATCTTCATGTTGAAATATATTTGTGTCCCTGTTTATCACTATCAAAGAAGTCCTACATTACTGGGGTACTTCATTTTTTTCTTTTATGGAAATTAACATGTGATCCCCTATTAACATTAAGGGAGAGTGTTAGAACATAATGTTATTAGGGATCACATCCTTATAACATTTATATATAGTGTTCTAATATAAGGTTATAAAACCTTCTATATTATATGCTTTATAAGCATATCCAATTTGAGATAATTATATTCTAATAATTATTAGATTATTAATTATTTATGAGTGGGGGTTATTGAAAAGGTGTGACTAGTGAAGCTACCCTTCCTCCTATATTTATGGAGGTTCTCTCTCATTTGAGAGTTGTATAAAAATTTTGGAGCTTTATGGTGAGTTTTATCACTATGCACAAGAGGTATTACTGGCCATGTGGAAGTATTGGAGGAGTATCCCTAGGTTCATGTCTATTTTATGATAGACTATATTTGTAAGTGTTTTAATTAAATGATGCTTTATGGGGTTTTTTACCTGAAAGGGTTTTCCCCATGTATATCTTGTATAATGTGTACATTTATGAATGTATGTTTCTCATTTCATTTACTTTATGATTTTGTTTATAATGATTAGTATCCTAAGATCCTAATTTCTAACAAATTGACATTGTTATCTGATTTAGAAGCTTTTCCCTTATCATGCTTCAAAAATGGTTCCTTAAACATGGCACGTTCCTCATTGGAAGTGTGACCATCAACTTCTATGTCGCCCTTGTTATTTGTAGTGCCCCTCCTCGACTAGACTTATATTTCATGTTTGATAGACATATTTAGACCTATTAGTCATATTTAGATTCTTGATGATGATGCAATGGATTATGAATAGGTTGTGACATGTGTTTCAGTTGCTTTATAATTATGTGGAATTATTATACTTTGATGATTTATATAGATGATGGTACTGTCCTTATTGATTTCATGATTGGATATATATATATATATATATATATATATATATATATATATATATATATATATATATATATATATATATATATATATATATATATATATATATATATATATATATAATTTAATGGACTTCATATGTATTCATGTAATGAATGTATTACATGTCCTATTTTGTTGATGGATTACATGGATCATGCATTGGATGATATTATGGATGATTTATGTTGATTTAGTATTTGATGTTATTTTTTATATTCTAACCCTATTTCATGGACTTAATTGATAAGATGTTGTATAATGTGTTGACCATTTCTTGATTGTCTTCATGGAGAATCAATGCCACATCACTCATTTTGAGCAGGATGTGTCGTTGCATAATTCTACCACTTGTTTGTTATATATGTATCATTATTGGTGGTTGCAAGACTTGCAGGTACCAAACATCTATTCCTCCTAGAATCCCTAGGTCTGAGCTCCCCTTTCTTCATAGGTGCAAACATGTCCTTATCCCAATGGTAATATGTGGTTTTGGAGTTGACATGGGTTCCATTCACATACTCTAGATTTAAGTTGTCACTAGGCGCAATTGGTCATGTCAGTTGTCAACTTGGCTCTTTTAGTTTTGTGAGTATGTTAGTATTGATTTACTCTTTTGGTATGAGGATTATTCACGCATGGTTGATTTAATTGTCACATGGTTATTTATGTGGTGTTGGATTATTTGTCTATTTGTTGAGAGTTTTGATAGTTAGTATTATTTATTTTTAATTATTTGATTTAAGCTATTTGAGCTTTTGATTATTTGATTTATGATTTTTTTTAGAATTATATTATTTATTTAATTAACAATTTTGTAAGGATTATTTAATTAATTATTGATTATTGATTATAGTCTAAATATTAATTAATATTTAAAATTGGAAGTAATAAATTATTTAATGGTTGATTTATTTAATTATGTTTTCTATTGGTGAGTATTTAATTAAAAATAACTATGGTTCATAATGTATTAAATAATAATTCCTATAGAGCTATAGTTTAAATGCTAATATTTATTTGGTTGTATGGCAATTATACCATGAGATATAAAATATATTTATCCCACCTACCTACTTATAATATATGTTAATATTTCCTACCTACCCTATTATCCTATTGGAGGATTTTATTTTGGGGAAACCATAGGATATGGGAAAAATATTCCACAATGAAATTATCCTATCGGTTGGTTTTCTAGGGTTTCTTGTTTATTGTTTTCTTTTAATGGATTTCCTGTGACTGTTCATGGATTCCATTCTTTGGATTTGGATTCTCGGTGAATTGCTTGAACTGGGTTTGGAAGAGTTTTTGGTTTGGATTTGGATTGCAAATCTTGTGGGCTCTCCTTCAACTACAAACGTTAACACAGGTTGCAGATTGGAGGCCTCTCCATTGGTTTCTTGTTTTTCTTTCAAAGGTCCGAAACTTGTTTTCTCCATGTTTGAATTGTTTGGGGAAAAATTATTTGGTTTATTCATTCTCTTTAGTCTTGTTAGATTTGGAATGGGAAGCCATAGGATTCTAGTTTCTTTTGCTTGGTTTATAGTTTTCGAAATAATGCTTCCTGTGCATTGCTATGAATGTACGACATGAGGAATGTCTTGTAAATTTTGTATATTTCTTTGTATGTATTATATTATTAGATTTATATTGTTTATTAAGGATATTTTATCCTTGTAGATGAGTTTTTATGGAGATTGTGAAATCTAGAAAGAGGAGAGTCTTTGTGAGCTCCCAGTCTGGCTCTGTCGTAAGGGAGATTCACAGGACTTTTCCCCTTCCCATTTTCACTCATCCTCTTGTGTATGGATGTTATTTGATATTAAAAATGTCTTCTTAAATTTATTTGAGTCATATATTATCCTTGATATGTTTTAGATTCAAGGTTGTTGAGTTTTGTCTTAGTTTTGACTGTGCCAGAGATGTTCTTCCTCCAAAGTCTGCATTATGTTTTCAATTGGAGTTCCTTGGGAGAATTTTATTATTATTATTATTATTATCTTATTAAAGTTTATTTTGAGCCAATTCCAATGAGTATAAATACATCATATTTGGCTCATTATGTTTCGAGCAATTTTGATCTCGCACTTTAGCATTTTTCTTCAAAATTTACACTCTATTTCCTATGAGCTAAAAGAACTTGCATATGCACTAAAAGAATCACCATATGTGCTTAAATATCAGCCATATGTTCTAAAATATCAGTCATATGCATGACTTTAGTGAATGTATGCACCAATTTGTGTATTCTTAGGGTTTTGTCCAGTTTGAGGTCTATTTGATGTCAGTTGGATTTTGGGCCATACCAAAGGTTTTTTGAGGGCATTTATGATATTGTATAATGTTGATTTATGATTTTTGAAGTCTTAATATGACTCATTTTCATTTTTTATATGCATT
This sequence comes from Cryptomeria japonica, assembly GCF_030272615.1. Lineage (NCBI taxonomy): Eukaryota > Viridiplantae > Streptophyta > Pinopsida > Cupressales > Cupressaceae > Cryptomeria > Cryptomeria japonica. The sequence continues at coordinate 293,379,450 of NC_081415.1, forward strand.
TTATGCCATTTGAGTTGTTTGCGCTTCCTCTCTTGTTGATGCACCAATAGAGAGAGATTGAGATTCTTGTGATTATGCGCCAGCAAGTGGATAGGCCTTGCTGAGATTATTTGATGATTCATTTCAGATTTGATGGAATTTTTTATGGCATTGATATTTTGATTTGGCCAAGAGGCTCTTTGGTTTCGGTTCTCATGTTGTGACCTTTCATAAGTTTCATGATTATGAGATGAGATTGTTGGTTGCATATGGATTGTTTATGATTTCAGATTTATGTATGTTCTCAGATTTAATTATGATTCTAGAGCCTCTTGTGTTGTAATTTTTGAGACCATGTTAGGGGGGAGTGTGATTCCTTGTGATGACCGGGGTCACAAGATATAGGTTTGCGTGAGGTTCCTTGTAAGGATGCATGAGGTCTAGACCACTAGGGCACATTGGGAGTTTATCATGTTATTGTAATCAAGTGGAAAATTAATAATAAAATCATGGGATGGATAGATAGATCATTAAATAAGAAAATTTATTTATTTGAGCGTCATTACTTATTCCTAGGGAGGATGTTTTAGGATAAACATGAGAAGGCCGTGAAGACAGTAAGATAATCTCTCTTAGTCTCTCATAGGTTGAGATGGCTCCACATGTCCATCAGGCTAAGAGCCTTATGTTATGTGTTATGTGGATGGAATGTGATGAAACTCCACTCCTATATGTGTCCCCTTTGATGTTATTATGACTATGCCTTGTTGATTGATAAGCCTCTGGGAGTTTCTTATTATGGTTGTTTATGTTGGTTGCATTGCTCCATGTTGAGAGTGTTGTTGTAATCTTGTCTTTTGGTATTAAGTGTTAACCTAGATGTAGAGTGTGTGTTGGGAACTTGTGTTATCTCCTAGCATGGGAGGTGGTTCCTTTGGTTCCACATGGTTGGGTGGTTGGTTCTTTTTACCATTGGGTTTTCCCCTTGTTGGTGTTCTTTCTTGCATGGATGTGGATTCTTCATCATGAAGGATTATGGATTTTAATGCAGCAGATTTATGTATTTAGAAATCATGATTCAAGATGTAAATTAACCTAGTAATGATCATAGGAGATTTAGTAGATGGATGAGATATTCTCTCGCTATGTAATTCATGTATTTGTAATGGTGTATGCAATCTAGACGATGTCTTGGATTGAGACCTATGAATGTAATGTAATTGTGACATTCATAATTGATGTTATGTAATAAGATTTGGAGGAAATGATTCATGTAGATTTCTACTCTTGCAATGGTTTCATATTGGATAGATCTTGTTCATGTTTGTATTAAGTGTTACTTGGAAAGATGTGAGAGAATGAGCCTTAGAGTAGATGCTAATGTGAGAATAAACTTAGATGGTAGAATGAACATAAGCAATTATCATGACAGAATAATATCATTCTTAAATGTGGTTTTCACTCATGTTAGTGTATTGAAATGATAGGTATACTTTCATAGAATATCAATGATTAATTGGTAATGGCATTAGGACCTTGCATTAAGCATATAGGATGTATTAAGGATTAAGAATCATATTAGGATGTAAGAATATCATAAATGAAATGTATGTGTTAAAAGGAATGTATTTCATGTTATGCATTTAGTGAATGATAAGCATGTTGGTTGCATAATAAACTTAGGGATATGGATGGTCAAGAAATTGTAGGAACATATGGAATTGGAGCTTAAAATGAACCTTAGTTATGGGATTGATCTTGCATCGATATCATGTAATTTAAGGAATTAAAGGATTGCCTATCATAAGGTAGGAAAGCATTTAGGATCATGTAATATGAAAAGAAATATTAAGTGCATTGCATATATGTAGATGGTTAAAGAATGTATCAAGAATTGTATATCATTTAGTAGGAGATTAATGCTAGGATAGAATGCATCACTAAACATGTAGTTGTATATTATCTTAATGGAGATAGTAAATGATTTGCATATGGTCATGAAGTAATAGTAATGGTTTTAAGATTAGGAAATGATGAATATATGTTATTGCTTGGGTTAGAGGAAACTAAGTAATGACGTTGAGATACCCTAGGGAGGTGGAGCAATGTGTATTTAGTTAGTAATTTTGCTTGCGTATTTGATTTAATGATTATGGTTTAATGTTATGATTATATTAATAATAAGTTGATGGTTGATTATTCACATTGCATAAATGATATTTAAGATTACATTAGTTGTTAAACAAAACAAACAAAAAAAAAAGTTGTTCCATTAGATGTTAGTTAGCTTATTTTCTCTAGGGTATTTTGGTAGGCATTACATTAATAAGATCTTGTATGATGTTCTTCAATATATGACAATTTCTAGTCTTATGTCCTTTGCTCTTATGATACAAAACTCATCATTATTCCACCATGCAAGTTTCACTTTTGGTCCTTATGGTGGATTGTTTTGTATTGTTATAAGCTTGTTTGCAACCAATTTCTTAAATGTTGTCTCAATTAACTCTCCCAATGGAGTGTATTTTCTCAGAGGCTTTGATGGCCTTTGAGTATTCACTTGATTATTAGAATTGGATGAACTTGCACCTGGGAAACTTATCTTCGGTTTTATCATATTTGCATCCACTACCCCATTGTTAACAGTATCTTATTTTTGTTCCAAAAGAGGAGTTTAATTTTCCCATTTTAGTCATCTTTATTGTCCTTGAATAGCTTAATGGTACCTTGTTCAATAAGGAATTTCTAAATTTCCAATCCTTTTTCAAGGACTTCCTTAAAAGTAGACAAACAAGATTTTCTTAGTTCATATCCAATGTCCTTGTTGACATTTTGAGTGAACATTTCCACCATTTATTTTTCTGGGATATCACAAGAGCTTTGAGTAGCTAAAATTCTCCACCATTGTAAGTGATTATATGATGAATCAATAAGGATCCGGACAACTATTAAGAGGGGGGGGGGGGTGAATCAGTAGATAGAAAACTGACTAAACTTTCACCAAACTCAAAAACAATCTCTGGACTAATTGGTTCAAACACTGAGCAATAAACTGCAATAGCACTGTCAAGTTAACCGGTTTACTGGCATAACAAAATAACAATGTAATAGCTTTGAAAATCCCAAACCATTTAACCAAAACATCAAAATACTTTACTAACAATAGTAAAAGCATATTTCAGATTACTGCCAGTCATCTTAACATAACTAAGTGGATTTAACAATTAAGCAAATTAACCATATCAAAACATAACCACAAAAACCATTCACCACTTGACATAATTATTTTTGACATGGAAACCATAATGGGAAAAACCACGGTGGGCATGAATACCCACAAGTTTTCTAAACTCTTCTGAAGTTTGCCCTATTAGGATCCAAGACTGTTAAAGCTTTACAAAATGTCCTATTAGGAACAGATCCTGTTAGGGACCACCTAGTTAAGGGATTCACTATAATGCCCTGTTAGAAGCAATACCTTGTTAGGAGTAACCTTGATAGAGGATTTGAAATCCAAGCTAATGGATCACCTAGTTAGAGGATTTAGATAACACTAAGCCTGTTAAAGATTTCCCGGTTAAGGGATTTAACTATTATAATTATTAGAGAACAAGAGGTGTTTGCTGATCTGGTAAATAGCACTACTTTGCTTGATCAGATCCTTTTCATGCTCCTCTCTGCCTTCACACATACTACAGATACTCCTTCTAGTTCAGCAATCAATCACACTAACACTTAACCAAAATTGCCAGCACTACTACAAAATAACTCATCGACCTTATAAGAAAAACAATAGGTCAGTAACACATCAAAAACCTAAGATCTCATAGAAATTACAAAAAAAATTGGTTCAAGTATGACCGTTCATAGCAATCATCAACACATTATTCAAGACAACCTCGATCGCTCCTTGATCACCACTCATCAATTCCTATAACTCATCATGCAGTTTCCTCTTCATGCAATGTACTCTCTCATTCCCAAGATAAAACCATTATCTCTACATGCCAAAAACAACTTGAAACTTATTAAATACAACATGCATATGTGGCATAAACATTACTGATCATCATTTGATAATAAATCAACACAACTGATTCACCAAGCTCCATCGGTTAGGGTTTGGCACATCAATAGGTAGGGCTACTAGTTGATCTCACTGCTTCTAAAGTAATACCCGTTTCCTTCACTTGCTCAACTATCAGTTGCAAAACAACATCATTACTAGTTACAATTGACATCAATGACAACACAATAGTTCACCAATGCAATCTTCAATCAAATGCCAACAATCTCCTCCTTTGGCATTGATGGCAATACAAATATCAATACCCTTGATTGTGATGATTGAGAGTAATGCACATACATAGGTATAGGAATCCTAGTTTACATTTTTCCATGTACTCTCCTTCAAGTGAGTCTCCATGTCTTCAGCTGGTAACTGGCTACAGTTCTTCTCTCTATCAATCATACAATTCTTCTCCCCCATAATCATATAGTTCTTCTCCCCCTTTGACAACAAGTCCATAGTGAAAGTAAAACATGCAGTGTCATACTTCATTGTTCTGCAATAATGATTTGTAGCTTGTTTCTCCTCTCGTGGAGTAGCTCCACTCTACACCAATCTTGCTTCAATATTATTCAATTTGCTCTGGGACTGACTTTTTCCACATCTTCTCAATTGACCCCATGTAGAGGCACAACCTCTAGCTGACTTCTAAGATACTCAAAAGTAGTCTTAGACAGAGGTTTAGTAAAGATATTCACTAGCTGCTCCTTAGTAGATACATGCTCTAGTAACACATCTTTACTCTACACTTACTCCCTCAAGAAATGATATTTCAGCTCAATATGCATAGTTCTAGCATGCAACACTGGTTTCTTTGAAATATTTATTGCACTGATGTTATCACATAAAATGTTTATTGGTTCTATGATCTTCAACTTGAATCCTTCCAGAATGTGTTTCATCTAGATTGCCTGGGTACAATTCATATACTCTGCAACATATTAAGCTTCAGCAGTGGACTGTGATATATAGCTCTACTTCTTGCTGCTTGAAGATACAAGCCTTTGTCCAAGAAAGAATACAACAGTGGTTGTGCTCTTCCTGTCATCAACATTTCCCACCCAGTCTGCATCTGTATAAACCTTCAAATCAAAGTTACCTACATATGGATACCATAATCCATAATCAATAGTACCTTTCAAATATCTGAATATCCTTTTACTTGCAATTATGTGTGTTTGCTTTGGGTTCTTCTGAAATCTGGCAACTAATCCAACTGCATGAGCAATATCCGGTCTGCTATGAACAACATAATGCAATTTACCTATCATAGATCTATACTCCTTTTCATCAACGGATGAAGCATCATCCTCCTTAGACAGTTTACAACCTATAACCATTGGTGTCCCAACTGGTTTACAATCTCCCATTCCAAATGTATTCAATACCTCTTTCACATATTTGGACTGTGTGATAAAATTACCACTCTTCATCTATTGAATTTGCAAACCTATGAAGAATTTTATCTCTCCTACCAGAGACATTTCAAATTAACTTTTCATCTCATTTGCAAAGTCGTCACTCATGTCATGTCATTGCCTCCAAAAATGATATCATCCACAAACACTTCACTAACCAGTATCTTATCTCCTTCAGTCTTGAGACATATATTGTTGTATTCACTAGTTCTCTGGAAACCTACCTTCATCAGGTGTGAATGTAGTCTTTCATACCATGCTCTTGGTGCTTACTTCAAACCATATAGTGCCTTGTGTAGTTTACACACCATATCCTTTGCATCAGTCAAAGCATAACCATTTGGCTATTAAATATATACTTCCTCTTCCAGTATTCCATTTAAAAATATTGTCTTCACATCCATTTGATATACTTTGAATCCCCTATATTTTGCAAATGCAAGTAGATTCCTAACACCTTCCAATCTAGTAGTTGGTGCAAACGTCTCGCCATAGTATTCTCCTTCTTCCTATGCATAACTTTTGCATACCAATCTAGATTTGTTTCTGACTACTACTCCATCTTCATTTAGTTTATTCCTAAATACCCATTAGTACCTATCACATTTTTATTCACTGGTTTGGGTACTAGGGTCCATGTATTGTTCTTCTCAATCTAGTCAAGCTCCTCTTCCATAGCCTTGATCCAGTGATCATCTCCAAAGGCTTCCTTAGTAGTTCTAGGCTCAATAGTGGAGATCATGTAAGAATTCTCTCTAATTCTTCTTCTGGTTAACACTCCAACATCTTTATCTCCAATAATTTGGTTAGGATTATGATTGAGTCTCACATACCTTGGAATGACATGATCATTATCTTCAAGTTCATCTTCCTCACTATCTTCATCTTCTACAAATTCTACTTGTTCTGGTTGAATTGGTACTACAACATTCACTTCACCAACTTCTGGCTTCACCGATTCTGGTTCCAAAATAAAAATGTAAGGCTCATCTTCCTTCTTCTCCTCATTGGTTTCTCCTGAAACTCTAGGACACTCATCCACTCAAACATCAACACTTTCAATGATTCTCTTTGTCCGGTTGTTGAAACATTTGTAGGCTTTACTCTTGGTGGAGTAACCAAGAAATATGCCTTCATCACTCTTAGCATCAAACTTACCAACATAGTCACCTCTCTTGATAAAACATTTACTGCCAAAAATCTTAAAATAACTGACATTAGGCAACCTACCATACTAGTATTCATAAGGAGTTTTATCCTTACCTCTCTTTACCAATATCCGGCTCATAGTGTAGATAGTTGTGTTGATAGCTTCTCTCTAGAAATTTTTTACTACACCTCCTTGTATTAGCATCGTTCTAGCAGCTTCAACAACTGACTGGTTCTTCCTCTCTACAATACCATTCTGCTGTGGTATCCTAGGTGCAAAAAGCTACCTCTTAATTCCATTGTCTTCAAAATATCTAGTGAATTCCTCTAAGGTAAATTCACCTCCTTGATGAGTTATCAAACACTTTATCTTCTTACCACTTTCCTTTTCAGCTAAGGCCTTGAATGCCTTAAAATTACTAAAGGCTTTTGTTTTGTCCTTCAACAATGCGACCCACATCATTCTTGAGAAATCATCAATGAAGATCATAAAATATCTATCACCTTGGATACTTTTAGTCCTTATTGGTCCACAAAGGTCTATATGAACCAAATCTAACAAATGTTCCGCTGAGAAAGATTTACTCTTAAAAGTTGAGGATGTCATCTTTCCTAACTAACATTCCTTATACAAAGCATTCACTGGTTTGTCCAACTGAGGAAAACCTCTTACTGACTTGGACTTACTAACTTTGATAATGTTATCAAAATTTATATGACAAAATATTCGATGCGAAAGGCAACTATCATCTACTTTAGTAATTAAACAATTGCTGACCTTAGGATTTAGGTGAAACAAGTTACCTTTTGTCCACTTGCTAGTTTCAATCAATTCACCTTTGCTCCCATAGATTTTGCACATTCCATTCTTAAATTCCAATGGATAACCTCTATCATTGAGTTGAGATACACTCAAAAGATTGTGTTTTAATCCTTCAACCTAGTAGACATCATCTGCACTGCTCTTTCCATTAAGAGAAATGGTTCCCTTTCCTTTTACCATGTAGGGCAAGTCATTTCCAAATCTCACAACTCCTCCATCAAATTCTTTCAAAGTAAGAAATTTACTCCGATCACCGGTCATGTGGTGTGAACAACCACTATTTATGATCTAATCATCAGAACTATCCATGCAAGAAACTAATGCCTTCTGATCAGATGTCTCCTCTTTAATGACAACAAATAAAATCTATTAATTATCATCTCCCTCAAATTCCTCATCTATGATTCCACCATCAACTGCAATGAGGCAATCTCTTTTACCTTTTCCTTTGTACTTCTTGTACTTTTTATGCTTATGCTCATTGTCACCATTAGGATAGTTAGCTGAAATATGTCCAATTTGATTACATGCAAAACACTTCAAAGGCAATTTACCTCTTTACTTACCAATACCTCTAGGTAACCGAATGGCCAACAATGCTTCAAGCTCGATGAGACTGTCTTCATCATCAACTTCTTTGCTGGATCTAGAATTATAACTGTGACTAGATTCTTTGATTTTCCTCACAGGTGGGTTAGAAACTGAAGCTCTAAATGTAGATTCAGATTTCAGAGCACTACCATCATAACCATTTAACTCAAATGTATTAAGTTTACCAATGATGGAGTTAAGAGCTACCTATGTTTTATCAATAGACTTTAGCTCTCGAATAGCTGCAACTCAGATAGCATAGACCAGTAGAAGGGTTCTTAGCACCTTACTAACCATTGTGGTATCCTCCACTTTACCACCAACACTCTTTATCTCACCAACTATCTCCTTGATCCTCTGACCATACTGTTGAATACTCTCACCTTCAACCATCCGCATGTCATCAAATTTACCTCTCAAACTCTCTTCTTTGGAAATCTTCACATGCTCATCACCGCTATAGATATCCTCAAGTTTCTTCCACACATCATAAGCAGTCTCCAGACCATGGACATCAACATACTCTGAATTAGACAAAGAACTGATAATGTTCTCCAATTCTTGATTATTCTCTTGTTTCTCTTTCTTTTGATCATTAGACAAAATCCCACTAGGTGCGGTATATTTTGTAACAACATGTTCCCAGTATTAACTTCCTAGACTCTTGATATAGATTTTCCTCCTATCACTTCATATTCTATATTTTTCCCTATTAAACTTCAGACCTTCTATCTTCATCATGTTCTTCTAGATCTTTACCTCAAGCTGTTAGGCTTAGACACTAGAGGACTTGAAATGCTCTGATACCAATTGGTGATATGATAAATCAATAAGGATTCATACAACTACTGAGAGAGGGGGGGGTGAATCAGTAGATAGAAAACTGATTAAACTTTCACCAAACTCAAAAACAATCTCTGGACTAATTGGTACACACACTGAGTAATAAATTGCAATAACACTATCAAGTTAACTAGTTTACTAGCATAACAAAATAACAGTGTAATAGCTCTGAAACTCCCAAACCATTTAGCCAAAACATCAAAATACTTTACTAACAATAGTAAAAGAACATTTTAGAGGTCATCTTAACATAACTAAGTGGAATTAATAGTTAAGAAAATTAATCATATCAAAACATAACCACAAAATCCATTCACCACTTGACACAATGATTTTTGATGTGGAAACCCAAATGGGAAAAACCATGGTAAGGATGAATACCCACAAGTATTCTGAACTCTTCTGAAGTTTTCTCTATTAGGAGCCAAGCCTATTAAAACTTTACAAAATGTCCTGTTAGGAATAGATCCTGTTAGGGACCACCTGGTTAAGGGATTGACTATAATGCCCTATTAGAAGCAATACCCTATTAGGAGTAACCTTGATAGAGGATTTGAAATCCAAGTTAATGGATCACCTAGTTAGAGGATTTAGATAGCACTAAGCCTATTAAAGCTTACCCAATTAAGGGATTTAACTGTTGTAGTTGTTAGAGAACAATAGGGGCTTTCTGATCTGGTAAATAACACTAATCTACTTGATCAGATCCTTTTCATGCTCCTATCTACCTTCACACATACTACAAATACTCCTTCTGGTTCGACAATCAATCACATTGACACTTAACTAAAATTGCCAACACTACGACAAAACAACTCATCAGCCTTATAAGAAAAACAATAGGTCAGTAACACATCACAAACCTAAGATCTCATAGAGATTAAAACAAAATTGGTTCAAGTATGACCATTAGATTACATAGCAATCATCAACACATTGTTCAAGATAACCTCGATCGCTCCTTGATCACCACTCATCGATTCCTATAACTCATCACATGGTTTCCTCTTCATGCAATGTACTCGCTCATTCCCAAGATAAAACCATTATCTCTACGGGCCAAAAATCACTTGAAACTTATCACATATAACATGCATATGTGGCATAAACATTACCGATCATTATTTGATAATAAATCAACACAATTGATTCAGCAAGCTCCATCAGTTAGGGTTTGGCACATCAATAGGTAGGGTTACCGTTTGATCTCACTGCTTCTAAAGTAATATCAATTTCCTTCACTTGCTCAACTACCGGTTGCAAAACAACATCATAACAACATCATTACCGGTTACAATTGACATCAATGACAACATAATAGTACATCAATGCAATATTCAATCAAATGCCAATAGTAAGAATGATACAAATGACTTCATTTTTCTATTTAGTATTGCTCAAAGTGGTCACTGATATATCCATTGTCAATATTGTATGAGAAGTGTTGTATTAAAGCTTTTGCTAGATCACCTCATGACTTGATTCCAAGCAGGAGTTGTGAAAACCATTCCATATCTTGTCCACCTAAACTTTGTCAGAAAAGTCACATCAAATATGTTCCTTCTCTTTCTACCTCAATGCAAGCTATGAAAAACTCTCTTATATGTGCCTCAGGATCTCCCTTGCCTCTATACTTGTCAAATTTTGGTGCCACAAAATGTGGAGAAAATGGAGGCATTGGTATGCTCTTATCAAATGGATAAGGACATATGTCCATTGTATTCTTTTTCTTTGTTGCCTTCATATTTGCCATCTGTTGTTGCAAATCCTTGATTTGTTGTTGCAAGTCATCTTTAGGTGGTGTTTTATCTCTTTGAGTCAGTCCTATGCCTGAGCCACCGAGAAAAGGAGGAGGGATATAATGCATGTATGGATGATATTGGTCATACATGTGTTCATATGGAGGGGGAACACAATTGTAGTTGGCATATGGGCCACTTGGTATAGTATTATAATGAGGAGCACTAGGCCTAGGACGATTGTACATATCATGACCATGAGGATAGGAGGTATCATAAGAGTGATCTTCCAAATTTGACACAGGGTCTCCTTGTATCATGATTTTGTATGTTCCCTTGGTTATAATTATATGTATTGGAATGATCTTGGATATTATCATGTTGTTGAGCATGTGTACTAGCATTTCTTTACCATGGAAAAGGATGACCATGGGGTTGTTCATGAGAGTTTCTAGCAAAATTGTTATGATCATGGATGTTGGTGACTTCTGGTTTTTGAATTAAAGATGAGGGTGACTCAGGCATGAGACATTCTCTCCTATTACCATCATTATGTCCTCTAGGATTTGCATTTTCTTGATTCACTTGATTGGGATCATCCTTCAAAATTTGTGACACATCAAAATCATGAGGTAGTCTTATTCCACTTTGTGCCATGACTTGAAACAAATATTGAAAATCTCTTCACATGATTTCCTCAACCATTCTATTGAGTCTTGGATCTATTATAGTCTCTTCAATGTTGTGGAAGTGATGGATTCATTGTCATTGTGATTGTCATTATTGTTATCATTCTCCAATGGATTACTATGATTCTCAAAGTTTTGTGGGTTGTAAAGTTCATCTCCCTCAAACTCATAGGTACTCATGTTCAGAGATCTTAGGGCTTCCTCAACTTCTTTTCTAGACTTTGTTAATGGGTTTCAACCATGAACAAAAACTTGGCTAAAATGGAAGATGGAAGAAAGTATGAAGATTATGGATGATCAAAAAGGAATATGAGATGAAATGAATCTAGGGTTGTCTTGCAATGTCCAAAAGTGTAAGTCCAAGATAATTGTAATATAAAGTAAGGTATGACTTCTAAGGAGATGATATATCTCTTGATGAGGTAAGTTGACCTTGACTAAAGTGAACCAAATGGGACGCTAAGATGATACATCTGATATGGGAACCACTTAGTGATATACTGTTGTAGACATATAAAAATGAACATATTTCTAAATGAATATTTTATGTTCATTTCTATGTTTAATTAAATCCAATTTAATTAAATTATCTGCATTCCTCTATTTAATTAAGTAAATTACCCAATTAAATTCACTATACCATTTAATAGGATAATTCATTTTATTCAATTAAAGCCCCTATCCACTTTTTAATTAAATTCAAATTTAATTAAAATAGTTATCCTAAATTAAATAAATCTAATTTATTTAATTACAACCAAATTGAAATAAAGCAATTTATTTTAATAAAACCTATTTTCCCTCACCCACTTGCAAAATCCTACACCTCCCACTTGCATCCTAAATCCTATTTCTAATTCTTCTAGAATTCTTCTAAACCTAATCAATTAACCCAAAACCCATCCATTATCCCTTTCCCCTAAATTTGAGGAGGTCACTTCTCAAATTTGGAGTAAAGTCTTCAAAAGGCATTAAAGCCTTTATCCATTCAACAAGCTAACTTGCTGAATGCCCCCAAATTTGGAAGGACTCTTACAAATTTGTCCCCAAAGTCTTCATAACCATTAATGATTAACTCAAACCCTCTTACATGGTTAAAGAATTTCCATAAACTCAACCTCCATCTAACCCAAGGGTCTCATCAAGCATTTATTGCTTTGACCATGGTTATCCTTAAACCTTTGCACAAGAGTTTATCCTTTGGGTAAAAGCTTTATCCAATGGGTAATCTTAACCTAACCTTAACCCTTAACCCCTAGGGTAACCATGAGGTCTTCTCAAGCATTTAATGCTTCCTACCTCTCCCGTCAACCCAGTCTTATGTTGACAATTGTCACCATTTCATTGGTGCCAATTGCAAACATGGATTCCCAACTTTCAAACTTGGCCCTTGATTGCCTCTTTCAATCCTAGCCATCCATTGCCCTATTTTTGCTATAAATAGAGCTCTCATCCCTCCATTTTGATATCATCCAAGTCTTTAGCATCACACTTATACTTAAATCCATTCAAGCTTTCATATTTTAAATGCTCATCATTTAGCTTCTCTTTTAAACAAGAATTAATCTAAATATGCAAATTTAGAGTATGTTCCTTATCATTTAGCTTAAATCATAGACTAATATAGTATGCTAGGATACTCTTGTTTACTAATCTTGTCATCTTATAGCTAGTTTATTGCATTTCTAGAATCATGCATAGCTTAGGATGCATCTCATATTAAATCAACAAAAAACATCCCTCATTCTTGCATTTTCCATCCCTAAACCATTTTTCTCAGTGATATGAGAGAAAAAACGTTGGTTTGAGGGACCGTGCAAGATAGAGAACCATGGAACCAACCTTGGGAAGTTGAGTCATACTTCATGACTCCATAGCTTGTACCAAGAAGTCTTGTGGGTGTGTGAGCAAGGCTCCATAGAGCTCTGTTTTCCACATTTTGAGTTCTATCAACCCGCTTTTCCTGCATACATTTCTGGCACCCACCATGGGGCATTACCCCATATATCTAATCAGTTTTGAAATATATCCACTTTTGCAGGTTCGTGGAAAATGAGAATCAGCGCATGGGAATCATTCCCTAGCGCATTTGGTTAACAGCCTAGCGCATCCAGTTCACTGTTCAACGTGTGAAGTCCATCACCTAGTGCGTCAAGTCCATTTATTAGCACATAGGCATATAAATTTTTTCTTGTAAGTCTCGGCATGAGAGAAAAATAGAGCAGCGCTTTCAGCACACAGTGTAGCGCATCCCGAAAATAGTGTAGCACATCATCACTTTATTTTAGCACATTACAGCTATTATGTAGTGTGTACAGTTTGTTCTGTAGCGCATCAAAAGCAGACAAAAATCAAAGTTCCAAAATCTGTAACTGGGAATAAGAAAATAGACTTGTTGAAGTCCACCAACCATCTAACATTTTCAACTTGTCTTCTTGCAAGATTCTAACAAAAATTATTGCAAATGGGAGCTTAAGCTTTAAAAATTTAAGATAGTTAGAATTTTCACTAAATTAGTTAAGTTAGTTTAAATTTTTAAACTTCTTCTATTCTTAAAATAATTGAACTCACTTATTTCCTTTGGGCTATAAAAATAGTCACTAAACCGAACATTTCTTGCTTTCATAGGAGAAAACCTATTTTTTTTTGGGCTCTAAAAAGAACAAGACAAACAATCTCTTTTTGCAAAAATAGATCTATAAAAAGAACCTCACCATCCTTTGGTGTATAAAAGGATTCATCTTCAATTTTTGTACAAAGGAAAGAACCTCACCTACAAAGCTTTGTTGCAATCAAAGAGGGAAGTTATTCCCCTTTTGTTTACCAATTTTTTTTTGTTGACCAAAACGAACCTTTTGCATTGTTGACTCGGTTATTTCCTTAGATTAAATAATCACTGATTTGGGGAAGTAAAATTAACACCATGCTTTTTTTTTTTTGGAGCAACATCTCCAAATAGAGGTTAGCAAATCACTGAATTGAAGGATTAAAAAGAACCTTGTTTGCCTTGTCTTGAAAGTGGAAGGTATATGCTCTCCCCTTAACTGGGTGATCAAAAAGCCAGATCACTCTTAAAATCTTTCTTTATTTCAAGTAGTACATCCTTTAGTAGGCCTGCCTTCCCAAGGAGTTGGAATCAACTCTTAAATTCGTTCATGGTCGGTGTGAAGGGAATGACCTAAGTGGGGAACGACTTTGACGCCAAGTGTTTCAACTCACTATAATCAAAAGTGGAAAGTGACGAAAGTCCTTTTCAACGGTTGCGTGCAGCGATTAGCCTTCCCCCAGTATCCTCAAGATACATAAAGCCTTTGTTCTAAAGGTTGGGAAGCCTCCTGAGGGAGTTTATCACTGACGACCGAATAGGAAGCTTGATTATGAGCCATAGAAATAGAAACTTTGAACCAAGTCAGTAACCAGACATTTATAACATCATAGTGCAAGGGTGGGGAAGAATCTGCCCCCAAGATTACTCGCCATATATCTCCCAAGATAACTACTCAATTGTGAAGCAGTTCACTTTGGGTTAATTTCTGGCAAAAGGCAAAAAAATGGGCACCCTCTAGGGGGTGACATGGCTATTTGAGCTGATGGAGTGTCGAGACTAGTGGGCTATGATGTTATTTATGACCTTTGAATAAAGAGTCTTTCTGAAGTGTATTTTTCATATCCAAACCTATTAAAACATTGAGGATTTGAACACATCCTCATAGAAAATACACTTTTTGTTAGATTAAGAAAAAATGGTTGTCTTCTTTATGCTGTGCTTGCCTTTACTACTTCAAAAAATTATCCATCAAGGCTGAAAAACTTGCAATCAAATCCAAAAATTGTAGAAAAACCAACCAAAGAAAAAATCAAGGTAGATTAGCGGGTGGGGACAACTCCTTAGCGCATAGGGTACTTTGGTTAGCGCATCCAACCATCAAGTTAGCGCGTCTATTCAAAACAGTAGCATTTTATCCAGAGTCCAAAATAGTGTTAAACAATTAGCGCGTCAGAAAAATAGTCTTGCACATTGAAGCATCAACATAGTGCATGGAAACCAAATTTTAGTGCATCGAGTTCAATAGTTAGCATGTCACAGACCCATACTAGTGCATAGTTGTTCAAAACAGAGAAAAAAAAATTTTAAACAGTCAAAACTTTAGCACGTGGTTGGGGGCAGCCTAGCGTGTGTGGTCATTCTTTTAGCGCGTGAAGTAAATTTGGTAGCACATCTTGTCTCTGTTTTAGCGCGTGACCAAAAGAAAAAAGACGGGGCAAAATAGTGAGGAATTTTAAAAATTTTGAAAACATTTTTAGAAGCCTTTTTCCATCAACATCATTTTTCATCAAAGCAGAGTAGCAAAAACAAAACTTTAAAAGCTATTTCTTGAGCCAAGTTTGTGTCAAAATAAACATTGTAAGAATCCGAAACTGTTTGCATGGTAAAACATATCTATCCTATCATAATCCGGAAACCTCATCACGAGTGTCAAAAGAATCCTTTACCATCTCATGGATTTCATCTCAAAAACACTTGTTTAACAATTTAAGGTTGTCAAATCAAGTCTCCATATCGGGAGGCTTTTATCCATATCATTTGACACGCTTTGTCATGAAGGGGCATCTAAACCTTCATTTTGATAGAGTAAGACTTGAATTTTCAAAACAAGATCAACTAAATCCAAACAAATCAAAGGAAACCATTGATCACTCATGCATGACTAATCCCCATATTTTGAGAAGAAATAATCTTTATCGTAACATCGCGTTGAAGAAACAACAACCTAGTTTTTCCAAATTCATGAAGAGAAATAAGTTTTTATACATCAATCGTCAACTCTTCAAATCTCATTGAGTATTACTTCATCACATCAAACATTATATCCAGAACAAATCCAATGAATTTGACAAAGAGCCTTTAAAGACTAGGGCATATTGTCAAAAATCTGCTTTTAATCAAATCATGAACCATGGAGGAAGGATCAATTTAGCAATCTTACTCGATGAGTGTATCACTTATAACACACCCCGACCAGAATCACCAACCCCCGAGCAACATATCAAAGAGTATTTTGTCCCCTTCGTCACTAAAAGTTTCTACTAAAATTCCTGTTACTTGCTCTCAACAAAACCAACAAAGTGAGACACATGCAGAGTCTAGTATGAATCGAAGGTTGTCAAATCTTTTTGAGGGTCCACACCAAGAGGATACTGAAATTTATGAAGACCTTCTTCAGAAGTGTCAGGAAAGTGCTTCATTCCAAAAGCTCGTAGAAAGGCTCATGGAAAATGACAAAGAAAAATATTTTCTCATGCTCACAAGTAAAGGAGTAAAACTCCTTGAAAACCTTGATGCAGATGTGTTTAGGACACACCCTCAGCATTACAAATATCAAGAACGACAACGAGAAAGGGAAGCATGTGACCCTGAACAAAACATCCCAGATCAAAACATACCAAAGAAACATACACCAAGACAATATATTCTCGAGCAAAACATACCGTTCCAAACACCATTTCAACCTAGGATCAATACAAGGGAAGAACTTTTCCCTTGGCAAAACAATGTGCCTTTGGCTACCCTTACTCAACAAATGCAAATGTTACAAAGACAAATGCAAGACATGCAACAAGGGACAACAGTACGGTACTCTTTAAATGAAATCTATCCTTATCCTTTTGACAAGAGATTGCACATGATCCCTTTTCCTCCAAACTCAGACGTGCCTAAATTTGACAAGTATGATGGAAAAAGTGATCCCCGTGATCATGTAAGAGAATTTTGTACCATGAGTCTTGAGTTTTCTCATGATGACACCTATCTGATGAGGTTATTCCCAAGAAGCTTGGGAGGGCAAACAATGGAATGGTTATCCAAAATTATGCCACCTGTCAGATCATTTGATGAATTGGTTAACAAGTTCATAACACAATACTCTTATAACATTCAACACGCTATAACCATGCTAGATGTCTACAACACCAAACAAAAGAACAACGAAACATTCATGATATTCCTTCAATGCTAGCAATGTATGGTATCACAATATCCTTAAGATATTCCCGAAAAGGAGAAAATGGAAATCTTCATCGATAACTTGAATGGTGAAATGAGTTACAGGCTCAAACTCCAATGCATACCGTCTTTCGCTAAATTGATTGAAAACGACATTCAAGTAGAGGAAGCATGTGTCAAAAAGGGAACACTCAAATTCTTCAAGGAAGGAACAAACACATCAAACTACAATAACCAGAATAACAACAACTTGGACAAATCTTGATTCTAGACTCGAAACAAAAATGAAGGCAACAATGAAACACATGATCCAAAATCTAAGCAACTAGTGCTTGCATTATCCGGAAATCCTCAGGCCACAAAAAACCCTAAAGGTACTAATCCAAATGCCAACACATATGCACCAAACACCAATCAAGGACAACTCAACACAAAAAACACCAACAATACTCAAAGCAAAAATACAAATCCAAGACCTAACAACAATTCACATGACAACACAAAGAATGTCCAAAGCGTGCCTTCACACCACTAGGGCAATCACTAGAATCAGCATTCAGAGAACTTCTGGCAAACAAGATTCTCTCCTTGCCTGCGATTAGCAACTATGAACCCCAAATCAAACCACCTTGGTGGAATGATTCACACTATTGTGATTTCCATCGTAACAAGGGTCATCGGATGAATGATTGCATGAGATTGAAAAACATTGTTCAAGACATGATTGATCGAGGTGACTTAATAGTAGATGGTCTCAAAACAAATAGTGACCATGGAGCCTTTAAAAATCCTCTTCCAAATTACAACAAAGATGGAGCTTCAACCTCAAACGATGCACGTGGAGCTCATATCAACCATATCTACAACAACACCGTCAATCACATATCAGCTGAAGATCATCAGGTATACGTCATCACCATCCGAGATCAACGTGATCATGAATCTGTCAATGCAACAACCCAAACTCATAAATATGTCTTAAAAGGACATACCGCGCCTACAACTACTACACCAAAGATCAAATATGACCTGGTTAGCCAACTACACAAAACTCCAACTTAGATATCCATACTAGAATTGCTGAAACTATCACCCAAACACAAAAACATATTGGAACAAGCGCTATTGAAAACCAATGAACCTCAAGATCTAGATGCAGACAGATTTCAAGCCATGGTCGTCGATATGACAGGACCTCATAATCTCACCTTCTCAGAGCATGATAATACTTCCTTGAGTCATTCGCACAACACTCCTCTCCATATTGAAGTCATCATTTGTAAACAATGAGTAAAAAGAGTCCTAATAGATGGAGGAGTTGGACTTAATATATGTACTTTAAAGCTTATCCGTGCATTAGGGTTCTTAGAAGAGTCTATTGATCCCTGTAAGAAGATCACCATAAAGGCATATGATGATGAGGAAAGGTCATCTAAAGGAACCATAATGTTACCCATTCAAGTTGGACCAGTGCAAAAAGATACTATGTGTCAAGTCTTAGACATAGATCTCACCTACAATATTTTGTTAGGGCGACCCTGGATACATGAAATGCAAGCAATGCCTTCTACGTATCACCAGTGTGTCAAATTCCCTTATGATGGACAAGAGATCTCCATATCTATTGATCACAACCCCTTTCAACATTGCAATGCAATGGGGGTAGCCCAAGACAATTTAGTTCCTCATAATAGAGAAAAGAAAGGATCCTCAATATCAAATCTACAAACAACAAAGCCTGACTCATTATCTGGAGATTTCAAGCAGCAAATGCAAATCAAAGACCAAGGTATGGGAGAATACTCTTTGGAACCCCTGTGTTTGGCCAAATTACCAACATCACCCAAATCTCATGGATTGCCTACTACGTCAATGCATCTGGTAACTCAGCCCATCACCAAATTTGATGGTACCTTCATCCAACTGGGGACTCTAGCACATGAATCGGAAGATAAGGACATTCTTAGCTGGTTATACAAAGATGAGGAAGAAGATAATAGAGCAGCTGCTCTAGACATTGTTCTACCAACACACCTATATGGAAAAGGATACTTAATCATGTAGCAAATAGGATATGACGGTAAATGACCTATTGGAAAATGCAAAGAAGGAGTCACTGAACCCATAGATCTTCCTTCACAGCCTAGTAGAGACAAAACAGGATTGAGTTGTAAACTCACTTTCCTATTAAGAAAGACACCACGCATAACTACAAAACCTTAATGGAAAGCAAAGAAGAAGTAAAAAGAAGAATCCTAGCAGGAAGCACTATCTGAGTCAGCAGAAACAATCCGCAAAGCATGGGAACATCAAGAACAGAAGTTACATCAGGAAAAGCTTCTAAACTACAAGAAGACCATATCTGCAGCAATAGCTCATATTCAAACACCAATATCTCAAGAACTGATAATATCATCTCCTGATACCATTGTTCCTCCCTGAGGAGGCATAGTCTATGAACAAATACAGAAAGTAGAAGCAAGATCTGACACCGAATCAACAAAAACTATCAAAATAGTATCCATCATCAACGATCTATTTTCACCATACAACATACCTGTTCACAACACTGATAGAATCTAGGATGATGCCTCAAAGACTAATTCAAATGAATATGAATGGGGTACCTACTCAAATGCTACTACAAATATCCCTAATAATACTAGCACCATACCCCTTTCTCAGGAAGAGCATAACACAGAAGATAGACCTCTTGAATTTGGACCGCAGAATATCTATGATGCCAAGGAAAGCGAACAAAAGCATTATGAACAAGTCTATATGGAAGATAATACCATCGAAGACCTTGATGAAATCCTTGACTTCTTTAAAACCAAGACCAATCATGATGAAACCTCTGTCTTGACACTTACAGTAGCAGAACCTGATCCACCAAACGATTCCTTACCGCTTGTCTTTCCTAAACTCATTGACTAGGATGAACCCGAAATACATGATATACCAATTTTCCCAGATGATGAATCTATTATCCATTACCTATGTACCATTAATCCGGAGACAGGCTCTGCCAGTGAACAAAGTAACGATATCTGCAAATCAGGGAGTGCCAAGTCTTTCAGTCACAAAAATGAACCAAGTAAAAGATCTGATGCTGAAAACAAATCAATGGCAGCTCTAGATCACAAAAAAGTAAAAATAAAGGACGCATCTGAGGGTGAAAACCTTTTTAAGGCACCTAAAGATGGGAGACTTGACACTCTTCTAGAGCACTTTCATGAGTGATCACCCATATTGATTGAGTCCACTCAATCAATCAACATTGGTACCACAGAAGCAATAAAAAATATAAACCTTGCAGAATCTTTGACAAAGGAGGAAAAATCAGCATTTATCATTTTCTTTAAAGAAAAGAAAATTAACTTTGCTTGTTCATATGCCGATATGCCTGGAGTAGATCCACACTTAATCATGCATCACTTGTCCATCTCTCCAGGAGTTAAACCAGTCAAACAAAAGCTACGAAAGATGAATCCACAGGTGGCACTCATGGTCAAAGCTGAACTGAAGAAACTATTAGATGTCGGATTCATCTGACCCATTGACTATGTAGAATGAATTTCCAATATAGTACTAGTATCAAAACTAGACGACAGTATTAGAATCTGCACTGATTTTAGAGATGTCAACAAAGCCTATCCAAAAGGCAACTTTCCTCTACCTAGTATCGACATAATTGTAGACCTCACAGCGGGCCATGCAATGCTCTCACTAATGGATGGTTTCTCAGGCTATAATCAAATCAAAATAGCCTCAGAAGATCAAGATAAAACCATGTTCACCTGTCCTTGGGGAACGTACTGTTGGAATGTTATGCCTTTTGGCTTAAAGAATGTAGGGGCTACTTATCAAAGAGCAATGACAACAATCTTTCATGACATGATGCACACATTTATGGAAGACTACGTGGATGATTTACTAGCTAAATCCTTCACTAGAGCAAAACATCTTGGCATCCTAACAAAGATCTTTGATCGATTGGAGAAATTCCAAGTCAGGCTCAACCCTAAGAAGTGTGTCTTTGGGGTTACATCAGGAAAGTTACTAGGCTACATTGTCTCAGCTAGGGGTATTGAAGTAGATCAAGCAAAGGTACAAGCCATTATAGAAATGCCACCACCAAAGAATATCAGTCAGCTCAAATCTCTACAAGGATGGCTTCAATCAATCAGGTGATTCATCGCTCAATTAGCTGATAAAAGTCTACCATTTAACCATTTGTTACATAAAAATGTACCTTTCAGATGAGAGACCAAGTGTGCAGAATCTTTTTATCAAATCAAACAGTACCTGATTAATCCACCAGTTCTAGTACCACCAGTCGCAGGAAAGCCCCTTATCCTATATATCTCAACAACAAATATATCGCTAGGGGCACTATTGGCACAAGAAGATCAACAAGGAAAGGAACGAGCCATATACTACATCAGCAGGACATTGAATGGCTATGAACTCAACTACACATTCATTGAGAAGGCTTGTCTAATAGTGGTTTTCGCATCTTAGAAGTTCCAACATTATATGCTAGCACACACCGTTAAGCTAGTAGCCAAAATTGATCCTCTCAAATATCTACTCAACAAAGTAGGTCTTACTGGACGATTGGCTAAATGGGTCATGATTCTCAATGAATTCAATATCCAATACACAGAAAGAAGAGCCATCAAAGGACAAGCAATTGCAAATCAACTAGCTGAAGCACCGCTACCAGGAAAACAAACTATGGAGATTGAATTTCCGGACAGGGATGTTCTTGCTATTTCTACCAAACAATGGACTCTATACTTTGATGGATCCTACACCCAACACGGTTCAGGTGCTAGCATTCTTTTCATCACTCCTGAAGGACACACCATACCAAGATCATATAGGCTTATGTTCCCATGCACGAATAATGTGACTGAATATGAGGCATTGGTTATAGGCATCAAAATGGCCGTAGAATGGAAAATCACAGAGTTAATGGTCTATGGAGATTCACAACTAGTCATCAATCAGATCAACAATGACTATCAAACAAAGGATGACAAGCTACTACCCTACAAACAAATGGTGGATGACTTCAAATAGTATTTTGTACACATCACATTCGAGCAGGTACCAAGGTTGAACAACAAAGAAGCTAATGCCATGGCTACTATCGCTTCATTACTACAAATTCTAGAACAACAGAGTCGTTACAAGTTTCTGGTAGAACAACTGTTCTCCCTAGCCTATGACCACTTTGAATGCCATGTCGTCTATGCCTTAACTGGTTTGGATTCCCCTTTGTATGGATCGATATATGATTATGTCAAGAACAAAATCTTACCCATTGACCAATCCCATAACCAGAAACACAATTTTATCTGACAAGCTGCCCGTTATACCCTTACCGCTGATACTTTGTACCATCAAGGTCTAGATGGTACTCTTCTTCGTTGCCTTGATCGTAATGATTCTGATTCCACTTTACATGAGCTTCACAAAGGTATTTGTGGAACACATTCAAGTGGGACTACTCTTGCTAAAAAGCCTCTAAGGATGGGATACTACTGGCCTACAATGGAGAAAGATTCTTAACACTTTGCCAAGAAATGTCCTAAATTCTAGATCCATGGCAATCTGATACATGCACTAGCACAGGAACTGCAACCATTTAGAACATCCTGACCCTTTTGTCAGTGGGGGTTAGACTTGGTTGGCAAAATTCATCCCCCATCTTCAAATGGACACAAGTTCATTATAACTACAACAAAATACTTTACCAAGTGGATAGAAGCAGTCCCAATGACCACAGTGACTAGAAAACAAATTGCCTATTTTATCCTAAACTATCTGATCTACAGATATGGTATTCCAAGTTCCATCATCACCAATAATGGACACCCATTCAAAAACCAAGATGTACAAGAACTATGTGACAATTTAAAATACAACATCGGTTCTCTACACCATACTACCCCTAGGGAAATGGTCAAGAAGAAGCATCCAACAAAACAATATTGAAGATTCTCAAGAAAATAGTCAATGATGTAGGAAAAGATTGGCATATCCAGCTCAATCCAGTACTTTGGGCATATAGAACTAGCATCCATACACCTATAGGAGCAACACCTTTCTCATTGGTCTATGGATCCAAAGCTATTTTACCATTGGAGGTAGAAATTCTGTCTCTCAGAGTCTCTCTAAAAGGCTTAATCCCAAATGAAGAGTATCGGGTCAACCGACTACAAGAACTGGAACTATTAGATGAAAGATGTTAGCATGCTTACACTCATCTCAAAGCATATCAGCAACGCATGTGCAGGAGCTACAATCACAAGGTCATCCCTCGCAACTTCAAAGTTGGTGACCTAGTCCTCAAAGAAAATCCAAGAAATCAGCAAGATCGAGAAAAGAAAGGGAAGTTTGAACCTAATTGGTTGGGTCCCTATGTCATCATAGCAGTCTATGGATCAGGTTCCTATCAGCTCACAACCTCAGAAGGAGATGTGCTCGAAGAACCAACTAACATTCATCTAAAGAAATACTACACTTGAGTGGTCTAAATGCATTAAAAAAACAGAAAAAAAATAAAAATTTAAAAAAAATTAAAAAAAAAAAAAAATCAAGAAAAAGCAAATAAAAAGGTACAATAAAAGCAACTGGTGAAAACCTGGTAACAGGCGCTATTGTGAGAGGATGGCTCCTCTATCTATATCCACATCCTTATCTTCACCGTAAAACACTATTGGCCATCGCCCGACACTTAGAAAATATCCATTTAGGACATACTTAGCGTAGTCACTATCCTGGTCTATCCATATATATACTCTTACCACATTCCACCATGGCTTGGAAATCGCTGTACATATTCACGTCAAGAGGCACACTCAGCTAGAGGCAATGAATCATCAAAACTTGCAACATATTCAAGACATCAAAACTATTTGCAAAACTCAGACACATCGCATCCAATGACCAAAGCTAAACTTCATCGCAAAAGCAAAAACAAAGCATCACAAGAAATACCAAAGATGGATGATTTTCTGAAGTAATAAATGTTGCATCATAGCATAAAATTTTGACTACTTTTGCATTTTGAACTTTTTAAATTATTGGATTCTCTGCATTTTCTCACTAAAAGCTTCAAAGCTAGAGATCATGGGGCAACTCCAATATTTTCTTAGTCTTTTGTCTAGGAAGCGATCATTTGTATTGTGTAAATACTTGTCTTGAGACATGATACATTAGATATCACTGAAGGCATGATTCCACTTCACGCATACAAATGGTTTAATCTTGTCTGTTTATACGCAATCCACACTCAAGTCATCTTGGTTCAATTATACCTTGATGCTTGTGCTATCTTGCAAAATCAAAACATCATGTAAATTTTTCTCAGGTCATTATGGTTCAATTATACCATTGTGCTTGTATAAATTTCCAACATATCCCAAACAAATCAATGCTTAATGATGATACTTATCACAAAAGCAAATAACATATGGTTATATCAGGATGGCAAATATAGAATGAGGATGCTCCAAAAACATAGTTGCATATCATTTTAACATAAGTTGCATATCATTTTACATAGTTGCATTATCATTTTACAAATAGTTACATATCATTTTGCATTAGCTACACATCATTATCATACATCTCATTTTCAAGATACATCTCACAACATATCAATATCATACATCTCATTTTCAAGATACATCTCATAGTATATCAAAGCATACATCATACATCATGCATCATATCATCTATCTAAGCATTACATTATCATAAAGTAAAGAAAGAACACATAGAACATGCATCCACATAACACACCACATGATCAAAGAAAATGGTGTCGTATATATATATATATATATATATCTCAAAAATGATCAAAATGTACAAAATTTGTCATGTCTGTGCCTAGTACAAACAAATACAATGATCAAAATACAATGAAGACAACATCTCTCAAGTATGACTATCTCCTGATGGAGATGGTCTCGCTACAGAAGTCCCTTCCCCTAGATCTCCAGGAGGATCATGTCTCGATGGCTCTGTCACACCTCAACTCTTTGACCGCAACCCAATCTCTCAAGATCAACTAGATCTCGATTGTGTAAAGCTCTGTACTTGGCAATCCCTAGGTACCGCAACCTCATAATGATGATGGTAGTACTTTTCCTCCTAAGCTCTCAAAGAAAGCTCTCTTAGGGTGTCTCTCATCGGACCACCTACTGCTTCTCTCTGCACACTCGCTGCAAGCTCCTCCGCTCAACCCCCGTGTCTCGCTCAGTGGTCAGCTAAGCAATCTGTTGCTGATGCATCAATAGTTGTGCCTACAGTTATTGTACCATCATCTGTAGGGTCCTAATCTATGCATCCTCCACATGAGTAGGGATCCAGACCTGTAGGGGTACCTGTGAAGCGACATCCCCTCTCCCTCTACCTATCCTCAGTGCTGGAGGCAGTAGCACATCAATCCTCCTCCTCTGAACTGGCCGTGTCACCTCATCAGTCCCTCCCACTATAGCTATAACCTCCCCCACCATCCTCTCACCACCTGCTCCAATGGTCAACCCGCCTCTCCCTCTATCCATCACCGCTCGTCTAACTGCTCTCTCCAACCCTCTATCTCCTCTCCTCCCTCTGTCTCCTCTCCTCCCCCAATCCCCTCTCCCTCATTGTCCTCCTCCACCATCTCCATCATCCTCATCATCTCCACCTCCCTCATTCTCATCATCATCAAATGAAGGCCGCATCTCCTCCGGATCTGATATCCTTGCCACTACCCGCGTGGCGAACAATCTGGCGAACTCATCTATCATCCCAACATCTAAAATCTTTGGGGCATAATCCCATATCTATCCCACTAGGCTAACAAACTCCTCTATAGCCACCACACTATCAATAGTCAGACCCTAGTCTGGTATGTCCTACCTCCGATGCGCATACAAGCAGGCCCCCTGTGGTATACCCTACTACCAACCAAACTACCGCAAAACTCTGGGGACCATGAATCTCTTGATCATGAATGGGGTCCTCCCTATCAGGTATCGAATCATAAACACATAGGGAATCTCTAGCCTGTCCTCTGTCCTGCCCTCCTCCGATTGCTTGTAAGGTAGTAGTGAACCTACTATTGGCATGCGCAAGATCCTGTAACAGTCCTTTGGCATGATTGTCATCTCACTCGTGGCAAAGTGAAAGGTGTTCGTATCACTGTGCCACCTCTATGCACTAATTTATCCTACGGCCGCACTACTTATTTAACCCTATGTGCTAGATCTAATTGTAGACACCTAAAAATGGTCAATGCTTGCGGAGTCATACTTTAACATTTGCGCATTGCCTCATTTTAGGGTTTTTGCATCGCATTAACATTTCTCCTATGATTCTCACTTGGTCTTTATCATTTGTGAGCATCAAGTCATTCTTCTACATTCTTCATTCATCTCGCTCTCAAATTTGGTCTTGTCGACAACACTATCTAGTCATGATTTTGATCGATCTTATCCTGTCGATCAATGTGCGTGCTTATTTGTCATCATTTTGGACATCGTCAATCCTAATTAGGGTTTTGTCCTCTTATCAATCTTATCATCTGGCGATTGATTTGTCATCAATCGTTGTTATGTTCGATCTTGTCATTTTGCGATCAATTTGTCATTGATTGTTGTCATTTTCAATCTTGTCGTCTTGCAATCTATTTTGTCATCGATTCTTGTCCTCTTGTCAATCTTGTCATTTTGCGATCAATATGTCATCGATCGTTGTTTGTCTCAATTATGTCAATTTGGATCAATTAGTCATTGTTCCTCGTCAATTGGCACATTTATCAATCAAATCATTTATCACATTGGTCCTTTGTTAATCCGAATCATGATCGAGTCAATTATCTTTCATCAAGACCTAATTGTCATCCTTGCATTGCTAATTTATCTTCTAGGGTTTCGTGATTTAATCATTTAACCCTGTTTGCCTTTTCTCCCTCTAGGTTAAATAAATTATTTATTTATCCTAAGTCTTCTGGTCACTTAATTGGCTAATTAATTCCCTCTCTTTATGTGAATTGATTAATAAATGAAAAATTATTAATTAATTCACTAATTCCTAATTTCCTCTTTTTGTAATTTTGTAATTTTCTAATTCCTAATTTCAATTTCCTCCTATTTTTCTCCTAATTTCATGGGAATGACATTTCAATTTGTCATAATTGACAATCAATCAATTTTTGACATAGAAATTTGTCATAATTTGTCATAAATTATCAATCAATCAATTTTGCATAGAAAGTGCATAATTTGTCATTAATTTGTCATAATTGACATTCTTGATTTACAATTTCCATTTGAATCTCTTCATGCTAATTTGATCATTTCTCCAATTTGTCTAAAATTGGATGAATTTCTTCAATCAAATCCCTAATTAGATTATCGAATTTCTAATCACTTTGTCAAATCAATCACACTTTGAGTACTCTTGCACCAATATCTTGTCTACTTGCTTTCATCTCATGTGTGTGCACTTGAAGGTGAGATCCACAAACAAAAGGCTATTTGGAGAAGAAAGAAGGACAATGGAGCCGCATGAAGGAAGCATTTAGATCTACATTTGGTTTGCATAGTCTTTAGTTTTGAATGTTTCATTTTCATGTCTTTATTGAGTGTGTTTAGGATAGATCATTGCAATCTACTTTCGTGATTGAGCTAGATTAGTATTTTGATATGCTTTGATGATTTCCGATTTCCTAGCTACACTAATATATGTGCTACTTCCCCTACACATGCAAGCCTCTATGCAACCTATGCACTAGGTTAACCCAACGTGCTAACCTTTTCACTTTCTGCGCTACCCTATGCCCCTAATGTGCTAATCCAAGACCATGTGCTAACCTAGAAAATAGATGCGCTACCCTAAAAATTCGGATGCACCCAAAATTTAAAACCCCATGTGCTACAATAGTTTTCATATGCGCTAATCTAAGACCCCTATGCGCTAAACCGTGAACCCCGCGCGAAAAATTCCCAAAAATTGACCAAAATGACAAAATAAAAAAATCAAGAAACGGTCAAAAAGGTTGACTTATTGGTGGTCCATATGCGGCAGGTCTCCGATACCTCCGAACGTGCTCAAAATGATGCCTAGAATATAGAATGGGCATTTTGACTTCTCTCCAAAATCTCTTTCTCAAAAGTCAACAATGCACAAATGAATCAAATCAAAGCACTTTTCCCCTTTTATAGGAGAAAAATAAAATTAGGGTTAGGGAAATGGGCATGTAATTTGCTTGCGGTCTCCCTTATACCCTAAAGTGTGTAAATTATCGGGAGATGAATAAATTTAAACGTTTCACATAGCCAAAATCATACACACCAAACACAAATCATCCAATCAAATCAAAATTTTCAAAATATTGATTCATATCCTGAGGGGGCATCACCATCAAATATCGAATCTGGGGCATCACACATCAAATCTGGGGCACGACATAAAAATCATAAAAATGACATTGATCATAAAATTGCAACAACACATCATTTTCTTTGAAATAACATGTGCACACACGTCACTTCAAAGAGGGGCAAAATGTAGGCATATAAAAATGACCATAATCCTAAATGAATATTTTATGTTCATTTCTATGTTTGATTAAATCCAATTTAATTAAATTATCCGCATTCTTCTATTTAATTAAGTAAATTACTCAATTAAATTCACTATACCATTTAATAGGATAATTCATTTTATTCAATTAAAGCCCCTATCCACTTTTTAATTAAATTCAAATTTAATTAAAATAGTTATCCTAAATTAAATAAATCTAATTTATTTAATTACAACCAAATTGAAATAAAGCAATTTATTTTAATAAAACCTATTTTCCCTCACCCACTTGCAAAATCCTACACCTCCCACTTGCATCCTAAATCCTATTCCTAATTCTTCTAGAATTCTTCTAAACCTAATCAATTAACCCAAAACCCATCCATTATCCCTTTCCCCTAAATTTGAGGAGGTCACTTCTCAAATTTGGAGTAAAGTCTTTAAAAGGCATTAAAGCCTTTATCCATTCAACAAGCTAACTTGCTGAATGCCCCCAAATTTGGAAGGACTCTTACAAATTTGTCCCCAAAGTCTTCATAACCATTAATGGTTAACTCAAACCCTCTTACATGGTTAAAGAATTTCCATAAACTCAACCTCCATCTAACCCAAGGGTCTCATCAAGCATTTATTGCTTTGACCATGGTTATCCTTAAACCTTTGCACAAGAGTTTATCCTTTGGGTAAAAGCTTTGTCCAATGGGCAATCTTAACCTAACCTTAACCCTTAACCCCTAGGGTAACCATGAGGTCTTCTCAAGCATTTAATGCTTCCTTCCTCTCCCCTCAACCCAGTCTTATGTTGACAATTGTCACCATTTCATTGGTGCCAATTGCAAACATGGATTCCCAACTTTCAAACTTGGCCCTTGATTGCTTCTTTCAATCCTGGCCATCCATTGCCCTATTTTTGCTATAAATAGAGCTCTCATCCCTCCATTTTTATATCATCCAAGTCTTTAGAATCACACTTATACTTAAATTCATTCAAGCTTTCATATTTTAAATGCTCATCATTTAGCTTCTCTTTTAAACAAGAATTAATCTAAATATGCAAATTTAGAGTATGTTCCTTATCATTTAGCTTAAATCATAGATTAATATAGTATGCTAGGATAGTCTTGTTTACTAATCTTGTCATCTTATAGCTAGTTTATTGCATTTCTAGAATCATGCATAGCTTAGGATGCATCTCATATTAAATCAACAAAAAGCCTCCCTCATTCTTGCATTTTCCATCGCTAAACCATTTTGCTCAGTGATCTGAGAGAAAAAATGTTGGTTTGAGGGACCGTGCAAGATAGAGAACCATGGAACCAACCTTGGGAAGCTGAGCCATACTTCATGACTCGATAGCTTGCACCAAGAAGTCTTGTGGGTGTGTGAGCAAGGCTCCATAGAGCTCCATTTTCCACATTTTGAATTCTATTGACCTACTTTTCCCGCATACAACTGTAATATGTTTTCAAAATAAGATGAGGACTGCTAAACAACCTTTTGACTCTAGTTTGAAAAGTGTGTATGAGGGACTGCAAATGATAAATGACAAAGCCATGATAAAGACTGGTTGACTAAAAATGAAGCTCGAAAGGAAGCTGCATTAGAAGCTCTTGGATCTCAGAACACAAACACATCATGAGTTCACAGATGTGGTTTTAACCCACACAAACACAATTTCTTAGCATACATATGCATTTCGACTGTCAATGATGCAATTTTCAATTTTGAAACACAGACTCTATTCTACCCTACACATGCGTGACTTTTGAAAATAGACATAGTTTCACCAAACACAAACATGGTTTCTGATGTTTTGACAATTATTTCCAAATCTGATATGCAAATGCAAATACGTGGTGTTGTTCTACACAAACATGATTTTAAGTCTCGGTAACGTGCAAAGAACAAACATAGATGTGGCTAGAAAAATCTTGAATATGCACTGATATTAGACATAGATGCGTTTCTAGAAAATTTGAACAATTCTGTCCAAATTTTTCAATTGTTGAGTGTGACTAGACCTTAATGTTAAATGCCTTGTGGCAAGAAAACACAACAAACAATGAAGACACAATGTCTGAAGGTGTTTTGTCAAATTTCACTTTGTGACATGTATGTTAAAAATATTTTCGCTGGTAAGGAAGGTAAAGTAATTTTACATGGGTAAATGCATTAACATTCTAAGTGGATGTATTATTACTTGCGAAAATGCAAAAATACAGAAAAGGAAATACCAATAAACATTCAACGCCAAACATTTCGAAGGGAGGGGGGCGAAGACAAGTGTATGCCACCCGGTCGCAAAGTATAATGATCTTCAGTCCCTCACGCAAGCCCTGCTGCTCCAGGGGGCAATCTGGTGTAGGGTCGACTTTAAACGCATGGTGGGAAAAAGCATTTCAAAGAATAGACCTAGGCAATGGACCGAAAGAACCAATTTTTGCAGTGGCTTCGCCCCCTTCCGATGGAAATTGGTAGATTTATCACTCTAAAAAGGAAAAAAAGAACATTAGAAAGGCACAATCAGATGTCCAAAATCCCCATCAAGGATACCCTCCACTTACTGGCTCAAATCAGATTCCATTAGGGAGGATTAGGGTTTGGGGCCCTAAGGTGGGTAAGACAATCGACCCCCAAATAGAAGCAAAGCAAAAAACATGCAATATCCCCAGTGATTTGATGAGACCCATATGGAATCAGTATGAGAAAAATGGAGTATATGTCAAATGGATGGGGAAGGGCAAAGACTTTGATAAAATTATTGATTGGTGGAATGAACAATATCTGGAATAGATAAGTATTGCTAGGTTAGAGAATGATTTTTTCTTCATTTTATGTGAAAATAATAGCATTAGGAATGACATCTTGTCTGGTAATTTGAAATTGTTTTGTGGTTATGGTTTTATTTGTTGTGCATGGCATCTGCACTTTGATCCTTGGTTATACAAACTTGTCGATTGCTTTAAATGGTTTGATTTAGGGTATGTTCCCATCAAATTTGTAAACCCTGAAATTTTGGAAATAATAGGTAATCAATATGGGCAATTCTGTGGTTGTGAGGGCTTAGAAAGAAAGGACCTCACCAGCCATTTGAAAATTCTTATTAAAATAGCCTATGAAATTAACACTGTAGATTCCACATCCATTAGCACAGAGAAAGGAACTTGTGTTATCTCCCCCAAAATTTATATTGGTGCTTTAGATAGCTCTGATATTTGGTTGAAAAAAGGGCCAAAACAGAACGATTTGCTCAGGAAGGAGCCGGATAGTAGGTCTGAAACCAAAAACAGCAACATCCAACTGGAGGTGAGTAAAACGGTATCTCCCCACCAACAGCATTTTGTCCCTCAAGTTAACAAGGATAATGCAATCAAGGAAATTGAAAATCTAAAAGAATTAATTAAGGATTCAGAGCATCTCAAAGAGGAAGCAGAATTAGAATTAGCTATAATAACACAGTAGGATTTAGAAGATAAATACCAAATTATGTCACCCAAGGTGGATACAACCCAAAACCCTTCTGTTGAGGAGGATGCGAGCACTTCACCTATTTTAAAAACAGCGTTAGAAGTATTTGACAATGACACCATTCAAGATCTATCCCCGGAAGAGGAGGCAGAGTGATGCTTCCTAATTCAGGAGCTGCTATCATCTATGGAGGAAGAGGAAGTTAGAGAAGTTAGGAAAGAGCTTGGCTACCCTCACACTATTAGCCACAAGTCGGTTCCACAAAGCTCTCCTAACCCAGGCATGAATGGTCCAGTCTTGGAACCTCAGAAGACTCTTGGGATTAAGAATATCTATTCAGGGAAAACTCAACTAGATTGTGCTAAAGTATCTAAAGCTTAAGGAAGGAAATCCATAGGAGAATCAAGATCCCAAGTTGGGAATGCTAAGGACCAAGGCAAATTGACTGCCTTCTTCGATAATGGGAAGGGGAAGGACCTTCCCTTGTCACAATGAAAATCATAAGTTGGAATGTTAGGGGTATGAATGCCCCTAACAAACAACGCTTAATTAGGTGCTTTATATCTAATTATAAGAGTGAAATCATTCTTCTCCAAGAAACTAAGTTAGCTACAAGCGAAATAGAAACCTTTACAAAGAAAATAGGTTTATTAAAATCTAAATTTGTAGAATCCCTAGGGGCAGCAGGTGGTTGGGAATCATCTGGAATCCTAGGAAAGTTTCATTTTCTCCCTTGGCTAGGAATAGACATTGGCTCGTGGGGGAGGTTATTAGACATAATAGAGACCTATCCTTTTACCTCATAAACATTTATGGGCCAATTCCAGACAGAGATAAACAGGCGGTCTGGGCCGAGATTAGCAATCTGTTAAATAGTGATCCTAGTAAAAACTATATTATAGGGGGAGACTTTAATGCTATTATTGACTTATTAGAGAAAAATGGAGGTATTCGTAGAGAGTCCCAATCTCTTAAAGACTTTCGCAATTGGGTAAAGCATGATAATCTAATAGATATAATTACCAACAATGGGTACTTTACTTGGAATAATAGAAGAAAAGGGTTTACCCAAATTGCAGAAAGATTAGATAGATTCTTCTTCAGAGGAGAGCTGGCAAAATTCCCCTTTAACTTCTCAGCCTCTCTATTACCATCTTTGAGATCTGACCATTTTCCGATCCTCCTTCATATAGAGGAGGCTACAACACCTATCCGCTGCCCATTTAAATTTGAAAAAATGTGGGTACAAGATCCCAGGTTTTTTGAACTAATCGAAAAATGGTGGAAGGAAGCAAAATGCCAAGGTTCTAAAATGTTTTGTCTAATAAGCAAGATGAAATATGTTAAAAATATGTTACTAAAATGGAATACGGAAGAATTCAGAAACATATTTGAGGCTAAAACAACAGTGGAAAAGGAGTTAACGGACCTTAATGAGAAGGTTTTTAAGGAAGGGATGAACCAGGACAATTACCTTAAGGAAAAAGAACTTTTAGGAAAGTATGAAGAAATCCTTTCCAAAGAAGAAATATATTGGAAACATAAATCAAGAGAGAACTAGATCCAAAATGGAGACAGAAACACCAAAATTTTCCATAACTGCACCAAGGCGAGAAGAGCGACTAATACTATAACCAGGATTACAGACAGCAATGGTAATTTGCTAGAAGACCCAAAGAATATTGCCTTGGAGATGATACATTACTTCAAAGGGACTTTCAACTCGGAATATTCAAATTTGGACAATACAGTCCAAATAATCAGGAACATTCCAAAATTAATCACAGAAAGGCAAAATAGTATTCTAAACAAGAAATTCACAGAAACAGAAATTAAAACAACTCTTGATCAATTCAATCCAGATAAAGCTCTGGGTCGAGATGGTTTCCCAGCTTATTTTTTCCAAAAGTGCTAGCAAATCATAGGTAGGGATGTGGTGGATGCCTTGGAGGCAATAAGAAACTTGGGCAATATACTTAAGGAGATCAACAATACATTTATCACATTAATTTCAAAAAATACTGAAGCGAGGAGCTTGGATGATTTCAAACCTATCTCTCTTTGTAATACTATTTATAAATTGCTTACCAAAACTTTAGCGAATAGGTTAAAATCAATTCTCCCCAGTATTATTTCAAAAGAACAAATGGGGTTTGTACCAGGTAGATCTATATTTGATGGTATAATAATAGCACAAGAAGCAATGCACTCATTGCAAAAGAATGGAAAGGAAGCCATGATGATCAAACTAGACATTAGGAAAGCGTATGATAAGGTGGACTGGAGATTTCTATGTAAATGCCTCGAAGCCTTTGGCTTTTCGAAGCAGTGGGTTTATTTAATTTATACATGTATTTCTACGCCCCAATTCTCAATCCTAGTGAATGGCTCTCCGGAAGGATTCTTTGGGATTTCTAGGGGTATCAGACAGGGGGATCCACTTTCACCCTTCTTATTTATTATAATGGCTAAGGCTCTTGGGAGATCCATAACAAAGGCCAGATTAGAGCATCATCTTGAAGGGATTAAGATCATTGAGAACATGGAGGCTCTCACCCACCAACAATTTGCAGATGATACAATGCTCCTTGGCAGTGCCAATAGAACAAAAGCCTTGACATTCAAAACCATCCTTTCCCAATATGCATCAGCATCTAGTCAAAGAGTTAATCATAGGAAATCTGAGATTTTCTTTTTCAACACTAATTTGAGAACATAAATTGAGATTAGCCGAATAATGGATTTCCCAGTAGGGAAACTACCATGTAAATACCTAGGGATTAACCTAGACAAAGGGAAAAGCAAAAAAGCATTATGGAAAAATATCATAGAAAAAATGAACCAAAGATTGGATTCTTGGAAGAATAAGTGGTTATCTTCAGCAGGAAGATTGAATTTAATAAAAGCTTGTTTGTCTACTATTCTGATATACCAGATGTCGTTTATGCAACTCCCTAAATGTGCCTGGGAAGACATGATTAGAATTTTTTGGGGGAAAACGTCAGATAAAAAGAAGTTCGCCATGATCGCATGGGATAAGGTTAGTCAGCCAAGGAATAAAGGGGGGGTGGGGATTAAGGATTTGGAAGCCCAAAATATGGCTCTTGGAGCAAAGTTGGTGTGGAAATTGTTATCTGAGCCCAATCTTAAATGGGTAAAAATCATTAAAGCTAAATATTTGGAAAACTCCAACCCGGACTGTTTTTTCCATACAGAAACCCCACCAAAAGGATCGAAAGTTTGGGACTTCCTGGTTGAGTGTAGGAACCTAATTAGGGAGTGGTTAACCTGGGATATAGCGGATGGTAACAAAGCTCTCTTCTGGGATGATTCGTGGGGAGGGCATTCAGCCCTAAGCGAGTCAGGTATAAGTGAGGCAGGTATTGCCATATGCAAAGAACAGAGGGGTGTGTATGTAAGGGATTATGTTATGTTCCCCCATAATGATCCGACATTAGGTTGGGAATGGAAAAATTTTGATGAGTTGAACTTACCAGTTAGGGACAAGGAGATGCTAATAAACATACTAAGAGATAGACAAGTAGCCTTCCATAGCAGGGAGGATAGGTTGATTTGGGCTGGAAGTTCCTTGGGAGTCTACAATGCTAAAGAAGCATATGACATATTAAAAGGTAGACATAATAACACAAGCACCAATATCCCTACCAACCTATGTTGGAATAATCTTGGGTTACCAAAAGCAGGGTTATTTTTATGGGCTGCTTCTCAGAAAAGAATTTTAACCTTTGACTGGTTCAATAAACTAGGCTACTCAGGGCCATCCAGATGTCTGTTATGTGTGTCACAACCCTCCTTTATCACCTTTTGATTTAAATACAAAACTATATTATATTTCTTTGGATAAACTATTGAATGAATATTGTAAGGGAATAAAAATAATAAATCACACACACATGGAAAATATATATATATATATATATTTTTTATTGGTTATTTAAATTCCCTCACCCAAATTAAGGCACATGTTGTAGGAGGAATAAGAAGCTTCTAGAGGCTTCTCCACCACCTTGCATGTAACTCCTCCCACTAAGCCTAATCAATTTGCATGGAGGCCAAATTGGGAGAGAATCTCTTTTTTTTCAATTAAAAATTTGGTAGTGGGAATTTGAAATTTCTTTTATAAAAGAGGTACAAGTTTCAAAATGAGTGGTTGGCTATTCCATAAGAAATTCTGCAAGTAAAATTTTCCTTTGTAGTCAATTTTCATTTTCAGCTAGGATTTTGTTGGGAGGACTTCTCTTCAAATTTGGAGGATCAAGGAAGACTCTACACCATTTTCAAGCACCCAGGTTCCTTCAAACTTAGTTTCGTGCATCTTATTCTTGTTGTAGATTAGATTTGATTAAATTATTTTATGAGAATGAAATTCATTTGTGTTTTGATAAGAAATTAGTTTTCAGATTTTGATAAGAGGTAGATTAAAATGTTTGATAAAAAAGTAGACTAAATTGTTTGATTTATTGTTTCAGATTCTTGATAAAAATTAGTTTCAGATTTTGATAAGAAGTAGATTAAAATGTTTGATAAAAAGTAGATTAAATTGTTTGATTCATTGTTTCAGATTCTTGATAAAAATTAGTGGATTAAAATGTTTGATAAAAAGTAGATTAAATTGTTGATTCATTGTTTCAGATTCTTGATAAAAATTAGTTCAGATTTTGATAAGTAGTAGATTAAATTATTGATGAGAATGAGATTCATTTGTTTTAAATTCTTGATAAGAAATTAGTTTCAGTTTTGGAAGAAGTAGAATAGAGTCATTTGATGAAAATTAGATTATTGTTTTCAGATTATTTTTGATAAAAATTAGATCCATTCATTTCAAAATCTTGATAAGAATTAGACTCATCCAAATTAAATCATTGGAATATCTTATTAAGTTTTAGATTTGAATCTTTCTCTGGTTATTTGATTTAAAGTCTGAAATGTATTCCTTTTTTTTTCTTCTGGTTATTGATTTAAAGTCTGAAATGTATACTTGAAAGGATCTTGCTGTAATCAATCTCTCTAAGATTTCTCATTTTCTGGTTATCTAAACCCTCTGTAGAAATGCGTTTAAGATTTTCCTTGTGTGTATAAATAAATCATCTCTCTTCGCTGTGAATAGACCTCCTTGTGTAAAGAACAAAAGAAATAAAAAAAAAAGAGAGGAAGAACCTCTCTGGTTAGTGCTTCATTGTATTTTATCCCTGAGAATTAATCTACAACATTGTTATTTATCTATTATCTACCCTGCTCTGAGTAATCTTCAATAATTTAAAAATACAATACTCCTGTATAAAAAAAACAATAATAATAATATTATATATAAGAACACATATATTTATATACATACATATATATATATATATATAACCAAAAAAGGAAGAAATCATTTCGAACTTAGAAAAATCCCTTAAAACCCCCCCGTAACGCATGGCGTTTCACACAAATTGGGCGTCGTTAATGAGGACGGTTACGTCGTAACCGTTGCAGGAGTACGGAGGGGCCCGCGGGTCCCCTCATCTCTGCGGACCTGCGCATGCAGGGCCGCAGGGGTGATGGGACCCGTGGTCCCCACCCCACACCCTAATTACTACCCAAGTAAAATAAATTATTCAATTAAAAGTTTCCTTTCCTTTTTCAAGTTTGTAAATTGAAATTTTAAATTGGATTTTTTTTATATATGTAAATTAATACTCCATGTCAGTTACTATTTGTTATTTAATTAAAATTTTCTTTTTTTTATTCGATAGAAATGGCATTTAGGAAATAATGAATTCTTTTTTTAGTGTAAGCTTTAAGATATCGTATTTCGACTTAGGAAAAAAAATTTTTTTGGGGCTAACATGTAGCAAGTTCATAATTAAATTGCCCTTAGTAAGTTTTAAATTTGTAGACTATATTCGTTTAAAATTAAGTTACTCAACCCATTAAGAATCGTTGGAACACTCGATTGGTCTTTAGAGATTAACTTACATTAATACAAATGCTTAAATTTAATCGTTATTTTGGACTCGTTAAATCTTCTTACGTCATGCAAATTTCTCATAGATTAATTGCTTTTATTAATGGTTCATAGCATGCGAATTATTTATAGAGTAATTATATCTTTCATGCAATTATTATTATGCAAGTTTCATTGTTATGCAAATTACACTTCAAGTAGTTACTTCAATTATTTATGCTTTCATTTTTGTTATTCGTAGTTAGAAAACTAAACAAGGAAGTTGGAAAACCAAAACTAGCAGTGTTCAGTATATATGGTGCCTTTGGGTCACGCTTACGGGTAATGCCGTCGTGTTGAACTACTACACTTAACGCCTAATAAAGCTGCATTAACGACATCTGTTGCATCATCCCTATAAATCATCGGGGAGTAATAAGGGACATTTGGAAGTTAAAAATCCAAGGGGCCGGTAATCCCTCTTGGATTGATAATTTAATAAGATAACTTTTAAATGATTTTCACATCCGTTGAGATACACCATAGTAAACCCCTTTTTAAGGATGGTCAAGTTAATACCCTCATGAAATTTACTTTCTTTATTTATTTATTCATCTCGAAGGGATATTGGTGATTTGCAATCGGGTGATGCTCTTGATAAGTATTAGGGTATAGTTAATTTGTTTAGGCCACAAGCAATAGGCCACTTTGAGCCTTCGCTTAAACGCTACCATCGTGGGTAGCAACTGCAGAGAAACTGTCTGGGACACTGACCCTAGAAAGGGTTGCGTACCCACAAATCAGTTTACATCAAACCATAGATTAGAAAATAGAACTACATACTTTATGCCTTGATCCCGTGCCGAAGCGGGTATGTAGGCAGTCTTGGGACGGAGTTGTCCCTCGTACTCAGGCGTTCGTGGGTGGGGTCTAGGCTTGGTTGAGTAAGAATCCTAATTAAAGATAAGATAATCAATTTAATTCAATGCATACTTGGAAGGAATCCCGTATGGATTCGCTTGACTTCCCGAGGCTTTAAGCCAAATTCCAAGGCGGAATTCAAGCTTGTATTATTTTTAATTACTCCTAAGGATGGCGACCTCGGTGCATTCTTGTTAGAAGAGTGTAGTACTTAGTGAGTGGCTCAGGACCCGAATGGTCCCGATGAGTCTAAGTCTATGGCCAGAGCATCTCCTATCCCGTTTGGATGGATGCCTACCCCGTATGGGTAGATGCCTATCCCGTATTGGATAGATGGAATTTTACGTCTCGCATGGACAATTGCCTAACTCGTATGGTTAGAAGCTCATCCCGAATGGATGAATGCCTAATCCTAATTGGATGGATGCCCAGAGTATGCAATTGAATAAAACATAATGAAAAAAAAAAATACTCAATTTGTGTTGAATCAATTTTGGTGGGTTATTACATGTGGTATCATAGCAAAGCTTCAAATCTAGGTCTTGTGCTCACTTCAATTTGTTCAACTAAGGG
This sequence comes from Cryptomeria japonica, assembly GCF_030272615.1. Taxonomy (NCBI): domain Eukaryota; kingdom Viridiplantae; phylum Streptophyta; class Pinopsida; order Cupressales; family Cupressaceae; genus Cryptomeria; species Cryptomeria japonica. The sequence goes on from NC_081415.1 coordinate 293,419,255, forward strand.
AATGTTTTACAATAATAGAAATTAAATTTTATTCTACAAAAAAAAAAAAACTAACTACATAATTTAACTTTCAGGTAAAACCTAGAATGGCAAGAGGAAGAGGAAGAGGAAGAGGAAGAGGAAGGGGAAGAGGGAAGGGGTAACGGAAGACGTACTAGGAGTCAAAGGGAGGAAAGCCATGAGGAAAACCATGAAGAAAACCATGAAGGAAACCATGAGGAAGATCATGAAGAGGATCGACACAACCCAGGGAATAACGGAGATGGGGTCCAAGCTATAATCAACCTTCTAACCGAACAAAGAGATAAAATCAACTTCTTGGAACAATCGCTGCAGGACCTTAGGGAAAGGCAGAATGACTATGAGAATAGAAGTGGTACCGAGAATGGAAACCCTAGTAGCAATCAAGGAAATGTGATGGGTAGTGGAAAGGAAAATAACATATTGGAACTCTCCAAGGATTTAAAGAAAATCACCCCTCCTAAGTTCGATGGGAGGCAGATTGGTGAAGGGGCTGAGAATTGGCTAAATGAAATGGAAAAATATTTTGAGCTAAGAGATTTTAGCGAAACAACCAAGGCTTTATGGGGCTCCTATCAACTCATAGGGGAGGCGGCTAGTTGGTGGACCAACACCAAGGAACAAAATGGGTATAACAGGGATACGATCACATGGGATCAATTTGTTCACCATTTTTGAGATAGGTGGCTCCCTCAATTGTTCTTTGATGAGAAAGTGACAGAATTCCATAATCTACGTCAAGGGCCCCTATCCGTTCAACAATATTGGGATAAGTTCACCAAGTCACTTAAATATGTGCCTATGTACCAAAAGGATGAAGAAGGGCAAGCAAGGAAATTCATTTTGGGGCTGAATACCAACATAGGGGCAGAGGTTGATATGCATGGACCCAGAAATATGAATGAAGTACTTGAAAAGTCCCTAAGGCAAGAGAAGAAGATTCAAACACTAGCAGGACGGAACTATAATGGGAACCACTCATTTAAAAGGAAGCAAGAATTCAATGGAAACACTAATTTCAACAAGGGTCAAAGGAATAACTCTTCCGAAAGGAGACCACCGCCTAATCAATATCAGAGGAATGGAAATGATAATACCAGGGGCAATAATAACAGGGGCAATGATAACAGGGGCAATAATAATAGGGGCAATGATAACAGGGGCAACTATAACAGGAATGACCAGCAGAACAGGATAACTTATCCACCCAAGGGAAATGAAACAAGGAATGATCCCCCTAGAAATCAAGGTAGGAGAGGTCCTCCAGGCGGATGCTTTATGTGCGGGGAAAATCATTTTGCTAGAGAGTGCCCCAGGATGCAAGGGCAAATTAGGGCCAATCAACCCCAACAAGGGCCACAAGCAATAGGCCACTTTGAGCCTTTGCTTAAACGCTACCATCGTGGGTAGCAACCGCAGAGAAACTGTCTGGGACACTGACCCTAGAAAGGGTTGCGTACCCACAAATCAGTTTACATCAAACCATAGATTAGAAAATAGAACTACATACTTTATGCCTTGATCCCGTGCCGAAGCGGGTATGTAGGCAGTCTTGGGACGGAGTTGTCCCTCGTACTCAGGCGTTTGTGGGTGGGGTCTAGGCTTGGTTGAGTAAGAATCCTAATTAAAGATAAGATAATCAATTTAATTCAATGCATACTCGGAAGGAATCCCGTATGGATTCGCTTGACTTCCCGAGGCTTTAAGCCAAATTCCGAGGCGGAATTCAAGCTTGTATTATTTTTAATTACTCCTAAGGACGGCGACCTTGGTGCATTCTTGTTAGAAGAGTGTAGTACTTATTGAGTGGCTCAGGACCTGAATGGTCTCGATGAGTCTAAGTCTCTGGCCAGAGCATCTCCTATCCCATTTGGATGGATGCCTACCCCGTATGGGTAGATGCCTATCCCGTATTGGATAGATGGAATTTTACGTCCCGCATGGACAATTGCCTAACCCGTATGGTTAGAAGCTCATCCCGAATGGATGAATGCCTAATCCTAATTGGATGGATGCCCAGAGTATGCAATTGAATAAAACATAATGAAAAAAAAAAAAAAATCAATTTGTGTTGAATCAATTTTGGTGGGTTATTACAATGTGAAGCGGAGGAGGAAAATGCAAATCACCTGCTTTTGAATTGCCCCTTCAGCTAGAAGTGTTGGGACTGGTTATGTAGGAGTCTAAACTGGCAAATGCCAAGGCCAAAAGATATTATGGACTGGGTAACCAGCTGGAAAGGAATAGAAGAATCTTTAAGGATAAGCGGATGCTAGTAGAGTCTCTCATAAATAGGATCAAATCTGTAATAGTAGAGAAAACTAACAATAGATTAGCAGCTATGCAATTAAGGAATATTAATTTATCTAGAGGAGATGAGATTCTCAGAATGAAATGGCCCGGGATCAAAATACCACCATATATAGGTCTAGGGGGGCTTCATTCATCAACCCTAAGGATGGCATCGAAATGGTCACCACCGAGCGAAGGTTGGTTTAAACTAAATTTTGATGGAGCCTCAAGAGGTAATTCGGGAATAGTAGGAATCAGATGTGTAATACACCAGGATAATGGCAATGTAGTGGCTAGCCTTAATAAACCTATAGGAAACACCAATAATAATATGGCAGAAATACAAGCCCTACATGAAGGACTTATCCTAGCCAGGTCATTAAAAATTAAGAAATTGGAAATTGAAGGTGACTCGGCTCTAATTATTAATGCAGTTAGAGTAGAGAAATGTACAAATTGGAAACTGAATGTTGAGGTAGGTAGGATTTTGGATCTAATTAAATATTTTGAAGAAGTCTCTATTAAACATATCTTTAGAGAAGGGAATACCATAGCAGATATGCTTCCAAACTCTAGGGCAGATGGAATTTTTTCAATAAACATAGCAGGGTAATAAATAGGATATTAATACATTGATATATATATATATATATATATATATATATATATATATATATATATATATATATATGTGGATATATCTGTTTATATATACATATACATATGTATATACATATATGTATATATATATATACATATACATATGTATATACATATATGTATATATATATACATATATATATTTATATATATTTATGTTCCTTATGCCCCGACTTGCTTTTATCTCTTTTTTTATGTATGTATATATATATATATATTTATATATATATATATATTTTTATATATTTTATATTTATGTATACATATATATATATATATGTATATATATATATATACATTGATTCTTCTTTCCTGTTGTAAGCTCTCCCTTTCTAATTATATAATATATATATCCTTTTTCGTTTGGCTTGTGGATATATATATATATATATATATATGTATATAATTATATTGATTTACCTTATATACTTATCAAAATCTTGGGCCTAGATCCCTTTTGATTATTGCATATATCATGGTTTCATCAAAACAATGATTACTGGAGGTGGTAACGTATGGGATATTTGTGAAAGCTTGTGCGAAGCATAAATATTAGGGGAGCTCGCCTCACTTGATAGTATGTACGTAGATCTAGGTAATTAAGATGATGACATATTAATAATCGAGTAAGGTACAACTGAAGCAAAGTTAAGTAGGATAGGGCATATGCGGATGTCCTATGAATCTTTTATAAGATTTCATATGAGATTAATCAAAGCCCGAGCATGTATAATTATGATTACACCGTGAAGATAAATTAACCCTAGGCTTCGTATTTCAGACATTTCTTTTGTTAGGAAAAGTCACGATAGTATGGATACTTGCATAAGATTAATGAGCACTAAGAGGCAAATGGCCTTTGTCGGGGAAATCACTAAAAAGCATTTAAGAGAGATCATACAGTTCCTACATGAGGTAGTAGTATATGCGGTGCAGAAGATTTTAGGAAAAGATTACCTCCTTAATGAAGACAGAACAAGGGCAAATACTGACATTGCCGTAATGTTTGTGGTAGTTCCACTACATTTTGAAAGGAATAAGGAGAAGGTTGAAGCCCTATGTAGAAATGTGTTTATTCCGTCCATATTAGTTGAGCTCAATAGGGTCTTAACTAACATAGACAATGACTTGATGATCCCTTGACCAAGGCACTATGATGTCTTGATTGAAAATTCTTGCCCTGTTCCCAGATTCCCAATTCTGGTTGTGGGAGAAAATGGAAACTTTGCTGCTAGAAGTGAAGAAATAGGTAGGAATTTGGATTTTTTGTTCGGGTTGATGTAGGTTAAACCACCAAAACAAGAGGACTGGTTTAAGGCCTATCTCCACAAGGAAGGCATAAATATCTATGCTGAGCCTAGTTCTCCTGATATTTTGGGTTAGTTTGTTAGAATCTTATGGTATATATGGACGGAGGCAGGGACTTTACAGTTTATTACAGTTTTTACATATGCTCGTTTATCAGTTCAAACTTGAATGGACTTTGATATGTTTTTTGTTTTTTACTATATATAAATGACTATGACTCATAGGTTTGATAATGTTTAGAATGATTATTTGGCAAAATCTTTTGGTGTCTTTTTGGAATCTATGATTATCTGTTAGCTCCATGCTTTATGTAATAGTTAGCTCAATGTTTTCTGTAAGGCAATATGGGGTGTGCTGAAAGCCGATGGATGAAATATTTAGATATCTGTTAGCTTTTGTTGGTTTTTCTCATCTCTACTATTTGAATGAATAGATAAACAGAATGAATCTTAGACTATTACATCCAGTTAATTCATTTACGAGCATGTTTTAAACTAGGACTATAAGGAGATTTGATCTATATGAACAGAGGAAGGTAATGGTATGAATCTTTGCTGGTAATCTAGCCCACACACAGGATGGTATAATAATGCCTGTGAGTATTGTAGCCTAGATAATCTCTTAAATTAGAATGATCATAACAAAGATGGTTCTAAAATAAGAGATAGTAAGGCTACAGTAGTCCAAACAGGAAATTCACTATGCTGTATTTCAGACTTATATCTAACAATGCTACTGATACTTGATTGGAAGTAGTGTGGTGGTTCTTTTCTGTTTTTTTGTGTTTTTGTTGCAGAACCAGGATGCAAAGTTTAGATCAATTAGGTAGCATTGGGGTCAAAGATGACAGTTAAGGCTGGGAATCAATCAACAAGGAAATTATCATCTAAGGAAAGCAAAGGATATCTTAGCAGTAAGCTTGAAAGCTTACGAATTATGTATTTATCTAGAAAGGAACTGTAACCTTCAATATTGATGTAACAATTGTATGCTGGTCCAATAAAGGATCTGGGCTAGACCGGAGGTCTTCTTCCCTCCATTCTTTCCTACCGGTGCCCACACTGAATGGAGGTGTAAAATTTTTAGCTTCGGCCTTTTACCGATAAAATAAAAATAAAAAAATTTCCACTGGTATAACACAAATTGAAGACACTTGAAAAAAATGCACAGCCTAGGCTTGAAAGAGAAACCATTCAATGGGGCCTCCACAACATAGAAATACCTTAGACAAGTAGACATATAGAGATTATAGTAGCACTGACTCCCACACCATGACATTCACTTCTCGGGCATACCAGATTCTCTTTACTTGAAGATCTAAAGATCTTTTAATCAAGGGATTATTGTCTCATCTTGAGTGGGTACATGAGGGGTATCTATGGGGTACGATCCACACACCCTGAACCATCAAATATAGGGATTTTTGGCATCTAAAATAAAAGGTATCCAGTGAAGGAATTTCAATGGTCCTTGGTGTCTACCCATGTGGCAACAACTCATTTAAGAACCCATTCCTAGTCTTTGAGAGGATTTTTTATGCATCTCACACAAGTTTGAATCTTGAGGAAAAATCGTCAGTGTAGATACACATCACCAAGTTGTTGTGGATTTCACCTAACGTATTAATTTACATAGTAGGCTAAAGAAAGTAGCACTTGGGTCATTCCCTCTCACTTGGCCTTATGGGATACTCAAGATGCAAGCCCTTCTAGCTAAACAAATAAAGTAATAACAATTTCTCTTACACCTAAGGTCCAATGGAAGGCGAGGGGAGAGGATACTTTTGTTATCACTTTAGAGTTGAAAATAAAGTGTGCCAAAGGCACACCACACACCAAACACGTTATTTAACCCCAAAATGAAAATGATGTGAGCCCTAATTAGACTAAGAATTGAAATGCAAAGACACACACTAAGATTACCCCTGCAAAAAAATGATTAGTAGTTTTGAATAACTACCCCAGCCTTCAAGCACACTTGTTAGGTTAATTTAAGAGAATTCAAATCAAAATGTGAAAAGGGGACCTTCATAAATATGGTTTAGATAGCTGCACCACTTCATTAGTTCAAGCAAGGGGTTAGGATAAAACCAAATATGGAAACCCTAAAATAAAGGACCAAAAACTAAAAACTAAAAATGCAAAACACAAAAATGTGCTTATACCTTCCATAAATGTGAAAAGACCAAACATAGACGTGACAATATTGAACCTGCAAAATTCAATTTCTAAAGCACAAACATGGAATCTGAATGGAGACATGGCAACAAAGGCCACATATGTGAAATACCAGAGAACCTGTAAAACCTGATGTAGGAAACACAAACATAGATGTTGGGACCTAAACAATTTTGCCAAATTTTGAGGGCACAAGTTCAAAATTTTGATTATTGCATTCAAAAAGTACTCTGTTGAATCAACCTAAGTAGCCCTTTTTGAGGGCTAATATTTTGGCACCCATGGATTGTCATGTGAAACCACTTTGGGTAAGTGTTGAGCACTTATTAGAGATGGTGTATGACCATTTGAATCTTCCTCAAATCATTTTTGATATGTTTTTTATGACCGTGTTTGGAGGCCCAGAGATAGGTTTGTTGATTGTACTATTCTAAGTAAGCCATATTTGAGATGTTACATTTCTGTGCTGGCTGAATATCGAGCCCAACCAAATTTTTTTCAGTGATTCTCTGCATCTTTATGAAGCCCCATGTCAGCTAGCATATCCCCATGAATCCATTTGTAAATTGGACAGTGTCAAATCTGCAAAAGTGGCCTTAAATTTAAATTTGTATTTCACAACCTATTGACCTACAAGAAAAGGAAAAATTTCCTAGTGATTCCCTATATGTTTATCTACAATTTTTCCAGTTTATAGCCCCCTAGCTCTTCATTTAATATTATTTCAAAGCCCATTCCAAATGCGCTTTTTGGGGTTTAGCAATCAATGTTTCTAGAATTTTCAGAGAAGGCAAGTTTGGGTATTAAAATATTGCACATGTTATAAAATTAAGCTAGACCCTCTAGAACACATACTCACCATATCTAGATGTACCAGTTTGCCAAGTGGTGGCCCTTGAAACCGAGATTTGATATTTTTTCAATTTAGTGATTGATTAGGTTTTAGTGTGATGTGAAGGGTGTAGTTTCAGAAAACAACTGAGTGGGCAATTTTGAGGATTAACTTTTTTTTACCTTAGGTATCATAATGAGCATCCATTTGATGTTGCAGATTCCTTGTATGGTGCTCACAAGTGTGCAAGTTTTTAGGACCCATGGAATGATTTGGTCAGTTTTTAAAGCCAGTTCTAGAGGCTACTCGAGTTGTTTTGTTCCAAGCTCAAAGGTATAAAATGTCAAATATAATAATCACTCATTTAATTTCTCAGATCCAGAACATATCTGATTGAGGTATTAGACCATTTTCATAGGCCAGTTGTTTGGAAATTATTTTTTTTTTAGTTGGGCCTGCCAGGGGCTCGACTAATGAAATAGCCCAATGAGACCAATTAAAGTCTATTTAATTAAATATATATTATTTAAAATCAAATTGATTTAAATAATATTTTATTTAAATTAATTTAGATAATGAGAGCAAGTGAAAATATTTAAATTATTTTATTTATTTAAATATCTGATGATGCCAAATAATGGGTTAGTTAAATCATTTTACAATGATTTAAATAAAATGGGCCATGATAAAAGTTGATGATTTGAAAATAATGATTTAATTAAACTATTTTCAAAGAAAATGATTTAAATATTCCTAATATAGTGGAGCCCACTAGGTATTAAAATCGGAAAGCAAATGTCAAAAAAGATTTTAAAGCTCTTCTTTCCCGCTCACAGGAGGTTGAACAAAATATGATGCAATCCTACCCCATAAGGTATTTTGGCCAAAGTGAAAAGCAGTGCGGGGAAGCCGAAAAGAGAAATCTTCCCCCCCTCCATCCCACACAATGTTAAAGGCAAGTTAAAAGGGGTGCCACCCCACATAGTGTTAAAGGCAAGTTAAAAGGGGTGCCACCCCACACAGTGTTAAAGGCAAGTTAAAAGGGGCACGGGCCTGCGGGCAAAGGTGTTGGCAACCATCTCGTAGTGTGCATCAAGGCAATGAAATAAATGTGCAGGAGAGTGGGGTAAGCCCCAATTTTGTTGTGTGAGAAAAATATTAAATGTGTTGGTTTCTCATGTCCAAACATTTTTGTAGAATTTTTGGGCTGCATACAGATTATAAATGATGGTCTTTGTCTTCCAATGAGTGCCCAAGCCATTTGCCTTGTCATGTCATCTATTCAAGCATTGTTCTAAGTGTTCCTGGAGTGCCTTTAAGCTAAAAAATGACCCAAATATGTTAATCACGACCTCCACAGTTTCATGACAATTTATCAAGCATTTCTTGTCAGACAATGAATGTGGATAGTGGATTGAGAGTTTAATTGTAGATTTGATTAGAATCAATGTTGGAGTGGTTTTTATTCACGTTTTTTGGTTTTATGTATAATTTTGAAGCTATTTTTCAGCTGCAAACAGAGTATTATAACTTCTAAATGGTGCCCAAACCCTTTCTTATACTTTTGGGGTAATTTTAGTGTTGTTGTGAGTGATTCTGGAGTGTCGACAAGCCCAAAAATGCACCAATATTTCATAAAATGACCCAACAGTGTTGAAAACACTTCTTCTCAATTATAGATTGTTTGCGAAGGGTTTGAATGACCTGGACATCTTCATTGGAGGTTGATGTTTGCTAAATGGTTGCCTATATACCTCAGGAGTGTAATTTTAAAAGAGATTGCAAAAGCATTAAGGGAAAATCAGTATATATGTGCAACAAATTAAAAAAATATTTTCAGTCAAAGGTAAAATACCTGCACAAGAAAAGATATTTTTCAAGACTAAAAAGCTTTTAATCTCAAATGCTCAAATAAAGGCACATGGGTAAATCATTTTTATCAGTAGATAAATAATTATGTTTATTGGTTAAATTTGTTTTTCACCAAATGTGAAAACTATTTCACAAGCAAAACCAAAAGACGGTAAAATTATTTTCACCCCAAAGTGGTTATTTTTCACTCATGGGTAAATTGCAATGCAAAGACATATCCAATAAATTTGAAGATTGTTTACAAGAAGGGTAAAGTACAACAAGGTGTCACAGAGTAAAATATTTTTCATAAAATGGAATGTTTTCACGGTAAGAAGATGAAACATATTCAAAAATGAAAATATGTTTAAGATGCAGTTGTGATTATTCCCAGTTTGTGTGAAATATTTCGATCACACTTAGAGTGTGTTTTTCATTAGAAAAGGAATGCACAGAAAATGATAGCCATCAAAGCGGAGGTTTTTCCATTTTTAGTCTGAGATAAAAGGTGGACTGTAGACAGAGATTGCTAGGCATTAAAAGGGGAAGTTTTCAGTCTGATTCAGAGGGCCGAATGTTGAGTGTGAGAAATCCTTTGTCACAACAGATTTGTGACCATGCAATGTCATATTTTGTGTGAAGGAATGGATGACAAAGATGTGTGAATGCAAGGTCATTATCCCAGATTTTTCAGGTGTCTCCAACAGATTTGAGAGTGCAGGTCAAGGAGGAGAAAAGGGTATCTTTTTGAATTTTCAAAATTTAACAAGGAGAAGGCCAAATGTCAATATGTAGCTCATTCTAGGGTTTTTTCTAGGGTTTTCTTCTTGGTGTATTTAGTCTCTTTTCTCCTCATGAAGAGGAATTATGAATGTAATTTTTGAAAATTCTAGAAGCAAGTCTTCCATGTACAGTATTAGTTAGAAGCAAGTAAGAGTTTTACTTTTCAGCTGGTAGATGTGTTATGATTTGAATAGTTTATGACCAGTATGTAAGCAATGTTTTAGTGTATTTCTCATGGTTTTATCCAATATGTAAGGACATCATTTCATGAAATGAATAATCAAGAATCATTTGCTTTGTCCCAGCAAGTTCCAATGTTTGTCTTATTTTCTGCTTCTCTTTAAGGAATAGATTACATTGCTTTGATAGGATGAAAAAAGGTGTTATTTGCATGCAAGATCTTCAAGTAGTACCACAATGAAGCTACAATAGATGGTGTTAATGTAATGCATTAATGCTTAGGACTAACAGGTTGTATGCTAATATATTTGGGTTTAATGTTTACTAGCTATGGGTTGGCTCTGTTGCCCTAAGGAAGGCACTAGTCATGGGGTTTGCACCCAATTTTTTAGAATCATATAATCTCATAAAATCTCATTTATTTCCTATTTGTAGGAGTAGGCTAGGTGTAGAAATCAATACCAAGTGCTGAGTGAGAGTTTATAAGTCAAGATTGTAGCCAAATCTGATGTTCATACACTTTCCTTGACATCTATATATTGGGATAACTATTGTATTTTGTAATGCCATAAATGTTGGAAGTTGAAGGTTATTTAGGCATTACTTAGGTACACCCGCTTGATGGTATTATGAAAGAATAAGGATCCGATAAACTACTGAGAGGAGGGGGGGGTGAATCAATAGATAGAAAACTAATATAAACTTTCAACAAACAAAAACAACCTCTCAAAGAAAACTCTAAACTATCTGATTCAAACACTGAACTTCAAATGCAATAATACTGACAAGTTAAACTGGTTGACTGTTATAACAGATTAATAGTAAAACAACTATGAAACTCTCAAAACCTTTAAGCTGAATCATTCAAATACTTTACTGATAGTAGTTAAAACATATTTCAGATTGTTGCCAATTAACATAACATATCAAAGTGGATTTAGTAGTTAAGCAATTCAACCATAGAAAACATAATCACAAAAACATTCACCACTTGACACAATAATTTTGACATGGAAACCCAAATGGGAAAAACCATGGTGGGGATGAATACCCACAAGTATTTTGAACTCTTCTAAAGTTTGCCCTGTTAGGAGCCTAGCCTGTTAAAGCTTTACAAAAGTCCTGGTAAGAACAAATCCTGTTAAGGACCACCCGGTTAAGGGATTGACTATAATGCCCTATTAAAAGCAATACCCTGTTAGGAGTAACCTTGATAGAGGATTTGGAATCCAAGCTAATGGACCACCTGGTTAGAGGATTTGAATAACACTAAGCTTGTTAGAGCTTACCTGGTTAGGGGATTTGACTGTTGTAATTGTTAGAGAACAACATGGGTTTGCTGATCTGTTTGAATAGCACTACACTTGCTTGTTCAGATCCTTTTCATGCTCCTATCTGGCTTTACACATACTATAGATACATCATCTAGTTCAGCAACCACACTCTCTTACTCTCAACTACAAATTGCCAACTCTTCAAAAAAATAATTCATCGACCTTATAAACAAATCAATAGGTTGGTAACACATCACAAACCTAAACATCTCATAGAGATTACAAACAAATCGGTTCAAGTGTGACTATTGGATTGAATAAGAATCACTGCACATCATTTAAGATATTCTTGACCGCTCCTTGATCACCGCTTCATCAAACTCTGTAACTCATCATGCAGTTTCCATTACATTCAATGAACTTTCTCATTCCCAAGACAAAAACCGTTATCTCTACAAACCAAAAACCATTTGAAACTCTTCTCATACAACATGCATACGTGTCATAATCATTACCACTCATCATTAGATCATAAAACAATACAATTGATTCACCAAACTCCATCGGTTAGGGTTTATCATATCAACAGGTAGGGTTTACCGGTTGATCTCACTTCATCTCTAGTAATATTGGTTTCCTTCACAAGCTCACTTACCGATAGCAAAACAACATTATTACAAAATCATACCAATTATAATTGACATCAATGACAACATAACATTTCATTAATGCAATCTTCATGCAAAAGCCAACACCGCCTTGGTCTCACAGAGCCAAAAGTGTTGAATATTTCAGTCTTATGATCAAATCTCATTCATTGGCCAAATCCAATCTTTAGCCTATTGATAAAAATCTGGCTAAATCTTTAGGGCTTGAGAATCTCTTGTATTTGGGAACCAACAGATTGGAGACTCTACTAGGGAAAAAGCCATAAATCCATTTGGAAATAGTCAGCAAAGTGAAGAATCTAAAATTTTGTTTCAGATATTAATTGGCTTTCAATTTGGAACAGTTTTTGTAGAAGCATATGTGAAGGAGTTTTGGGTGACTCTGTTGTTAAAGAAAAGACCCAGAATGATAAAGTGCATTGAATAGCTCTTAGTTGTACAAAGATTATTCCTCAGCAAGGAGGTGGTGACTCTTACCTACAAGAACTTGAAGAAGAAAGTAAAGGAGCTCCATATTTGAAGATTTTCCACTCAGGAAAGAAGATATTAGTTGCTGCAAATTTTCCAGGTATTTTTCTTTGGTTTACAAAAGAAATTTGTGAAAGCCATAAACTAATTAGTTATGAAATGAACCCTTATTCAGTGTTGTGGCACTAATAAGAAGGGAAAAATAGTTGTAATCAGCTTGCATACTTCTTTGTTGTAAGTTTTAGTCATAGCCTTATGTTAAAAGGAGTATGTAATCTTGTAGTAGGCTCATTCAAGGAGACCTTAAGTTTGATTTTGAGTCATTTTCATATTATGTTTTCTTAAGGCCTTTTTGTGAAAAGGAAAATGTCATGAAATATGTAATTGCAGTGTATGTATGAGTAATTTTGAAGCCAAGTCAAGATGTATCATCATTGTTTTGACCAGGGCATAATGAAGATTTAGTAACTTAAGCAATGTCCACCCAGAGAGGTGTTTATCCCTGAAAGGTATAGGCCTTTAAACTTTAGTAACATTCAGTGAAACCCACATCCTTTTCCTATTGAGCTTAAAGATCAAATTCCCTTGTTTCGCGCAAGTGAATCTAAGTCAGCAGTTAAGCATGTTGAATCATTCTGAGTTTATTGAAGAATTTCATATTTGTGCTGAAGACATTGTCTTGAATTTTTTATGAATCATTGAAAGATAATGCAAAGGAATAGTATGATAGTCTTCCCATACAATGCATATCCTCATGGGATGATTTCAAGAGGTTGTTCATGAGTAAGTTAAATGATAATATTGAAAGTTGTGGACAACTCTTTAGTTCTCACAATATACCAGCAAGTGGGGTTGTGATGGGTGCACAAGAGTAGCATGTGTCAAGTATTGACAATGGTTTCCAAGAAATCAATGTTCCTGTTGTCCCAATCTATGTTTTTCAGCACACTGAGCATTTTTATGAGCCTCAAGTTGAGTATGAGAGTAATCTAAATCTTTTGGATCCAATGGCATATATTAGTGCATAGTTGAAAATGAGAAGATTAGAAGGCGAGTCACTACATGCACTTCTATTAAGGTTCGCGAAGGCACTGCAAAATATTCCTCTAAGCTTCACACTTCAAGACTCTGAATGTATAGATTTATTCTTGCAAATCTATGAGCCTAGTGTTGTTCACTGGTCTAAAGATTTGAAACCAACAAGCCTAAATCAGATTATAGAATGGATAGATATGATTGAGAGTTTCAAATCTGAAATTGCACTTAATGTTGAACATCTAGCTATTGTTGATGAAAATATTGAAGAAGAATGTGATGAGAATATGCAGATTGGTAACGATACCTTGTGTATTATTGAAGATCAAATGCATTATCAACTTGAAGTAGATAATGTTTGTGAACATCGGATAGATGAAGAGCATGCATGTGGAAATGAATGTCATGATATCCTGAATGAGGTTGAAAATGAATGTCTAGAGGGTCAACTTTTTCTTCTTGATTGTGACTGTGATTTTGGTAAGGTTGTTGGAGATTCAATCTCCCATATTATGACAAATACATGCTCTCATGAGTCCATTAAGTTTTCAAGTTTCAAGAATGATAGTTATTTGTAGGAAGATGATGCTCACAACCTTGGTGATGACATAGAGGAAAAAAATGTGGGACCTATGCATGAGGAAGACCAATGTTCAATCAATAGTGAGTGAGTGTCTAAGTTATTGACAACTGAGTATCATAGGTATGCAAGTGGAGGAGGTCAAAAAATCTTGTGCCCAGCTGACATAAAGTTTGACAGTGAAAATACTCCACATAGTGCTAAATTTAATGCATACATGCTCAACCTTTTTCCTACATTTGATCCTGTAGATGTGCATAATGATGAAGAACTTGGATGCATAGAATCCTTTAAGTATGATCATGATTTGAATGCTAGTAATAAAGGTATTCATGCTGATGTAAACTCATAATTTTATTTTAATAACATGTGGGTAGTTGAAAATGATGATGTGCATTACAAAGGTGATCTCAATGAAGAACCTGTTTACATATTTTTGCTCATAGGCCAAAAATAGCTTCACACCAAGAGAGTCACAAATTTTAAAATCAAATGTCTTGGTTTAATAGGATGGGTTTAAAGTATTAAATTTTTTCACCTTCTCAATCAAGGATTACAAGATTAAGGTTACCATGTTAAAAAAGTTCAAAGTAAAATTCACTTATTAAATGGTAAAAATCATTTCATGGAGTGAATAATGTTTTGGGATTTATTTATATTCTATTTGAAAAAGGTGCACAAAAAGCTTTAAAGTGCTCTTAATATCCCATATTAAGAAGATGAATCTTAAAAAATCTCATGCATAGTTGAGGGAAAAGAAAAAATAAAGATGTCAAAAATATCTCCTCCATGTTGCATATGGTAAAGTCTTTTAAAAATAAAGGAATTCATTTTTTTTTGAAGAGGAGCTCTTCTTCGAGTCAACCCTTGGTTGGATTTTGGAGATGGAGTTAAGGGCCTTGCAAGGAAGGGAAGAAAATCTAGTTTTTACGACCTTCCCTCAAACTTCAATTAACAAAAACCTTCAATGGCGACCAAGCTAAGGAAGAAGGTGGCTATGTGACAGTTTGCATGCATGGAACAATAAGAGAGCATGAAGGTGCATAAGTCAATAACATATACAAGTTTCAAAGGGAAGTTTAAGACCAAGTTATTACTAACATTTGCAGAGAGGTAGGGTTTTATCTTGAAACAATACCCTTTTGTTGTAAAGAAATAAATCTTTTACATTTTATTTGGAGCTTCCTGTATTTAGTTGTCAAGAATGTATGCAATTCCCATTAACAGATTTGAGTGTGTTATATTCATGGTAAAACACCAAGCATGCACAGCTTGTCAAAAGAAGTCATGCATTATCCTCATAACCTTCCCATGTCTTTTAATAATGATCAAGCTCATGTGAATGAATTTGAAGAGTATTATGTTTGTTAGACAAGGATATAGTATGAAAGAATGCATCAAATTAATTTCAATAAATATGAGAAACAAATAAGAGCATTTGTTATGATGGTGATCAGTATGATGAAGACAACATATAGAAAGATCAAAGAGGTTCTAGGGCAGTAGAAGCTCTAGGGGTAAATAATAGTCACCCATACAAGATACATAGTCAAGGAAGGGGTCTCATGGTACAAAGATTGGTTGCAGGTCTGCAACAAAAGGATAACTGACAAAAGATAGTAAGGGTTTCCCTATATGAAACAAATATAGTGGCTAAGGACTGTAAACCCTAGTTCAAAAGATATAGCACTATAGGTCATATTGCCATGATGAGTGATTAGGGAGCCTTAATGCAATCATAGTCATAGTAGAATTCAGAGTTAAGGCATCTAAATCATCAAGCACAACAAAAAGACAAAGAGATGACTGTCTAAACAATCCATTGAAGAAGATAGCCAAAAGTCTTAAGGTCTCTATATTGATGTTAGTCTAAAATGAGGGAAAGAGCCATGATACAACAAATAGTGAAGGCACTTTGAAAAGTATATAGTCAGTTTTGTTAACACATGTAGAAGACAAACAAGAATAACACCATTGCATACAAATGGCAAAGACAACAATCAAAAAAGTATAGGATTCAAGGATTATGAATGAGCATCCATGATAGATTAAGATCATGTCCTAAGATAGATTAAGCATGAGTGGATCAGACCTAGAGGATAGTCCTAATGGTCAAGTTTTAGCAGTGACAGAAGTTGCATGAAGATAAGAATAGTGTAAACTGTTAAGAAAATGACAGTCATAGCAATAGTCTTGTTCGAGACAATCAATAAAAACAAAATGCAATAAGATAATGAAGGTTTTAGTCTTGAGAAGATACAAAGATAGAGGTCATAAAGTATGTATGCATACAAGTAGTCATAAATACAACCTTCAAAGCCTATTCAAAGCCTTGTCTCTAGATCATTGGCAATCATGTCAAAGTAAGGACAATACTCCATATAAGGTTGATAAAGAAATATACAATGACAATAAAGGATACAAGGGTTTTTTACAAGCCAACACATAGTGACAATGAGTAAAGAGCTAAGGATTTTGACTATTACAGGGTACACTGCCAAAATACATCACATAATAGTATGTACAGAAAAGACAATCAAATGGTTGTCAAGACAAAGCCATAGTCATTGCTTCAACCATTGCCAAGATTGAAGCATCATGAAGACATTGGAAGTCCAAGACAAAGGCAATTTGTAAAAATTGCAGTCATTGATACCTAGGATAGTATGTATAATGAAAATATTTGCAACCCAAATCATGGCATCAAAGTCTCAGCTTCTAGCCGCATACAGTCAAAACAATGAGAACACCCATTGGCAAATGATTACCAATGTAGATTTAAGAGAGGGGTTTTTAGACAAAGTAGGGCATCAAGAAAAGATACAGTCATTTTGTGAGCAGTGAATAGTGGAAGCAATTGTTGTAGCTCCCAATATGTCATATTGCAGTCAGTACAACCCAACCAATATAGGTAGCATGAGTATGATACAAAGTTTGTAGAGAGAAAAGACTATGGACAAATTAGAGAAAGCATGGTCTGTATGATGCAACAAGGCTAGAATAAGATCTCCACAAGCACATGAGGATTGATCATGACAGTCCAGTTGGTGTACATTTTATCATATACCTAACATTAGAATAAGATACCCAAAGGTATTCTATCCTCTCCTAAAAAATCATCACTTATCATATGGTGATTCAAAGGTCTATATGTGTGAACACGCGACTTTAGTGGGATAGCTACTTGGGTAGTGTATGGTGAAAATATCAAGGGGGAATTACATTTACAAATGTCTTTCAAGCTTCTGGTCTTAGATAAATTTATCAATTTCAGACTCTCTCTCCTTTTTTTTTTGATTTTATGAGATTTAGCCTTTCAAAAAAAGGGAAAAATGGGATAGGGTTAAGAAAGTTGATCTAAACCTACAAATTTTGGAGATGGTATTAACTAGGTGTTCTTGAGAAACCACACTTTGCTTCACCACACTAATGATAACTACAGAAAGCAGGTGCAATCTTCAATGGGTTGTGCTTATGATCAAATTTTTGGCATACACAGAGAATAGGCTCAGACTAGCTTTACATAGTGAAATGGAAATCATCCATTCACCAAAAGTATTAGCGGACATACAACATTAATTAATACTTATCAAATCCTTCATTCAACTCTAACAACTTTGAAAGCAAATATAAATTAACTTCTAACTAAGGTGTTGAGGAAATTGAAACCATGCTAATCACTCAAATAATAGAGATTACAAAGCCTTAAGAGAAAGCACACATGCAATGTATTATTTGAAAAATGACTTTCACACAACAATATATCAAAAACCTCACACTCTCCAAATGAGAGGAGGAAGCCTTATATAGTTTTCTAGAAAACAAAGAACAACTGAGATAAAATAGTGATCAAGGGCCCAGATTGAAAGGTACAAAACCCTTATTAGGGTTTCCCCAAATTCTAATAGTTAGAACAAGCAAAAGAGTGACACGTGGAACAACTACTATTATCACTGAGGTGAGTGTCTAGTTTCCATTTTTGCAGATTCAATGTATCTAGACACAATGAGCCGAACCTCCTCTATGGTGACACTTGGCAAGTTGCTACTTTGGAAGTCAACCATATCCAAGTCATCAGAATAGGTAGTGAGAGTGTCTTCCTAGCCAATTGCTTACGTTGAGAAATCTCCATCTATGTGCATGAAGATCAAAAGTTTGGAGAGATATTCCTTGAGAATTGGCCCTAAAACTTTTAAGAAGTTTCCTTGAACTTTGGCCCTTAAATTCTCTACACACAGATGGTTCTATTGCACCTCATCCTATTGCAATATCTCAGCTGCCACAAAGAAGACCTTGTCTTGAATATCTCTGATGGTCTCTTCCATTTCTGAACACTTGGTCTCAAATTTTCTCAAAGATTCGACCGTTGTAACCAAGGCAAAGTACCAAGAATTGAAATTGTATAGGTCACTGGGCTGGATAACTTTTCTATTTACAAGATCCTGCTGAGAAAGTCCTCTGATTTCCTTTAGATGTGGAATAATCCTCCTCTAAAAATCCTCAATATCTTCCCAAGCTTCAACCATGTCTCAAATTCTGCTAAATAAGGAAGATGTAGAGTCATGTGTTGCTATCAGGTTCTCAATGAGTATGTCAGCATGTTTTGAGGCATCCATGGTCCATTCTTTTACTTCTTTGAAGGTTGTCTTCATGTATTCATAATATTTTAATGACTCTTGCGAAAGAGGCATGGGCAGGATAACAAGTATGTCCTCCCAATCTATAGGTCTTGTCAAATGTTGAACATATCTCTTCTATTGCTCATTTTCATCTTCAACCTTCTTTCTTTTCTCTTTTTCTTTGGCTAGGCTTGCTTTGCGAGCATTGCAAGAATCATCAAAATCTTGGATCTCTTGGGTCTAAGTAGGCTTACCCAAATTTATAGTGGTGATTTAATAATCCCCATGAGTGATGTTATCCTGAGTTTTTCCTTCTTTGGGTACAACTACCTGCACTGATTGGAATCATGCACTATCTCTTTGAATTAAAGAGAATCTTTTGGCTAGTTTGGGCTGTCTTATTTCAACCAGTTTACTCACCATAGCCAGGAATGCTGATGTGTTCTCTTTTGAAAGATCTTGCTTAGGAGCCTCATCCTTCATTATTTCCCTTAGCCAATCTAGAATGGTTGGTTGCTTCATCTTATCTTATCAAATCAACCATCTGTTTCTCCAGGTCCAGTAACTATACAATCAAGAAAAACGTCTAGAAGCTCAGGTTCTTCAACCTTTGTAGCTCTAGTAAAAACCAGTTCCTTGGCTGGATTTTGGACAACCTCTCTCATTATCTCTTCAACTGAAGGAGAAGGCACTCTTAGTTCATTATCCCCTATATCTGTGTCCATCTCCTATTCTTCTATTGTATTCTGGTAAGGCATAATAAATGTGACACTCAAGGTCGAATGAACTTCATTTGATTCGTGTCTCCTACTTGTATCTCCAAAAAATTTCTTTCACTTGGCCTTTCTCAAAATTCCAGTAGGTTTGTTTCTCTTTCCAGACCCAACACTTTCTAGATTCAGAGCATTACCTAAAAAAATACCATGGTTGGGAGACATAGAGTCATCCGCTCCAATGAGATCATAAGTAAGAGAAACACCTCTTGACTTCAACTCCTTTATTCTCTCAGATGTCCACCATCCAGAGTATTCAACTACTGTTCTCATGAGGTTAGAAAAATTTGATCTTTCCCCATCTGCCCAATCAATCAAGGCAAGTGGCTCATTTCTTATCTTCTCAAAACTCGACTGTTCAAGTTGAGGACTATCTTCTATTTGATCAGCGACCCTGAATACTTCCATTTCTCTCACCATACCTAGGGGAAGTCTTGACTAAAATATCCTTTTGATTCCAAAACTATAGGCTACATTAGCCCAATAATCCTCCAAAACAATTCTGTGTTCAAATACAATTCCTTCTACTTTCTTCATCTTATGAAACGGATCAAAGTTCCTTCTTGTCTTGTATTGGTAGAAGGGGTACCATGCCAACTCTTTTTTAACAATGGCAACAACTTGTGATGATGAACATGTCTCTAATCCATTTCCAATAGTGAGAGAAGATGTTCCTACCTTCTTTTGCTTCTCTTTCTAAACTGTCATGAAGCTCTGCAGTTGCCTCACAACTTCTAGTAGCACAACTCGGTTAGTGGGATTAATTGGGAGTTTGTAGGGAGATCCCAAAAATCCCCAAATTCTGATATAGGTGAATCTTGGGTATTGGATATACCAATACTCAAATCTTCTTATGAGGTCCATAGACTCTTGAGAGATTCTCTGATGTAATCCACCTTGCATTGTTCATGTGATATGCATAAAAAATGCATTATTAATCCACTTGAAAGGTATTTTTTCTTCCATATGCAGTTGGGGGTAACAATCGTAAATAGGAAACTAATTTTCCTTGTTTCCCACCTCCTCTACAGGTGAGGCCTCTGTATCTATAATTTCTAGCAAGGGAATAGAAGAAATATGAACTCACATAGAAGAATCTATCCCCCTCCAAATTTCTCAGCTCGTTGTCCAAGTTGTTGGAGTTGGAATCCAAGAACACTAAGAGGGGGGGTATGAATCAATTCTGCTGGCAAGATGAATTTTAACCTTATTAACAAGGTGTTTCAGTAACTAGTAACCATAAAATAATATAACAAAAAGTACAAATAATTCCACCACAAGAATATACACCATAACACAGAGATTTATATGTGGAAAAACTCAAAGAGGAAAAACCACGATGGGATTGATGACCCACAATAGCTATCCACTGACCAAATGAATAAATATTACAATATGGGCCTTCACATGCAAGAAGGCCAATAGCCTAGAGCACACTGCTCATCACAAAAGGAGCCTCACTAACTACAAGCACCAAATATTGGTTTACAAACAAAATTCTGAACTCAAAGAATGCATTTGCTATGTTGGATGAGTTCCGGTTCAAGCACTGCCTGTACCAGTTTCCATTGTGTTCTCCTTTACTGATAACTTGCTCTGCATCCCAAACCTTAAAACCAATAACCAAGACTGACTACAAAATATTATATTTGCATACAATCGATCAATATTGTTCGCACTATATCTCACATCATATGTATATCTCTCAATATCACCATATCCAAAATATCCTTATCAGACTGACTCAAATACCCTTTCCAAACATAAACATAAATGCTTTATGTTAGCTTACAATGATATTTCACTTTATTTACATATCATCCTAGACAAAAATAAATACATTAAACTTCATGACCGATGCCACTAATTACTACTATGTAGACTTGTTGGATCAATCTCCTATGTCGACTTCATGTACTGGTTCCTAGTTTGTTAGTTTCCCTGAATGTGGGTTGCTAAATCATGAATACTGGTGAGTACAGGTTAAGTGTCCAACCCAAAATGCTATGTGTTGCCATCAATAAAAACATAATTACCAACAATCTCCCCCTTTGGCATTGATGGCAACACTTATGTGAAAAATGAATCACTGAAGTGCTGTCCCAATTCCTCCCAAAAAATGATGACCAAACCTGACCCTGCTTCTCCTGAGTTGTACATTAATTCTTATGTCCCTTGACATTTTTTACAACAATCACTCCCCCTTTGGCATCAATGACAAAGGCAGGGTAAAAGATTGAAAGAATTAAATTAAAATGTGTTTACCGGTTCTAGATGTACTTGAATATATCTGGGTAAGCACCCTTCAAAAATCCTAAGTATCCCAACTAGTTTTCAAAGTTCCCAAAATAGTTACAAACCCATTAATAATGTATGCATGTAGTTCTTCTTCTGTTAGATCTGTCGGTGTGGGTTTATTCATCAATTCTACACTTTCCTGCTTATGAAGTAATAAAGTGTTCAACTAGGGACTTACCAATCCTCTCACTTCCCTAGCTCTCCAGATTAATTTGTCCATATCTTTCTCCAAGACTGATATCTCAGATTTTGTAACCAAAATTTGACCATCAATGGCATTGGTCAATGATTGAGTACCATCAAAACTATTAGCTAGATGTTCCAACCGAGCCTTTGCTATTTTTTTTTTCACCTCCAAGTCAGCTGCAAGTTTGCTAGTATTAGTACAAGACCTATATTTACAATTGCAATGATTAAGAGCCCCATCAATATTTGTAAGTTGGTATGTCATCTTGACCTTGTCTAATATGAGCATATTGTCACAGGTGACCTTCCTAGCTGCATTGTAGATCTCTATAAATTACCGATTTGATATCTATTGAAGAGTTTGAAACTCTTTGTAATATATTTAGTCAAACTCTTAAGATTACTAGAGGGGCTAGCTACTAGACTAGAGTATCCTAGAACTAGCTACTGCAAAATCATAATGGCCCACTCAATGACCTGCTTGTCTTCTGATCCTTCCTTCCTCAACTTCTGAGCTGCAACAAACATTAATTCAAAACTTCTCAGCTGCTCAATGTTCTTCTGCCCAAAATCAACTTGATTAGATGGGCGAAGTTCCAACAATGAATGACTAGACTCTCCAACCTACTGACTAGCATCGGTGGCTTCGCTACTTGGTGTAGTAACCATCTCAACCTTAGCCTCTTTAGTATGTACATTTGTTGTCAGAGGCTCAACATCCTCAAACTTTTTATTACATCAATAACCTCTACATCTAGAATGTTATGTTTTGGTGTATCGTGCTTATCATACACAACTTCAAAGTTATCTACTGGTTTCTCTACATTATGTATAGGTGATACTACCGAATGAATATCCTCTATTATTTTCTTTCCCAAAACTGGTGAATCCATACCCAATATACCTTTTCACTTACCATAAACATATATGTCTTCAATACCAAACTTAGGCAAAAATACTAGTGCAGTAAAGAAATTTGGTTTGTCTATAAAGAATTTTACCAATGCCTCATGGGTTTCCTTAACTATTTCATTTACTCTACCTACCATGAGACTCACATGTCGGTGTCGGGTTTGAAAAAATGTTCTATTAGCATATTCAAGACACTACTTCAACTCCTCATCAATTATTGTGCCACAGATAGTTAATAACTCCTGCAACTTTATATTTTTATCATCTTCAACTGCAGATAATCACCTAGCATCTGGCTTATTGTACAAGTCTCTTGGTATTTGATTTTCAATCTCAAGTAATACCTTCTTATATATATCTAAATACAAAAAAACTGCTTCCTCAATCTCCATTTGATCCTTATAATCCATATGTTCATAATAATGTTGGATATTACTCAAAATTCCATCTTTAGTTATTTGATCTATTAATTCAGCAACTGAGAGAGGAGGAGTGACCTAAATAATCTTACTGGATTCAAGAACTATATCTAATTCTGATTTCTTCTTCTTGCTAGGAGTAGAAGTAGATTCTTTAACCAGTTTCCTCTTCTTTGTTGGTTTCATCTCCTTCAAAATTTTCTTAGGGGCTACTGAAGGAGTGACCTTCACTTTCTGTACCTTTCCTTCCATAGGCTTCCTCCTCTATACCCTAATATATGTCTGGGGAATCTTTGGGGGCACAACATCATTATTAGAACTAGATTTAATAGGGGAAATATAATTTTCTAGTTTCTTCCTCTTTAGTATACCCTTGTCGATTGTTTCTACTGGTGGAATCTGAATTGCTACTTAAGATGAGCCTTCTACCAATCCAATGATCTACTTGATTTCAGAGGACATCTTCTCCACAACTTTTCCAAACTTCTTGATTTTTCCTTCCCTTTTCTTCTAACTGAAACCTATCTAAACTTCAGATTCCTTTTGTTTTTCTGTCCCAAAGGTTTTCTTAGTTTCATAAATCGAGACATCAATTAGTATCTTGGCATATAATTCCAAGATCTCAGCATCAAACTCATAACCCATCTCAGTGATCCATATCTTTCATGGTTGCACTACTTGCATTAATGTTTCATCCTTCTTAACCATAAAGCAGATTTCAGTAGACTACTTATCAACAATATGTTTCGGCACTCTCTCTCTTTTCTTCATATCCTTCTGAAATGATTTGAAATAACCCTATAGAATGGAGTCTCTCTCCTTGTCCTATCCTAAATCTCTTAAAGAATTATTTATTTTCTTTCCTATCGGCATATCAAATACCCATTGAGTTTTATCGAATCCTGGTAACTCATTCAAAAAGAAAAGCATCAAGCAAACAACAAGATTTCCATACCGGAAAACACCTTTCTTTTTACCCTTAATCTTCCCTAGGTTTAAAATAAGCTCTTCACACATCCATTGATAGAGATCATACCTATCATTTTCTTTTACCATCTGATGAGCACAGTAAATGCATGAACTAGAAACAAAGTTCAATCGGTTTGACTAGGTTACCTTGTAACTAATGATCATGCTTGCAAATTGAACAACTTTGTCTCTGATAGTGCTTATCCTCATTGACAGGTTGTCAAAAGTTGCACTAGTTAACTTCTCAACTTCATTGTTAGGTATTTTCTTCCTTCTAGGAGTCTAACCAGTTTGGGACAAATCAGTGATTGCACAAATAGCCTCCTTGGTAATTTTGTAGGGTCGGTCCAACCATATTAATTCCTCGTGGACATGGCTTAGTACATACCAAATCATTTCATCTTCAAATTCTGACATCTCCAAAATGTCTGTGAAACCCTGATCCTTTAGAATTTGAAATTCTGGTTTCATCAATCCCCTTATATCCAACAGATTTTTCATGTACATTGTTTTGATCTCAACTGAAACTAAATCCTCTAGAGTGTAGTGGATATATGCATGAACATCTTCAACATACAAAACTCTATCTGGAACCCTAGAAAATGCTCCAACTGAATCAACAGCCTTTGCAATCTGAGGGAATTGTGTGAAAATTGGGCGATGATCCTTGATGTCAACAACAACAGGGATAGCCACACGTACCAGAGCGGGAGTAGATCCAAAAGGCATTATAAACAAAAGATAGTCTAGAAACTGATAAAATACCTCACAACCTTTGCCAGTGAAAGTTCTTTAAAATCCATACCAAATGCATTGCTATTCACTTGAAAATGCTTTTGATCACCTTGAATCACCTTAAACTCGCTCTGCTTCACTCTGAATGTTGTGTGATCATAAATGAACCAACATTTATCTTTAATTTTTTGAAAACCCTAATTTCTCATTGACGTAAATGTGTGTCGATCTATCAATACCAGATTCAAAATCTATGACCTCAGTGTCAGGAAACCTTCAGACTGACTTCTCCAAGATCTAAAACAAGCTTTCAGACCACTACCAGGGGTAATCCAAGATCTATCATTAATTTTCCTCCCCCTAAGGCTAATGCCTTAGTTACTGGATGAGTCTTCTCCTAGTGCAGGAACATTATGCTCTATCAGTTGAGTAACCAGGTTGATTGCCTCTTCCGGTTGATCTTCAAAATTTCTAACCCATTTCCTCTCATTCTCCTTCTAGATATCATCAATCTTTTTTTTTCCTTTTTCATCATTTCCTACCAGATAGTTCTTTCTTATGCAAAATTTATCAATATGTCCTATTTTGTTGCATGCATAGCAAGTGACATTATTTTTCTGAATTGCCTTACTGTATGCTTGATCATTCCTTGACCTGCATTGATTAGCCATATGTCCAAACTTCTGACATGTATGACATCTCACATTCACTATACAATCTTTTGTCCTATGACCATACTTCTTACAATTTGAACACTCACTGAGAACTGCATTATTATCCTGATTTTCTCTATTTCTACAATGTCTTGCCATATGACCAATTTTATTGCAAACAAAACATCTACCATTGAATTTATATGCATTGGGTTGCCTTACTGGTGATTTCTGGTTGACAGGTGGATTCTTCTTCTGATTGGTTCTTTCAACTTCATTTGCAGCACCAAAGCTTTCTCCTTGCTCAAATCCAAGACCTCTAGTGTCTCCCTTGCACCTTTGATCCTTCAGTAGTTCATCAAGCTTTGCATAACTATCCTTGAACTTGTCTCTGTATTCATTTGTAGTATCTAGATCTCCTCTTAGGACTGTTATCAATTTTTCCAACTCCAGATCATTATTCTAGGATTGCACCAGTTCAGTTCTCAACATATCATTCTGATGTGCTAGCCTAATGCATTCCTTAGATTTGTCTTTCGGAGATCTACCAATATTTTCTTTATTATTTTTTTGGTCTTCAATATCCTTGGACATCCTCATAATTAGGGCTTGCATTTCATTCTTCATGATAGTATTCTCTTGACTCAACTTCTGACATTGTTCTGTAAGGGCATTCTTATCTTCATCATCCTGATTTTGTAAAAGTTCCTTTCTTCTAGCTTGAGCAGATGACAACCTCTCCTATAGGATAAGAATGAATTCCTTTGTAGATTTCAACTCATCTTGTAATTTCAAATTTTTCATCCTTTCAGCATCATAGTCTTCAAGAGCTACTTCAAGTTGTTTCTCCAGACTCATCTCCATGGATTTTGGATTCAAGATCTTCCTTAAGTTGTTAGACTTACTCCAAGGCACCAGGATCTGATACCAATTGTTGAAATCCAAGAACACTGAGAGTGGGGGGGGGGGGTGTGAATCAGTGTTCTATCGGTAAGATAAATTTCAACCTTATTAACAAAGCGTTTTAGTAATCGGTAACCATAAAAGAATATAACAAAAAGTACAAATAATGCCACCATAAGAATATACACCATAACACAGAGATTTATATGTGGAAAAACTCAAAGAGGAAAAACCATGGTGGGATTGGTGACCCACAATATCTATCCACTAGCCAAATGAATAAATTTTACAATAGGGGATTGCACATATAGGAAGGCCAACAACCTAGAGCACATTGCTCATCACAAAAGGAGCCTCACTGACTACAAGCACCAAATAATGGTTTACAAACAAAATTATGAACTTAGAGAATACATCTGCTATGCTGGATGAGTTCCGGTTCATGCACTGATTGTACCATTTTTCACTATGTCCTCCTTTATCAGTAACTTTCTCTGCATCCTAAACCTTAAAAACAATAACCAAGACTAACTACAGAATATTATATTCACATACAATCGATTGATATTGTTTGCACTATATCTTTCATCATATGTATATCTCTTGATATCATCATGTCGAAAATATCCTAACCGGACTGACTTAGATACCCTTCCCAAACATAAACATAAATGCCTTATGTCAGCTTACAATGATATTTAAATTTATTTACATGTCAACCTAGACAAAAATAAATACATTAAACTTCATGACCGATGCCACTGATTTCTACCATGTAGACCTATCGGATCAATCTCCTTTGTCGGCCTCAAGTATTGGTTCCTAGTTTGCTAGTTTCCCTGAATTCCGGTTGCTGAATCATGAATACCAATGAGTACCAGTTAAGTGTCCAACCCAAAATGATATGTGTTGCCATCAATGAAAACACAACTAAACCAGATGAGTGTCAATTGCCAATAGTTGCTTATCATCTAAGCCTAGTCAATCATCTTGACTCCATTCATTATCTCATTTATGAAGTAATACATCCAAGGCTCAAATGGAGCACCTTGGGGATTACCCATTATTCAGTTCAATAGGACAATCATGTCTCCAATATCCTCTTTGAAATATGCCCTCACCAAGTTCTTCTTTGACAACTTAGAGGCACCCTTTCTCAGTTTGTCTAGCCATGAATGATTGATGATGGCCTCATACTCCTCCATGTAGTCTTGATACATTTGAGTGGCCTCATCCTTAGTCACATACACAACATTGTGGTATTCTGGAATTATAAAGGCTTCCCTTATGGCTACATCACTGATATTGTCCAACACTCTTCCATCTGGTGCTATAACATCTCTACTGACAAGGTTATAGTGCCTATTACACTCAACTACCAACTTTGTACACTACATAGTAGGGAGAAAGCCAAAAAACATGAACGATGCCACTCCTCATCATCTTACGTGCAGTCAAAGTAGGTACAAGGTTTTCCAAGCCGAACATCCTCTTCTTAAACTCCCTCAGATTGATATGTCCGAGGTTGGTATCACTAATATTATTTCATTTTGAGTTCATCCTTGATTCAGGAGGAGCATCCTTGTATACTTGGAACTTCATTGTGATGGTAAAGTCTCCAAAATCTCTAACCAACTGAGAAGAATGAGAGAAATAGATAGAAATAACTTAGAATCAAATTGAAAAACTTAGAAAAGTAGACAAATTTGCTTCCTATCAATCTGCATGTGATGTTGAAGGAGAAGGTTGGAAATATGTGCCAACACTCAGAAATTCATCAGAATTACATCCAACCTACAAAAAGCTTCTAAAAATATCCTCAAACCTGCAAGATAACTTCTTCAGCCTACTCTTAACACTTAGAAGTCCAAATTTTCTTGTGTGTTGAAATGAAAATAAGAATGGCCTATTTGTATTTAGAGTTGGGGTTTGTAATTAGAAACATGTGATTATTTGTTTACATTCTCATTTCAGTCTTATTCACTTTCAAAGAAAGTTTCTATTTTCATTTATAGTTGCATAGTCATCATCCTTGAGTTCGAATTCTTCCAAATTCAACTTTTTGTTATGAATTCTAGTCTCAAGATTGACTCAATTTGCAAGATTCATCTCACAAGAAACTTTCTATTTTCAATTCTAAATTTGAATTCTCCAAGATCTTGTTAACATCACTCAGAATATTCTAATTTTCAAACTTGGTCTGCAAATGTTCGACTTGTTTTGACCTCAATCACAAGCAAGGCGGACTTTGGAGAGTTTGTTTCAACATTTAATTAAGATAGGGTAGACTTTGGAGGGACCAAGCACCATCCACATGCTACTTCTTCCTAAGGTGGACTTTGTTGATTCTCTTCCCATGTAGATGAAGGCAAACTTCATTGATAATTATTAGCTTTACTTGCAACAGGGCAAACTTTATCTGATTTGGGCACCATTCATGTTGATCAAGGGCGAACTTCACTTGACTTAGGCACCATTTTCATACCCTTGGGCAGACTTGAATTGCTTCTCCCCTTCTTCTTCTTTCACATGGTGGACTTTATGAGTTTCTCCACCATGGGGTGGACTTCACTAAGGTTGTACACCAAGGTGAGGACAGACTTAGAAATACTTGATACCCTTGGCAAATATCATGAGGGTGGACTTGCTTGTTACTTTGACCATGCTCACACACCTCTAGGCGGACTTTGAGTGCTACTTCCATAAGTTGTAGGGTAGACTTTACTTGTTCTCTTCTCAATTAGGAAGGCAGAATTCATGCCTTTCATTCCCCAATGCAAACTAGTCCTAGGCGGACTTTCCTTGCCTTATGCACTTGGTCTTCAAATCTCCCTCAAGGCGGACTTAGTTAGACTTATGCACCATTTACTTGCTTCTTATCTTACCTTATGGCGGACTTCAAGAGGAACATGATCATTCTTTTTCCTTGGACTTACACCTAGGGCAGACTTTGAGAAGGTTTAGAAACCTTGGAGAGTTGACTTCATTACTTCCTTGCACCATGATTTGAAAAGTAGGATAGACTTTTTGGAGTTCATGACACTTATACTTCATCTTGGGTGGACTTTATCACTCATGATCCAATGCTATCTAGCGTACGATGGACTTTGTGAAGCTTGACGTACCATTGCACTTACACCTTGGGCAGACTTTTTCCAAACATGTGCACTTTGGAGGGTGGACTTTGAGATACTTAGGTGTTGCTGATTGCAAAGTAAGGTGAACTTTTTCACTTCTTTCCTTCTTGCACATGGTGGAATTTATGACTCTCCCTCTCCATCATGGGGCAAACTTTACCAAATCTAAGAACCATGGAGGGAAGACTTTTTCACTTCCTTGCACCATGGAGGGTGGACTTTTCTTGTTTCCTAACATAACATTCAACACCAAATACAATTAGCCAGACTTAGAGAAATACCTAGAAAACTTCAAAATTTGATATCTTCTTCAATTTTAGCCAAATTAACATGATATTTGAAATCCATACTCAGGTAACCCATCCAAAGCGCCATGACACCTAAAATGTAGGTAGTTTAGCTTTTTGTGTCAAAAATTGAAAATTTTTTATTGTAATCAATGCACGTCAAGGTACCAGTGCAAACCCTAGGTCCCCACTCCAAAAAAGAAAAAAGAAGACATCCCTAAAAAATAGGGAAAAATTTCTATAAATAGCCATCCCGGGGATCAAGCTAAAAATGCCAAACAAAACTTCCTAAAAAATAGGAAAAACCAAAAAAACAAACTTTCCAAAAATAGAAAGTTATCTGAATTCATTCAAATCAATTGTGTTCTTCATCCTTTGGCCTTTCTAGGCACTTTGATGGTGTCTAGACTTTGTTATCACTTGGCTTGCAAAAACTAACTTTCCATCCTTAAGACTCAAACCATTCAAAACTTGATAGAACTGAGAAAAACTGAAGTGGAAGGCAATGGGACACGATAAAAAACCATAGAAAGAAGGAAAGGAGAGGGTCCCCATTCTCAATGGGGTGATGTGTGAAAAAGGTCACAACATCTGGTGACTCCATGAGGGGAATGTTCCTGAACATTCCTAAGATAAAATCCATTTCAAACTCAAAACTAGAAATTACATTCCTAAGATAAAATCCATTTCAAACTCAAAACTAGAAATTTATTGTAGCTAACTTACCTATTGGCTAAAAAGGGTACTCAAAAAGGAAGAGGAATCTGAGACTGTATCAAGATATTTCGTCCTTTAATTACAAGTGTGTGCAAATGCATTCATTCCTATCTCATAAGACCATTATGACTCTTCAGTTACATCATGGCAAGTTATATAGTTTAAGTGTTATTTTGTGTTAACTCTAAAGCATCCTTGGATAGAGCCTCGCTACCAGTGAACATCCATAGCCCCGACGCATTTATCTCTATAATCTGAAGAAGATTTCTCTACTTCCGATGATTTATGTTTTAATTTGAGGGGTACGCCTATAGAGATTTCTGCACACCCAAAAGCCAAGTATTTTGATTTTCTTTCTTTTCTTTCTTTTATTCTTTCATGATATTCTTTTCTTTTCACATATTTCCACACTTTGGCTTGTAAGCAATGAAGCTCACAATGGGCTTAAGCATTATAGTGGTGTTGAAGTAATACTTTTGATGAATTTCTTTATGTTTTCTTTTGCCATGAATTTACTTTGGGAGACCAAAATGACTTAGAGAATTCTTCAAGCATATAAGATATAATGACTAAAAGACTCAGTGTCAAGATACAATAGATGATTCCCTTTGTAGTCAAGTACTAATCCTAACTTAAAGATACTTTAGAAACAATTAATCTAAAATTAAAAATCTCTCCACAAATATTTAACAAAGGAATACCCCAAACATAACTTGGCAAGGTCAAACCAGTGTGTGCGTGTTAAGCAATATTACCCTTTCATTAATGGGAATCCTCTTTTATTACTAAACTAAAGCACAAGAAAGAAAGTGAAAGAAAAAACAACTAAACTAATGAAAGAAAACTAAACTAAGAAAACAAAGGCAACTAAACTAAACACACAACCTAAGAAAAACTACTCTAACTATGTACAAACAAGTTCCACCATAGAACTCAGGGCATGGAATAATGTTTTAGAAATTGCCCGTTAATGGGCATAAGAATGTCATCACCTATCAAGGTCTTCAATTTGAAAGCATTCTCTCCTAGTATCTTGGAAATTTGGTATGGTCCTTTCTATAAACAATCAAACCTATCATGATCTCCTTTTTCATTCATGGGCTTTATCCCAATAAATGACCAAATATGAGATTCTGAATGCCTTTACGATAGCTCATCTATCAAACTATCATTTGACCATCCCTTGATATTTAGCAAATGTCTCCAAGGCTTGATCTCTTTGTTCTTCTAGTAACAACAATTATGAGAGGCAAATTTGAACTCTCTCTTCTGGGTCCAAAAATTCTTGCATAAATTTTTGAGTCAGAATTCTTAGTTGGATCGAGAAAATTGGATCCTATCCATAGACTAAATGATACAAGGAAGTGCCCAAAGATTTCTTGGCTCTTTTTCTATCTTCCCATAGAGAAAACCTTCATTGAGTGTGCCAATCTTTCAAATTTTTCTCTATCAACTTCTTGATTACACTGAGCAAACTCTTGTTGGTCTCCCAATCCATTACCCCAGGGGTAATAGTTTGATGAAAAATTGAAGTGATACCATAGTCAAATGCCTAGTTATAAAATCTTAAAGAAGTGAAAGCGAAACCATTATCACATACTAAAACATGAGGGAATCCAAATCTTGTGATAATGAGTTCTTCAAGGAACTTAATTACTGCATCTATTGTACAATTTTTCAATGCCTAAGCTTCAGACCATCTGGTGCAATAATCAGTTGTTGTCAAGATGTATTTGTGTTGTGCTAGTGATAGTGGGTTTATTGCTCCAATAAAATCAAATCCCCACATAGAAAATGGTTTCACTTTTGTGATTGGTTGCAGTGGCATTGTAGGGTTCTTTTCTCTAATTGCGGCAACCTGACAAATGTGGCATCTCTTTACATGTTCACAGGCATCCTTAAAAACAACAGGCCAATAATATCCTACCCTTAAAATCTTAAAAGAAGTTGCTTGGCTTCCTCTATGACCCGTTCCAAATTTGGAGTGGAGATGTTCTATGATTCTTTTAGTTTCATCATTTCCCACGCATTGAAGGTATATACCTTCATGTTCTTTCTATAAAGTATTGATCCTTGAATCATGTAGCGTTGACACTTGAGTCTAAATGCTCACTTCTATGTTGAGTTCATGGGAGTAGGGTATTTGTGGTCTACCAAATATGACATTATATCATAGTCCCATTCCTCTTGGGAGACATCGGTCAAAACATATACTTGTTGCACTAATCTAGGTCCTTCAATTGCCATAGTTTATGTTAGAGCTTGTCCTTGGACTAGCTTCATTGGTTGCAACTCAATATCATATTCTTGGATAGTGGCAACCTAGTTTCCTCATCTTTCTCCTAGCTCATTCTACACCGGGAGCATCTTAACAACAACATCAGGAACGATGGCAAAAAATTTGCTTCTTAAAATATAGTGCCTAAACTTCTTAATGGCTATTACCAATGCGTAGGATTTCTTTTCAACACTGGGATACCTTAGCTCTGCATCCTTGAGGGGTGAGCTCATGAATGTTGTAGGATGCTCTTCTTTTTCTTTTGTCCGTTGTGTGAGTATTATGGTACATGAATGCTCAGATGCAAAGGAATAAAAGTAAAATGGTTTGGTGTAGTCTGGACTAACCAAAACAAGATCATCAACTATATCTTGCTTGATTTCCTCAAATAACCTCCTTGATTGTGGTGTCCATTCCATCTTTGCACCCTTTTTCAATATTTCATTTAAGGGTTTCACTATCTCGGCGAAACTGGTGATAAAATTTCTAACAAAATTAATGTTCCCAAAGAAAGATCTCAAGACCTTTTGGCTAGATGACATATTGACTCTTGAAATAGCCTCAATACACTCAAGATCAATTAATATACCCTTCTCTGTGATTAGGTGTCCTAACAACTTGCCTTCAGTGACCCCGAATATGCATTTCTTTGGATTTAAGGAAATCCCATACCTTTGACACCTCTGGAATATATTTCATAGGTCTTTGACATGATTCTCCCTTTCTTTTGAGAACATAATAAGATCATCCATGTAGTTATACATCTTCCAATCAGCTCTCTGAAGGCAATGTCCACGACCCTCTAAAATGTGGCTCCTACGTTGACTAACCCAAAGGGCATCCTTTTGTAGGCAAATGTTCCCCATTTTGTTGTGAATGTTGTCTTCATCCTATCTTCATACTCAACAAGGACCTGATTGTAGCCTGAGTATCCGTCCAAAAAGGACATCATTTGTGACCCATTCACAATTTGTAAAACTTCATTAAGAGATGGCAGGGGGTAATTGTCCTTTTCTAAGGCTCTATTCAAATTTCGGAAATCAACACATAATATGATTTCTCAGTTCTTCTTTCTAACTGGGACCAAGTTGGCGACCCATGTTGAATGGCACACTAGGAATATGATCCCCACTGCTAATAATTTTTTTACTTCTTGGTATATGAAAGGCTCCAATAGTGGGTTAACTGGCCTCTAGCATTGCCTGAAAGGTTTACTATCTTGCCTAAGGGGAATCATGTTTTTGATGATAGAAGTATCATAAGTTCTCAAGTTTTCATAGCTCCATGCTATGGCATCAGCATACTCCTCTAAACCCTAAATTATTCCAGCCTTTTCTTTTGGTGTACAAACTTTTCCTATGTACACATTCCTAATATCGCCTTTGGTTCCTATATTGAATTTCTCATATTGGTCACCATCAGTCTTTTGACTCTTTATTTCATTGATTTGGTCTTGATCAAACATTCTCTCTAACTGTACATTCCTCTGGGGATAATTGTTTTCAGATTTAAGATACCATCATCATCCAACTTTGCTTCTTCCTTTGTCTCTTCATCATCAATCATCAAGGTTGTAAATATATCTAAACTTGTCAAAAACTCATGAATTTGATCATCATCCTCAAATACCTAAAAAAATTGTGATATTATCTGGGATTGAGGGGTTTAATGATAGTTCTATAGAAAGTTGATCCATGTTCTATATGGCAAGAGGCTCAAGTGAACTTGCTGCTTGAGCTAAGGTATTGGCAATCTGATTATCTGCCCATGCTACTAACTGAATATTTAAAGAATCAAAGCTCTTGAGGAGATCCTAGATTCTATTATAGTAATGATATAATCTCTTGTCATGGTAGACATACTATTTTCTTACTTCCTTCACTACTATCTCTGAATCTCCAATGACATGTACAATTTTAGCTCCTTTACTTATGGCAAACAACAACCCATTAACTAGTGATTCATACTCGGCTACATTATTTATGTAGGGAAACTAGAGTCTACGAGCTATAAGAAACATCTCCCCATCAGGACTAGTTAATTTGAAATTGGCTTCTGCTCCTTTCTTTGAATAGGATCCATCAAACCTTAGGATCCAAGATCACCCTTCTGGTTGAGACCATGCTGAAATTTGTTCTTCCTTTTCTTGTTGAGGTGACAAAGCTTGGACCTCCATGATACTTTGATCAAGTTTTTCTAAAACTTGGTTTATTTCACCTTCAAGTTCTTGTTTGATCGTCTTAGAGGACAATGAAGCTTGTATTTCAATGGTGCACTTACGATGATCTTGCAGTTGATCTTCCTTCGTATATTCAACTATGTTTTCTTGAGGCTCATGGTTCTGACGATCTTGTTTATTTTCTGTATCACTTTTAGGATCTGCAAACTATTGGAGCATCTAACGAGCTTCCTTGATCACTTTGTGGCACATTTTGCAAGTGAACTTTGAATGAGATGTGTCATGGACTCGACACCAATTGGTCAGCAACAATTCATGAATCTTACTTCTCATTTCTACTCTTCGACATATACATGTCCAAATAAATCCTTTGAAAATCTCAAATAGTTTCTCTTCTTTGTTTGGATCATCATGTAATGTGAGCTCTGATCCTTTTTCAATTGTTTCCCCGATGGAGGAGACTTGTAATGTCAAGACTTCATTTACTCTAGGTGTATAGGAACCTAGGTCTGTCTCGAGAAACAATATTTCATTGTTCTCTCCTTATTTTCTAATCATCAACTTAAGTCTTGAGGTGCTATCGATTTTGATTTTATTTGGAACTCCCTTCCATGACAGCCACATGAGGGAAAATTTGGCAAAAATGTATCCATTCAGTCCTCTGACCAATCCCTGCTTAAGAACATGCCATATCTATCTGGTATATCTATGCCATAAATATCGATATAACTTGTTACTCTTGGATTTGCTGCTAATTGTATGTGGATATTATTCAGCTCCCCCATCATGGGTACCTCTATCTTGTCTAGCTATGTAACCTTCTTATTAGTCCTTGCTGGAATAATCCTAACCTTTAACAAACGGCTAGTGGCATTACATTACTAGAGGCACCAAAATCAACTAGGCAATTGTGTAACATCTTGCCAAATATTCTTATTGACAACAAAAATGGAGCAGGTTCATCTTTACCTTGGTAGAAAACTATCAGTTTTTTTTCTTGTTTTTCTTCTTGTGTCTTAGAAGGAAAACCTTCCTTTTGTGAGGTCTGCGGCAATTCATTTGCTAAAATTTATTCTTGAAATATGTTTGTGTCCATAAGGATCTCTTTTGGTACCATATTTTTCTAGTTTTCATCTAATGTATGTATCACTCCCACAAAATTAGGAGTCTATTGTGGAGCATTGGATGATACCCCTAGTTCATCTTGAACAACATTGGTATTAGCTATTGGCAATCGACACTCATTGGATTCATATATTTTCATTGATGGCAACAAGATTCTATTGAAGGCATATACCGACATTTGGAGGCATACACTGACAAATACTGACATTGGTGTATTCAAGGCCATCACCAACACTGACACCGACATCCAACACTTCAGTAAAGCCAACATCAGTCTGGATCCGAAAGGTTTTATTTGTAAAATCATTTTGTAATTATTGTATAGAGCCGACATTGAATATCTTTTGTATTGTAAGCTGACATAAGGCATATTGTTTGTGAAGGGTATATAAGTTAATCTGTTAGGTCATTCTGAAATATGACAAGGTAGTAGAATAAGGTGATGCGAAGGATATGTATATAGGTCATTTTGTATGTGAAAGTAATATCATGCTATGATCAATACATGGTTTGTAAAGCATTCTTGGAGGAAAGGAGATACCAGTAGAAGGATTCAGGGTTTATGAACTGGTACAGAACAAAGCTTTAACTAGAACTCTTTTTGGCATTGCAAATGCATTTTGTGAGTTCACCATTACTGTTTTGTCTTAGTAGAAGCTTGTAGTCAGTGAGAATCTTTTGTGTTGAGTAGTGTGCTCTAGGTAGTGTGCCTTCCTGCATGTGCAAGCCGACATGCTATGTAATATCTTTCATATGGCCAGTGAATTGATATTGTGGGACACAAATCCCACCGTGTTTTTTCCTCTTTGAGGTTTTCCATGTATAAATTCAGTGTGTTATGGTGTTCATTCATGTAGCCGGTTTATTTACTTTATGTTATATATTTCTTCATTTACCAGTTTACATGTTTATGTTATAAAAAGTTAAAATCTTGTATTACCAGCAGAACACTGATTCACCCCCCCCTCTCAGTGTTCTTGGATTCATTGTATTCCAACAATTGGTATCAAATCCTAGCACCTCGAAGGAAGTTTAACAACTTGAGGAAGATCCTGAAATTGGAATCATTGAATATGGCTATGGAGAAGCAACTTGAGATGGCACTTGAGGATTATGATGCTGAAAGGATGAAGAACTTAAAACTACAAGATGAATTGAATTCTACTAATGAATTCATTCTTGTTCTGCAAGAAAGGTTATCATCTACTCAAGCTAAGAGAAAGGAACTTTTGCAAAACTAGGATGATGAAGAGAAAAATACACTTAAGGAACAATGTCAAAAGCTGAGTCAAGCAAACATGCTCATGAAGAATGAAATGCAAGACCTTACTATGAGGATGTCAAAAGATATTGAGGACAGAAAGACGAAGGAAGAAAATCTTGTTGTATCTCTGAAGAACAAATCTGAAGAATGTGGCAGATTGGCTCATGAGAATGATATGTTGAAAACTAATTTGGTACAATCCCAAAATAATGAACAAGAGCTTGAAAGACAAATAATAACTTTGAGAGACGATCTGACTACTGCAAGTGAGTATAAAGAAAAATTCAGGATTAGTGTTGCATAGTTGGATGATTTATTGAAAAGACAAAGACAGAGTGAAGATTCTAGAGGACTTGGATTTGTACAAGGTGAAAGCTCCGATACTGTAAATGAAGATCAGACAAACGACATGCAGAACTCATCAGACCAGAGGAAATCGGTAAGGCAATCTAACGCTTAGAAATTCAATGGTAGATGTTTTGTTTGTAATAAGTTTGTGCATATGGCTAGATAATGTAGAAATAGAGCAAATCATAACTACAATTCAGTTCTTGATCAATGTACAAATTGCAAGAAATATGGTCATAAGTCAAAAGATAGCAGAATGAATGTTAAATGTCATGCATGTGGAAAGTTTGGTCATTTGGCTAATCAATGTAG
Source organism: Cryptomeria japonica (assembly GCF_030272615.1). Classification (NCBI taxonomy): domain Eukaryota; kingdom Viridiplantae; phylum Streptophyta; class Pinopsida; order Cupressales; family Cupressaceae; genus Cryptomeria; species Cryptomeria japonica. Next base: position 293,457,498 of record NC_081415.1, read on the forward strand.
GTCAAGTAATGACACCGGATATTTCAAAGCAATTCAAAAGAAAATTGTTACATATTATGCATGCAACAAAATAGGTCATATTGCTAAGTATTGTAGAAGCAAGACTACACCGGTTAACAATGGTAAAGAAAATGAGAAAGGAAAGCAAAAGGTAGATGAAATACAACAAGATCACACCAAGACATGGGTTAGAAAATCTGAAGAACCAAGTGGAGATGCAACTACACTGGTAACTGCACTTGTAACTCCACCGATAGAACAAAGCATTCCTACACAGGTAGGAAATTCAACTGGTAACTGAGGCATATGTCTTAGGGGTTATAAAATTCATTGCAAATCTTGCATATTCCTCGGAAGAGATCTAGAAAGAGATCTGGAAAGTGGTATTGATCATTGACAAAGATTTATTTGGTATAAAAATGTGAAACCGACATTTGGTAGGGCACATCGCTAAGAATTTATGACAGTGGTGAATTAGGGTTTACTTATTGATAAAAAGGGAAAATGGACTCATTTTCACTCACCCAACACTTGAGAAAACCAGAGAAAAGAAAAGGTGAATCACAACTGATCAAGAGAAAGCAAAGGCATTCCAAAGAATTTTTAGCAGTTATCTGAGAAGTAATCAAACCCCTTAACCAATGACTATTTTCTAGGTATTTCTTTTAAATGGCATCCGGATCATCATCTGCTCCTACTTTCATTACGAATCCCACTGTTGTTGAGGTTAAGGATAGTCTTAGGCCTGTTTTCAAGGAAGTTCCCCAAATTGCTATGAAGGAAGACTCTATTGGTGCATTTTCGAGGGTTCCCGATGGCATGGTTTATATGGAAGATGTCGGGGCCTATATTCACTGCATCTTGGAGGATTTAGGCATTGAGGAAATCAAGGGAATGTATCAATATGTGATACTAGGTAGCTCTAGAATAATCAAGCCAGAATATCAAATTATTGAAGATCTAGGGTTAACCGGAATCCTATATATACCAGAATTCAAGGATGAAGTGATTAGATATGTTCTGAGAAGGGTCCATAATGAATTTATCTGGCTGAACCGGCTCCACATAATCACCAAAGAAGCTATTCAAGTGGTCACCGACTTACCCAGATTTGGACAGGAACCAGGAAAGGAGATCTCCAACACTATGGTTGAGAAGCTCACTAGCGCAACCCATGATGGAAGATCGATGAGAGTCAACACCATCAAAGACACGATGTGAAATTTTCCAACATGATCATCAAATACAAGGTAACTCAATCAAGTTGATTGAACTCTGTTACTAGTTCTTGTATCCATGCTACACACCAAATGATAAAGAATAATGAAAGGTATGACTTGTGTGAAAGGTTAAGGAGTGAATTAATGATTAATCTTGGCAAGATCAAAAGTGTTAAGAAAGGGACATTCTAATTTGGCAATCTTATTGTCTACTTGATGTTATACTTCATGAATTAGCTACCAGGATTGGGAAAGAAGCGTTGGGCTCATGACATACCAGTAGGTATGCAGATCAAAGATGCAATCACCGGTCTTGGTAGTAACAAGGATGAGAAGCTTTGGGGCTACTTCAAAATTTTTTAGGAGAACATGAGGCTGAGGGAGAGAATCTCCAAACACATTATGGAGAAATACTCTACTGATATTTGCTTCATGGTAAAAACAGATGAGACACTGATGGAAGCAGTGGAACCTAGAACAATATGGGTCACTGAATTGGGTTATGAAGTAGATGACAACATCTTAGAGATATATGCTAAAATGTTGATTGATGCTCCTTTGGATGATAAGGCTGAACACTTTGTCACTACAGAGGAGAAGGCTCTTGAGGTTAAGATTGGTTTCAACAAGAAAAAAAGAGAAAAGAAAATAGACAAAATGTCTGCATTTTTTTAGGAATGTAATTCACAAGATAGATACAAAACTAGGTTCTGGATTTAAACCAGTAGATCAACTGGTAGTAGCTAGTGCTCCTGAGGTGAAGAGGCCCAAGACTTTCATTTCTTCTATCACTTCTGACTCTAATCTAGAGGATAATCAACCTCTTGCATTAAGAAGGGTATAGAGGAAGAAAGCTAACAAGCCTCTGGTAGAAGAGAAGAAGGTGGAACCAAGGAGGAAGCTAATTAGAAAGCTAGCAACTGCATCCACACCTTCGCCAAGGAAACCTACTCAGAAGAGGCAGTCAACTCCATCCACTCCTGCAACCCCTAGAAAGAATAAAAAGAGTGTGATTGATGAAGCAATTGAATCTGATAATGTTACCATCATCCTCCCAATGACTTGTGCATAATTGATTGATGAGGTAACTAAAGATGGAATCTTGAAGAATGTGTCAAATTTCTATGAAGATTTAGATGATAATGAGTAGAATGAAATAGAAGAAGCAGTTTTGTTATATTTAGACATATATAAGAAGGCTTTGGTAGAGATTTTGAAGGAAATTTCTTTATCATTATATAATAAGTTAGATGCAAGGAGATTAGATGCAATAAGGAGGGACAAATAAATTAAAGAAGTTGAACTTTTGAGTATGTGTGGCTCTATAAATAATGAGGAAATGAAAAGGTATATAGATGTTGCAAATAGAACAATCTTTAGCAAAAAAACCCGACAAATAGGCTTAATGATGGGTAGAGTCAATGAGATAATAAATGAGACCAGAGATGTTTGGGCTAAATTCTTCCAAAAGAATCCTGATTTTCTCACTTCTCAAGAAGAATTTGCTAAAGAAACAAATCCTACCATTCCAGACAAATCTAAAGGGAAAGCAATTTTGGGAAGTTCAAATCAAATTTTGAGTGAATCGATAGATAAACCTAAAACTGATGAGTGTGTACAAACTAAATAGGAAGAGACTACATTTGTATAGTCTGGTCAAGGTAATATAGGTAATGTACAAGTTATAGATAATATTATGGATAATACTCCATCGACAGTAACAAATATTGCACCCAATGGCAAAGCCATTGGTGCAATAGAGGATGAGAAAAGGAGACTTAATTGGCAGTTGATTCCCCAACAAAACTTTTGGAAATTAACATTTCTCAAGTTGAGAAGAAATCAATCATAGAGATGAGTCCCACAAAGCTAATGATGATGGCTACTCAAAAGATAATGAAGGAAGGATCTGTAGACAAAGGAATAATAGATCAATCAATAACATTTTTGCATAGATTGATTCCTGAATGTATGATTGAAAATGAATCAATCCCTTCCGCAAAGCTTAAGGTATTGACAAAGCATATATCTAAAAATTTTCAGTCATTGCAAAAAATTTCTGACAAGAAAGCACTTGAAAGATTTACTCTGGCCAAGAAAGCCGCTTTTGACTAGATTATTGAGATAAAGAAGAGGAAGGTTGAAGAGAAACTTGTACTCATTGAAAATTGTTTGAAATAGTGTACTAACATCTACAGGGTCTGTTGTGATATAGATATTCTTACAACAAATGTAGATAAGAGGTTAAAGGAATTATATGAAAAGATTGCTAATATTGCTAATTCTTTTGATGGATTAACTTCACTTAAAACTTCCATTGATGGACAAATTTTGACTTTGGAGAACCAATTTTTTTCTTTTGAAAAGGAAAGAGACAAGATCATTCAAAGAGCAAGGAGTCTCAGAGGTTTGGTGAGTCCAAGATTGGATTCACTTGGTGTACATAAGAAGGAATGTATGGATATGCTTGCAAAGCCCACACTGGTAGAAGTCACTGAGAAAGAAACACTTGCACATTTACTGAGTGGACTTGTATCCATATCTAAAACATTCAGAACCGACTGGGATACCTATATACAATTGCTAGAGAAAGCTTGTCCAAAAATATTGAGATTAGTCAAGCTCCGGTAAAGTAATCTGTACTTATTATTTCAATTCTTTCACTAGTCTTTGGCATTGATGCCAAAGGGGGAGTGTATATTATGTGAAAAATATGTACATAATCCTAAAGGGAGGATATCAACAAATTATATTATAGATAGAGACAATCAACTTAGGGGGAGCATGCTTCATGTTTCATGTTTCATGTTTCATATTTCATGTTGAACCGATAGGGAATCCATTTTTCACATGAGTGTTGCCATCAATGCCAAAGGGGGAGATTGTTGGCAATTGACACTCATTGGATTCATATGTTGTCATTGATTCCAAAAAGGTTCTATTGAAGGCATATATCAACATTTGGAGGCATACACAAACAGATACTGACATTGGTCTATTCAGGGTCATCACCGACAATGGCATCGACATCTAGCACTTCAGTAAAGCCGACATCAGTCTGGATCCGAAAGGTTTTATTTATAAAATAATTTTGTAATTATTGTATAGGGCCGACATTGAATATCTTTTGTATTGTAAGCCAACATAAGGCATATTGTTTGTAAAGGGTATATAAGTCAGTCTATTAGGTCATTTTGAAATATGACAAGGTAGTAGAATAAGGTGATGCGAAGGATATGCATGTAGGTCATTTTGTATGCAAAAGTAATATCATGCTATGACTAGTACATGGTTTGTAAAGCATTCTTGGAGGAAAGGAGATACCGATAGAAGGATTCCAGGTTTATGAACTGATATAGAATAGAGCTTTAACCGAAACTCTTTTTGGCATTGCAAATGCATTTTGTGAGTTCACCATTACTATTTTATCTTAGCAGAAGCTTGTAGTCAGTGAGACTCTTTTATGTTGAGTAGTGTGTCTTCTTGCATGTCCAAGCCCCCATGCTATGTAATATCTTTCATATGGCCAGTGAATTGATATTGTGGGTCACAAATCCCACCGTGGTTTTTCCTCTTTGAGGTTTTCCACGTATAAATTCAGTTGTTATGGTGTTCATTCATGTGGCTAGTTTATTTACTTCATGTTATATGTTTCTTCATTTACCGGTTTATATGTGTATATTATTAAAATTTAAAATATTGTATTATCTACAGAACACTGATTCACCCCCCCCCCCCCCCCCCCCCCTCCTCTCAGTGTTCTTGGATTCATTATATTCCAACATTAGAAGGAGCATTGAGTACCCCTCTATTTAGTGGATTTTGTGGGGGATTTCTTGGTGCTACAGTTTCAGTTAAACTACCTAAAACTATTTCTCTAATCTCAGGCACTTTCAGTAGCTCCATCAAAGGCAAATTAACCTTAATCTTCTTGAATCCCTTTAACACAAATGAACTTAATCTCTTTAACTCATCTTTGGGAACATATTTTTCTTGCATTTGAGATGGCTCTAGCTAGGAGATTGTTTCTCACCTTTACTAAACTTGAGGAGGGTTGATTGGTCTTGTTCTGTCAGATTGGATATTCCACTGGTGATATTTAGGAGAATCTCTGGGAGGAATTAGTGTATTGGTAGCATTGGGATTTGGTGGGGTTTGGAAGTTATTGGGAGGAATAGATGTGGTTAAAGGCTCATTATACCAAGTATTCCTTTGGTATATCCTGGGTTGGTTTCCAGACGTTTGCTAGAATGGTTGCACTTCTCTAGTCCCTTATACCAAGACACTATCATATAAGGGGGGAAAACTATAGCCATTAATTGTGGTTGGCTGGTCTGATGCAACTTGGACTTCAATCTTAACTTGATCTTGTGGAACCTCCATGGGGCTATTAGCAGATGCAGGTGGAAATATTTGATTGGGCTAGTATGATGAGCCATTCTGGGACTGGTATGACTAAAGCTTGGTCATACCTTGATATGGGAACAATCTCATATCTGATCATTGGAGCATCTTCTTCTTCCAAATTTCTTCTCTCACTCTGGAAAATATCTGCTTCTACTTGAAACTCATGGCATTGCAACTCAAAATGTTGATTAGTATTGTGCAAACTGCACCACCCTGATAATGCAACTTTAGTTAGGAATACTTTGTCCACATGATGATTGTCTACAATAGGTTGGCTATCTAAGGGAAATGGCATAGTACCATTGTTAGGTCCAGTGTTCCATGTCTTTTTCTGGGGAACTTGATTATTATTTTGGAAACTTTGATTATTCCCTTGGTAATTTTGGTTATCTCTTTGGAAATTATGACCATCTTGTTGATATCCTGAAGGACCTTGCCCTTGGTAATTCCCTTGATTACTTCTTTGCATATTCTATATTTGATTGTTTTGACATTTCAAATAGGTCTCTTATGTTAACAACTTCTTTACTTGATTAATTAATTCCCTCATTTCATCTTTCTCCTTCTAGGTTCGACTTGAAGTTGTCGCATTTTGGAGATATATTGATCGTGTTGGAGATATTTGTGAGACGGGTGTTCTAGGATGGAGAACCAACTGACTACTAGCATCATAGGTTTAGATCATTGCTAACTGAAATAGATGAAGCATATGCTTCCTTCAAATTATTTGGGGGTGTGCCTTTTGACTTCACAAACATAGAAGTGAGGCGATCTAATGCTGCATAGTAGACAAGAAACACTACAACATTATTCAAATTGTAAGGATCTCTCAGCCTTGTGTAAGCCTTATGAAATCTATTGTTGAAAGTGATAATAGGCTCATGCTCTTGCCTTCTTATTTCCACGAATTGCCGCTATAAATCAGATGGAGAAATTGGTGATCTGAACTTCTCTAAGAAAGTGTGTTTCATCTCTTGCTAATTATGGATAGAGTCGGCTAGCATGTGGTGTGTATGCTAAAATTCATCATCAAATCAATCAAAAATCAAGGGAAATCACGAATCCCTATTCAATTAAAGAATTTAAAAACAAACTCAATGAAAATAGATGCATATAGAATAATTCTAAACAATGTAGAACTCCCTATTGTGCATCATGGCTTCCATTGTTCTTCTCTTCTTTGTGATAAGGTGGCTCTCAGATATCGCGCTGGCAACCTACAAGTGACACAAAGATTTGAAGTTTTTGATTGATCGTGATTGATGAAAATGGAGATTGAATGCTCAATTTATATATTTTTTGGTGAGATTGATTGAGAGGTGGAACTCAGGTGAGCTCACATTTTGATTGATAGTTGAACTATTGATTTGGAGGTGGAACTCAATTGATTGAATATATTAAATGAGTTAATTGATTGAGAAAAAAACTGATTAAAAGATGGAAAAGAATGATTGGAGGATAATTGACTGATGAAAAAGAAAGCTTTATTTAGAAAAAGCTAACTAGAAGATAGCAATAGGAATTATTGGAGAGAATTAAAGAAAAGATGTAATTAATCAATTAATTGAAATGATCAATTAAAATAAATGGAATAGTTAACTGATTGAAAGATGATTGAGAGCTTTATTTAGAAAAAAGATAACTAAAAGATAGAAATAGGAATTAAAAAGATAATGATTTAATTAATTTAGCATATGCTTGCACTTTGACTTTGATTTTCAATTTAATCTTTGCATGAGATTTCATTCAAATATTGAATTTATTTTAAATGCAATTTGTTATTTGAATATATTTAGAACTTGACTTTGATTTTCAATTTGATTTTTGAAACCATGCACATGTATTTGAAATTAGGAGAAATTAGAAGAACATGAATTTGAAGAATTAGAAGAAATATGAAAAATGAAATTAGAATTTGGGGATTTGGAATTAAATGAAATTAGAATTGGGTAATTTGGAATTAAATGAAATTAGAGGAAATAATCAGTTAATTAAATAATTTAAAGAAACTATTTAATTATTTAGAAATTGAATTTAATTAAATAATAAAGATTATTTAATTAACAGAATTAAATCACAATTAATTAAATAATTAATATTTTTTGTATTAAGTATCATAGAATCGCAAAGCTCATTTTTGCTCCTTCAAGCATCCATGTTACAAACTTATTACAAATACCAGCTCCTTTCAAGCAAACTTATTACAAATACTAGCTCCTTTCGAGCACCAAACTAAGGGTCACAACTTCGAAGTCCACTTTAAACAACCAATGGAAGACCAAGAGTCACAACTTAGAATTCTACACAAAGGTGTCCCTCATGGGATTTGAACTTGGGTCTCCACATTGAGAACTCAATGCTTTAACCGACTAAGCTCAACCCCTTGGACATATTTAATTAATATTTACAAGAGGGTTAATGATTAATTGATTAATTGAATAGAGATAGAAATTGAAAAAGAATTTTATTTAAATAATAAAGATATTTAAATTGAAAGATTAAATCATAATTAATTAAATAATAAATATTTAATTAATATTAGAAAATGATTTAAAATAATAATAATTTATCTATTAGGAGGGATGGCTCTGCAAAAATTCACCCAAACCACGACAAGTGGTAAACAGTATCCTGTGATCAAGAATTCGCATCCAGTTGTGAAGTTCATTCTTTGCCCAAAAACTCTCAATGGGACAAAGAGGATATCCCCAAGGCAAGCTAATACATTTTCTCAGGATGCCCACAAAAACAAGATGGGTTCAACAAACACATTTGAAACCCTTTCTACTATGCAATCCTGCACTACAGGAGTAAATTCGATCCCGATTACTCTGAATCAAATCTACAAGGACGTGGCTAGGGTTCCAAGTGGCCCCCCAATCAGCCAAAATAAATCTAAATTTACAATAAATAAGGATATCTCTGCATCTGCTATAGTAGATACTGATTGGTCAGGGAAACAACGGAACCCTAGATCGACACTGGAAAACACAAGGACCACTTGGCAAGGAAGGTCAATTAGGGGCCACCATAAGGACAAACATAATTTACTATAAATTCAATTGCCACGGGTGCAAATAGGGTCAAACTTGGAAAAAAAAGGTCTCATGTGGAGTCTTTGCCAAAACCGCCAATGGCCCTTCCTCAGGCTATTAACTTAGCAAGCAAGTCTCAAAATCATAATATCGAGAAGTAAGACAATTCTCATATCAACTCTGGTCAGAACACAATTATCATAAGTAACTAGTATACAAATGATATTTGGGAGGATTACAAAAGACAAGTTCTCTTTGGCAAATGGTGCGGTTTCAGTGCTTCCACCCAAGATATTATCTAGTGGTTGATCTCCACAACCAAAGGGCAGGTAAGTATCACAACCCTAGAAGACAATTATATGTTTATTCATTGCAAATAATCAGTATTAAGAGATAAATTATTAAATTTTCAACCTAGTTTCTTTAAAGGTTACTATTTCTCCTTTTTTAAATGGAAGTTGAATTTTTCCCCTAAGATTTTCAAAGATCATTTTGTCCCAAGGTGGGTAGAGCTACCTAAGCTCCTAGTAGAGATTATTCATGATCATTGCCTTGTCAAAATAGGAGACTCGCTTGGGGGTTTTGAAGGATTAGAAGAAAATTTCAGAGATTTGGCAACCATCAGGATGATGGTTAAAATGCCAATCAAAACTGTTAACATTGAGCCTATTAAAATTATAACAAATCACTCTCTGTATTGGGTTAAACTAGAATTATTTAAGGGCAAAGTGGTTTCAAAAGAAGTTATCCTTCTAGATCTCACCCTTCCCAACCTTAAACCAGGAAAAAAAAGTCCAGCTTTACCCCCTAAGGATAAGATTGTCTTAACTCTCAATCCTAAAGGAGGAGGCTTCACCATAAATACTTTTATGGAGGCTACCATGGCTAAATTAGACCTGAGTAGGTCTACAAGGGATAGGAAGGAAAAGGAAACCCTAATTCAGGAATTAGAGGAAGGGGAAATTGCCTACGATGATGGTGGCATATTTGAGACACCCTCACTTATGGATATAGATACCCCTATCCCTCTCATCAAAGAGATTACCCTCATGGATTGGTGCACACAGGGTTCTCCCAGGGAGAAATCAGAAATGGCATTTAATGGAGGGGTTATCAGCAAGGTAGATGGCATGGACTGCCTGCCTTCTATTTTGAGTGATAAAGCTTGCCCAGTATCACAACTTAGTGACCCCCTAAATATGGAAACCAAGGAAACTAAGGAGGAACATTTAAAGTTAATTTAAGTAGAAAATAGGATCATCTTAGATTATGTGGGCAATGAAATAGTTAACGATTTGATGGATACTTTCATAGATGAAATTATTGATGATGAGGAACTAGGATATCAAAAAAGGCTTCTTATGCTAGGGCTCTTGAAGAAATATATTATATTGGATGTAGTTCAAAAGGTTATTGGGATCATGGAATCAGAAAAAGGAACTAGAAAAAGGAAACCTTGGATTAGCCAAAACCATAGAAGATATTGGCTCCCTAGATTGCGCCAAAGAAATTAAAAGAAGGGGTAGGAAACCCCTATTGAAGCTACTCAATTTGGAAGGAAAGGCAGAAGGCCAAACTAAATTAACAAATCTTTTTTATGTGGGGAGGGGGAAGATCCTTCTCAAGGAGAAATGAGGCTCTTCACGTGGAATGTTATGGGCTTGAATGCCCCTAACAAGCAATGAATCATTAAACACTGCATAACAAAATTTAGCCTAGAATTAATTTTATTACAAGAAACAAAACTAAATAAGGATGATTTAGAAGTATTTAACAAAAAATTAGGGATAAGAGAAGTAGTGGGGCTCCCAGCCGTGGAGGTGTCTAGAGGATTAGCAGTAATCTGGGACCCTAGGGCAATCTCCTATGAGTCAATATATAAGTCTCCCAATTGGTTGTGTGGTTGGGTTAATAGTAACAAGAGCAATTTAAAATTCCTCCTTATAAATGTTTATGGGCCCATTCAGAACAAAGACAAAGAAAACCTAGGCTGAAATTGAGCAATTCCTTACTTTGTTGCCAGATCAGTTTAGTATTATAGGAGGGGATTTCAATGCCATAGTGGATCCTCTGGAGAAATGGGGGGTTTGAAAAAAGTCTCCTAGGCCACCATAGATTTTAGAGAATGGATTATAAATAGCAATCTAATGGAAATCAAAACTGAAATGAACTCCATTACTTGGAATAATAGGAGAAAAGGATTCTGCAATATTGTAGAAAAATTTGATAGATTTTTCTTACGGGGAAATTTGGCCAACATTTTGAACTCCTTTGAAAAAAATATCCTACCATTATTTGGATCAGACCACTTCCCAATCCAACTCAGCATCTTAGAAGTCATCCCTACTACCCGAAGCCCATTTAGATTTGAGTTAATGTGGCTAAGAGATGAGAAAATCTTAAAGTTAATAGAAAAATGGTGGAAGGAATCTGTAGCAACAGGTTCCAAATCCTTCTAGGTAGTTGCCAAATTAAAAATAATAAAACAAAATTTAATAGCTTGGAATAAGAACCATTTTGGAAATATCTTCAGCAAAAAAATTGAAATAGAAGAAGCTTTAAAGGAAATAAAAGAAGAGGTTATTAGGAAGGGCATGGACAATTACCTCTACCTTAAAGAAAGATCCCTATTAACAAAATATGAAGAAATTTTGACTAGAGAAGAAATTTTCTGGAAATAAAAGTCAAGGGAACACTGGCTAGAATCAGGGGATAGAAATATCAAATTCTTCCACAATAGTACCAAGCAGAAAATAATAATAAATAAAATCACCAACATTAAGACTAAATCTAGTAATCTGAGCAACAATCCGGAGATCATTGCCAAAGAAGCAATTGATTACTTTGACATCATCTTTAACAACCTGGAAGGATCAAGATTAGCCTCTAGGAATGAGGTCCTCAACTATATCCCAAAGCTAATAAAAAAAGAGCGGAATCAATTTCTAAATGCAAAATTCACTAAGGAAGAGATTGAGAAAGCACTTTTCCAAATGAACTCGGACAAAGCCCCTGGACCTAATGGTTTCCTAGCTTTCTTCTACCAGAAATGCTGGAACTTTATTGGCGATGAGGTCACTGATGCATTAGAAGGAATAAGAAACTTTGGAAAAATACTAAAGGAGCTAAATAATACATTTATAGCCCTAATACCAAAAAAAGACAAAGCTGAGTGCTTTAAAGACTTTAGACCTATAGCCCTTTGTAACACATTATACAAACTACTAACAAAAATAATTGTAAATAGATTACATAAGTTTCTTCCTAGGCTAATCAGTGAGGAATAGACTGGGTTCATTCCAGGCTGCTCAATCTATGATGGTATCATCATCGCCTAAGAAGCAATACACTTAATACAGATTAATAAAGAATCAAGTATGATAATTAAGTTAGACATCAAAAAAGCCTATGACATGGTAGATTGGCATTTCTTATGCAAATGCCTTGAAGCCTTTGGCTTTGCAAAATAATGGATCAACCTTATTTATGAATGCATTTCCACACTCAGAATGTCAATTCTTGTAAATGGATCTCCTATAGGTTTTTTTGCTATCTCTAGAGGGCTTAGGCAAGGGGACCCTATATCTCCCTTTCTCTTCAATTTAATGGCTGAATCTCTAGGAAGATTGTTTAATAGGGCTAGGGAGCAGTCATCTATACAGGGAATCAAAATTACTAGTGGACTTGAAGCCACCACACACCAACAATTTGTAGATGATACTATGCTCTTTGGACATAGTGACATGCTAGAAGCCAAGTCTATCAAGTAAACTCTAGACACCTACTCAATGGCTTCTGGCCAAGAAATCAATACCCTAAAATCAAAGATATTCTTCTTCAACACAAAAGAAAAAATAGCAAATAAAAAAAGCAACATCCTCAATTTTAATAAAGGTAACCTCCCCTGCAAATACCTAGGTATACCCTTGGATAAGGGATGTAGATCCTCGAATTTATGGGACCAAATTCTAACAAAAATTATAAAAAGAATAAATACTTGGAAAGGAAGATGGCTTTCCTCAATGGGAAAGGCAACTATGATAAAATCAGTTTTATCTACCACGCCCATATACCAACCCTCCTATATTGACCTACCTATATTAAAAAAGAAGGAACTGAACAAACATCTAATGACCTTCTTTTGGCAAGGAGACAATGAAAAATTCAGAATGCCCCTGGTGGCATGGGATAAAATCTATAAACCAAAAGAAAAAGGGGAGTTCAGGTTAAAAGACATAATTCTCCAAAGCAAATCTCTAGGGGCAAAGATTGTGTGGAGAATGTATAATAACCCCCATTTAAAGTGGACTACACTACTTTATAACAAATACCTCCAAAATTTGATCCAATCAACATCTTTAGAATCTCTTCCCCCCCTAAGGGATCAAGGATTTGGAATTTCTTGATGAGCTGCAAGGATATCATATCTAATAAGCTTACATGGAATCTAGGGAATGGAGAGAAATCATTATTTTGGAAGGATTCTTGGGGAGGCTACCCTGCAATCATTAGAGAACATAAATTTGATACTGCCATATCAATCCTAGAGAGTCAGTAGGGAGATAAGGTTTTAGACTATATAGAGGAAATTTTGGTCGATGGCACTAAAAGCTGGAAGTGGAAATCCTTAAGAAACTTAGATCTCCTACCTAATGAGTTAAAAGTACTGGAAGGCACATTGGCTTCAAGAAAAATCTCCTTTAGTCAAAAGGAGGATGGATTAGCATGGGATGGATCTAAGAAAGGTAAATATGGTACAAGAGAAGGATACAATGAACTCATTAGAAAAGGTCAAATCAAATATACAAACATCCCACTAAAATTATGCTAGGATAAAATATGTCTTGTTAGGCCCAATATAGAAAGCTAATGTACTGAGAGGGGAGGGGTGAATCAGTACTCCAAAACTTTTCCTTTGTAATAACCTTACTGTTATGCATAAACAGAATAGTGCAGTAACATAAAATAAAACTATAATCAACAGATAACAATCATACATGATTCACTCCATAACACATATATTTTGGTCACGCAGAAACTCTTGGTTAGAGAGAAAAACTGTGATGGGGATGGCACCCACAACTTCACTACTGCAATAATAAAGAATGATCGGTTAGAGCTACATTTAGCTATTTCTAATAGCTTACCCTGTTAGGAGTATTAAGATCAGTTAGATCTACCTTACTAAAGGATTTTTACAACACTATATAAGTGTAGCACCTGGTTAAAGGATTTACAATTTATAGACCTGGTTAGAGTCTTTTACCCTGTTAAAGGTTTCTCTTACAACTTCAAAATATTACAATATATTCATTACAAATATCTGCAACTTTACATCTGAAATGTTAAAGTAGATTCTATGTGCTCTGAATAAGATTACCTAGCTTGTAGCATACCTTGTTAACCCATAATGAAACTCGGTAAACCCTTCTGTTTACTCTGTTCTTCGATTATTCACTGATAACCTTCTTGGTGACCTCTCTGTGTCTCTGTAATAGTCTTCCTTCATGCATACACACTGCTATCTCATTGCATCTCTTATCACATCATATCATGTCATATCATATCATATCATATCATAGCATATCATATCATATCATATCATATCATATCATATATCTAACCCTAGAATCATGTTGTATATATAGATCTCTTATAGCGGTGATCTGATTCATTGTTTTGATATTACAAAAAGATTCTTCGGATGAATAACTAAATAAAATATCTCATAGGTTAGATTGGCCTTGTAATCATACATAATTTCATAGTGCAATTTCCAATGCAAAAATAGTTAGATGTGCCACGATCTTGTAACATGTTTTCATGTGCATGTCCAGGTTCAATGTATCTAGTAAAACGTTTCACTCGATGAATATCAACTCGGTGAGTTAACTTTACCACTTGGTAGCCATGAACCTTTACTCAGTAAATAGCTCGGTGAATACTATGTTATGTGACTGCTTTCTTCAGTAACCGACTAGACTGTTCATACCGACTTCTCTATGTGTATCGACTGCATGATTTAGTTATACTAACCGACTAGAATATAGAATGACTTTGGATATGAAACTAATGGCAATTTGATAAGTAGTAACAATCTCCCCTTTTGACATTAGTTGAGATGTTTGAGAAAAACTACTTACAAAGTCATAACTCAAAAAACTATATACTTGACAAAATGACTATACTTGACAATATGTACAATAGTCAATAGTATATGTAGATATACTCCCCTTATCATTATCCTATACATAACTCTGAATTTTGCATGTTTGGTTCAGTTCTGTACTGTACTTGTGTGCTCTGAACGCTCTGTATATTCTGCTCGGTATACTCCTCTTGTATACAATACTCAAAATTGTGTTATCAAAACTGTACTACTCTCCAAGTGTAGAATTACTCCCCCTTTGCTGGGCTTTCCTTTGTGTAGTAACATAATATTACTCCCCCTTTTTGACAAACATTAAAAACTTAATTTGCATCTGGAGGTAGTAATTGATCAAAAATAGTCTTATACTTGGTCCGGGCGTTAGTGAGGGCGACTAAGAGTGAGTCCTTGAGACTTTCCATTAATGAGTTCTGTGCTTGAATATCAAATAAGGGTGATATCAAGCCATCAAGAGTGCTTCCCTCTTGGGTAGTTGATAAGCTAGTAGCTCGGTTAAGCTGCTCTTGGAATGATGAGAGATGAGGAAGGAATAATGTTTGAAGGGTCATTATATCCATCCTTATTTTATGCTCTTCATTCCTCAGTTCTAACTATTGAGCCATGAGCTGTTGTAGCTTTTTGTAAAAATTCTGAGCTGAATTAGGCTCAGTGGTCAACTTGGATGAGAGATCAGTGATCTCTTTCTCAATTGCATTAGTTTTATTTTTGATGTCTTTAATAAATAAAGAAAATGTACACAATTTCTGGAATAAATAAAGAATGTGCTTGAGTTGAGGGGTCAACTCAGCAATGAATTTGACAAGTTTTACCTTGCCAACAACAATTGATTTTTGGACCTCCTCTATCATTTTTGTTGTGAGCTCTTTATCCTTGAGCTTGCTTAGGTATTCAGATGCATCAACTCCAGATGTTTCAATCTGATTAAGGAGTTCATCCAACTAAATATGGATGGCTACATCAGTTGACACTATTGCTGATGGTAGCATTTCTATGAGCAGTGTCCTAACCTTTTGAAGTACCTTGTTCTTTTTCTGTATTGCCAGTTGTTTCTCCTATTCGTACTTTGCTTTGCATAGTTCACCAAATTCAATGAGTGCTTGCCCTTTTAATTTGGAGATGTCAACATTGGGCAACACGATCGGTTTAGATAAGTCAAATTTAAAACTATGCTTTCTCACCTTTTTCTCTTTTCCTTTTGTCTGGGGCACTAAGACAAGTGCTTGTGAGGCTTGCTATCCCTCGGTAGGTTGCTTGGTAGATGCAACACTTTGCACTGTTTCTGTAGTAGTTGCAGTGTCTTTAGATGGCTTGGTGCTAGGGGCCTCTGCTGTAATATTTGTTGTACTTGTTTGTCCCTGAGACAATTGATCTTTTGTTGTGTCTGTTGCAGCTTCAGACTTGTTACTTGTATCTTCTGCAACTTTAGATTTGTTACCTTCGGTAGCTTGTTCAATGTCCTTGGGGGATTTGGTTGGTATTGTTGGCTTCACCGACGGATAAGGCTGAACTTGTTCTAAGACCGATTCACTAGACACAAGTTTTGCATAAGTGGTGCCTTCAATCATTTCTTGCTCCGATGCGGCTTCATCCATTACATCTTCATCAATTTGTATTGTGTCAACTAGGTCTGGACCTTGCTCGGTGACATCAACAATTTCAATTTGAGATTGTTCACCGACATCATTTTGTTTGAAGATCTCCTACCACTTGGCCTTAGTCTCATTCTCCACATCAATATATAGCCCATTCATCAATTTTAAGGCTCTCTATTTCACAAGAAATTTTGAATTGCATGTGGACAAATGCTCCTTGATTTCAGCTACGGACATGTTAGGAAATAAGTGGACAAGACTTCTTTCTCTTATTTGTCTTTCTAAATCCATTGCATATTTCTATCTATTATCAATATGTGAGTAGAGTTCACTCAGAAGTGACTTTGCTAGTTCCAATGGTGCTAACCAAAACTTTAGAAGTGTACATATGATAGCTTCTTCAATCTGTCATTTCTCATCATTGTTCCTAGACTCATAGTTAACATATCTAAATCCTACAAATACACTGTATTTCTTAAGATTGGCACAAAAGTTTTCAACACTGTGAATGTTTGTCTTTTTGCTCTTCACAATCTGGAATTTGTTAGCATCATCAGACTCTGTATCACTCTACTCTTTTGCCAAAATGAGTCTCTGAGTAGATTTCTTGTAAGTCTTTGTTACCTTAGGAATGACAATAGTCTTTTGTTTCTTTCTCAGTGATGCGGCTGATGCTCTGGTGTTGGGTCTCTTTGTTGGTGGAGTCGGCAGGGCCTTTGTGATGTCTTGTTTATTTCTTTTTAGAACTTTTCCCTTTGGCAACTCTATGCTCAATGTTATTGCAGCCTCCTGTGCTTTTGATTCTTCCTTGGTAATGGAACGATTGCTTTTGACAGGTGTAGATGAGGATTCTTCTCCGAATTTTTTAGATAAAACTTTTATCATCTTTGTAGCTTTCCTTGTAGCCTTAGGAACTACAATGCTCATTTTTACTTTCTCCTTTACCTCTTCATAGGTTCCATACCTTAGTTTAGTTGCATGCCTTGGCAATGATAGGTAGGCATCAATTTGTTTTTGTGTGATGTCATAATCAATTTCATAACCCATTGGTTGCAACAATTGAATCCTTGGTTCAACAACATTTACATAGCAATAATCAGTGTTGACTTCAAAATATATATCGTCCTTGTATTTCTCAACCAACTATGGTGGGATCCTGTACTTGTTGTGCATTTTCTCTTGGAATTTGCTAAAGTAATCATCCATGACATCATTAAAGTTATCTCCTAACTTCTTGATGTAATCATTGATCTGATGGGTGATAGGTCAGTGTAGCTCCCATACTATTTTACCAACTGAGGGAAAGAACTTTTCAAAATAGAAAAACATACAGACAAGTAGTGAACCGAACTTGAGTGTGTTTGCCGAGTTGTTCTTCTTTAGCTTCCTTATTGTGTTCAAGTTCTCAAATAAGTTCTTTAGTAGCACTTCACATAAGTCTACTTTCATTCCCTTCTTTACTATTTTGTAGGCCAGGTCCACTGCAGCACATGGTACACTATTTTCCCTTGCAGATTGGAAGAAATAGTAACCAATGACTCTGATTGCAAATTTCAGTTTAGCATCAATGACATTATTCAATTTCAGTCCTTGGTAATTAGATTCTACTCTGGTTAGACTGATTAGCTCCTTTTGTGATATCATTTTTTGTGCACGAACATGATCGTAGATGGGATATCTAGTGATCAGGTGAATGACTTCCTTCATGATCTTGAATGATTGCTCTTGTAGCCACATGAAATTGTCATGTACTCTACTCAATACAAACTTAACCCATTGGGGTTTGAACACATGAGGATAGGCTAGGGCTTCAATTAATCCCTTGATTCTAATATGTTCAAAATTTACTATCCAGTTTGCCATCAGTGCACAGTTCATAATATGTGTCACTAAACTCTACATGACCAAGTTCCTCAACACGACACTTGGTAAAGAATCTGACATCTTCTACCAATAAGACTCGATCCGGGATGAGTGAAAATGTAGTTTTATCATCCAGTTCTAAGGCGACTTTAGGAGTTAGGGAATACTTCAGAGATGGCTTCTCCACATTTTGGACAACTACAGGGTCTTAGATCTTGGGCGCCATGGTAGATCTTGAGTAAAAATTTGATAGGTTATCCTTAGGGTTTACAAGTAGCTAACTATTCACACTCGGTAGACACTAGCAATTTTACTAGATCAGAAACTAGCTAAACAATGTGAATAGATTGATGTAAATACCTTGAATATTCGCTCTGAATGAAGTTTGGTTGCTTTGATTCGCTCTACTCTGCTTCTCGAAAACTTGGGTAAATGAAAATAACTACGAAAACACTTTTAAGTACTCAAAAATACCTAATCGGGCTCCATGCAAGTTAGGTCATGATATTAAATGCACTTGGTTCACCTTTTACCAATTTACTTCATTTTCTATTTTCACTGAGTATCCAACTTTGCTTTGTTAACTGACTTGACAAGTTTCTTGTATACACCGACTTCACAAGTTTCTTGTATAGTATGCAAACTTTTCTAATTGCATCTTAACTATGCAGATTTTGAATTCTGTTCATAATAAAATAGGAACTGTTATGATTTAACTTTTAAAGAATGCAGTCCCTTCATACCTTTTCTTGATTAATTTGAAATAGGTGCACCTAAATCGGTAGGTAAGGTGCTTTCTTCATCAGACATAATTTATTTCTTTTCCAAATCATCTTGAATTTTTCTTTTATCTCCTCAGTGTCTCTTCTCGGTTGATCTCTGCAATCTCCAACTAAATGTCCAGCTTTGTGACAATGAAAACATGCCATACTGGGATTTCTCCATGATCTCCAGTTGTTCATTCCAAACCTTATAAAATAGTTGGCACTTATATGTCCATATCTTCCACAACATTCACACCATATCCTTGTATTGTAATCCCATGGTACTGCTGCATATTGTCGGTAAGAATCTATGTGAGTTCGGTAACCTCCAGTGTTTTCTTGGTGTGGATACTTCATGTAGTTCTTTTGCTTAAACCAACATCTCTCAGTACTATGTCCATATCTATTGCAGTTTTTACAAAACCCTTTGAATTTTGCCTTCTGATGGTTGTTGACAGACTTTGTCCTACATTGATTAGGTATGTGACCATATTTTTTGCAATTATAACAATATCCATTGGTCTTAGAGATATTCAGCTGCTTACCTTTTCTGATCTGGCATATGTTGGCAGTATGACCTTGATTTCCACAGTAGTAGTAAATAGGCTTCTTCCTTTTGATGTTATTTCTTTTTTCAGCTTGTTTTGATGATTCTCCTCTCTTGGTAGTATTAATTCCTTTTTCGGTAGAGTCTTTTCCTTTGTAACTGAGTCCTCCATCTTTGTAGAGTCTTCTTTTATTCAGTTGCTCATCCAACATCTTTGATGCTTCATAACTTTTCTCCAATGATTCTTTGGATTTCTTTTTTGTTTCAAGTTCACTAGTCAACCTTGATACTTCAAGTTTCAATGATTGATTTTCATCATTCTTCAGAATTGCTTCATGATGAGCATAACCTATTTGATCTATCATATTTTGTTGAATACTAGTTAACCTTATGATTTCATCATCCTTATCAGATACTAGAGCTTCAAGTTGTTGTTTCTCTCTTTTTAGATCTCTTGCTTTATCCTCAACTCTCCTTAATGCATCTAGATTTTCAATCATTTGTGTATTGAAATGTTCATGTTCTCTTTTCATTGCTTTTGGTTGATTAGCCAATGCTTTGTTCTTTTCTTTCAACATTCCAATCATTTCTTCAGTTTCTTCAAATATACTATTTCAGATGATGTAACGATTTGTTCCACTAGCTCTTGAGAATCCTGCAAGTCATCAGATAATCTTCTCCTTACTTTCAGAGATTTTTGCATTTCCCTCTGCATGTCTGCAATCACTTGATTTGCATTATCCAGCTCTTCTTGAAGATGCACAATCCTCTGAGATTGTTTGTAACCTTCCATTGCAAAGATCTTTCTCTTTAGGTGGTTAAACCCTTTTCCAAGATTCAAGCTTTGATACCAATTGTTAGGCCCGATATAGAAAGATAATGTACTGAGAGGGGAGGGGTGAATCAGTACTCCAAAACTTTTCCTTTGTAATAACCTTACTATTATGCATAAATAGAATAGTGCAGTAACATAAAATAAAACTATAATCAACAGATAACAATCATACATGATTCACTCCATAACACATATATTTTGGTCACGCAAAAACTCTTGGTTAGAGAGAAAAACTATGGTGGGGATGGCACCCACAACTTCACTACTGCAATAATAAAGAATGCTCGATTAGAGCTACATTTAGCTATTTCTAATAGCTTACCCTATTAGGAGTATTAAGATCAGTTAGATCTACCTTACTAAAGGATTTTTACAACACTATATAAGTGTAGCACCTGGTTAAAGGATTTACAATTTATAGACTTGGTTAGAGTCTTTTACCCTGTTAAAGGTTTCTCTTACAACTTCAAAATATTACAATATATTCATTACAAATATCTGCAACTTTACATTTGAAATGTTAAAGCAAATTCTATGTGCTCTAAATAAGATTACCTAGCTTGTAGCATACCTCGTTAACCCATAATGACACTCGGTAAACCCTTCTATTTACTCTGTTCTTTGATTGTTCACTGATAACCTTCTTGGTGACCTCTCTGTGTCTCTGTAATAGTCTTCCTTCATGCATACACACTGCTATCTCATTGCATCTCTTATCACATCATATCATGTCATATCATATCATATCATATCATAGCATATCATATCATATCATATCATATCATATCATATCATATATCTAACCCTAGAATCATGTTGTATATATAGATCTCTTATAGCGGTGATCTGATTCATTGCTTCGATCTTACAAAAAGATTCTTCAGATGAATAACTAAACAAAATATCTCATAGGTTAGATTGGCCTTGTAATGATACATAATTTCATAGTGCAATTTCCAATGCAAAAACAGTTAGATGTACCTCGATCTTGTAACACGTTTTCATGTGCATGTCCAGGTTCAATGTATCTACTAAAATGTTTCACTCGGTGAATATCAACTCGGTGAGTTAACTTTACCACTCGGTAGCCATGAACCTTTACTCAGTAAACAGCTCGGTGAATACTATGTTCTGTGACTACTTTCTTCAGTAGCCAACTAGACTGTTCATACCGACTTCTTTGTGTGTACCGACTGCATGATTCGGTAATACTTACTGACTAGAATATAGTATGACTTTGGATATGAAACTAATGGCAATTTGATAAGTAGTAACATGTCTTCCCAAAGCTGGGTTATTTTCCTGGCTGGCACTTCAGGATAGAATCCTGAAAGCTTCCACATTTAGGAGAATGGGTTTCAAGAGACCTAGTAGATGCCCTCTCTATGAGAAGATGGAGGAAACTACCAACCATCTATTATTGACTTGTGAATACTCCCATAGTTGTTGGGGTTGGCTTAAAATGCAGCTGAGTTGGTATGCCCCCATCCCAAATTCAGTCCTAGCCATGTTCCAAGCATGGCCGATCAAAAACAAAAGATGCTTATATGAGGGTTTATGGGTTACAAATCCTTCATTATTGAATTGGGAGATCTGGAAAGAAAGGAACGGGATGATCTTTAAAGATTGCAAGATGGACTGGCCTCAACTTACAAACAAGGTTGAGGCAGCCATAATTGAATTAATTAATTGTCAATCTATGAAGGGTCGTAAAAATTTGGAAATGACTGAATGGGATGGGGAAATGAGACTAAAATAGATTGGTTTGAAAATTCCCCCATATGTTGGAGATGGGCCATCCATCAACCTACAAAAATGAAAGGAGTGCAAGTGGACCCCCCCTAAAGATGGTTGGTTTAAGCTCAACTTTGATGGGGCTTCTAGAGGGAATCTTGGTATTTCGAGAATTGGATTTTGTATACATAATTCAAAAGGGGAGGAAATTGCATCCCTAGCCTCACCAACAGGTATAATCTCCAACAATGAAGCTGAGCTAAGAGCCCTACATGAAGGTATAAAATTATGCAAAATCCTGAAAATAGGAAAGATCAACATAGAAGGGGACTTGGCTATCATTATTAATGCCCTCAGAAAAGGAAATATGCATAATTGGAAACTCAATGCTATGCTTTCAAACATCATGATTGATATTCAGTCCTTGGATGAAATCACCGTTAACCATATTTATAAAGAATGCAACTCTAGAGCGGATCAACTAGCAAATAAAGGTACAGATGGTTTCTCCTTCATCAGCATTATACCAAGCCACCATCCTTAAACTTAACATTACCCCCTGATGTATCCATGAAATTCAAATTTTAGCTAGAATTATAACCTTTAAATTTATTTTTCCTTTTTAAACTAAGAGGGGGTTTGGAACATCATCCTCATTAGCTCTTAAAACTTAGCCTAATGTTAAGGTTCGGCACCCCCCTCCCCTTTATTCGAAGATGTCTAACACATAAATCATATGCTTAAGGGGTGGGCATAAGTACTAGTATGTAATTACTACCTTGATCTTTAATGATTACATGAATATGTGATCGACAAGATAGATCTGTCATATCAATAATTTTAAATCTTAATTGCACTGGCATATCACCTGAAATCTTAAGTAAAATGATCTAAGTGTCATGTAATCATTACTCCCTATTCTCAGTTTTGCAAAGACATTGATTCTCCCCTTATTTAATAAGAGCTCTCAGACCAGCCTTTTCAACTTTCTCAAGCTTATCAAAAATGAATTCCATGCATAGATGCCTTGGTTAGATTGATAAGTGTTAAAAGATAGATGGCCTTCTATGGAGTGATCAAGAAGGATAGATTGAGAAGGATTATCTGTCTCCCTCATGAGGTGGTGATTTATGCAGTCGAAAGAGTTTTGGGGCATGAATATCTCATTAATGAGGACCACACTAGGGCCAACTAGGATATAGCGGCCATGTTCCTAGCTGTGACAATGTATTTTGAGAAGGATACAAAGGTCACGGCTGCCCTATGTAGGGATGTCTTCATAGCATCCATTTTGGGGGAGATGGAGAGGGTTCTTGTCAATATTAGTGACAAACTGACCATCCCAAGGCCAAAGCATTATGACATCTTGATCATTAACAACAACCTAGTGCCTAGGAAGCATATTCTGGTTATTGAAGACCCAACTGCCTTCAATGCCAGAACTAAAGAAATTCGTAGGAGCCTTGAGTTCCTCTTCTACATTTTTCACCTTCGTGCTCCAAGCAAGGAGCCCTAGTTTGAAGATTACTTGAACCTATAGGGTATTGAGATGGATGGGGAGCCTATTAGCTTAGACTCCCAAGGTCAAGAGGATTAACTCACTACGTTGCCCCTTTGAAGACCCCGAATTTTGTTTGATTTGGTGATATTCGGTTTCCACCACCCTGTTGTTATTTTTCTATATAACTCTTTACTCCAGTGCGGTCTAGGATATAGTATAGTTGATATAGAGGTCTCTCTAACCTATTAGTCTTTGGTTCCAAGACTTATTATGGGCTTTTGGTATGGTAGGGGCCGCTAATTAATATGGGCAAAACATGCTTCATTTGGTTCTTATTTTGGTTGTGTCTACTTCATTTTACATTCTGATTAGGCAGTATAGACAACTATGGTTTCTAGACCTTTATAATTAATTGAACTGATGTTTTATGTAGGAATAATATTTTGTTGGATCAAGACTAAGAATTGTATAGAATGGGGTTACCTATGATAGATGAAATACAAGAATTATATTCATATGAAGTTATATGCTTTGTATATGTCATTTGTGGACGAATGGTCTATGAATGAGAGCCTAAATTTTATAATTCTCCGAAAAAATGTCCTGGGATAAAACTCTTGAATTATATGGCCTGACTGGAGCATTTTCTGATTATCACTATAACATCCACTATACTATGGCAGTCCATTTTCCTCTATTCATCAATGTGTTGCTTGATCTTGGACTAACATATGCTGAAATGGTAATTTAAGATGTTTTGCAGATTTTCGAGTGCATGGTTTTGTGTTTTTGGGGTGGTTGGTCTGTTTTGCAGGGCAAGGATACTAGGATGGAATGATAGTATCTTTTAAGCTACACCCCAGGATCTATATTAGAAAGCAAATATAAAGCTTCTAGAACTTTCATAATTCCACAACATCTGTATAATTTTTTACGATCTTATTTCAATGGCAAAATTGCCAAGCAATGTAAGGTAGAAATACCATCAAAAGTTTTTGTATATTTTTCTAGGAAGTCAATCTTCCTTGGGCTAGAATGGAGGTTTTCTTGCCTCGGTTATTCCCAACCAATGCCCACACCGAATTGAGATGTAAAATACTTTAAATCAATAAAATTCTTCCGGCTCTTAGCCTATTACCTATCAAAAAAAATATATTAGAAAATGATTAAATGATGATAGAATTGAAAATGAAATAATTAGTAAGATGATGAAGAAATGTGAATTTAGAAGATTAAGATTAATTAAATTAATTAAATAATTCAAGAATTATTTAACTAATTTAGAAAAATAATTAGTACATGATCAATGAGACATTTTTAGGTGTCTACATTTGCCCCTCTTTGAGACAAAGTTGAAATGACATTATTTTAAAGAAAACAAAAAAAAATCCTACCCCAGTATGCCCCTATGACACTTAGGGTGTAATCCCCCCTCGAGAGATAGTTTGTGCATTAAAGACGTGAATGATCTCTCAAAAAAGAAGAATGTGAGATGAAAGATAGAAGAATGGTTAGTTGATTAGAAATAAAGATAGTTGATTGTGTGATGGGTTCTGCATGAATGCATGACCCTGTATGCTTGATTGCGTGATCTTGTCTATGTGATTGCATGATTGCATAAATGTGATTGTGTGATTCTGACTCTGTTATGCAATCCGTACAACCTGCAAAAAAATAAAAAAAAATCCATACAATCTACAAAATCACAGAGAGAACAAAGAAGGTTAAATTGTTGTTAGTTCACGTCAGGTTCACCAAAATGTGTATGCTAAAATTCATCATTAAATCAAATCACAAATCAAGGGAAATCACAAATCCCTATTCAATTAAAGAATTTTAAAACAAACTCAATGAAATTAGATGCATATAGAATAATTCTAAACAATGTAAAACTCCCTATTGTGCATCATGGCTTCCATTGTTCTTCTCTTCTTTGTGGTATGGTGGCTCTTGGATATTGCGCTGGCAACCTGCAAGTGACACAAAGATTCAAAGTTCATGATTGATGAAAATGGAGATTGAATGCTCAATTTATATATTTTTGGGTGAGATTGATTGAGAGGTGGAACTCAGGTGAGCTAACATGCTGATTGATAGTTGAACTGTTGATTTGGAGGTGGAACTCAATTGATTCAATAGATTAAATAAGTTAACTGATTGAGAAAAAACTTGATTGAAAGATGAAAAAGAATGATTGGAGGATAATTGACTGATGACTTTATTTAGAAAAAGCTAACTAGAAGATAGAAATAGGAATGATTGGAGAGAATTAAAGAAAAGATGTAATTAATCAATTAATTGAAATGATCAATTAAAATAGATGGAATAGTTAACCGATTGAAAGCTGATTGAGAGCTTTATTTAGATAAAGCTAGCTAAAAGATAGAAATAGGAATTGAAAAGATAATGATTTAATTAATTAATTAATTTAGCATGTGCTTGCATTTTGACTTTGATTTTCAATTTAATCTTTGCATGAGATTTAATTCAAATATTGAATTTATTTTAAATTCAATTTGTTATTTGAATATATTTAGAACTTGACTTTGATTTTCAATTTGATTTTTGAAATCATGCACATGTATTTGAAATTAGAAGAATTTAGAAGAATAAAATTTGAGTTTGAATTTGGAGAATTAAATGAAATTAGAATTTGGGAATTTGGAATTAGAAATTAGAAGAATAAATTAGTTAAAAAAATAATTTACATAAACTATTTAATTATTTAGAAATTGAGTTTAATTAAATACTAAAGATTATTTAAATTAAAGGAATTAAATCACAATTAATTAAATAATTAATATTTAATTAATATTTTGAAAAGGGTTAATGATTAAATGATTAAATGAAGATGAAATTGAAATTAGAATAATTAGTAAGATGATGAGGAAATATGAACTTAGAAGAATAAGATTAATTAACTTAAATAATTAAATAATTATTTAACTAATTTAGATGAATAATTAGTACATGATTAATGAGACATTTTTAGGTGTCTACATTTGCCCCTCTTTGAGACAATGGTGAAATGACGTTGTTTCAAAGAAAATGAAATTTTTTCCATCCCAGTAATACTTAGGGTGTAATGCCCCCTCGAGAGATTGTTTATGCATTAAAGGTATGAATGATCTCTTGAAAAAATAAGAATGTTAGATAGAAGAATAGTTAGTTGATTAGAGATAGAGATAGGTGATGTGAAGATGATATTGAGATAGAATATGAGAGAATGAACCTTAGAATGAAATAGAATAATGTGAGATGATATAAAATGATTTAGAAAGAGACAATGAGAAAAGAATCAACAAACTAGCAATAAGCAAATGAGATGAAATGAGAATGATTGATTCACGAACCTGTGTCATTATTTATTGCACAATACATATTCATCACTGAGCCTTATTATGTAACAATGGAGCTTTGCACATCAGGGTATAAGGAACCAAGATGTAAAGATATCTTATTGAAGAAACAAACACATAGCAAACAAGGAGTGAATCCCTCCATTCTGGTTGTAACGCTAGGGGTCGAGGTATGTGGGATAGTCACAAGCTTAACTATCCTTGACTTTTGCATAGGATATTTTTAGAATGAATGTACCAACACATACACCCACTGGAACTATTACCCCAGAACTTCATTGGTCTACACCACAAACAACAAACAAAGAAAAAGATCATGACCATCATGGCTCCTCTAGTCACTTGTGGACATCCTTGAGTAGCATAGGAACACAATCTGTCACTAAATGATAAAAGATAAAAACTGACCCGAAAAAAATTCAGCAGCCATACTGATCTATATCTTCGTTCGTAGTTGCTTGGTGTGATAGTTGATAATGTGTGATCTCATAAAGTTGTGGACCTCATTTAAGATTGTCCTGACTGATTTCGAGTGTATCCATCTCTGTTTAAGATAAAATAATGATCACTTGATATGGATATGATACAATTGATAAGACATCTTGATCAATTGATTGCAGATGTTTGACTAGATAGTCATATCATTTGTTAACTTCATGCGAAGTGTTTGCTAGATATTTACTAGGGTATTTGTTTCTCGCGAGATATTTTTTTGAAGTTTTTTAATTGATTTTGATATTTTTTGTTCTTTTCCAAGAGCTTTTTTTGTTGGATTTTGTGGATTGATATTTGAATGTTTTTGGTAGATTTTTTCAGGACATTATTTGAATGTTTTTAGCTGATTTTTTCAGGAGCGTATATGGATTTTTAGGATTTTGTCAGGACATTATATGGATGTTTTTGGATTGATTTCTTTAGGATCATATTTGATTTTTAGGATTTTTTTGTTTTTCAATGTTTTTGGTATTTTTGAAAGATTTTCCAATGTTTTTGGATTTGATGAAACATGACTTGTCGTCAATTGATTAAGATAGGACTAACTTGGACAAAATCCAACAACCATACTGATCTATGTCATTGTTTCAATCATTTGGTGATTGATAAGGATGTCTGGTTTGAGAGAGTTAATACCCTGTGTAAGACCGATATGGCTGGTTTTGAGTTTACCCTTCCTTGTATAAGACATGTTGATGTTTGATAGAGTTTGATTGATAAATTGATTAACAAGACATGTGATCAGTTTGATTGTAGACTTTGAGAGTTTGTCTCTTGTTGAATTGATTTGATGGATGGTCTATGCTTTCTTGCATTGATTTATAGTTTTTTTTTAAAATAAATTTTAAGGCTTTTTTCAAGACATTTTATGACTTTTTGGGATTTATTTAGGACTTTTTACGTTTTTTAGGATTTTTTTCAGGAATTTTTGTTATTTTTTTTGGATTTTTTTCAAGACTTTTATGATTTTTATGATTTTTTCAGCTATGCCTCTAGTATGCAGACCTATATGACATGATGATCTGCAGAATGCATGTGAAGACAATGAATTTTTGACATGACCTATGTTAATTTCAATATCCATGATGAAGATGCATTTCCTATTCAAACAAGGATGATTGTATTTGTTTAACATTTCATAATATACCAATTGAATTGGAGGTGCAAACCATTTCATAGATAAGCAGTCAATTGATCCTTAAGGTTTTTTGGAACATCCAAATTAACACACTTTGTGACTAGGATTTACAAATGGAGACATAGAAAACTTCCCCATTGGTTCTTGAAACTTTGATCTTCTTTTTCCCATGTGTGTGAAAATGAGTTAATTCTTGGTTTTATGCTCACTAAAGATCCTTAGCATCCTATATGACTAGCTACATGGGTTATTCTAACTTCAAAAGCATCCCGAATAGAGCCTCACTGCCAACAATATTTTAGAGCTCCAACAAGGTTATAGACTGCAATCTCTCAAATATTGCTCCATTGCCAACAGGCGTTCATAGCCTTAATGGAGTTACTTGCATGTTCCCATAGTCAAGCTTTTTGTTGCACTTTGTATGCGTGATATTTCAATTATATATCATTTCTCTTTTGCCTTGAGATGAATATTTGGCATAACACTTTTTCATTTTTGTATTTTCTTGCCTTGAGTTGTAAATAATGAAACCTACTTCAGTGTGACAATTATAGTGGAGCTGAAGTAGAATTTTAGATTTTTCACTATTCATATGATCAACTAGGTGTCTAGAATGAATTAGAGATTTTGTTAATGGGTTTGAGATATAGAAATTGATAGATTTTGGGTTAACAAGTCTCAAATCGTAAAATCTCTACCCAACCATAAGTAAAGCATTGTCACGGGGTAATGTTGAAAATGAATGACCTTAGGACCTCAAAGACTTCATGTCTGAATATCTAAGAAAGGAGATGACCCTTGTTTCTCTTGATTGCAAACAAATGATAAACTTGGACATTTTCCTTGTTTTATTGGTGCTACTATATGTAAATACAGAATGTTTGCAAATGCAATATATTTGAAAAATAAACTATATGTGATGCAGTGCTTTGAATAAAATGAGATGCAATGCAAAAAGAAAAACCTAAAATAACCTAGCCCTTAGATATAATATCATTTAAGGTGCATGTTGTTCATAGCGTCAGGAAGTTGTGTAGGTAGTTCATTGGTCTTTGTTTGAAGAGTTGGATAAAGATGCCTTTTCCAATAGGATGCAAGGACTCAGCTAAGTGTACATGTTAAGCATCTCCAATGTTGATTTCCTTAGTTTTTGGATTTTGTGGATCATTAAAGGGAAAGCTAGCTTTGGCACCCATGAATTCAGCTATAGGCTTTGATGGTATGATGAAAGAATAAGAATCTGATCAACTACTGTGAGGGGGGCAGGGTGAATTAGTAGATAGAAAAACTGATACTAACTTAACCAATCTCAAAATAAATCTCTCAAAGTAAACTTAGAACTATCAATGCAATATCACTGTCAAGATAAAAAATCTCAAGATAAAACAGTTGACTGTTACAACAAACTAATAGTAAACAACTTCAAACTCATAAACATCCAAATGCTTTTACTGACATAAGTAAAACTTCATTTCACAATGCTTCTGGTTATCATGACTTATCAAAGTGGATTAAGTAGTTAAGCAAATCAACCACAAAAACATTCACCACTTGAGACAATATTTTTTGATGTGGAAACCCAAATGGGAAAAACCACGGTGAGATAAGACTCACAAGATACTATCTGTACTATTTTGAAGTTCACCTTGTTAGGAGCCTATCCTGTTAAAGCTTTACAAAAGTCCTGTTAAGAACAGATCCTGTTAGGGACCACTCGGTTAAGGGATTGACTATAATGCCTTGTTAGAAGCAATACCCTGTAAGGAGTAAGCTCGGTAGAGGATTTGAAATCCAAGCTAATGGATCACCTGGTTAGAGGATTTGAATAACACCAAGCTTCTTAGAGCTTACCCAGTTAGGGGATTTCAATATGTTGTAATTGTTAGAAAACAACATGAGTTTGCTGATCTATTTGAATAGCACTACACTTGCTTGCTCAGATCCTTTTCATGCTCCTATCTGCCTTTACTCAAACTACAGATACATCATCTGGGTTGGCAACCACACACAACTTAAAATTTTCCAACTCTGAAACTAAACAACTCATCGACCTTATAAAAAAATCAATTAGGTCGGTAACACAATAAAAACTTGATTCTCTCATAGAGATTACAAACAAGTCTGTTCAAGTATGACCGTTGGATTACATAGAAATGTCTTCACATCAATCAAGAAAACCTTGATCGCTCCTTGATCACTGCTTCATCAAACTCAGTAACTCATCACGTGCTTTGCATTACATGCAATATATTTTCTCATTCCCTAGACAAAGACTATTTCATCAATGTGCCAAAATCACTTTGAAACTCTCTTCATACAATAATCATATGTGTAATAATCATTACCACTCCTTATCAGATCATAAACCAATATAACCAATTCACAAAACTTAATCGGTTAGGGTTTATCAAATCAACAGGTAGGGTTTACTAGTTCAACTCTCCAATACATAGAAATATTGGTTCACTCCACAAATTCTTCCTACCAGTTATAGTTTCCTTCACTAGCTCTTCCTACCAGTTACAAAACATCATTACAACAATATCATTACTTGTTAATTGACATCAATGACAACATAACATATCATTAATGCAATCTTCATGCAAATGCCAATAGGCTTATCATTGTCAAAGCAATCCAATTGTGGTAGATTCTCTTGTCCCCAGTCTTTCAAGTGTGGGTGTATGAGACAAATTGATTTTGGTTTTGAAGTTGTGACATAGCGGGTGTTGTGCCTATTTTTATTGATGCACTTGAAGAGTATGATGAAGCCAACCAGGTGGCAATCTCATTAGCTGGTGTTATTCTTGTGCATGAAGATGATGACAAAACAATTTGGGTGTTGATTTCATTAGCTAGTGCCATGCTTGTTTTTGTCACCACATTGGCATGTGATGATGGGTCACATATAATTGTTGACAAGTTGCTTTGTGTAGTATGATCTAGATGAAATCATCATTGATAAGGGATTCATGAACAACTTGTTTAGAGGGATTGGGATCACTAGGAGAAATGGTAAATTCATTTGAGAGGGAATCTTGTGAGAGAAATGGAGAATTGTGACATGGAAATGAAGGGATGGAGGGATCTTGATTAGGATTTGGAAAAATAATGGGATCTTGTTTAGGACATGAAGGTAAAGGTATGCTTTGATCTTGGCTTGGAAAGAGATTATTATGAAGGATAGAAGGGCTATCCTGATCTTGCTTAGGAGGTGGATGTTGGATCGGACTTGAAAGGACACTTTGTTCTTGAGACAAAAGGGTATCATTATGAATGGAATAGAAAAGAGTGAGGGGATCATCATAAGATTCTCGGTCAGTGGGATCTTGATCAAAAATTGGGTAGGATAGAAGTGTTTGTTCTTGATCTTTATTTGTTTCAAGACTAATTTCTTTTGAATTTGGATCATCTTGTTGACATGGGGAAGAAGTTTGGATATGCATGGGAGATTCTTGGAATGTTTCAACACATTGGCATGATGAAGAAGGATTTTGAATGAGATCCTCTGAATCATGACTTGAATTAGATTGGATTTGTATGATGGATAACGCTTGGGAGGTTGTGTTACTGGATAAAGATTACATGGATTGGTCTTGTGTGACTTCAGAGGATGATGAAATGGTGGATAGATATGGTTGATTTGAGCTTTGGTTGAAAGGGATTTGATTTTGGTTGAAAGGAGTATGAGTTTGGGTGAAAGAGGTTTAATTTTTGTTGAATGAATTTTGATTTGGACTTTGGTTGAAAGGGGTTTGAATTTTGGGTTGGTGTGAATTTTGATTTGAACTTTGGTTGAAAGAGGTTTGAATGTTGGGTTGGTGTGAATTTTGATTTGGAATTTGGTGTAATGGAGTTTGATTTTGGTTGAAAGAGGTACTTTGAATGTTGGGTTGATATGGATTTTGTTTTGGACTTTGGTTGAATGGGGTTTGATTTTGGTTGAAAGGGGTTTGATTGTTGGGTTGATATGAATTTTGTTTTGGACTTTGGTTGAATGGGGTTTGATTTTGGTTGAAAGGGGTTTGATTGTTGGGTTAATATGATTGGTATGATTGATATAGTGGGTTGAAAGAAAAAGAAGGTTTACATGACTCTAATGTTGGTTGAACTGAGGTAGGAACAATTTTGTTGAAGAATGAAGGTTGGCATGTTTGAATGGCCTCATAAGAAGAAGAAGGCTGGCCTAATATTGATTCCCTCATGGTCATCACTTCTCTCATATTTTTTTCTAACTATCCCCTATGGTTGTTAGGACTAGTCATGTCTATCATTTGTTGTTGCAAAGTCTTGATCTATTGAGCTAAGGTTTCTATGGATGGTGATGGAATAGGAATGGAAGGGATGAATTATCCACCTTCCCTATGAAATGTATAATGATAATCCATGATGTTTTCTTG
Source organism: Cryptomeria japonica (assembly GCF_030272615.1). Taxonomy (NCBI): domain Eukaryota; kingdom Viridiplantae; phylum Streptophyta; class Pinopsida; order Cupressales; family Cupressaceae; genus Cryptomeria; species Cryptomeria japonica. The sequence continues at coordinate 293,490,557 of NC_081415.1, forward strand.
ATTGGTTTGGACCGAGGATCACAACAAGTAAGATGTTTTCTCCATTTCTCTGATTGTGACAATGTTTGATTTGTTGAACTTGACAAACTTGTTTGAGTTGAGGTTGACTTTGATTGATCCTCTGATTGTGATTTGGACGTTTGGGGTATGACTCTCTAGGATGATTATGCAAATGACGATGGACTAAGACATGCGTATATGAAGTCTAGACGAGGACTAAAATGAAGATTATAACAACACTAAAATGAACTAGGAGGTCAATGGGACACAAATAAGGACATGCAAAGATTATGATGATGTATATGGGAACTCTATGACGACAATAATGTGGATGATGCAAGGACTTATGTGAATTCTAATAACGTAAATGAGGATGATCATAAGGATGATAATGAGTATAATGCAAGGACTTATGAAAATTCTAAGGATGTAAATGACGTATATGATGACGATAATGGGGATGATAATAAGGACTAAGGATGTATATGAGAATGATAATGGGGACAATAATGAGGACTGTGCAAGGACTTATGCAAAGTAAGGATGTAAATAAGGAGTATATGAGGATGACAATGATGACCATGCAAGGACTTCCTATGGTCACAAGTATGTAAAATTTTTGAGTTTGCAGGACTGTCTGATGTTTCAAGATGAACTTTGTTTCCATTAATTCTGCATGTAGGAGAAGTTTGTTGTTTTCCAAATCTGAGAACAGTTGTTTGAAGATAGGTATAACTGACTGAATTATGTTCTGACCAACTCTGAGAATTCAAAGATATGCAAGATAGGGCCTGAAATAGCTCAAATACTAACTCAATATTGGTCTAGAACAATGATACACATAAAAGCATAGAAGAGAATCTTAGGCTAGAAAGTGGACACCATTCAACGAGGCCCTGCAGTAAAATACCAAAACAAGACAAACAAATAGAGAGTCTGGCAGCATTGGCTCCACTCCATGACACACACTTCTTGGAAATGACAGTCTCTCTTACCCTGAAGATCTGAAGATCTTATCACCGAGGGATTTATGTCTCATAATGCAAGGTATATGAGGGGTATCTATGGGGTATGATCTGCACTCCCAAAATTACTGAATGTGGGATTTGGGCTACTAAATTGGTTCTTATTGTAAGTTTCAAGGCATCCCAATCCAATGACAGATTCTCAGAGAAAGGCACTTAAGACTTTACTTAAGCTTATCGGTGCAGGGAAGGCCCCCACATACATCGAATTCACTCAACACTCTAGCTGCCTGACCAATATATTTCTATAGCGGCTTGAAAAAACCGCTCGAGAGTATGTTGGGAGAGATGATATCCCCAATGCAACCCAATTTGAAGTACCTCTATGGGGTGATGAAATCCTTAGTCAAAGATACCCCTCACTACACAAAAAAAAAGTTGGGTGTTGTTATCACCTTCTCCCTTTCTCCCAAGACCCTGAAGTCAAGTGGAAAGGTAGTTAATGCAACAGTAGGTCCACCCCAAACATGATAAAAATTTCTTTCCCTTAAATAAAATGAAGTGTGAGTTATTCTATTGATAAGTCTGATTCATGTTCATTTTAAAACCCAAATTTAGGTGTGAGATATGCATGTGCATGTCAATTTTAAAACACCAAATTGAAATGTTATAACATACATGTAAATTTTAATCATGTTTATTTTAAGCCAAAAACTGAAGTGTGATAACATGCATGTCCATTTTAACTAGGTTTATTTGAAGCCCAAAACTAAAGTGTGATAGCATGAGTGTTTATGATTCAGTAATAATCCAATCCTCTCTATAAATTCACCACATGCTGCAAATAGATAAACAGTATCCCAAGAAAATCCATAGAAAAAAAAAGATTAACAAAAAAAAAATGAATGCATAATGATACTTGAGCGATTACGTGATCCTGTATGACTGATTGCGTAATTCTAGTAGAACGATTGCATGATTCTAATAGAACGATTGCGTAATTCTATCTAGGCAAATGCATGATACATAGACAGACCAAACAAAAATAAAAAATAAAAAAAGGCTAATTCTGATCTAGAAACAGATTGTGATGCCCTAGCAAGATCTCTCATCATCCACTCTATGTTTAGAAAATCGTATTTTACTCTATACGAGAGAACTAGGCTATTGTATCTGTCAATAGCTAGTTGGTCCTCTAGATCTTGTATCTTCTTTTCTTCCTTTAGGATTTGCTGATAGCATCTGGCTTGTCTTTTTTGTTCCTTCGTCCTCCTAGCACCTAAAATTCTGAATTGTACCTTACGTGCCATAAGATGTCATAATTAAATCATGCAATAAATATAAACCATATTCAGATTTAACAAATTTATTACAGAATCTAGACAGAACAGAATGCAGATAATGAGAAAAATTAGAAAAATAGAATGCATAAACCAACTAACGAATGCATAACAAGATCTGATCGATTGCGTGATAGTATCTAGATGATTGCGTGATGGGTTCCACACACATGCGTGACCCTGTATGCTCAATTGTGAGATCCTTTCTATGTGATTGCGTGATTGTATGAATGTGATTGCATGATTCTGACTCTGTTATGCAATCCGTACAACTTGCAAAAAAAATGAAAAATATCCGTATGATCTGCAAAATGACATAGAAAATAGAGAAGGTATGATTTTGACTTTGATTTTCAATTTAATCTTTAATGGAGATTTTGCAGATCAATTAAGAAAAGATGTAATTAATCAATTGATTGAAATGATCAATTAAAATAGATGGAATAGTTAACTGATTGAAAGCTAATTGAGAGCTTTATTTAGAAAAAGCTAACTAAAAGTTAGAAATAGGAATTGAAAAGATAATGATTTAATTAATTAATTAATTGAATTAATTAATTTAGCACGTGCTTGCATTTTGACTTTGATTTTCAATTTAATCTTTGCATGAGATTTAATTCAAATATTGAATTTATTTTAAATTCAATTTGTTATTTGAATACATTTAGAACTTGACTTTGATTTTCAATTTGATTTTTGAAATCATGCACATGTATTTGAAATTAGAAGAATTTAGAAGAATAAAATTTGAATTTGAATTTGGAGAACAAAATGAAATTAGAAGAAATTAGGAATCGAAGAATTAAATGAAATCAAATGAAATTAGAATTTTGGAATTTGGAATTAGAAATTAGAAGAATAAATTAGTTAATTAAATAATTTAAAGAAACTATTTAATTATTTAGAAATTGAATTTAATTAAATACTAAAGATTATTTAAATTAAATGAATTAAATCACAATTAATTAAATAATTAATATTTTGAAAAGGGTTAATGATTAAATGATTAGAAATAGAAATTGAGAATAGAATTTTATTTAAATAATAAAGATTATTTAAATAGTGGAATTAATTAGAACTAATTAAATAATAAATATTTAATTAACATTAGAAAATGGTCAAATGATTAAATGAAGATAGAATTCAAATTAGAATAATTAGTAAGATGATGAGGAAATATGAATTTAGAAGAATAAGATTAATTAACTTAATTAAATAATTAAAGAATTATTTAACTAATTTAGATGAATAATTAGTATATGATTAATGAGACATTTTTAGGTGTCTACAAGTGGATATACCAATGAGAGGCTTCTTCATCAAAAGTGTAAGGAAACAATCTGCAGGCCACATCCTCATGCTGGATATCTCTGTTGTGAAGGAGATCTTCAAAAATCTTTATATGCTCATTAGCTGAGTGGCTCAGGTCACCACTATGAAACTTGGAACAAAATTGCTCAAGATTCTTTGGCATTGCATTATAGGTTGTAAAAACCATAGGAGATGCATTAGCTAGTCGCCACACCATTGGGATGTTTGTTTGGGAAACTCCTGGTTGAACTTGTTGAATAATTGGTGGTAAAGATACTGGAGGTGAAGACCTTCGAATCGAGTGCTTGGAACTTGAGAGGCGAGAGTTTGGAATAGATTGAAAATATCCTCTTCTTCAAGCTTGTCCTCTTTTGATTGACTTTCTCCTCTCCTTGTTGAAACTACTTTCTTTTGTCTGGATCTTGTGGGTCATTCTAACTCTACAAACTCCTTAGATGAGCATGGAGTTGATCTTAATATTCTTTTGAATTTATCAGGAGAGAAAGAATTGATATGATCCAATGTAGCATCTACTCTTGTTGAGGCAATGTAGGAGCATGTATAGGAGCTAGCTCTTTCTCTCTTCTTATTTCAACATCGATACATGTGGCAATTTCTTATTCCTCTTCAAGAACAAAGCACATATGATACCAATCAGGAGCATTTCTTTTCACAGACCAGACCAAGCTATATAACTTGGTGATGATATTTTCTTGTTCGTCATTGAAACTCAAGACTGACAATAGTACTGGTTTAGGATCTCTTCCTAGTTTAGGAGGAATAATTGGTAGAGCCATCTCTCACCATATTGATGGATTGGAAGGAAAACTGTCGAATTTATTTAAGAACTTGCTTGTGAATGGCCAAAATCCTTTGTTTCTCTAGACCTTTCTTGATTTCAACTTCTATTTGTTGACCCTTTTCTTCCTCCTTGATAATAATGTGACTCACTTGTCTGAATTGAGAATAATTTACTTTCAATTTCCAAGCAAGTGATCATAACTGATCTGCAATATATGACTGATTTAGTCCTTGTTTAGGTTGCTCAAGAGGTAGATCAAATGGAAATTCATGTGGCAACACCATGCTGCATCATATCTACTATCCAGAATTGATAACTTTAGCTATTCAAGACTTGATAATGATTAAAGCCCTCCTTCTAGCACCATTTTATGCTGGTGTACATTTTTATCATATACCGAACATTAGAATAAGATACCCAAAAGTATTCTATCCTCTCCTGAAAAATCACCGCTTATCATATGGCGATTCCAAGGTCTATATGTGCAAACAAGCGACTTTAGTGGGATAGCTACTTGGGTAGTGTATGTTGAAAATCTCAAGGGGGACTTATGTTTACAAATGTCTTTCAAGCTTCTAGTCTTAGATAAATTTGTCAATTTCAGGCTCTCTCTCTTTTTTTATTTGGATTTTTTGAGATTTAGGCTTTCAAAAAAAGGGAAAAAGAGGATAGGGTTAGAAAGTTGATCTAAACCTATGAATTCTAGAGATGGTATTAACTAGGTGTTGTCAGGAAACCACACTTTGCTTTGCCATAGTAAGGACAACTACACAAAATGGGTGCAATCTTCAATGGGTTGTGCTTATGATCAAAGTTTTGGCATACACAGGGGATAGGCTCAGACTAAATTTACATAGTGAAAGGGAAATCATCCATTCACAAAAAGTATGAGCAGAGATACATTGTTAATTAATACTTATCAAATCCTTCATTCGACTCTAACAACTTTGAAAGCAAATCTAAATTAACTTCTAACTAACGTGTTGATGAAATTGAAACCATACTAATCACTCAAATAATAGAGATTGCAAAGCCTTAAGAGAAAGCACACATGCAATGTATGATTTGAAAAATGACCTTCACACAACAATATATCAAAAACCTCACACTCTCCAAATGAGAGGAGGTAGCCTTATATAGTTTTCCATAAAATAAGGAATGCTCAAGATCAAACAGTGATCAAGGGCCCAGATTGAAAGTTACAAAACCCTAATTAGGGTTTCCCCAAATTCTAACAGTTATAATAAGCAAAAGAGTGACACGTGGCACAACTACTATTATCACTGAGGTGAGTGTCGAGTTTCCTTTTTTGCAGATTCAATGTATTTGGACACAATGAGCCAAACCTCCTCTATGGTGACACTTGGCAAGTTGATATTTTGGAAGTTGACCATATACAAGTCATCAGAACAAGTGGTGAGAGTGTCTTCCCAACCAGTTTCTTGCATTAGGTAATCTTCATCTATGCACATGAAGCTTGAAACTCTGGAGAGATCTTCCCTAAGAATCAACCCTGAAACTTTGAAGAAGTTTCCTTGAACTTTGGCCCTTAAATTATTTGCATGCATATGTTCCTCTCACACCTCATCCTATTGCAATATCTCAATAGCCACAAAGAAGACCTTGTCTTGAATATCTTTGATGGTATTTTCCATTTCTAAACACTTGGTATTGGATTTTCTTAAAGATTGGATGCTTGTAATCAAGGCAAAGTACCAAGAACTGAAATCATATAGGTCACCGGGTTGGATGACTTTTCTATTTACAAGATTCTATTGAGAAAGTCCTCTAATTTCCTTTAGATGTGGAATAATCCTCCTCCGATTATCCTCAATATCTTCCCAAGCTTCAACCATGTCTCGAATTCTACTAAATAAGGAAGATGTAGAGTCATGTGCTGCTATCAGGTTCTCAACGAGTATGTTAGCATGTTCTGAGGCATCCTCGACCCATTCTTTTACTTCTTTGAAGGTTTTCTTCATGTCTTCATAATCTTTTAATGACTCTCAGGGAAGAGGTACGGGCGGGGTAATAGGTACCTCCTCCCGATCTATAGGTCTTGTCAAATGTTGAACATATCTCTTCCATGCCTCATTTTCATCTTTGTGAGGCCCTACTCTGACCCGTCCTAGCATTTCAGTGATTTTCATGTTGGAACTATTATGGATGCTTCATTTCTATGCATTATGGATATGGAACTTTATATGATCCCAGGAATGGATAACATTGATATATTGATGCTTCATTTCTATGCATTATGGATATAGAATTTTATATGATTCTAGGATAGGATGACATTGAGATGGTGTATGTCATTTATTTGATTTGCAGGACTTTATTATGATGCTAGAAATATGATGCATATCTTATGAATGGATTAAATTTATAAGGATTATGATAATTGCTTAAGTGGATTGCTTTGATATATGGTAAATTGATTTGTATGATGTCAATTGTATGCAGAGTGATTGATTTGTATTCTTATTTATGTGTTTAATATTATATGAGGCTATTTGGGAATTACTAATGTGTAATTGAGATGTGCAAGAAAATTATCCATGTGACCATGGAAACATTATGGAGAATCAAGCCTAGGTCTATGTGCGATTGTGAAGCCAAGGGTTGTCTATTTGGAGAGACAACCCCTCATTTGTAAACATATTTAAATTTGTAAATGTTATGCTTGCATGAGTGTTCAATTTGGTAATTTGTTTAATTTATAAATTTCAATAGGGACAATTGCCATGTGTGTATTTGTGATGTGGAATTCTTTTTGTAGTGTCACTTGACACATGTGTTATATGTTGAGTTGGCATTGTCATGCCTCTTTTTGAGGAATTTATTTTACCAATGTTATATTTCCAATTATCCTTGAAGGTCCCAAGTAAACCTAGGATAGTGAGCCATTAGGAGGGTCAACTCAGAGTTGACCCGTAGGTAAACTTTAGGTGGACTTTCAAAGGGTTAAACCAACTCCTAGAGTTAGTTTAGGAGCATTTTTAGTGGGCCATATGGTGTACCTATGGATGAAGGCTAAATTTGGCCATGTGTCAACTCCCTAGGACTTGTTTAACCTCCCCAAAAAGTAAGTTTCCCAAGTTGGCCGAATTTCATCTTTAGGAGAGCCTTCCTTGGTTAGATAACCTTCTTGGTATGTGTCATTTCTTTTCCCCATTCCATTTCCCTTTTTGAGGTGCCTTGGTTAGGGAGTGTGGAAGGCTTTGGGAAGACCAAACAATGTGAGCTCTCACTCTATCCAAGAGGTTGGAAAGAGTGAGAGAAGCCTTCTTAGGCAAGGGATTGAGACTTAGGAAGTTAATCACCCACTCTCCATCTTTGGAGACTAGTTCTTGAAATTTTGGAAGCAAGTTTAGGATAGAATTTTTGGCTAAGTGTTGAAGGAAAGAAGTGTGGATTTTGGCTGCTCTTCTCCAAACTATCCCTTGTAAACCCTTGGCAGATTCAAGGTTGGTTCAATCTTTTTCCTTGTATGTTACAATTTTGCTTTGAAAGATTGCTTTAATGTAGTTTGTTTTCTTCCTTTGTGTTTAATTTGTGAAGAAATATATGTGAGCTTTCACTTGTTTTGGTTATGAATTTTATTTTTGTTTTGGGAGTATCCAAGGCCATCTCACCCTTGGGAGGGTAGAGTGGCCTTGGGGGTGGAAGGTTGTTTGATAGCCTTAGAGTGAGAGACTCTCTTTAAGAGAGTGATCTCAAGGGTTTGTTTATGTGACCCTTGCTGCATAGTTTTGGTTATGCATTTGGGGGTCATAAGGGAAGATATTATGGCATGCATGCCTTTGGGGTCATAAGGATGTTGGGTAAAGCTGGACTTGTGATGTGTTCTTGGCTGCCATGAGATGGCTTGTGATCTACTATTTTGCAGTTTCTCCTCAAGGTACTTAGTCCACTTCCACCCATGTAAAAATCACATTATGTGATGATGTTTAGCCTTGGGATGGGAATGTCTTTGTTGTGAGTTTCCCATGCTTGTTTGTGTATTGCTTGAGTGTGACCCATCTAGGTCTTGGTTCTCCAAGCTCGGGGGTGGCTTCTAGTAAGCTTAGGTTGGGAGGTGAGCCCTCCATGGTCACAACCTTAAGATTTTTATTGCAGGTTGCTTTGGGAAAAGGCTTAGAAGGGAAAGCTTGGATATGGTCTTGTTGATTTTATTTTAGTTGCAGAAAAAAAAAAAAGAATATGATATTGTATTTTAAGTTGCAAAGGAAAGAAAGAAAAAAAAAGAAAGAGTCTTCTATTGTATTTATATTGCATAAAAAAAAGAAACTATATTATTGACTAAGTTTACCTTGTAATAAGTTTGTATTGTATTTGATGTATTGATCATTTAGATAAAATGAGTGCATTTGATTAATTTTGTTTTGTATAAGTTACAGAAAAAAAGAGATGTTTTAATTCTGTTTTAAAAATTAATACAGAAAGGAATGAGGTGTTTTATTCTGTTTCAAAACAGTAATGCTTTTTATCTTGCTATTGTTAATCATGGATTTTTAGGTAATATTAGCTGGAGCTGTCTATAAAATTATTTTGCTACTTTTTACATATTCTATAAATGCATGTTAAGTAGAAAGCCATTAAACTAGAAAGATTTATTTGCAGTTGTAACAATTAGTCATTTTTGCTTAAGTTATAAATCTAGAAATGCAACGTAGTAGGGAAAATAATTTTAATGCTGTCATTTCTATTCATTCTATAAAAACAGTAAAATTACTCATTCTATAGATAAATAAAACTGTCACATTTTTCATTCTATAAAATCTGAAAAATAAATCTTGATAATGCCCTTAGTGAAAATAAAAATAAAAGGGTTAACTCCTATTCTATTATAGAAATAAAACAGTCTGCTAAAATTATTGAAGTTCAAGTTTTACCATAGAAGATTATATAAAGATATATATGTAGCATCCTAAAATTGTGACACTTGCAATTTCGACTGCATTTCGGTCTTCACGATGGCGACGCAACACGCAACCTGAATGGAGACCCCGAAACCTGATTACGACACTGAAAACTGCATTTTTCAAGCACCCTGGCCTGAACCTCCTTGCACCCTGCTGTCCCGGGAGGTGGGACCAGAGCGCCCAGTGCCCTGGTCCTTCAGGACTAGGGCACCCAGCACCCTGGTCCCCCAGGACCATGGCGCCCAGCGCCCTGGTCCCTGGGTCCTATTTTGGGCCCGCTCTCCTAAGGGGTCTCGGGTCTTTTTGTTTGCAATTTGGAAATTAACTTTCCTGGTCGGCCTAAGGTCGGGAAAATCAGTCTATCAGCCCTAAATGACAAGTATATAAACTACATTTTCCTCTCTCATTTGGATAGAGACACACATGAGGGAAAAGGCATGGAAACTATACTCAAGCATTCAAGCATTCAAGCATTCTTTCAAGCAATTGATCATTCTAAATCTCCATTCAAGGCTAAGTGTTGCATTCAAGACAAGGATTCAACCATTGAAGAGGAGATCACATACTACATATTACAACAACATACAACATCTATACCTTCGCACATAAGGATACAAACATCCTTAGAACAAGGTATTAGTACTTGTTTTACAGACATTTACATTTACAGCACTTGCTCATTTCTTGGTTAATTCCAAAACTGGGGTTTGACCTAAAGGCAAACCCCTAATCCCTAACCCCCCAATCATCTTCTCTTTTCTGTGTGTAGGTTGCAGGTACGCGGCTGAAATTGAAGATCTGGAATCCTTGTGCAGAGACGAACAGATCCCCCTTTGTTTCGCGGATTTTTCGGAGGACCATGGCGCTCGGGCGCCATCGTCCCGACAACTTTTGCTCAAATTTGTAGGACAGCGCCGTATCGACATTTTACTACTAATTCCAGGTCCGCAGCTTCATCCTATATCCCTATCTCAGTTTATAAGCGAATCTTTGTCACTTTCTATGCATTCCTAGCTTAATCATTCTATCTACATTCTTTACAAAAGAGGGTAGCCTTGCTGTCTTAACCCTTGAAACGCATTTAGCATCCAATCTTGCATTGCGTGGGATTGGATCTTGTGGGTTTCAACCCCTCTTTTGAATGTAAAGTCTCTCCCCTAAGTGAAAACCATCAACCCTAGTGAATCTCCCTTCTCTCTCCTTGGAGTTGGAAGAGGGGAGAGCAACTAGGGTTCGATCGCGATTTTCCGCTTTACATTTTGGTGAACCTGATGTGAACATCCTTTCTGACTATTCATGCTTAGATCTGAAAATTGGATTCCTTGATTGCATTTCCATGTTTGATCTTTTGCAAAATTTTAGAGGTGATTGCATAAAAACCCTAAATTTTCTTTTTAGTAATTAAGCTTGTGAAATGTTTAATTATTAATGCTTGTTTCAGATCTGCCCTTCTATTACAAATTATCAATTCATATTTGTGCTTTAATTTTGAAAATTAAGTGGTTAAGTGTCAAAACCCTAATTTTTGAAACCCTCTTGATTCAACCTTTGTCCGACAATTTCACTAATCAAAACATCTCCAAATCAGCTGTAACTTTGGATTCCGCAATAAAATCACAATATCTTTCATCCCTGAAAATTTGGAAAAAAGTTGCGAGGACCGTGTGCACTCCGAGCGCCATCGTCCTCGACATTTTTTCCGAAATTTCGGGAGCGAGATCTTACTGTATTTTCTTGCTAAAATCCAGAATTTTGGCTGATTTTATCAATTTTAACACCTTCAAAATTACAGTCAAAGTTGGTCTTGTGATTGCTTGGATTAAGGCTTCTAAACATTCAAAAATCATCGAAACTGAAATTTTGTGTCAAAATTGTGTTCTTACTGTCCTAAATCTGAAAAGTGTGTTATCATTCATTAAAAATTTCAGTGCTTTATTCAAATTCTTGCAATTTGTGACTTTTGAAATTAAGTGCTTAATTACAACAACTTTGATTTCCGCTTTCGAAATTGAATTTTGCGTGAAATCGAGTCAACTTTCAAATTTCAAAACTTGCATTGCTTTTGGCATTCCCTCTAAAATCATAAAATTCAAAATTTCAGTTTCCCTCTCTTTTTCAAAATTCAAAATTTGCATTTTTCGACAATCTTGGTAGGGTTCAATTTCGAGATTGCAACTTTAATTTGGCCTATCCACAGATCGTAAAATCACCCAATTTTTTCAGATTAGCTTTAAAATCATCATACCTTTCATCCTTGCAAATTTCAAAAAAAGTTGCAAGGACCGTGTTGCACTCCGAGCGCCACGGTCCCAGACATTTTTTCTGAAATTTCGGGAGACTGTCGTGATTGCATTTAACAGCTTAAATCCAGAAGATTGGTTGATTTTATTGAAAATTGCTACCTCTAAATTCAAAATCTTCTCTCTTTCTTTAGTGCATGAGTTTTACAACAATAAGTCCTACTTACACTATTCCCGTTAGACGAAGCCTTAGAATTAGGTCCTTCCAAGGTTTAATTACTGAGGAGATGGAACCTAATTTGAATGGTCTTTTTAACGAGAACATGGGTAATTCCTCTAATCCTCTTAATGATGAAGAAGCTCTCCATGAGGTTTCTGTAGAACAACTTTCAAAATTGGATAACCAATTTGATGATTTCCACCAATGGATGTCTCATGAGTATCCCGATAGTCAAGCTCTTCCTTTAATTGAGGGTCTAAAACATATGCTTCAAAGCGATAAGAATGGAATTGATATTTTGCGTGGTATTGCAAACATTGTGGATTCGAATGTGATGCCTATGAAGAGTTGTGCCGAAACCTTAGGTTATACACAACCTCCTACTCAAGTCAATCATTCTATTCCTTTGATGACTTCTATTGCTAGCATACCTACCTTTACATCAAACATAATGGCTACTTCTATACAAGACATTCCTCCTGTGATCACTAGTCATGGGGGCAACCCTTCTTCTTCAATTAACCCTCTTCCTTCATTTAATCCGAATTCTTCATTCGTCCCTTCAATGAGTGTCCCTATTATATCTCCACAAATGAACATGACGCAAGGGGGCAATTCATTTAACCATTCCATTCCTCCTTGTAGTGTTCCTCCTGTTCAATCATCTCCTATGACTAACTATCATAGGGTCCCACCACCTTACTCTCTACCTTCTTTCAATAACATAACACCTCCATCTCAATCTAACACATCTAATATGAACTCTTCGACTAAAGCGACCATTAACAATCTTGCACAAACTGTCTCCTCTTTACAGCAACAAATTGCCTCTATGAATCAATCTAAGTTTAGTGTGCCCACATTTGATGTTGTGAGCCCACTTTCTCTTGACATTGTTTGAGCTATCCCTCCTAAACATGTTGAAATCCTGCATTTGGAGCTTTATAATGGTAAAGGTGATCCTCTAACACATGTTAAGACTTTTCAAACAATATGTACTGATTTTGCTTATGACCAAAGGTTGCTTGCAAAACTGTTCACTAGAACATTAAGAGACAAAGCCCTACAATGGTATTGCTCGTTGCCTTCCTATTCTATTACTTCTTTCGAACAACTTGCAAATGCTTTCATTCAACAATTTCAAAACAATATAAGTCCTAAAGTTACTTTGATTGATTTAATGCATTGTAAACAAGGTGTTAAAGAAAAAGTGACTGATTTCATTGGTAGATATAAGCATTTGTATGCTCAAATTTCTTTTCCAGTGCCTCACAATGATATTCAAAGAATCTTTATTTCTAATTTACAAAAAGATATTCGAGACAAACTTTTGTTTTCTGAGTTTACTTCTTTCCAACAGTTGTGTGCAACTCTTCACAATTATCAACTGACTGTGAGTCAAATGGAACAATCACATCCTATGACTCCGAGTGATAAGGGTGATAGTGGTCAACAACCATTTGGGAAGTTTAAACCGAACAGAGAGTCCATTAAATTCAATGAAAACATCATCAACAACAATGTGAATGCAGCATCAGGTGTGTCTCCTATTTCGAAGTTTTTCAAGAAAGAAAGAAAGTATACTCCTTTGAATGAATCATTGCATAGTATTATGAATAAGTTATTGGAACAAAATGTGCTTACTCTTCCTCCTATAAGGCAAATTGATCCTGCAAAGATTACTTCACCTTATTTTGATAACAAAGCTTTTTGTCAATTTCATCGTCAACCTGGGCATGATACTGAAAAATGTTTTTCTTTAAAGGGTAAAATTCAAGATTTGATTGATAATAACACTATTTCTGTTTCTGGAGTGAATGATAAAGGCAATACATCTGTAGCTCCTCCTAACCAAAATCTTTAGATTTTTACTCATCCATTACCTTCTCACACCTCTAATGCAATTGAGGCTAATGATTCCTCTCTCTCATCTGATGGTCTTGTGTCTATGACTCTGAATGTGATTAACTTTGTAGAGCAGCAAGAAAACCCTAAAGAACCTTCCATCACATTTGATTCCAGTGAAACCATTAGGGCACTTGATGGTCCTTTATACATAGTTGCAAAAGTCAAGAATACACCTTGCCGTGGAGTGCTTATTGATCCTTTGTGCATGGTTAATGTTATTACTGAAGAATTTCTTTTTACTTTGCAATTGAATCAAGTGATCTATGACAAAACAGATGTGATTGTGAAATTATTTGATGCATTTTCTTCTCCTGCAATTGGTTCTATTACTTTACCTATTGAGGTCCATAACAAATCTCTTGATGTGAACTTTGCTATTATTCCATTTTTCGAACAATTTCGTGTGAAGCTTGGCTATCCTTGGCTATCTTCCATGAAAGCTATTGCTTCTCCTATTCATAAGTGCTTGAAATTTCCCCATAATGGTGAAATTGTTACTGTCAATCATAGTCTCTTTAAACCAGCTGAAAGAACTTCTAGTGTTCCTATTGATTACTTTTGGCCTAAACAATTCCAATCTCTTCCTCCACGAAGTGATCATCTTTTCAAATCTTATCAAAAGTGGAAAACGGATATGATCCTATCTCTAAGTGAACCTAGAACACCTAAACTTGACATTCCTATCGTTCTTGAGAAGGAAGTTCTTCCTTTGAAAGATAAAACTAATGTCTTTCCTCAAGAAGATTCCCAACCCATCCCTATGGATGTGACTATGTCTATGCCTAATAAACCTTCTAAAAGTAGACCTATACCTCCTTGTCATGATGGACTTGGTCTCCTTCCTAAACCAAAAATTCCTCCCTTATATGGAGCAGTTCCTCCTCCTTCTTTTTATAGAGAGAAGAGACCTTCTTCTTCTCCTATTATCTAGCCTAAGAGACCACAACCTAAACACCCAAGTGATAAGGATGAGAATATTCCTCCTCCTCAATCTTCTCAACTTCCTACTAAGACTAGATGAAATCGTTCTGCACGGGAACGCCGGCGAAAGCGTCGTCTTAGAGCTCAAACTTTGCAATCCCCAAAAACACCTTCAACAAGCATTATTCCATTTTCTCCTCAGCCGATGATTGAGCCGAAATCTCCTAAACATAAGATGCATGATGGTCTTGATCCTGTGCGAGTTAAAGATCCTATTTTTATAAATCTTGATGATGCTATAGATGAAAATGTTATTCATGATGAAAATGTTACTCCTCTTGCTTCTGATAGTGAATATGAACTTGTTGATATTGATAACCATCTATCTAATGAATTTTCTAAAGCACTTATCCTAGCTCCTAGACAAGAACAACGTGGCTTGGAACATGAACATAGCCCTTGTTTGGATCTTGTGATAGCTCCATCTGTTGTGTTGGATGTTCCTCCTCTAGCGTGTTCCCTGCCTTCCCGAAACATCGATCAGCAAGATCGGGGGGTAGATGACGTGCTAGACTAGTTACATTAGCATAGTAGATTCTCTCCTCCTCTCTTGTGTTACTTCTTCTATATGTTATTCTCATTCCTCTATTTGTTGTCCTTAGTGTTGTCTACTTGAGGATGATGCAAAGCATTGAGATCTCTCGATCTCTCTCATGTTGACTCAAAAGACACATGTGTTCCCTTCTTCTAGGTGACCTTCCTTGATTGGGGAATGAAGAACAATTATGCATACATACATATGATATACATGAATTATCATACAACATACTGACCCCGAGGAAAGCGAAGTCACCTTGTTCTTTGTGTTTTGTGTCTATTATCCTTGGGCTTATCTCACACTTGGGGGCTAAATCCTTGTGATAACGTGCTCCTTTTTCATTTCTTATATGTATCACTACCTTAAAGAAATCACCCCCGGTGAGGCGTGTGCAATCGTTTTAACGTAGGGGGGCATACATCCCGTTCATATCT
Organism: Cryptomeria japonica; assembly: GCF_030272615.1. NCBI lineage: Eukaryota > Viridiplantae > Streptophyta > Pinopsida > Cupressales > Cupressaceae > Cryptomeria > Cryptomeria japonica. Next base: position 293,506,221 of record NC_081415.1, read on the forward strand.
TTTCAAGATACTTGAGAATTTCTTGGTAAATTTAGCTTTGCCTTGAAAATTTTTGATATCTTTCTTGCATGACTCATAGTGAGGGAACCTTACTACTAACAGTCATGGTTCTCCCTTGTGATCTTCCCTTTTACTTTGTCAATTGAAGTCGTAAGATTCTTAGTCCACTGGGGGCTTGGTGTGTCTTGCCTCCTTGACGTGGTGAAAGTCTTTCAATGTTGTTTCCTTGTACTTTACCGGAAGTATGAGCATACATACTCCCGCTAAAGTGGGGGCTAAATGTAGTGTCCTAAAATTGTGACACTTGCAATTTCGACTGCATTTCGGTCTTCACAATGCCGACGCAACACGCAACCTGAATGGAGACCCCGAAACCTGATTACGACACTGAAAATTGCATTTTTCAAGCACCCTGGCCTGAACCTCCTTGCACCCTGCTGTCCCGGGAGGTGGGACCAGAGCGCCCAGTGCCCTGGTCCTTTAGGACCAGGGTGCCCAGCGCCCTGGTCCCCCAGGACCATGGCGCCCAGCGCCCTGGTCCCTGGGTCCTATTTTGGGCCCGGTCTCCTAAGGGGTCTCGGGTCTTTTTGTTTGCAATTTGGAAATTAACTTTCCTGGTCGGCCTAAGGTCGGGAAAATTAGTCTATCAGCCCTAAATGACAAGTATATAAACTACATTTTCCTCTCTCATTTGGATAGAGACACACATGAGGGAAAAGGCGTGGAAACTATACTCAAGCATTCAAGCATTCAAGCATTCTTTCAAACAATTGATCATTCTAAATCTCCATTCAAGGCTAAGTGTTGCATTCAAGACAAGGATTCAACCATTGAAGAGGAGATCACATACTACATATTACAACAACATACAACATCTATACCTTCACACATAAGGATACAAACATCCTTAGAACAGGGTATTAATACTTGTTTTATAGACATTTACATTTACAGCACTTGCTCATTTCTTGGTTAATTCCAAAACCGGGGTTTGACCTAAAGGCAAACCCCTAATCCCTAACCCCCCAATCGTCTTCGCTTTTCTGTGTGTAGGTTGTAGGTACGTGGCTGAAATTGAAGATCTGGAATCCTTGTGCAGAGACGAACAGATCCCCCTTCGTTTCGCGGATTTTTCGGAGGACCGTGGCGCTCGGGCGCCATCGTCCTGACAACTTTTGCTCAAATTTGTAGGACAGCGCTGTATCGACATTTTACTGCTAATTCCAGGGCCGCAGCTTCATCCTATATCCCTATCTCAGTTTATAAACAAATCTTTGTCACTTTCTATGCATTCCTAGCTTAATCATTCTATCTACATTCTTTACAAAAGAGGGTAGCCTTGCTGTCTTAACCCTTGAAACGCATTTAGCATCCAATCTTGCATTGCATGGGATTGGATCTTGTGGGTTTCAACCCCTCTTTTGAATGTAAAGTCTCTCCCCTAAGTGAAAACCATCAACCCTAGTGAATCTCCCTTCTCTCTCCTTGGAGTTGGAAGAGGGGAGAGCAACTAGGGTTCGATCGCGATTTTCCGCTTTACAATATATATATATATATATATATATATATATATATATATATACATATATATATATGCAAGTGTATATAAATGGAATGAGATTCTTGCCTTTACAAAGAAAGAGAATAATAAAATGAACAATATAACCATGCATATGTATTTATATATATATATTTATTTGCATAAATATATATTTTTAATTAAATAGCAAAAAAAAAGAATACCTTTCAAACTAAAAATGAAATCCTAATGAACTCTGTCTTGCAACTTTCTCAATCTTAATGCTGAAGCCATGCATGTCTTATCAGGTTATATATATATATATATATATATATATATATATATAAATTTAAACTTGATATCAAAAAATATATATATGTTGTGGTGTGACCGAGCCACTATGGTTAAACACAGTGGATGGTGGGGGCCGAGCCACTGTGTTTAAACACAGTGGACGACATGGCCGAGCCACTGTGTTTAAACACAATGGACGACATGGCCGAGCCACTATGTTTAAACACAGTGGACGACATGGGGGCCGCCACTGTGGTTAAACACAGTGGTCAACACGAGCCACCACTGTGGTTAAACATAGTGGTCGGCATGAGGCCACCACTGTGTGTAACCACAGTGGATGGCTCATGGCTGCCACTGTGGGTATCTGCAGTGGTGCCCAGGGAGCCTCCTCCGCCCTACGTTTTCAGCCTCCCTTCTTCCTCCTCACCACCATTATACCCTGCAACACACACATTTAACCTAAGCAAAAAAAAAAAATTTAAAAAAAAATGAACGAATAAGAAACCCTAACCCATTTTCGGGTTAGGGGTAGAATTCAAAAAGAGAGGAAAACTTAATAAGAAACCCTAACCCTATTTTGGGATTAGGGTTTTCTCAATTATAAGGAAATGAGTTAATATCTTGATATAAAAATAATAAGAAATAACTCAACCCTATATTAAGTTTTATAATTAAATATTATTCAACTATATATATATATATATATATATATATATCTTAAACTTGGGATTTAATATCTCCCAATATGGACTAAGGTGAAATCAAAACTTAATATAGACCTTATATGTCAAGTTTAATTTAAAATTGGGGATTAAATATAATATAGTTTTATTAATCACATATTTGATTTAATTTTTTTAACTAGGGTTATTAAAGAGGAATTTTTTTTTTTTTAAAAATACGGATGTTGGATTAAAATTCCTTTGGGGAGATTTTTATTATTGAATATTATTAATTGTATTAAGCGAAATCTATCCTATGAGGTCAATATTGGCCAAGAATTTAATAGTCAAAATTTGAAGTTCTAGGGTAATTTTTATTATGGTTTTAATTAACCCTTTAGTCGAATTTTAGACGCAATATATTTATTGCTCAAATGATTATTAAATTTTAATAATCTAAATGCTAGAATTAATTTAATTAATTCCGGGAGCATTCAAAGGATTATTTTAGAGTATTAAGAACCCTTGTCATTTTAGTTACAAACTATTGTTAAATTAATTTATTAATTAATGAAATAATAATGATTCTTTTGGAGAGTTACTTTCTGCATTTAATTTATTCTCGCATTGCTTGATTAAGATAATAGGATTAACTTTAGTAGAAAATCTCTTTTAAAATTTCCAAAGTTCAAACATAGTTAAGACAAGACTTATTATTGCATTTTTATTTTAGCTTAATTAGTTTTATTAGGTTGTTTTAAAAAAAAAATGTTGTTCCATTTTTGCCCAAAAGTTTGGGCATGACAATCTTCAACATTCTTTCTTTTCTCTTATTCCTTGGCTAGTTTTTCTTTGAGAGCGTTGCAAGAATCATAAAAATATTGGATCTCTTGGGTCTGAGTAGGCTTAACCAAATTCATAGTGGTGATTTTATAATCCTCAAGAGTGATGTTATCTCGAGTTTTGGCTTCTTTGGGTACAACTACCTCCACTGATCTAAATCTTGTGTCATCTCTTTAAATTAAAGAGAATTTTTTGGCTAGTTTGGGCAGTCTTATTTCAACTGGTTTACTCACCATAGCCAAGAATGATGTTGTGTTATCCTTTGAAAGAGCTTCCTTAGGAGCCTTAGCCTTCATTCTTTCCCTCAACCAATCTGGAATGGTTGATTTCTCCATCTTATCTTTATCAAATCCACCATCTATTTCTCCAGGTTCAGTAACTATACCATCAAGAAAAACCTTTGGAGGCTCAGGTTCTTCAACCTATGTAGGTCTATTAAAAACTAGTTCCTTGGCTAGATTTTGGATAGTTTCTCTCATTATCTCTTCAACCAAAGGAGAAGGATCTCTTACTCCATTATCCCCTATATCTGTGTCCATCTCTTGTTCTTCAATTGTATTCTGGTCAAGTAGAGTAGATGCAAAACTCAAGGTCGAATGACCTTCATTTGATTCACATCTCATACTTGTATCTCCAAAACATTTATTTCCCTTGTCCTTTCGAGAACTTCCAACAGGTTCTTTTCTCTTCTAAGACCCAAAACTTTCTAGATTCAGAGCATTACCTAAAAAAATACCATGGTTGGGAGACATAGAGTCATCTGCTCCCATGAGATCATAAGTAAGAGAAACACCTCTTGACTTCAGCTCCTTTATTCTCTCAGATGTCCACCATCTAGAGTATTCAACTACTGTTCTTATGAGGTCAACCAAATCTGACCTTTCCCCATCTGCCCAATCAATCAAGGCAAGTGGCTCATTTCTTATCTTCTTGAAACCCAACTGTTCAAGTTCAGGATTGTCTTCTATTTGATCAATGATCCTGAATACTTTCGTTGCTCTCACCATACTTAGGGAAATTCTTGAACAAAATCTCCTTCTAATTTTGAAACTATTAGCTGCATTAGCCCAATAATCCTCCAAATCACTTCTTCATCTTATAAAATGGATCAAAGTTCCTTCTTGCCTTGTATTGGTAGAAGGGGTACCATGCCAACTCTTTTTCAACAGTGGCACCAACTTGTGATGATGGACATATCTCTAATCCATTTCCAATGGTGAGAGAAGATGTTCCTGCCTTCTTTTGCTTCTCTCTCTGAACTATCATGAAGCTCTCCAATTGCATAACAACTTCCAGCAACACAACTCAGTTGGCGGGATAAATTGGGAGTTTGTAGGGAGATCCCAAAAATCCCTGAATTCTAATATAGGTGAATCTTGGGTATTGGATATACCAATACTTGAATCTTCTTATGAGGTCCATAGACTCTTCACAGAGTCTCTAATGTAATCCACCTTGCAGTGTTTGCGTGATATGCATAAAAAATGCATCATTCACCCTCTTGAAATGTAATTTTTCTTCGATATTCAGCTGAGGGTAACAATCGTAAATAGGAAACTGATTTTTCTTGTTTCCCACCTCTCCTCTGCAGGTGAGGTCTCTATATCTATAAGTTCTAGCAAGGGAATAGAACAAATATTAACTCATGTAGAAGATTATATCCCCCTCCAAATTTATCAGTTGGTTGTCCAAGTTGTTTCTTATCATCTGAGCCCATTCATTCATCTTGACTCCATTCATTATCTCATTTATGAAGTAATATATCCTATAGTGTCATAAATTGTACACCCTTGCTAGGGTGGTATAATTTCACACTTAGGTTAGCACCTGCCTTAGTGTGTCTTTCATCTTGCATTTCTAATTTCCCTTTAATTATTTAATTAATTAATTTAATTAAATATAAAGTCCTATTTCATCACTTCATACATTATAAAATTGGGCCCTTTACCCTAAGTGTGACCCTTTTTATTTTATTCCTCCAATAAATAATTTAATCATAAACCCTAATTAAGTCATATTTCAACCTTTAAGGCCCAATTTCGCATATCAAAACACTTTGAAATCAGTTGTAACTTTGGGATTCACTCTAATATCATCATATCTAACAACCCTAAAAATTTGGTGAAAAGTTGGTCGGACCATGGCAGGAGTGCACATGGTCCTTGGGTTTTTTTCCCAAAATTTTGGGAACACAATTCTATGATATTATAATGATTAACCCCAAAATATTGGTGGGAAATTCAATTCCTAGGTTGGCCTAAAGGTGGAATTTAGTTGAAATTAAAATCTAGGGTTTCATACATAAGAGCTCTCTTTCTTCATTTGAAGGGGACTAAGAATGATGGATCTAAGAATCTAAGAGCAGGTTTTTGGAGCACAAGGAGCCTTCAATGTAGTGAAAGATGTTGTCGTTGTATTGTCTTTGATGTCAACTAGTATGGGATGACCAGCGGTAGTAGAGATGTATGTGCAACACTGCTATGAAGGAGTATAGGATGTGATTTCTTGGATATCACCCTGTGTTGCAGAACATCGGTAAGGTAAGGAACATAACCTCAGGAGTCACTAGTACATGAGTCAGTGTCTGACTGGTGTGATGAGATAGGGAGATGGTTGAGTGGTTGTTTGTGATGAAGAGGCAGAATGTTACCTAAATCACATCAAAACTAGAGGAGAAGAATGAGTAGGTCTGTAAGGTTGCAGAACAATAGGACTACCATCGGATGAAGATGCAGCCATCATGAGAAGAAATGACTGACAGTGAATGTGCTCACATTAGATCACATGTGCCTATTTGAAGAGATACTACACAAACAAGGAGGTCACTTGAAGAGCATTGCAGATGCAGAAGACTTCCCACTAGTTAGGAATATGCATGCTTTGGCGTGTCATGTCTGAAGACTGATTTAGGTGTTCTACCAATAGTTCGGCAGAGTGCAGACATGATGAGTCAACTGATAGAATGAGGGAACTGGAAGTGAAGAGGAACCGATAGAGTATATGGTTAGTGACCAAGCTAAATTGACAAAGAAGTATGATGAGGTGGATACCAACTATGATGCCATGTGAAGATGAAGTGGCCGATGAAACCTACACAAGTCAGTGAAGTAAGGTCGGTGAGATAGTTGTGATTGGTCTGACATTGATGGTGAGTGCAAAGATTGAGGTAGAGTTGTAGAGTTGTGTGGCTCGAGATCCAAGATAGATTGGTTGTGCAGATCAATATAGGCAAAGGAGATAGTTGGATTATTTATGGCGATTGTCTAAGAAAATCCGAAAGAATGATTGTAGGTTGTTGAGGAAAGGAGGTGTGTTCTGGAAGGCATGTAAATGACGGATATGTACAGATAGAAATCTCTGATTTGTGATCCGATCAGATTTGATTGGATTCTATGTGTCTCATGATCAATGGAGAAAACCCAAAGGTGCCAAGTTTGAATTGGTTTTTGGTGGGAAATCTGGGTTATAAATATGTGAGCTTGAGAGATAGATAAAGTTGTTGGAAAGAAGATCATTGTGCTACTGTGAAGTGGAATACTTCTGCAAGTAAGAGAAAATCATCCAAGTGCTCAACAAACATCTAAGAAGTGAGTGAGAGTGAGGATGAATGAGGTTGAAGTGTTCAATCGGAAGTAGGGTAGAACCGGTAGTGGTTATACTGACAAAGAAGAAGAAAAGAGAGTTGCATAGAAGGAGGATAGAGAACCGGTAGAGTATAGTATCGATAAAGTGCAGAGAGTTTATGGAGGAGATCTAGTAAAGAAGCAATAGGTGAAGAGCAGTAGAAGAGTGAGTCGGTGTAGTAGAGAAAGTATCTCACCGATAGAGGAAGATGTATGAAAAGGTTGCAAGATTCACTTGTAACAAGATAACTACTTTTGTAATTGAAGTTTACAGTGTGAACACTGAGTTGTAGCTCGGTGCAAGGGTTGTAGCTCCCTGGGTTGGTGCCCTAAAATTTGTAATAGTGTTTCTCATTTTGGTGCTAGATTGAAGTAGTAGACTCCAATAGCATTGCTCACCGAGGTTTTTCCCTTCTTGGGCTTTCCTCATACATCTTGGTGTTATGTGATGTTCCCTTGTGTGTGTGTATTTGAGTTAGTCTCCTCACTAATCAGTAATTCTGCATTGTGTTTGATCCATAAACCAGTATGCTCACAAAGGATAGTAGAAGGGAAAGGTTTAGAGAACCACTGATTCACCCCCTCCCCCTCTTAGCGGTGCAATGTTTCTAACAAAAGATAAGCCTATGTGGATTCATCAACAAAATTTAACAAAATTTCATCAAGCATTCATCATCAATTAAGAGCCTTGAAGACATTGAAGAGTAATAGGAGATCTTGTGGCAATATCTCTCCCTTGGGGAATGGTATGATTTCATGTTATTTTCATGTCTTTGTATGAACTTCTTTACATAAAATTGCATATTTACATTCATTCTTTATATCACTTTACATCATTTATTTAGAGCATTTACTTTGTCAATTACAAGCATTTAGGGTTTAGTCTTTATGGTTGCTCTAGATTGTTTGCATTCATCCTAGGGTCTTGCATGCACACAAGATTCCTATTCACACTATTTTACTATACAAATTGGCTATTTTTCGAGTTGGAAATCACCAACATAGGGGTTTGACTAAGGCAAAACCCTATATATCCACCCAAACACTTCCTTTTCAGTTGTAGGTGCAGGCATAGGTACCCAAAGGTAGTTTTGGATCAGGAAAAGGAATCAACACCACCCAGAGGTCTCAAAAGGGTAGAAAAATTTCAAGGAAAGGGGTGTGATGCAATGGTCCTACCCAAGGTAGTGGCATGGTGTCATGGTCCCTCCTCTTTCAGGTGAATTCTAATAGGTTGCAGCCTCAGGACCTTCAGATTTTAACCTTTCAGTTGCAACTCTTTGTCAGATTCTCAGGGATAGTGGCATAGCACCATGGTCCTAGTTAGTTTGGCTTAGTTTGCATCATTAGGTACACATCCAAAATCCTCGCCCTTTCATTCTTTCAGTATCTTAGTTTTAGATCTGCAAGTTTGTTCAATTTCAAGTTCATTCATGCTTCATTCTTTATCTCCTAGTCTATTTGATCAATCAAACCCTAGTTTTTCTCAACATTTGCAACAAGAGGAATAGAAAACCTAAGAGATAATCCTTGGCTCTCTCTTTTTCACAAGTATCCAAAGTGGTCTATCTCCCTAGGCTCTTTCGTATTCCTAATGTGTTGGTAAAAGTGGGATTAGGTCCTAGTCACTCGATCTCACTTTCCCGCCACCACATTTTGGTGAACCCGACATGAATCCAACCTTCTTTAATTATGATTTATGTTCTTAGATCTAAGTTTTTTTTCTATTTCAAATTTAAATTTATGTTTACAAGTTTCAATTCCTTGCAAAATTAAAAAATTTAGAGGTTAATTTTGTTAAAACCCTAATTTTTCAATTCAAAATTGAACTTGCGGATATCTTAATTTGGATCATTAATTTCAGATCTAATTTAGGAACACATTTAATTCATAAATTTTATTTTCTAAATCAACATTTAGAGTTCTTTCATTGGTTAAAATTGAACATTTCCTGCTATTTTGCATATGTTATCATTTGAAAGAGGAAAATTGTTGTCATGATGCATTCATTTTATAAAAGTGATAATGGGTTAGATTCCCTTGCTTCAATTTTTCAATCTCTTAGAGAACCACCTCCCATCTATGACAACATTTTTTTTCCTAAAAGAGTTGTTACCAATCCATTCAAAACTCTCCCATGCTCTGAGGATGAAGGTTTGAAGAGTGATCTTGACAATTCTCCTAAAATGTGCCCTTCCCATCTAGCCATATTAGAGGAAGAGGATGATGCCATAAACACCTTTCTTAGTGTTACTTTACCTTCTTTACATGATGCCTCTCTAAGTGAAAATGTATCAATGGACATTGTCTTATCTTCTCCTAAATTTGGTCTTACCAATGGGGGCATGCTAGTACAACAAGAGGTTATGAGCACTTCTTCCAAAAATCTCCTTCCTAAGCATGAATCTTTGGAGATAAATGTTCATCTCCCTCCTAAAGAATACTCCCCTCATGAGTTTCATTTTGTGAAAGAATATGGTATTATCCCTACTTTTCCTAGTGAGGGCATTTCCTCTTTTGATTCCAACAAAATTCCTGCTAGAGATAATGCATTAATGAGAAATGATTTTCCTTCTCCTAAAGTTTGCCTTACCCCTAAAGATTCCTTAGAGAAAGAAGATGAAATCATAATAAATTTCCTTAATTCTCTCTCCCCTAAAGATCCTATTGAATAAGGTTTGAGGAAAGAGGATGACTTAAATACATGTAGTGATTCTCTCCTTCCTAAGGATGAAGAATTAATGAACAATGCTATCCCTTCTCTCATAATTGGAAATAGAAATAAGGACATCTTTGTGCAAGATATTCCTTTCAATGACCTCACTATTTGGGATGAACCATTAGAAGAAGGTGTTGACTATTCTCTCCCCCATGAGAGAACCCTAGCCAAAGGGGATAAAATCATGATTGATAACTCTCTTGATAGCATCTCACCTTCCATGAATCTCAATCATTCTCCCTCTAAAATCAAAGCATCTCCCTCTCCTCAACTAGGTTCTACTTATAAGGATAAACTATTTCAAGGTAAGATTGTTGACATCTCTTTCAAAGAGCTCCCTCTTAAAGATGAGTCTTTAAAGAGTAATGTTGATCCTTCTCCTAGAGCTTTTATTCCCCATGTAGATCTTTTGGTGATAGAGGATGATATGACCTTTCCTAAAACATCAATGCCTACTTCTAGTCTTCCTCCTAAAATTGGTCTTATCCATGATAACATTTTAGTGCAAGGAGAGACTATCAACAATTATTCCAACAATCTTGTTCATTCTTCTTCTAAGGACACCTTTGATATTCCTAAACCATCCTCAATCAATTTTATACATGTGAATGAAACACCTAATAAACCCCTCTTCATAGTTCAAGGTGCTTGTCTTTCTCAAAGTTGTCAACATAAGCCTATCTTAGTGGTTCAAGGTGGTTATGCTAATGGTTCTTTGTTTGCTCCTAAGAAACCTATTCTTATTGTGCAAGGAGGTTATCCTACTAAGAGCCCTTATGAGTATGCTAAGAAAATTATAGGAGAGAGTTACAATATGGTTGCTCATACTTACAACACAAGAAACAATAGGAAACCTAGTCCTCCTCCCATTATCCCAACTTCACTTCCTCTCTTTCAACCTACCCTTCCACAAGCACCTCATATATCAAATCTTAGCAAGGAGTATGATCTCATTGAATCACTTAAGGCCACTCCTGCTAAGATTTTTATTTGGTATTTGGTTCAAACTTTACCTACTTATCATGGGATGTTACAAGATGCTTTGAAAAACTTAGATGTCCCACCTGTAGTGACACCTAATAACATGTCCACTTTGATTGATCCTACAAACAAACCTAAAGCTCAAATTGTATTCACACAAGATGAGTTACCTTCTTGTGAAATTCAACATTAATACGATCCTCTTATGATTGTGGTTATTATCAATGATAGTGATATAAGACAAACCCTTTTGGACAATGGATGTGGCCTTAATGTTTGTGGTGTGGACTTATTGGATAAGATTAATGTGGATCATTCTCTCATTAAACATTCTTCTCTTACTATTTGAGGCTTTGATAATGTTGCTAAACAATGTCTAGGTATCATAACCTTGCCTATTAGGGTAGGCCTTATTGTTTTACCTACACCTATTCATGTTATTCATGGTAATTTGAAATATAACCTTCTATTAGGGAGACCTTGGATTCGTAGCATGCAAGTTGTCCCCTCAACTTTGCATAGGCAAGTCAAGTTTATTCATAACAATATGATAGGCACCTTATTAGCTGATACCACTTTAAGGTTGCTTCTAATTCAAATAATTCTTCAAATCCTTCCTCTAATTCATATAGTATTGAGACATATGGGGCATCACCATCTCTTTTTGATTTGGGATCCCTTTATGGTCTTCATTTTCACATTTTAGCTAAGAGTGGCTATGATGGCAATGGTTGTGGCGCAAATAAACAAGGAATTAAAGTTTCTTTATAACATAATACACATGAAGCTTCATTTGGACTTGGATATAATCCTTCTAAGCCCACCAAAGAATCTAAAAGACCATCTCTCAATGTGAATGCTATATTTAGTAGAGATGATGACCTCACCTTAATTAAATCATCTTTTACTTCTTTCAACACTCATCTATTAGGAACCGGGAAGGACAACTAAGAGGAGGGGGGATGAATCAGTTGTTAATAAATTGCAACCCAAAAAAAATTATTCCAACTTAAAACTCAGTGTCGATAAAATAGATTAACAGTTATAGTATTATCGGTATAACTTAATGCATGAAATAGAAAGAGAAACAACATCCACAAAACATGACATAGAGATTTTGACATGGAAACCCTGTAAGGGGAAAAACCACAGTGGGAAACCTTACCCACAATCAGATGATACTACTCCAGATAGTAAGTGAATACAATAATGGGGTCTACATATACAGAAAGGCCAACCACCTAGAGCTCACTACTCAATCACAAAATTAGGAGTCATGCTGACTACACAATTGGATGGTTAAATCTAATAATCAATGTATTGCTTCAATTTAGCATCTACAATGCCAGATTTAGTATAGGTTTAAGCTCTGTGCATGAGGACCAAACACCTTCATGACCTTTAACAACCTTCCTTCAACCTTCAGATGATATATGTGTGATTCACACAAGGATCTGATTTTTTTTTCTCTTCACAATAATCTTCAATATACACACACTCACTCTTCTTCCAAATAAGATCTTACAATTATTTATACAAAACCTAAGACCTAATGGTTAGGTCAGCTCCTAAAAGATATTACATTTAAATCAATTACAAACTAAGCCCTGGTGCAATACAATATGTCGGCCTCAATACATTTACAAATTATGCAATCAATGAATCATTTCCAAATTGTGTCGTGTTGATCTGGAATATGTTTTCCTATGTCGGCTCATTACTTGGACCTATCTGTCGGTTAAGGAAAATATGTGAACCTAATCAGACCAATATGGAAAATGCCAAATGCAAACATCCAATACATGTCTTCGGCATAACCAAATGATCTCCAAATGATAACAAATCATCATCAACTTCCCTGAGTTGCCGGTGAAGCATATATTGGTAACTATGCATAAGCCAATATCCATACCAGGACCATAATGTGCCGGTTCATCAACAAACCAATATAACCAAAGTGCCAAATCAACAATGTAGACCTCCAGAAAGATAAGTGTTGACATCAATGACAAAACCAATGCAACACATGACAAAGTTATCCATAATACCAACAATCTCCCCCTTTGGCATTGATGACAACACTAGATGGAAAAACATCTAAGTGCCAAAACCGAATGTCAACAATCTCCCCTAAATAGATCAACACAAAGTTCTATACCAAAAAAAGAAACAATATAACCAAAACCAAAATACATCTTCAAAGTACTATGTTTTTCCATAGACATCTCTCCCCCTTTGACATCAAATGCCAAAGTAGTCAAAAATCAAAATCAGAACATAACATACAACTAACTACTCCCCCTAAGAAGTAGCTCTTCTTCATCAAACCAGAAAAAAGGTTTTTATGTTAGTCCCTACCGGTTTGATGCTAATCTACATCATTTAAGTCTCTGCTGGTGGGGTGATTACCCCAAGATTCTCTCTGAGATATTCAAATGTTTCCTTAGGCAAAGGCTTTGTAAAAATATTTGCAATTTGCTATTTAGTGTTCACATAAACCAATCTCATTTCATTTGCTTCAACTTTTTCTTTCAAAAAGTTATACTGAATAGAAACATGCTTTGTTTTAGAGTGAAATACCGGATTCTTTGATATATCTATTGCTGCTGAGTTATCACAGTAAATAGTTACTGGTTCTTTGTATTTTACCTTGATATCCTTCAACATTTGCTTGATCCATAATACCTAAGCATAAGTAGTTGTTGCTGCAACATATTCTACTTCTACTGTAGATAATGATGTGTAGGTTTGCTTCTTGTTGATCCATGAAATTAAGCTTCTGCCAAGAAAGAATGCACTGCCAGTGGTACTCTTTTTGTCATCCATATCTCCTTCCTAATTTGCATTTGTATATGCACATAACTCAAAATTGTCATCCTTAGGATACCATAAACCAAGATTTGTTGTGCCTTGCAGGTACTAGAAAATCCTTTTTACTACAGTTTCATGATTTTATTTAGGATTGATTTGAAATCTTGAAACAATACATACTGCATTCATTATATCAGGTCTGGTTTGTGTCAAATATAGTAACCCTCCAATCATAGATTTGTACCTTGTTAGATTTATAGGAGCTAAATCAACCTTTGATGTCAATTTATCTATTGTAGTCATAGGAGTGCTTACCGGTTTGGATTATTCCATTCCAAATTTCTTCAAAAGTTCCTTCAAGTATCTTGTTTGACAAATGAATATACCTTTATCTGTTTGAGAAATCTGCAAACCTAGAAATTTTTTTATCTCTCCAATCATAGACATTTCAAATTCTTCTTGTATCTTATTAGCATAGCTTTGTCTTTGCATATATATTCTTCTCCTCCAAAAATGATATCATCCACAAATACTTCAATAACCAAAATGTCATCATTGGCAATTTTATAATACAAATTACTGTTAGCAATACCTTTTGTGTATCCTATCTTTACAATATATTTATCCAGTCTAGCATACCAAGCTCTAGGAGCTTGCTTCAATCCATATAAATCTTTTATTAATCTGTAAATAATATCCTTATCATTTGTTAATGAAAATCCATCAGGGTGCTCAATGTAAACTTATTCTTCAAGATCTTCATTAAAAAATGCACATTTTACATCCATCTGATAAACCTTATAGTTCTTGTGAACTAAAAATGTAAGAATCTTATTGCTTCAATTCTAGCTACCGATGCAAAGATTTCATTATAATCAATTCCTTCTTTCTAAGAATAACCTTTACAAACTAATCTTGTTTTTTTTCTGATTACTTCATTGTCTTCATTCAGTTTATTTCTAAATACCCATTTAGTTCCAATTACATTTTTGTCTTTAGGCCAGAGAACTAATGTCCAAGATTTATTCTTTTCAATTTGTTCTAATTCATCTTCCATTGCAATTATCCAATATTTATCTTTACATGCTTCAACAACTTTTGTTGGTTCAACTTGAGAAATTAAACATACCTTTTCATTTGCCAATATTCCTCTTGTCATAACACCTTGATTTTTATTTCCAATTATCTGAATGATTCAATCTTACATACCTGGGTTTATTTTGATTTCCATTCACAGGCTGTTGTTCTTCAATCACAGTTGAGTTCTCTGATGATGCCGCTGTGACTAGCTCTACATTTTGTTCTACTACAATCCATGTCGGTTCATTTATGATCAATTCTACTACCGGTTTAGAACCTATAGATCTTGATTCTCCTCTAAAATGTTCATCTATCTTCACATTAGTACTTTCAATAGTTTTCTACAATCTTTTATTATAACATCTATATGCCTTGCTTCTAGTTGAATAGCCAAGAAATATTCCTTCATGACTTCTAGGATCAAATTTGCCAATAGACTCATCTCTCCTAATATAGCATTTGCTTCCAAATATTTTGAAATATTTAAGAGTAGGAATATGACTGAACCATAGTTCATAAGGGGTCTTACCAGTTTCACCTTTGATGTGAACTCCATTAAAAGCATAGACTGTTGTATTTGCAACTTCTCTCTAGTACATATGAGGTGGATTTTCTTCCATCTTCATGGTTCTTGCTGCATCCAGTATAGTTTTGTTCTTCCTTTCCACAACTCCATTTTGTTGGGGTGTCTGGGGTACTAATAGTTGTCTTTTGATTCCATTCTCTTCACAGTATGCATTGAATTCCCTAGATGTGAATTCTCCTCCTTGATCAGATCTCAAACATTTGATTTTCTTGCTGGTTTCACTCTCTACCATTACCTTGTATATCTTGAATCTTCCAAAAACTTCTGATTTCTCCCTGAGAAAAGTAACCCAGCACATTCTAGAATAATCATAAATTATTAGCATAAAGTATCTATCACCTTAAGGACTTCTTGTTCTTGTTGGACCATATAAATCAGTATGAATTAAATCAAGAATATTATTGGATTTCTCAAAAATTCTCTTAAATGTTGTTCTAACTTGCTTTCCCATTTGACATTCCTTACATACCAGATTATGAGGTTTCACAATCTTAGGTAAATCCCTTACTGTCTTGGTTGAATTGATCTTTACAATGCAATCAAAATTCACATGACATAGTCTTTTATGCCATAACCAACTTTCATCAATCTGAGCAATCAAACATGTCTTATCATTGGTATTCAAGTGAAAGATATTACCTTTAGTCTAATTACCAGTTGCAATTTCCAATCTAGTTCGGTTTATGATTTTGCATTTTCCATTCTTGATTGTAATTGAAATCCTTTTTCCACTAACTAACCAACACTCAAAAGATTATGCTTTTAACCTTCAACATAATAAACATTTTCAATATTGTGCTTACCATCCAAAGATATAGTGCCTCTTCCTTTGATTAAACAAGCTTTGTCATCTCCAAATCTTACTTCACTTTCATGATATTCCTGTAATGATAAGAATTTTCTTTTATCACCAGTCATATGATGTGAGCATCCATTATCAATGATCTATTCATCCTTTTCTTCAATTTTTGCTGCTAATGCCTACCCTACCAGTTTTGACAACAGGTGTCGGTTGATATTCTTTTATTGCAACAAATTCGCATCCACTGTCTAGTAGATCTTTGTCAGAATCATCTGTAATACCTTCATCTACATAATAACATGACCTATCTCTTTTTTCCTTAAATTTGTATCTCTGATATTCAGGGTTAGGTTTATATGTTCTCTTTGCCTCATCTCTTAGTCTTGAATGTCTATCAAGACACCTAGATTCCATATGACCAACTTTATTGCAATTAATACATTTGAAAGGCGCTTTACCTTCAAACTTACTTCCTACTAGATCTTTAGGCATCTTCCTTGCAAACAGTGCTCCCAGTTCTTCAAGTTCTTCAAGTTCTTCATTTTCTCTTCTAATATATTCAATTTCTTCTGCATAAATTGCTTTCCAATCAAATTTGTCAAATGATGATGATGATGTTGATGCTTTGAAGGCTATATCAGTCTTGACTATAGCAACAGGACCAACTTCTTCAAGCTCAAGTGCTGAAAATTTTCCAACCAAAGTATCTCTAGATACTAATGCATTAGGCATTGTTCTCAACTCATTAATAGACGTCACTTTCATTTTGTAAGCCGGTGGCAAAGCTGTTAAAACTTTAGAAACAATTTCATCTTCACTTAAAGATCCTCCACAACATTGTATTCCTAAAATAATTTCATTAACTCTTTCCATAAATGCAGAAATTCTTTCATCCTCTTCCATTTTTAAATTTTCATACCTGACTCGGTAACATTCTAGTTTTGCAATTTTGATAGTGGAATATCCTTCATTCAATGTTTCACATTTATCCCAAATATCTTTTGTTGTAGATCTATTTGATAATCCCATGATTTGTTGATCTAATAATGCGCTTAGAAGTGCCTCTCTTGCTTTGCAATCATTCTCCAAGTCTTTAGCTAAGGTTGGTGAATTAGGGTTATTCATATTAGGAGCAACATATCCATTCTTTTAACATCACATATATCTCTTCAAATGAAATTTAGATGTGTATCCATTCTGATCTTCCATATACCATAGTTAGTTCCATCAAGTTTGGGACTGTCCTTCCTAAAGATATTTGCTGCCATACGATCTCCTCAAGCTATTAGGCTTCTACAAAAAGAGGACTAGGCTCTGATACCAATTGTTTGGAACTAGGAAGGACAACTAAGAGAGGGGGGGGGGGGGTGAATCAGTTGTCGATAAATTGCAACCCAAAACAAATCATTCCAACTTAAAACTCAGTGCTGGTAAAATAGATTAACAGTTATAGTATTACTGGTACAACTTAATGCATGAAACAAAAAGAGAAACAACATCCACAACACATGACACAGAGATTTTGACGTGGAAACCTTGTAAGGGGAAAAACCATGACGGGAAACCTTACCCACAATAAGATGATACTACTGCAGATAGTAAGTGAATACAATAATTGGGTTTGCACATGCAGAAAGGCCAGCCACCTAGAGCTTACTGCTCAATCACAAAATTAGGAGTCACACTGACTACATAGTTGAATGGTTAAATCCAATAATCAATGCACTACTTCAATTTAGCATCTATAGTACCAGATTTAGTATCGGTTTAAGCTCTCTGCATGAGGAACAAACACCTTCATGACCTTTAACAACCTCCCTTCAACCTTCAGATGATATCTGCATGATTCGCACAAGGATATGCTTATTTTTGCTCTTCATAATAATCTTCAATATACACACACTCTTCTTCCAAATAAGATCTTCCAATTATTTATACAAAACCTAAGACCTAATGGTTAGGTCAGCTCCTAAAAGATATTACATTTAAATCAATTACAAACTAATCCTTGGTGCAATACAATATGTCGACCTCAATACATTTACACATTACTCAATCAATAAATTATTTCCAAATCATGTCATGCTAATCTGGAACATGTTTTCCTATGTTGATTCATAACCTGGACCTATTTGTCGATTAAAGAAAATATGTGACCAATATAAAAAATGCCAAATGAAAACATCCAATCCATGTCTTCGACATAACCAAATGATCTCCAGATGATAACAAGTCATCATCAACTTCCTAAGCTGTCGGTGAAACATATACCAGTAACTGTGCATAAGCCAATATCCATATCAGGACCACAATGTGTCGGTTCATCAACAAACCAATATAAATAGAGTGCCAAATCAACAATGTAGACCTCCAGAAAGATAAGTGTTGACATCAATGACAAAACCAATGCAACACATGACGAAGTCATCCATAATACCAACATCATCCACCTCATAAGGAAATCTTGGTGAGGAAAAAATCTCTTTATGAACCTCCTCAAGAGATTTCTAATTCCATTTATGATATTTTATCTTCTACTTATTCTAAATACCTTCTTCTAGGAATAAAGCTCTAATGAATTATACTTATCCCTCTTAATATTTCTTGTGTGAAAGAGAAGTATGACTTAGTGGCCTATTATTCCCCTATAAACTTCTCTTTCTAAAGACTTTTAAACATTCATCATCTTATACATGTTTTTAATCTCACTTATAGTAGAGCATTTAAAATGTCATATTCAAATACCTCATTCAATCTATCATGTCTTTAAATAACATTAATGGCTATTATGTTGCTCATCATTATGTGACATTGGTAGCTCACTTACTGGGGGCTCATTGTCATTCATGATGGTAAAATTTCATGTGCAATCATACTTTTGGAAGCAACATAATAGCCTATTTCTATCTCATCTCTTCTCTCTATATATATGGGGGGCAAGAGTGATTTCAAACATCTCTCCTTCTTAAGATTAAATTTTCCCCTTTGTGAAGTAGTGTCTTCTATAAGGATTTCTTATTGATTGTAGAGGTGTATTCATACTTGAATTCCTTCTCACATATTGGAACAAGCATCCCTAATGGGTATCTTAAGTACATATCCTTAATCAGGACCTCCTCCTTGGTGTTGGAAGTCTTTGATCATTCATCAATTTCTTTTCTTCACTGAGTAGTATCTTTTATAATAAACCCTTCTATTTTGTGCACGTGCATATCCCTGATGAGGATCTCTTTCCTTCTTTTATAAGAGTGTTGTTATAAATAATCTCTCTTTGATTTCATCTCAATCCTTTGCTCTTTTCAAATCTCTTGCATTCATTCATTCTAGAAGATGTTATATTTTTCTAAGACAACTCCTCTTGAAGGTAGATGTCTTTTGAACAAATATCTCTTCTCCTCCAAGGATCTCCTTTACACTTATATAGAAAGATATCTCTTTTCAACTATCTTATCCTTGCTTGAAGAGTATTCCCTCTCTTGCTTGGATTTATGACATTGTTGCATGATGGATATCTTCTTGGTGGTGAAGGTAGGTATCCTTGTCCTAATTACACACACATGCAGGAGGTTGAGTGGAATTGACGATGTTCTCACTCTCCTCCCTTACATGGATCACTTAGACAAACTCTGGGGGCTAGTTTTCCATGTCTTTCTCTCCATGGATCACCTATTTTTAGGGGTGATATATCCATGGTTCCTTTTCTCTTCTCATGGATCACCAAAGTGTGTATTCATGCTTTATGTCTATTCTTCCTTCTCTTTGCATTTATTTCCATTTAAATCTTTCATCTTGTGTTAGAGAGCTCTCAAATCCTCACACTCTTTGTTGTGTTGTAATTGAGGCTTAGTTCTCTTTCTTACCAAATGATTCTCCATTAGTTTTTGATCTTGTATCAAATCTTCTTTTAGCATTTGTCATCAATCTTCTTTCACAATTTGATGTGGTAAAAATGATACCCTATTTTAACTCACTAAAATTAGCAAACCAAAACAAGAGGGGGCATATAGCTACCCTCTAATTTTCATCACTTTCCTTAGAAACCATTTATGTGATTTCATGATTTTATCTAACATGTAGTTTTGTAGGGTGTACATTTTAACTGTGTACTGCAGAAACCACTAGGGGCTTCATCCGACAACTTGTGGATATATCTTTTTCATGAATGTTTACTTTTCTTTACTTTAGCTTGCATATGCATGCAATTTCATATGACCACTAAAGTGGGGACTAAATGTAGTGTCATAAATTGTACACCCTTGCTAGGGTGGTACAATTTCACACTTAGGTTAGCACTTGCCTTAGTGTGTCTTGCATCTTGCATTTCTAATTTCCCTTTAAGTATTAAATTAATTAATTTAATTAAATATAAATTCCTATTTCATCTTTTCATACATTATAAAATTGGGCCCTTTACCCTAAGTGTGCCCCATTTTATTTTATTCCTCCAATAAATCATTTATTCATAAACCCTAATTATGTCCTATTTCAACCTTTAAGGCCCAATTTTGCATATCAAAACACCTCGAAATCAGCTATAACTTCGGGATTCACTCTAATATCATCATATCTAACGGCCCTGAAAATTTTATGAAAAGTTGGTCGGACCATGGCGGGAGTGCACATGGTCCTCAACTTTTTTCCTAAAATTTTGGGAGCACAATTTTATGATATTATAATTCTTAACCCTAAAATATTGGTGGGAAATTCAATTCCTAGGTTAGCCTAAAGGTATAATTAAGTTGAAATTAAGATCTACAGTTTCATACATAAGAGCTCTCTTTCTTCATTTGAAGGGGACTAAGAATGATGGATCTAAGAATCTAAGAGCAAGTTTTTGGAGCACAAGGAGCCTTCTATGTAGTGAAAGAGAAGCCTATGTGGAGTCTTCAACAAAATTCAACAATATTTCATGAAGTATTCATCATCAATTAGGAGCCTTGAAGACATTGAAGAGTAATAGGAGATCTTGTGGCAATATCTCTCCCTTGGGGATTGTTATGATTTCATGTTATTTTCATGTCTTTGTATGAGCTTCTTTACATCAACTTGCATATTTACATTCATGCTTTATATCACTTTGCATAATTGATTTAGAGAATTTACTTTGTCAATTACAAGCATTTAGGGTTTACTCTTTACAGTTGCTCTAAATTGTTTGCATTCATCCTAGGGTCTTGCATGCACATAAGATTCCTACACATACTATTTAACTATACAAATCGGCTATTTATGAAGGTGGAAATCACAAAAAGAGGGGTTTGACCAAGGTAAAACCCTATATAGCCACCCAAACCCTTCCTTTTCAATTGTAGATGCAGGAATAGGTACCTGGAGGCGGTTTTGGATCAGGAAAAGGCATCAACACCACCCAAAGGTCTCAAAAGTGCAGAAAACCATCAAGGATAGGGGCATGGCACCTGGGTTCTACCCAAGATAGTGGTGTGGAACCATGGTCCCTCCTCTTTCAAGTGAATTTTGATAGGTTGTAGCCTCAGGACCTTCAGATTTTAGCCTTTCAGTTGCAACTCTCTGTTAGATTCTCAAGGATAGTGGCATGGCACCATGGTCCTAGTTAGTTTGGCTCATTTTGCATCAATAGGTACACATCCAAAATCCTCCCCCTTTCATGCTTTCAGTATCTTAGTTTCAGATCTGCAAGTTTGTTCAATTTCAAGTTCATTCATGCTTCATTCTTTATCTCCTAGTCTAGTTGATCATTCAAATCCTAGTTTTTCTCATCATTTGCAACAAGAGGAATAGAAACCCTAAGAGATAATACTTGGATCTCTCTTTTTCAAAATAATTAGTGAGAGTGATCTATCTCCCTAGGCTCTTTCATATTCCCAATGTGTTGGCAAAAGTGGGATTAGGTCCTAGTCACTCTATCTCAATTTTCCCACCACCACACATCAAAGGATCAAATGGAGTGCCTTGGGGATTACCCATTATTCGGTTCAATAGGAAAATCATGTCTCCAATATCTTCTTTGAAATATGACCTCACCATGTTCTTCTTTGACAACTTAGAGGCACCCTTTGTCATTTTGTCTAGCCATGAATGATTGATGATGGCCTCATACTCCTCCATGTGGTCTTGATACATTTGAGTGGCCTCATCCTTTGTCACATACACAATATTATGATATTTTGGAATTCTAAATGCTTTCCTTATGGCTACATCACTGATATTGGCCAACACTCTTCCCTCTGGTGCTATAACATCTCTACTGGCAGGGTTATAATTCCTAGCACACTCAACTACCAACTCTATATACTACATAGTAGGGAGAAATCCAACAACATGCACAATTCCACTCATCATCTTATGTGCAATCACACTAAGCACAAGGCTATCCAAGCCGAACATCCTCTTCTTAAACTCCCTTAGATTGATATGTTTGAGGTTGGTATCATTGACATTCTTCTATTTTGAGTTCATCCTTGACTAAGGAGGAGAATCCTTGTCTACTTGGAACTTCATTTTGACTATAAAGTCTCCAAAATATCCAACCAACTAAGAAGAATGAGAGAAATAGATAGAAAGAACTCAGAATCAGATAAAAAAACTCATAAAATTAGACAAATTTGCTTCCTATCAATCTGATTTCTTCAAAATTTGCATGTGATGTTGAAGGAGAAGGTTGGAAATATGTGCCAACACTCAAAACTTCATCAAAATTATGTCCAACCTACAAAAAGCTTCAGAAAATGTCCTCAAACCTACAAGATAACTTCTTCAACCTACTCTTAACACTTAGAAGTTTGAACTTTCTTGTGTGCTGAAATGAAAATAAGAATGGCCTATTTGTATTTAGAGTTGGAATTTGTAATTAGAAACACGTGATTATCTATTTCCATTCTCATTTCAGTCTTATCCTCTTTCAAAGAAAGTTTCTATTTTCATTTATAGTTGCATATTCATTATCCTTGAGTTCGAATTCTTTCAAATGCAACTTTCTATTTGGAATTATAGTCTTAAAATCGACTCAATCTACAAGATTCATCTCACAAGAAGCTTTCTATTTTCTATTCTAAGTTCGAATTCTCCAAGATCTTGTTGACATCACCTAGAATATTCTAATTTCAAACTTGGTTTGCAAATGTTTGACTTGTTTTGACCTCAATTATAAGCAGGATGGACTTTGGAGAGTTTGTTTCAACTTTTAATTAAGATAGGGAAGACTTTGGAGGGATCAAGCACCATCCACATGCTACTTCCTTCTCCCTAGGGTGGACTTTGTTGATTCTCTTCCCAAGTAGAGGAAGGCGAAGTTCATTGATCATTATGAGTTTTACTTGCAGCAAGGCGAACTTTATCTGACTTGGGCACCATTCATGTTGATCAAGGGTAGACTTCACTTGACTTAGGCACCATCTTCATACCCTTGGGTGGTATTGAATTGCTTCTCCCCTTCTTCTTCTTTCACATGGCAGAA
The DNA here is from genome assembly GCF_030272615.1 of Cryptomeria japonica. NCBI lineage: Eukaryota > Viridiplantae > Streptophyta > Pinopsida > Cupressales > Cupressaceae > Cryptomeria > Cryptomeria japonica. The sequence continues at coordinate 293,529,579 of NC_081415.1, forward strand.
TTTATGAGTTTCTCCACCATGGGGTAGACTTCACTAAGGTTGTGCACAAAGGTGAGGGGGGACTTGGAAATACTTGATACCCTTGGCACACATTATGAGGGGAGACTTGCTTATTACCTTGACCATGCTCACACACCTCTAGCCAAACTTTGAGTTCTACTTCCATAAGTTGTAGGGCAGACTTTACTTGTTCTCTTTTCAATTAAGAAGGCAGACTTCATGCCTTTCATTCCCAAATGCAAACTAGTCCTAGGCAGACTTTCCTTGCCTTATGCAGTTAGTCTTCAAATCTTCTTCAAGGTGGACTTGGTTAGACTTATGCACCATTTACTTGCTTCTTATGTCACCTTAGGGTGGACTTCAAGAGGAACATGATTATGATTTTGTCTTTGACTCACCCCTAGGGTAGACTTTGAGAAGGTATAGAAACCTTGGAGAGTGGACTTCATTGCTTCCTTGCACCATGATTTGAAAAGTAGAGCGGACTTTTTGGAGTTCATGACACTTATACTTCATCTTAGGCAGAATTTATTACTCATTCTCCAATGCTATCCTGAGTAGGGCATACTTTGTGAAGCTTGAGGTACCATTGCACTTGCACCTTGGGTGGAATTTTTCCAAACATGTGCACTTTGGAGGGCGGACTTTGAGATACTTAGTCACTGTTGATTGCAAAGTAAGGAAAACTTTTTCACTTCTTTCCTTCTTGCACATGGTGGACTTTATGAGTCTCCCTCTCCATCATGGGGTGGACTTTACCAAATCTAAGAACAATGGAGGGTGGACTTTCCTTGTTTCTTGACATAACATTCAACACCAAACACGATTAGCTAGACTTAGAGAAATACCTGGAAAACTTCAAAATTTGATAACTTCTTCAATTTTAGTCAGATTAACATGATACTTGAATCCATACTCATGTAATCCATCTGATGCGCCATGACACCTAAAATGTAGGAACTTTAGCTTTTTGGGTCAAAACTTGAAATTTTTTGATTGTGATCAATGTAGGTTTGTGGTACCAATGCAAACCCTAGGTCCTCACTCTAAAAAAAAAAAAATAGACATCCCTAAAAAATAGGTAAAACTTTCTAAAAATAGCCATCTTGGGGACCAAGCTAAAAATGCTAAAAATGAAACTTCCTAAAAAATAGGAAAAAGCAAAAAAACAAAATTTCAAAATATAGAAAGTTGTTTGAATTTGTTGAAATCAATTGCATTCTTCATCCTTTGGCCTTTCTAGGCACTTTGATGGTGTCTAGACTTTGTTATCACTTGGTTTGCAAAAACTAACATTCCATCCTTAAGACTCAAACCATTCAAAACTTCACAGAACTAAGTAAAATTGAAGTGGAAGGCCATGAGACACTAACAAAAACCCTATAAAGAAGGAAAGGAGAGGGTCCCCATTCTCAATGGGGTGATCTGTGAAAAGGGTCACAACAAGTCCTAATAAAGAGACAATAGATAAATAAAAGATGACAAGGACATATAATATCCCTAAATTCAGACATAAGAGTAGTTCCTCAAGGGATTAATGACATGAATGGATTAGGATAATCCTCAAGTATCAGAGAGAAAATTTAGACATGGTTACAGTCAACAAGGATACCTTTTATTAATATTAGAGGATCCAATTAATACTGAGAGGGGGGGTGAATCAATATTAACAATAACTTGAAATAAAAAACTCAAACTCATAAAACTTTCACCAAATCAAATATAGATCAACACTAGAGTCATTTACCAGTACCAGTATCTACTGATAAACATCTGCTAAACTGATATATCAATGCTGCACATTAAGTGCTCATTAAACATGCATAAACTTAAAGTAAAGAAAACTATCACATCAAAAACATTCACCATATGAACACAATGATTTTCATGTGGAAACCCAAATAGGGAAAAACCATGGTGGGAATTGGTACCCACAAATATTTTGCACTTTTGGAATGCAATGTGTTAGGATCCAAGCTCAGTTAGAAGCTTACAATGATTCCTTGTTAGGAGCAAACCTTGTTAGGAGTCACCTAGTTAAGGAATTTACCTCAGCCCTGTTAGGAGCTTTGATTTGTTAGGATCAACCTCTCAAGAGGATTTAGAAATTAGATATTGTGTCACCTTGTTAGGGGATTTTACAATGTGAGGCTTTTTAGGACCTACCCGATTAAGGGATTTTAGTTGCTATAATTGTTAGAGAACAATAATGAATGATCTGTGTATAGCACTCAACTACTTCCTTGATCAAATCTAATTAAGTTCTAAGTCTTCATCACTCTGGCAGATCTTCTTGCACACCTTGGTTCGGCTTCACACACTTCTCAAAATCACTGACACTTCAAAACATCAACCTTACTGACATAAATAACCTTTACAACTAGGTCGGCATAAAAAACCTAAGACTTACTACATAGATCATCAAATATATTTACAACTCATTATAGATCATCATATGGATCATTACAATCAATTACAAATCAATATCAGTCGTTGAATGATTATAAATCACCACAGCAAGTCAATTTGGTACAAAGTCAAACCCTTAGCTCATTCTGCTAAGCACTTTGCACATTCCCAAGAAATTCGCTCTCCAAATGTGCCAAAACATCTTTCAAATACATGACATGGTTTGTGTTGTGTTATCATCAACATGCGAACTTGATGTAGATCACCGCCAAACCAAAAATCATTACCGGTCAAGAGAATTATTTACCGTTCATTAAACCCTCACAAAAACTCAATAGAAATTATAAACATAACTTTTGGTTGTCACAACATGATTCGGTTTGGGTTAGATACATGTTACAATGATAAATATTCAAAACAACAAAGCCTTAATCATCACCAATCACCAGATACAATCAAAATATTTCCTCGTTTACTGGTTAAGTCCTAATTCTTAGTTTCTTGATTCTTTACCAGTAAGCCCTCTCTGGTAGACCAAAATATTTAGATGACACAATACAACATAAGTATGTTGGCATTTTTGATGTTTATGTTGTGATTGTCATTGATGGACACACACTTGTATAGAGATCCCCTTTATATGTATGAGCTAGAGCTCAACTGGTATCTATTCCAACCGGTATGTTGTATTCTAGTCTTTAGACTATTGGTGATTTTGCAGAATGTGTTTCTCGGTTGGAAGCGGCATGTTGATCCCAAGCAGTTTGTAGATCTCAATCGGTACAAGGGAGCAAAGCAGCATAACACATTCTTACCAGTCTTTATTTTTGTCAAACCAGCAACCAGTATTTTGTATGAACCGGTAATACTCTGTGATGAGTTACCAACTGGCATTTTGTGATGAGTTACCAACCCACCAATTGATTGATGGTGCCGACACACTAACGATGCTTTTTGTGTCATGTTACTGAGTATGTCTAGATTCATTGAACCTAGGAAATTGCAATGTAATCCTATTGGACAGACATGAAATCATTTTCCTTTAAAAAGACATCATGTCTAGGGTTTTGAGTTGTTGTTCTTGTTACTGAAAGGTTTTATGTTGTGGCTAGGGTTTAAGATGGTTGTTGAGTTGTTGTAAGAGTGATCTTATCTGAGAAGATCAAGTTGTAATAGAGAGAGATAGAGAAGACTGAAATAATGTTGAAACACATTAGCAGCAAGCTATACTGGATCTAACCAAGTAGTTTGTGCTATTAGATAGATCAAACACTTGTTGATTACTCACATCTTTGACAAGTCTGTAGCCCTTAACTAGGTAGGCCCAAAAGCCTTTGTAAAATCCTCCAACAAGGTCGTTCACTTCTGTGAATCTAAAATCCTCTCACAATGTAGTCTTTAATCGGACTTATCTCCTAACAGAGATTGAGATTCCTAACAAGATTTGTTCTGGTGAAGAACATTGTAAGACCTTAACTGGTCTGGTTTCTATTCTGTAGATAGTGACTTGTGAGTTCCATCTCACCGTGGTTTTTCCTAGTTGGGTTTCCATGTCAAATATCTTGTGTTATGGTTGTATTATTTTTTTGGGTGAATGCTTTATTTGCATTTTGGTTTGCTTGTGTGATAACTGGTCTGTCTGTTAGACTGTTTTACCGGTTTATCTTCAGACTATGTAAGTGTTTAAGTACAGAGATTTTTGGCATACTAATTCACCCCTGCCCCTTTTAGTATTCATCAATTGGTATCAGAGCCTACCTTTCTATAAGTTTAACCACTTGGAAAGAGATATGGGGGAATACACCTTGAGGGAACTTACTCAATGGCTCACTCAGTCTAAGCAAGCCTATGATGATCTTATGGTCAAATACAAGGCATTTCAAGAAAAAAGGAGAGAACATGCAAAGAAGCTGATGGAGCTATTTGAAAGTAGTTCTGAAGATGAAGCTAATATAGAAGCCATGATTGTAGAAGTAAATAAGCTGAATGATTCAAACTCCAATCTAAGAAAGGAGTTGGAAGGACTGACCATTCGGTTTAGTCAAGAGCTTGAGAACTGGACGAAAGCTGAAGATCGGGTAAAGGACAGAGATCATGAGATCTCCAAGTTGAAACAAGAGATCAATGCACTGACTGCTCACCTTCATGAGAGCAAGATGGAAAAGGAAGACATGTAAGGAGAACTGAACATAGCCATATCTGAAAATGCAAGCCTAATGGAGACCAATACTACTATTTTCAAAGAACTCTCTGAATCAAAGGAAATACTTGCTAAGTTTAGCAAAAGTACTTTCAAGCTAGAGCAAAAGCTTGAGTCATCTAGATCGGTAAAGAATACCAATGGTCTTGGTTTCTCTAGACATGAGAAAGGATAATCCTTAGGAACAAATGCTGAAGCATCAAAGAAGCAACTGACACTCAAAGGAAAAGGTAAGCAAAAATTCAAACCTGTTTGCTTTAACTGTCTTAAAGAAGGACACAATGCCAATGTATGTAGGAGCAAAGCCTACAATAATTTTTCATATTTTATCAACAATATACCTAGATATAATAAGTTCAATGGTCAATGTTATGCATGCAACAAGTTTGGGCATAGATAATCTGAATGCAGGTCTGTCATGAACAATACCAGAAGATATCCTCAGAGGACCCAAGGAGCAGGTCTGAAATATTTTGTAAACTAGAACCCTAACTAGTTTAATACCTACAATTATCAGTCAGGCAATAGTGGATATCAATCGGCAACTGGATGGAGAGAAAACTGTTGGATTTGTCATGGACATGGTCACACTATTGCTACATGCAGAAGAAAGAATGGAAATATAAATAATGGACCTTGGAGAGCACCTAGATTGGTTTGCTATCACTGCAACAAACCGGGTCACATTGCAAGATTTTGCAGAAGCAGAAAGAGTATATCTGATGATAAACTGGTCACTCAAAAAGGAGAAGTTGATGATGAAAAAGTTCAAGTGGACATGAACAAAACCTGGAGGAAGAAACCAACAATGTTGGAAGAGGAACCAATTTCTGCACCTAGTGTGGAAATATCAGAACCGACAAACTAAGCTCCAAAGAGGCTTAGGGGGAGGAAATGGCCAAATGATTGTGAACCCCCAGTTACATCGGTAAAAGACCTTAACTGGTATATGATACCTGTCATTTGGTAGAAGACCAGAAATGGTAAAAGAGGCAAATTAGGGTTTACGCCCTAATAGAGGAGCATTAATGGTGGTAGGTGAGAGACATGTATAAAAGCATATTTCAAATCATTTCTCACTATCTGTTTCCGAGCGAAGAAAAGTTTTCAAGTGCAGAGCGAAGAAAAGGCGATTTGAACTAAGATTTCAAGAAATTGATAAATCTTGAAGGAGATTCAAATCTAATTTGCAAGCGGTCATGGAGAACACAAAGTGGTGATTTGGCAACCAACGGAGAGTGGAGTGAAGTAGAATTAGGAAGCCCTAAATTCGCATTGTAAAGGTATTTTTCATATTCTTGAAATACTCAACAATGGCTTCCACATCTCATACCAGTTCTAGTACATCCATTGAGTCAGAAAGTTTTATTCAGAGGAAGTCCAAATATAATGCCTTATCACAAGTTCTGGCTAGAGTCATAGTTGAAGAAGGAATTTCAGATTATATTGATTGCAAAATAGAAGACCTAGGGTCTTTAGCTATTCACACCCAGTTAGGTTTATTTTGTGGCAAGGACAAGAAGATCAAACTAGAGTTTAGTATCTTAGAGAAGAAGAAACTCCATAATGCACTATACTTTCTAGAAGATTTTATGGAGGATCTTATAAGGATCATTTTGAGTAGAGTCCACGGTGAAAAGATGTACCTGGAGAGGACATATGATACCACACCTCAAGCCATTCATGTAGTCACCAGTTTCTATAACATAGGGGAAGTGCCAACCGTAAGAACGGTAAGAAAAACCAAAATGGCCAAGCTCACCGGTTCAACAAGTGACTCACGAGGTATGACAGTTAATCCTATCAAAGATGATCTAGTGAAATATGCCTACATGGTGATAGGATATAGAACATTCTCAGCCAGTAGGATTAATTCTGTATCTACTGCAACAGTAAATGCCGCTTACCGAATGATTAAAGAGGATGCATCATTTGACCTATGCACTAGTATGCAAAGGCAACTCCTGTTGAATCTAAAGGTGATCAAATAGGACAATGCACTAAGGTTTAAGTTTGGACAACTACTGATAGGGTTGTTCTTCTATTTCCAAGGCTACTTTCCTGGAGTAGGAGATGTCCAGTGGTCTCTTGACCAACCCATAACCAGGTAGATCAAGGAAAGCATACAAGCCATTGGAACCAGTCACCCTGAAGTACTGAACAAATATTTTGATGAGTTCAGAAGAAAGATGAGTCAAAGGGTAAGGATCTTAGGTGATATCATTAAGAAATATGAAGATGACATCTGTTTCACCATTCAAGTGGACAAATGCTTAATGGAGGCTATTGAGCCTAGAATGGAGGAAGTAGAGCCAATGGGCTATGAGGTTATGTATGATATGCTAGAAGGGTATGCCTCAACCCTTATTGCCTCGCCTCTTGATCCTAAGGCTAAAAGGATCGAAACCTACTTGGAGAGGATTGCACTAGCCAAGGAACCATCTGTTAAGAAAGGAAAAAAACCGACAGCAAAGAAAGACAAGGCAGTACCTGCAGCATCGGCACTGGCTACCACTGCAAATCCAAGAGTGACCAAGTGGTCACTTACTAAGAAGAAACTGGAGGTGACACTGGCAAAAGTCTTTGAAAGAAAAAGGAAGACTAAGACAAATGAATCAGACTCTGAAGAGACCAAGTCTGATGAAAAGCCAAAGAAGGCCAGACAAACAAAGAAAATGCAGAAGAATGAACTGACAGCATCCGCACTGGTAAATATTGATATCTCCTCATACAAACCTTTGACACATTTTCAAAGGATAGTTAAGAATATTAGGAGAAAATTACTTCATGATTTAGTAGATTATTATGATGATTTTAGTGATGAGGAGAAGGAAGAAGTACTATAGGAAATCATTATTTATTTGTGCAAAAATGATCAGTTGCCATCAGAGATTAAATCTCAGACACCGGATTATTTATTTAAAGCATTAGATAATAAATGGCGCATTTCCATTGAAAAGGAATAGGAAATTAGGGAGAAAGTCTTTGCACAGTACTTTCCCGACCTCTCAAATTTAGAATTATTTGATGTGTTGGACCAAAATAAAAGACTCTTCTTCACAAGGAGAAGAAGACTCTAGATGTTGGAAGGAAGAGTTGATGATGTTGAAAAAGACACTCATCAGTATATGAATCATGCTATTCAAGCTCACAAAGCATGAATGGTCAACTGGCAAGCAGAAAAAGAACTGGTCATATACAAACTGGATGAAGTTTTTGATGAAGAAGGAAACCCGGTTGAAGAACCAATCGACACTATTGATGTCGATGCCCTGGATGTAGAAGATGTCACTCAAGACATACCTTATGAGGGAACAAAATAGGGGCAACAAGCTGAATAGGGTGGTGAGCAAGCTAAGGACACACATGAAGTGGATAAAGAAGAGGAAGAGAAGAAGAAGAGGGATGAAGATGAGAAAAAGAGAAAAGAGGAAGAGAAGAGAAAAGAGGAAGAGGAGAAATGAAAAGATGAAGAGAAGAAGAAGCAAGAAGATGAAAGGAAGAAGAAAAGAAGAAGAAGGAAGAGGAAGAAAAGAAGAAGAAGGAAGAGGAAGAGAAGAAAAAGAAGGAGGAGGAAGAAAAGAAGAAGAAGGAAGAGGAAGAGAAGAAAAAGAAGGAAGAGGAAGAAAAGAAGAAGAAGGAAGAGGAAGAGAAGAAAAAGAAGGAAGAGGAAGAAAAGAAGAAGAAAGAAGAGAAAGAGAAAGAAGAGGAGAAGAGGAAAGAAGTAGACAGGAAAAAGAAAGAAGAGGAAGACAAGGAACAAGAATAGAAGAAAGAAGCAGAGAAAAGGAAGAAGCAGACAAGGCAGTGAAAGAAATGGAGAGCACACAGATGGAGACTCCAAAGGCAATCGGGAGTCAAGCCAAATCAGCTGATATCTCCAGTCCTATCAATCTCCAGTTTGCAAGTGAGTTGGAGCTTATGGAAAGTATCAAGGTTTCTCAAGAGTGCCTTGAGATCATTCATATGAAAAAGGAGCAGGACATAATTCAGCCTGTTGTAGACACCCTTACCAGTTTAATTCCCAGTACCAATCTTCCTAATACTGAATCATCACTAGCATAGCTCAAACTACTATGTATTGTAGTGGATGATCAGGTGCAGAGCCTGGAAGAAGCAGCTGAGGCAAATGTCAAGAAAGAGCATCAAAAGGCTCTTAACATTGCTCTAGTGAAAAAGTTGAATGAGCTTCGGTCTGAACTGCTGAAAGACCAAAAGGACATAAGGAATGCTTTGGATGAGGGAAACTTGCTATTAAGCAAAATTTGTCAACCTCATCTATTCTACAATGATGTGCTAGCTAAGAAGCAAAAGCTTCAAATGGACTTACAGTCCTACTTGAGCACATTTAAGCCACCTTATGATTCCTTTGCAACACATGGGCAAACCGTTCACCGGTTCCAGATCCAGTCAGCCAAAATGGAGCAAGAGATCAGCACACGATCTAGAGATTTGTAGGAGCTACAAATGGTTTTACTTCCATGTCTGCAAATTATTCAAAAGTGTTATCTGAACCTAGATGCCTTGACAGTTATGCAAGAGCTGAGCATAGTTGATGCCATGGAGGAATAGGTATACCAGATGCAAATAGAAAAAGAAGTAACCACCTCCTTACTTGAGTCCTGGTCTCTATCCATGAAACAATTTTTGCAGGACTACAAATCAGTTTTTGATAAGTATTATTCATTATTGTCATAAACTTTTTATATATATCAAATGGAAATAGGGTTGATCAGTGGTACTTTGTCATTGTTGGCAAAGGGGGAGAAGTACTCTATCTATTTTGGAGACAAACAGGGAGCAGTATCTGATTTTAAAATTTTGATATATGTTTTTGATATATGCTATGTGCTCTAATATCTCAATGTTTATGCTCTGTATGCAAAATTGCTATACATTGTGCTGATTAAGGGATAGTGTATATGCTTAGGGGGAGCAATTTTGTTAATGGCATGTTTTTGTTGTAAAACACTTAGATGTCAAAATTTTATTTTCCTAAGTGTTGCCACCAATGCCAAAGGGGGAGATTGTTGGCATTTTTGATGTTTATGTTGTGATTGTCATTGATGGACACACACTTGTATAGAGATCCCCTTTATATGTATGAGCTAGAGCTCAACTGGTATTTGTTCCAATTGGTATGTTGTATTCTAGTCTTTAGACTATTGGTGATTTTGCAGAATGTGTTTCCCGGTCTAAAGTGGCATGTCGATCCCAAGCGGTTCGTAAATCTCAACCGATACGAGGGAGCAAAGTGGCATAACACATTCTTACTAGTCTTCATTTTTGTCAAACTGGCAACTGGTATTTTGTATGAACTGGTAATACTCTATGATGAGTTACCAACCGACATTTTGTGATGAGTTACCAACCCACCAATTGATTGAGTGTGCTGACACACTGACGGTGCTTTTTGTGTCATGTTACTGAGTATGTCTAGATTCATTGAACCTAGGAAATTGTAATGTAATCCTATTGGACCGACATGAAATTAGATTCCTTTAAAAGGACATCATGTCTAGTGTTTTGAGTTGTTGTTGTTGTTACTGAAAGGGTTTATGTTGTGGCTAGGGTTTAAGGTGGTTGTTGAGTTGTTGTAAGAGAGATCTTATCTGAGAAGATCAGGTTGTAATAGAGAGAGATAGAGAAGACTGAAGTAATGCTGAAACGCATTAGCAACAAGCTATATTGGATCTAACCAAGCAATTTGTGCTATTAGATAGATCAAACACTTGTTGATTACTCACATCTTTGACAAGTCTGTAGCCCTCAACCAGGTAGGCCCAAAAGCCTTTGTAAAATCCTCTAACAAGGTGGTTCACTTCTATGAATCTAAAATCCTTTCACAAGGTAGTCTTTAATCGGACTTATCTCCTAACGGAGATTGAGATTCCTAACAGGATCTGTTCTAGTGAAGAACATTGTAAGACCTTAACCGGTCTGACCTTAACCGATCTAGTTTCTATTCTATAGATAGTGACTTGTGAGTTCCATCTCACCGTGGTTTTTCCCAGTTGTGTTTCCACATCAAATATCTTATGTGGGTGAATGCTTTATTTGCATTTTGGTTTGCATGTTTGATAATCGATCTATCTGTTAGATAGTTTTACCAGTTTATCTTCAGACTATGTAAGTGTTTAAGTACAGAGATTTTTGGCATACCAATTCACCCCCCCCTCTTAGTATTCATCAAAGTAAACATTAATAGACATGAATAAACATTAGTTGCCATCAATGACAACATAAATAATTGATCAAAGTCATCCATCATGCAATCTCAATCTCTTCATCACAATGTCATCTTAAACAGTCTTGTACCGGTTCAGTCATCATTCTCCATCTATCTCAGTTATGCCATACATGCTAACACCTTTAATAGGATCTCAAAGTAGCATAGAAATCCCAAAAGACATAGTCCAAGTTAGAAAACATTTAGTTTCACCCCTAGCATTGAATGTGCAGTCATAGGTTAACAAGACCAATCCGAGTCAATGAAGTGGTATCAAGCAATTATGAAGTTAGGGGCCATTTAACATAGTGATGTTGCATAAGAAAAGGTCATCAATGCCCATGCTAAGGTCCATAAAAGACATCACCACTGTCAAGGCACAATGAAAACATATAAGTATCAATAATGGCCTCTAAAAGAGATTTTATGCTATCTTGAAGAACATCAAGACACATATCATACCCCATGAACATATTTTAGAAGCCCTAAGGGTGGATTGAAATTAGAGGAGCACTTTACCTTCACCAACATAAAGATAGAAGCCATGTTTCAAAGTATACACAGTGAAAATATTGTGATAACACAGAGCAACTGAGCATTCAAAGGGCAATTTTCATGCAACATTATTCATTCAAGAACAAGGATAAATCTCAGTCTTGACAATCACAGTGACCAAAGGCTCAATGTAAAGGCCTTCAAAGAACATATCATTCAAGCTTTGAATTCAAGAAGATAGATATTTCTACAAAGAGTATGATAGTGAGTGCCACTCTCATAAATGTAGTCCTTAATATAGTCAAGAGAAAAGACAAAAGAATCAATCTATTGAGGGTAACGAAGGCTTAAGAGTTTGGAATGAAAAAATGGTAAATATTGTCAAACAATAGGGCATCAAGTATTCAAGACAATTAGTCCTTGTATGAGGACTCCTTAGAAAAATAGCCAAAGCATAGTAGCAATGAGCAACCCATGGGAGTTTACAATAGAGTATAAAGACACAAGAGACTTTATGGGCAATCACTCAAACTAAAAGAACAGTCCAAATTCAGAAAAATAAAATCCTTAATAAAATCCCCATTACTATCTCTAGAAATCCCCATCATTATCAACAAAAGATAGACCTGGATGGTCTAAAAGGGAGTTGTGACAAATGTATGAGACAATCAAGTGTCAAAAGAGAACAATGATGCAGTCACAATTCCCAGCTATAGAGGCATACATGTCAATGCCAATACAAGGAGCATAATCATGTTGCAATATAGGATAGACCTAAAAGATTGATTCACAAGATCTAAGGTGGTATTAATTGACAAAGCAAAAATGATACCTTGATACTACTGTTAGATAGATAATAGTGAGTAGAAGATTAAAGTGTGAAGAACAGTGCCTTACGAACCAGGAGACAGTGAAAATCACAGTCATAGGCAGGGTAATACAAGGAAGAAATGGTAAAGTTTTATTCACAAAAGTGTTCTCACAGTCCATGGAACATATTGTCCAAAACACAAACCCATCCAAAGATATAAAACCACCATAAGAAGCCAACCCTAACACAATGTCTTAGTTCACTAAAAATAAGAACAATAATGATAAAGGAGATTATGCAATCATTCATGCAACAATTAAGAGGCTTAATGGGAGGATTTTTAATGAAAATACAACAGTTAGGTCTCATTTTTAAATCCTCATGAGTTGCACATTAGTTGAGGACCACTTTGAGGCAATCAACAATAAGTTAGTATGACTTACAAAGCCTATTTCCATGCTTTTCTAATCAAATTAGATCAAATCATGCAACAATCAATTGAGACCTAAAAGATAGGAGCTTTGGAGGTCAAATATAGTAGTTCTACATTAACTCAAGCTTCAACATGAAAGTACCATGAATCAAGGGGAAGTTTGGGCACACTTGCACTCAGTTTGAAGCTATTTTGTATGCTTTTATGTCTGTATTTAGTTCAAATCCGATCCAAGAAGATCTCTTCATTTAGGTTTAGAAGAATAAAGAAAGGAGCTCACTTCAGTTTTCCAAAGGCACAATGGTTTGACTTTCTCTTCTCTTCTATATATTCTTCTCTTTCCATCTTTCTTTGGGAGTTCTTTTTTTCTTTTTCTAGCTTGCATTGTAGCTTTGGCAAATCTCTTTCAGGCTGAAGAATGTAATTGTAACTCAGCTTTTATTTTAAATTCTAGAAGCATTGTAGCAACAATTCCTTTCAAATTCAATAAAGAAGCAACATTCCTACTCAATTATTTCTGGCTTTTATCATTATTATGAGTGATTTTGATGTGCTTTTTTGTGTTTCTTTTCATGAAACCTTTGAATAGGTCTCATTGATACAATGATAAGGTTGGGGATTTCATGTAAATGCAGGTTACAAGTTGTGTTAGATTATTGAAAGTATTTTGTAGTTGTGAAACTCATGTTTCCTTAAGACAAAAGCTAAAACAAGATGCCTTCTTATGAAATATTTATGTATTTCTTGATTTTTCTAAGTTGTGATCATAAAAACCTCTTTCATTGAGTCCGATTGTGAGTTAGGACAACAAATAAAATTAGATAATTTTGGTGCAATCACCTCATGTAGCTTTAGAATTTAAAGTTCCAATTATCCTTCTATCTTTTTCCCATCAAGAGAGTTAGTTTGCAAGAGATTCATCATACAAAAAGCCGACCTATAATCTAGAGGTTTACTTTCACCATAGGCAACCCACAGGCATAAAAGTATTCCCATGTTTCACAGGATTTCTGAGCTCCTAGCTTAGCATCAGGGTAAAATCCTTTGTGAAAATAGAACCTTTAGGTATGAGCATGTATGGATGCATATTTCTTTATCAGGATGAACATTTTGTTGAAGATTCTCACATAGAAATGAGATTAGAAATGAATATAAAATCAGATTGTAATAGTAAAGCAAAGCAGCATGCTCATGGAAAGGTGGTGATGGTTGTTTCCCATGTGTTGGCCAAGTTGTTGATGCAAGGAATGTTGAAGAGGATTTTGGACATGAGGATGAAGGTTAGTATCAACATTGTGAACCATAGTTACCTAAGAAGGTTACATATGATTCCTTTTATTTTCAAGCATTTGAAGATGGTTTGCATGGTGTGTTTGACTTGTAGTTAGGATCTTTTCAAACCCAAATTTTTCCCATGAGGCCTATGATGCCAGATGTGTGGTAGAAAGTGAGTCTTTTATTTTTCAACTGGGTGATACTTTTATGAAGTGTGACAATGTTTTGAGTCATGAAGGGTGTTATGATCAACATGTAAGTGTCTTGTTTGGTGAGCATAACATTTTATTATCACACAATAATCAGTGTTATCAGATTGTACATAAGTTTCAAATGTTTTATGGTGAAAGCACTTATGGTATTTAGTATGGTAGCTGGATGAGAGATGTCAGTATGTTTGATCAACTTGGCATTCCAACTATATCTTTAGATTGGCCTCAATGCAGTCAAAGGAAAGAGTAGGCCTTTCTTTTTTGATGACCTTGGGGCATCATATGTGGTTTGATTTTCAAGCCACAAGCAGTAAGGGGCAAAGATAAACTTTTTGACTCTAAGCCCAATGGAGTAGACACCTGGTATGCTCCTCTAGAGATGTGAATTCTTGCCATGCTCGCAAGGTGCATGCATTCTCGAGCAAGAGCGAGTATTGGGACCTTAAAAAAATTGCCAATTTTTGAGGGCACAAATTCAAAATTCTGATTATTGCATTAAGAAAGTATCATGTTGAATCAACCTAAGTAGCCCACTTTGAGGGATAATATTTTGGCACCCATGGATTGTCATGTGAAATCACTTTGGGTAAATGTTGAGCACTTATTAGAGATAGTGTATGACTATTTGCAGCTTCCTCAGATCACTTTTGATATATTTTTAATGACCTTTTTTGGAGGCCTAGAGATAGGTTTGTTGATTGTACTTGTCAAACTATTATGAGTAAGCCATCTTTGAGATGTTACATTTCTGTGCTAGTTGAATATCAAGCCCGACCAATAGTTTTTGGTGATTCTCTGTATCTTTATGAAGCCCCATGTCAGCTGGCATAGCCCCATGAATTCATTTGTCAATATTTCCAACTTGAATTCATTTGCGAATTGCTTAGATTTCCAAATTGGATAGTGTCAAATCTGCAAAAGTGGCCCTACATTTGAATTTTTATTTCACAAACTATTGACGTACATGCAAAGGAAAAAGTTCCCAGTGATTCCCTCTATGTTTATCTACAATTTTTCCAATTTGTATCCCCCAACACTTCATTTGATATGTTTTTCAAAACCCATTCCAAATGCACTTTTTTAGGGTTTAGTAATCAATGTTTCCAAAATTTTCAAAGAAGGCAAGTTTGGGCATTAACAATTTGCACATGTGATCGAATTAAGATAAAAAATTTGGCACACATACTCACCATATCTAGACGTACCAGTTTGCCAAGTCGCAGCCCTTGAAACCAAGATTTGATATTTTTTCAATTTAGTGATTGAGCAGGTTTCAGTGTTATGTGAAATGTGCAGTTTCAAAAAACAACTGAGTGCAAAAATTCAAGGATTAAAATTTTTCACCTCAGGTATCATAATGAGCATCCATTTGATGTTTTGGATTCCCTGTATGACACTCTACAAGTATGCAAGTTTTCAGGACCCAGGGATATGATTAGGTCAATTTTTAAAGCCAATTCTGGAGGCTACTCAAGTTGTTTTGTTCAAAGTTTAAAGTTATAAAATATCAAATTTAATAATCACTCATTCATTTTTCAAATGTAGAACATATCCACTTGGGGTATGAGACCATTTTCAAAGGCCAGTTGTTTGGAAATGAAATTTTTTTTTAGCTGAGCCTGCTAGGGGCCCGACTAATGAAATGGCCCAATGAGACCAATTAAAGCCTATTTAATTAAATATATTATTTAAAATCAAATTGATTTGAATAATATTATATTTAGATTAATTTGGATAATGAGAGAAAGTGAAAATATTTATATCATTTTATTGATTTAAATATATGATGATGCCAAATAATGGGTTAGTTGAATCATTTTACAATGATCTAAATAAAATGGGCCATTATAAAAGTTGATGATTTGAAAATAATGATTTAATTAAATCATTTATTTTGAAAATGGTTTAAACATTCTTGATATGGTGGAGCCCACATGGTATTAAAATCAAAAAGCAAATGTCAAAAAATATTTTAAAGCTTTTCTTTCCCGCTCACTGGAGGCTGAACAAAATATGATGCAATCCTACCCCATAGGGAATTTTGGCAAAAGTGAAAAGCAGTGTAGGGAAGCTGGGAAGAGAAATATTTCCCCCCTCCAGTCCGCATGGTGTTAAAGGCAAGTTAAAAGGGGCACGGGCCTGCAAGAAAGGTGTTGGCAACCATCCCATAGTGTGCATAAGGCAATGAAATAAACGTGCAGGAGAGTGGGGTAAGCCCCGATTTTGTTTTGTGAGAAAAATATTGAATGTGTTGGTTTCTCAAGTCCAAACCTTTTGGTAGAATTTTGGGGTTGTATATAGATTATAAACCATGGTCTTTGTCTTCTGATGAGTGCCCAAGCCATTTGTCTTGCCATGATGGCCATTTGGGCATTGTTCTAAGTGTTCTTGGAGTGCCACTAAGCTAAAAAACGGCCTAGATCTGTTAATCATGACTTGCATAATTGCATGACAATTTATCAAGCATTTCTAATGCCACATAGTGAATGTGGATAGTGGATTGATAATTGCAAATTTGATTAGAATTAATGTTGGAGTGATTTTTATTCAGGTTTTTTGGTTTTATGTAGAAATTTGAAGCCATTTTTTAGTTGGAAATAGAGTATTATATCTTCTTAATGTTTCCCAAACCCTTTCTTATGCTTTGGGGGTAATTTTAGTTCTGTTGTGAGTGACTTTGGATTGCCAACAAGCCCAAAAATGCACCAATGTTTGAAAAAATGACTCAGTGGTGTTGAAAACACTTCTTCTTAGTTATAGATTGTTTGGGAAGGGTTTGAATGACCTGGACATCTTCATTGAGGTTGATGTTTGCTAAATGGTTGCCTATATACCACAGGAGTGCAATTTTAAAAGAGATTGCAAAAACATTAAGTGAAAATTAGAGTATATATGTGCAACAAATTAAAGAAATATTTTCAATCAAGGGTAAAATACGTTCACAAGAAAAGATATTTTTTAAGACTAAAAAGCTTTTAATCTCAAATGCTAAAATGAAGGCACATGGGAAAATCTTTTTTATCAACAGATAAATAATTATGTTTACTGGCTAAATTTGTTTTTCACCAAATGTGAAAACTATTTCACAAGCAAAACCAAAAGAGGGTAAAATTATTTTCACCCAAAAGTGGTAATTTTTCACTCATGGGTAAATTGCAACACAAAGACATATCCAGTAAATTTGAAGATTGTTTACAAGAAGGGTAAAGTACAACAAGGTGTCACAGAGTAAAATATTTTTCATAAAATGGAATGTTTTCTTCGTAAGAAGCTAAAAATGTGCAAAAAGGAAAATATGTTTAAGATGCGGCTTTGATTATTCCTAGTTTGTGTGAAATATTTGGATCGCACTTAGAGTGTGTTTTTCATCAAAAAAGGAATGCACAGAAAATGACAACCACCAAAGGGGAGATTTTTCTATTTTTAGTCTGAGATAAAAGGTGGACTGTAGACAAAGATTGCTAGACATTAAAAGGGGAAGTTTCTAGTCAGATTCAGAGGGCTGAATGTTGAGTGTGAAAAATACTTTGTCACAATAGATTTGTGAGCAGGCAATGTTAGATTTTTTGTATGCAGGAATGGATGATAAAGATGTGTGAATGTAGGGTCATTCTCCCAGATTTTCTAGGTGTCTCCAACAGATTTGAGAATGCAAGTCAAGAAGGAGAAAAGGGCATCTTTTTGAATTTTTAAAATTCAACAAGAAGAAGGCCAAGTGTCAATATGTAGCTCATTCTAGGGTTTTTTTCTAGGGTTTTCTTCTTGGTGTATTTAGTCTCTTTTCTCCTCATGAAGAGGAATTATGAATTTAATTTTTGAAAATTTTAGAAGAAAGGATTCCATGTATAGTCTCAATTAGAAGCAAGTTAGAGTTTTATTTTTCAGCTAGTAGATGTGTTATGATTTGAATAGTTTATGACCAGTATGTAAGCAATGTTTTAGTGTACTTCTTGTGGTTTTCTCTAGCATATAAGGACATCATTTTGAACATGAAATGAATAATCAAGAATCATCTATTTTGTCCTAGCAAGTTCTGGTGTTCGTCTTATTTTCTGCTTCTCTTTAAGGAAGAGATTAAATTGCTTTGATAGGATGAGAAAAGGTGTTATGTGCATGTAAGATCTTTAAGTAGGACTACAATGAAGCTACAATATATGGTATTAATGGAATCCATGAATGTTTAGGACTAACGGGTTGTATGTTAATCTATTTAGGTTTAATGTTTACTAGTTGTGGGTTGACTCTGTTGCCCTAAGGAAGGCATTGGTCATGGGGTTTGCACCGAGTTTTTCAGAGTCATATAATCTGATAAAATCTCATTTATTTCCTATTTGTAGGAGTAGGCTAGGTGTAGAAATAAATCCCAAGTGTTGAGTGAGAGGTGATAAGTCAATATTATAGCCAAAACTGATGTTCATACACTTTCCTTGACATCTCTATATTGGGATATCTGTTATATTTTGTAATGCCATAAATGTTGGAAGTTGTAGGTTATTTAGGCATTACTTAGGTATGCTCGCCTTGATCTCACAAAGCCAAAAGTGGAGGATATTTTAGTCTTGTGATTGAATCTCACTCGTTGGCCAAATCCAATCTTGAGCCTGTTGATAAGAAGTTGGCTAATTATTTAGGGCTTGGTAATTTGATTTGGGAACCAACAGATTGGTGACTCTACTAGGAAAAAAGCCATAAATCCATTTGGAAAGAGTCAACAAGTGAAGAATCTAAAATTTTATTTTAGATATTAATTTGTTTTCAATTTAGAAAAGTTTTTTTAGCAACATATGTGAAGGAGTTTTGGGTGACTCTGTTGTTAAAGAAAAGACCCAGAATGCTAAAGTGCTTTGAATAGCTCTTAGTTGTTCAAATATTATTCCTCAGCAAGGAGGTGATGGCTCTAACCTATAAGAACTTGAAGAAGAAAGTAAAGGAGCTCATGATTTGAAGATTTTCCAGTCAAGAAAGAAGATATCAACTACTGCAAAATTTCAAAGTATTTTTCTTTTAGTTTACCAAAGAAATTTGTGAAAACCATAAAGTATTTAGTTCTAAAATGAACCTTTATTGAGTATTGTGACACTAATAAGAATGAAAAAATAGTTGTATTTAGCTTGCATACTTCTTTGTTGTAATTTTCAGTCATAGCCTTATGTTAAAAGGAGTATGTAATCTTGTAGTAGGCTCATTCAAGGAGACCTTAAGTTTGATTTTGAGTCATTTTTGTATTATGTCTACTTAAGGTCTTGTTGTGAAAAGGAAAATATAATGAAATATGTAACTGTAGTGTTTGAATGAGTAATTTTGAAGTCAAGTCAAGATGCATCATCATAGTTTTGACTGAGGCATAATGAACAATCAATAACTTAAGCAATGTCCTGTTCATGATTGTTTTGACACACTCGCCAATACTCAGGTAGTCAATGTGAACACTCACCACCTCTCCTGAAAAGAAATAAGTTATGGGGAACTAATCACTTCAAGGTCTCTATGGTCAGGTCTCGACGGTGATGGGCAGCCCAATGGTTGATGTGGTTGTACCTATTAAGGGGCCTACTAGTTAAAACTAAATCCCACTAATTGTTAATAAACTAACTTCCCTTTTTGTATTTTTATGGTTTTAAGTGATAGTTTTGATACTTAATGTAAGTACAGATGCCAATAGCTAACAAGATGAGGGGGGGGGGGGGGGGGGGGGGGTGAATCATTCAAACTTAAACTTCCATAAAAACAATAGATTCAACCTCGGTAACTTATACTTCAGCGATATAACCAAAATTGCCAAACATGCAAACTCATAAGCATATAATCATCATAACACTCATAACACCGGATTTAACATGGAAACCCAAATAAGGAAAAACCACTATGGGATTTTGGACCCACTAAGAAATATACTCTTCTAGAGTATGCTCGGTTAAAAGCAAATCCTATTAAAGATTACAAACACATTGCTAGATGTGACCCAGTTAAGGGATTTCCCTCAGATCTGTTAGGATCTTCACTTTGTTGGAAGTGACCTAGTTAAAGGATTTCAAACACTCAATTAGAATGTCACCTTGCTAGAGGGTTTACATATAAGACTGTTAAGTCCACTTGGTTAAGAGATTTTCTATCACTTACAAAATAACAGTAATACAAATCTATCTGCAACTTCACATCTAAAATGTTAAAGCAGATTCTTATATGCTCAAAACAATCTAGTCATAGGACTTATCTTGTCCCTCTGTTGGGCTTCCTACTCTGTTATTCAAATAGGTCTTCAAGCTTCTGTGCTTGGTAATCACTATGTAGCATCCATGTGCATACACTTGCCCGCATACATTGTTTATCAGCAAATTCTTATTTATAAACAATTGCTAACTGCTTAATCTCCTTGATCACATTTCCCATGATCAATCTTAGCCCTCAGATCTTCAAACTTGACCAAGTTCAATGTATCCTTTGATCTAAAAATGTTTTACCTCACCTTGGGACTTGCAGTCCTTTCTTGGAACTTGCACAAGGTTATTGTGGTTCAATATGCACTGTAGATCTTCCTGCCGCTTTTCCTTTGCCATAGATCCTTAACAAACTTCATGCATGACATTCTAATCATTTATACAACTCCAACTAATTATTGTCCTTCATTAAATAATGATTTTATCCATCCCATGCACATTGTCGTAACTCAGTTGCAACTCGATAAATACTAAACTTTACTCAGTAGACATTTCACCTTCATTAACCGATATTGATAACCTTAGGGTTTACCGACTAGGTTCCTTAGGGTTTACCGACTAGGTTCTTTTCTCAGTGACATAGTATAGTATAAACCTTACAATCAACAACATATGTATAATATCAAAACAATCTAAACATCATAATCTCATAATTGTCTAACTTAGTAATAGTTGCCCATTGAATAACTTATTCCTCCCTTTATTCGTCACATTCTTTCTGTGTCTTATACTGACATCTTAATTCTCTTCTAATCAATCTTCTAAAGATATGGCAACATCATACTAAATTAGATAATCAATCTCTTGACATCAATGACAAAATAATGTTATAAAGATAGTTATCATCCTTCTTCAGTTATATCAATAATCTTCAACAACCTTCTCAATATCCTTACTGAATATCAACAATCTCCCCTTGTTTGTTATAATGCCAACAATCTCCCCCTTTGGCATTGATGGCAAAACCAACAATTAAATGATAATACCAACAAGATATTCAAATTAATTCAGATTCAAATTGCTGTAAGACTTCTCCTATTATCCTTGAGCTATTAAAATCTTCTAAAGTCTTCTTCCTTTTCATTAGGCTTCTGAGTTGTTGACTTACATTTAGTCTTCTCCATTTCTTTTGCAATCTTCTCCCCCTATCATTAGTCTTTTGTTATTTCCATCATTTAGGGCTTTCATTCAGTCAACAATTTAGCCTTTCAACCATTTAGTCTTCTCCCCCTTTGACAACAATGCCAAAAAGTAAAAAAACTAAATCATGATTACTTCCTTTGTGAAGTGATTTACCTTGTTGTGTAACATCTCAGTCTCGGTCAGAGTAACTGGTTTTGTTCACTTTTTCCTACACAACTTTAGGTGACCTCCTAAAGTGCATAAATCAGCATCAATCCACACATAATATTCTGTAGATTCATCGAATTGATGCTTTCATTGAACTTGGTCAGTGAGTAGAAGATAGGGGTAGGACCCCTAACTTGCTTCTGAGATACTCAAAAGTGTCCCTTGGCAATGGCTTGGTGAAGATATATGCTATTTGTTCCTTTGTGCTAACATACTCCAACACCACTTTCTTCTCTTGAACTTCTTCTCTAAGATAATGATATTTGATAGAGATGTGCTTTGTCTTAGAGTGCATCACTAGATTCTTTGAAATGTTAATGGCACTAGTATTATCAAATAATATAGTTACTAGCTCGGTAACTTTCTCATTTATACCTTCCAATAGTTGTTTGATCCATTCTATATTGGTACAGTTCAATGCTGCAGCAATGTATTCAGCTTTTGTTGTTGACTGTGAGATACATCCTTGTTTCTTGCTAAACCAACTCACTAGTCTTTCTCCTAAGAAGAAAGCTCCACCACTTGTGCTTTTCCTGTCATCAATTTTGCCTACCCAATCAGCATCTGTATAAAATTTTAAGTCAAAATTCTTCTTCTTTTCATATACTAAGCCATAATCCTCAGTGCCTCTCAAGTATCTAAAAATTCTCTTGATTGCTGTCATATGTGTTTCCTTGGGATCTGCAGAAAATCTTGCTACAATACCTACTGCATGTGCTATATCGGGTATACTATGCACAACATATTGCAATTTTCTAATCATAGATTGGTAAAGTGTCTCATCAATAGATGCAGATTCATCATTCTTTGATAATTTACAGTTAGTAGTCATATGAGTACTTACTGGTTTAGAATCCTCCATTCCAAATTTCTTCAAGATTTCCTTTATGTACTTGGATTGAGTAATGAAAATCTCATCTTTCATTTGCAATATATGTAGACCTATAAAATACTTTATCTCACCGATTAGTGACATCTCAAATTCATTGCACATTTCATTTCCAAAGTTCTTGCATAAGTAGTCATTTCCACGAAATATAATGTCATCAACAAATATGGCTGAGATCAGTATTCCATTTTCCTCATCTTTCTTCATGTACATATTGTTGTTTTGACTTGTTCTTATAAAACCAATCTTGATCAAATAAGAGTGCAATCTTTCATACCATGCTCTAGGTGCTTGTTTCAGACCATATAAAGCTTTGTTCAGTTTGCATACCTGATCTTTACTCTTGTCTTCAACAAATCCTTCAGGTTGTTCAATGTAAACTTCTTCTTCTAGTATACCATTCAAGAATGCAGATTTAACATCCATTTGATATACCTTGAAATTTTTGAAAGTAGCATATGCCAACAATGTTCTTACTCCCTCAAGTCTAGCCACAGGTGCAAAAGTCTCACCATAATCTATTCCTTCTTCTTGAGCATAACCTTTGCAAACTAGTCTTGCTTTGTTGTGAATGACTTCACCTTTCTCATTTAGCTTGTTTCTAAAAATCCACTTAGTATGGATTACATTTTTGTCCTTTGGACTTGGGATTAGTGTCCATGTGTCATTCTTCTTGATTTGATCAATCTCTTCTGTCATAGCATTTACCCAATCTTCACTGTTAAATGCCTCTTTCACTATTCCGGTTCAAATTCAGATATTAAACATGTGTTCTGTCTTAGTTTGTTCCTTGTCATCACTGGATCATCCTTATCTCCTATAATTTGACTTTCTGCATGATGTCTTCTGACATACTTGGCTAATATAGACTTGGTGGGTTCTGTATGATCTTCTTCATCACTCGGTAACTGGACATTATCTTCATTTTCTTCTGCAGCTTTCTCGGTAGGACTTGTTGGTTGAACATAGACAAATTCTTCATAATCTTCTGGTTCTTTGGAATTTCCTTCATCATTTCTTTCTACAAATTCATCAATTTTCACATTTGCACTTTCTACTATTTTGTTAGATGATTTGATCAGACATTTAAATGCTTTACTTCTAGAAGAATAACCAAGAAATGTTCCTTCTTCACTTTTCTGATCAAACTTTCCATTTTTGTCAACTTTGTGAACATAGCATCTACTTCCAAATATTTTAAAATAACTTACATTAGGTTTCTTGTCATACCAGATCTCGTATGGTGTCTTCATAGTTCCTTTCTTCAATTGAACTTGGTTCAGGGTATAGACTGTAGTGCTGATTGCTTCTCTCCAAAATGTTTGAGGTACCCTCTTTTCTATCATTAAGGTTCTTGCACAATCTACAATAGACCTATTTCTTCTTTTGGCTATCCCATTTTGCTGAGGTGTTTTCGATGCAGATACTTGCCTCTTCATAACATGATCATTGCAGAATAAGTTAAATTTATCAGAAGTGAATTCTCCTCCTCTATCAGATCTAAGACATTTCAGTTGTCTTCCTATTTCATTTTCAACTCTTTCCTTGTACCATTTAAACATTTGAAAAGCTTCTGATTTTTCTTTTAAAAACATGTCTGACATCATCCTTGAGTAATCATCCACAAATAATATGAAGTATTTATTACCATAATAACTTTGAACTTTCATAGGACCACAAAGATCAGTATGTACTAGATCTAAAATCCCTTTTGAAGTGTAGGACTTACTTGTAAAGCTTGATCTTGTCATCTTACCCATCTGGCATCCTCGACACATAGCATTCTTAGGTTTTTGAAGACTCAATAGACCTCTTACTCGGTGCTTCTTACTTATTTTGATCAGATTATCAAAATTTACATGACAAAACCTTTTATGCCATAGCTAGGTATCATCTATCTTTGCATAAAGACACTTGTTCTGAGTTGAGTCAAGATGAAATGTATTACCTTTTATTTGTGTCCTAGTAGTAGCTAACTTTCCATGCTTGTCATGAACTTTGACAATTCCTTTCTGAAATTCTATTCGGTATCCTGTATTTTTAGTTGTGCTACACTCAACAAATTGTATTTCAATCCTTCAACCTAGTATACATCATCACACTAAGTATTGTCAAGAAGTGTTATAGATCCTTTACCTTTCACTAGACATGGTGCATCATTACCAAATCTTACATATCCTCCATCATAGTCTTCTAATTTAACAAACTTGTGTTTATCACCTGTCATATGATGTGAGCATCCACTATCTATAATCCAAGAATCATTATTATTTATGTGAGATATTAGGGATTTTTCTTCATACCTTTCTTCATCAGATCCATCCTTAATAGCCACATAAAAACCTTCCTCAGTATCAATTTCATCAGATTCATCATCATTGGATTCCTCATCAGCTATTAGACATGTCTTTCTATCTCTCCTTCTGAAGTCTCGGTGTCCTCTGTATTGGTTGTCTTTCTGCTTGTTATCTCGGTATTCTTTCTTTTCATTAGATTCTTTGTCAGGGCAGCTAGAAGCCATATGTCCTATCTTATCACAATTGAAACATTTTAAAGGTAGCTTCCCTTTATACTTACCTTTGCCTCTCGGTAACCTTCTAACTAATAATGCTTCAAACTCTTCTTGCTTCTTGATTTCCTCATACAGTTTGTGCACTTTTTCCATGTTCTTGCGAAATCTTCACTTGCTCCATTGTGATCTCCTTCAGAGTACTTACTCATTCTATCATTGTAATCATCATATTCACTAATATAAAAAGAACTCAATGCAGATTCAACTTTATTTACCAAAGACCCACTGTTATCAAAATTACTTAACTCAAATGCATGTAGCTTACGAATGGTAGCATCTAAAGAAACTGGCATATTGGGTACAGACCTCAATTCATTGTTTGCAGAGACTTGAATAGCATAGGCTAGTAGAAGGGTTCTCAACAACTTACTTGTTATATCCTTTTCTTCAATAGTTCCACCCGCTCCTTTAATTTGATTGACAATCTCCTTTAGTCTTGTACTATATTGGGTTATTCTCACCTTCATTCATCCTCATGGATTCAAGTTGTCCTCTTAGACTATCTACTTTTGCTCTTTGAACATGTTCATCACCTCCATACACAGATATGAGCTTGTCCCACATTGCCTTTGCATCATTATAGCCTTCTAGATCATTAAACTCTGAGTCGGTCAATGCAGATGTTATTTCAATCATAGCTTGAATATGTTCTTGCTTTGCCTTGCCTTTATCTCTTCCAAGGTCATAGGGTTGGCACTCGGTGCAATGTAATCATTCTCCTGATAATATGTTGCATATTCTCCAATTCCTAATAAATGCAGCTTCATCCTTTTCTGCCATGTGGAGAAACTTGACTTGTTCAGCTTCAGTGCATCCCTCTTATACATCTTCGGATCTTTTCATCAAGTACCTTAAAACTTTCCTTCCGGAGTCTAATGCTCTGACACCAATTGATAGTTCTAATACTTAATGTAAGTACAAATGCCAATAGCTAACAAGATGAGAGGGGGGGAGGTGAATCATTCAAACTTAAACTTCCATAAAAATAACAGATTCAACCTCGGTAACTTATACTTCAGCAATATAACCAAAATTGCCAAACTCATAAGCATATAATCATCATAACACTCATAACACTATATTTAACATGGAAACCCAAATAGGGAAAAACCACTATGGGATTTTGGACCCACTAAGAAATATACTCTTCTAGAGTATGCTCAGTTAAAAGAAAATCCTATTAAAGATTACAAACACATTGCTAGATGTGACCCGGTTAAGGGATTTCACTCAGACCTATTAGGATCTTCACTTTGTTAGAAGTGACCTAGTTAAAGGATTTCAAACACTCAATTAGAATGTCACCTTGCTAGAGGGTTTACATATAAGACTGTTAAGTCCACTCGGTTAAGAGATTTTCTGTCACTTACAAAATAACAATAATACAAATCTATTTGCAACTTCACATCTAAAATGCTAAAGCAGATTCTTATATGCTCAAAACAATCTAGTCATAGGACTTATCTTGTCCCTCTACTGGGCTTCCTACTCTGTTATTCAAACAGGTCTTCAAGCTTCTGTGTTCGATAATCACTATGTAGCATCCTTGTGCACACACTTGCCCGCATACATTGTTTATCAACAAATTCTTATTTATAAATTGCTAACCGCTTAATCTCCTTGATCACATTTCCCATGATCAATCTTAGCCATCAGATCTTCAACTTGACCAAGTTCAATGTATCCTTCGATCTAAAAATGTTTTACCTCACGTTGGGACTTGCACAAGGTTATTGCAGTTCAATCTGCATTGTAGATCTTCCTGTCAATTTTCCTTTGCCATGGATCCTTAACAAACTTCATGCATGACATTCTAATCATTTATACAACTCTAGCTAATCATTGTCCTTCATTAAATAATGCTTTTATCCATCCCATGCACACTGTCATAACTCGATTGCAACTTGGTAAATATTAAACTTTACTTAGTAGACATTTCACCTTCATTAACCGATATCAATAAGCTTAGGATTTACCGACTAGGTTCCTTAGGGTTTACTGACTAGGTTCTTTGCTTGGTGACATAGTATAGTATAAACCTTACAATCAAAAACATATGTAGAATATCAAAACAATTTAAACATCATAATCTCATCATTGTCTAACTCGGTAATAGTTTCCCATTGAATAACTTATTCCTCCCTTTATTCGTCACATTCTTTCTGTGTCTTTTACCGACATCTTAATTCTCTTCTAATCAATCTTCTCAAGATATGGCAACATCATACTAAATCAGATAATCAATCTCTTGACATCAATGACAAAATAATGTTATAAAGATAGTTATCATCCTTCTTCAGTTATATTAATAATCTTCAACAACCTTCTCAATATCCTTACTGAATATCAACAATCTCCCCTTGTCTGTTATAATGCCAACATTAAGATTCTTCTAGATATAAACTATAAGAGATAGGGAAACAAGAAAATAACAATGAAACGAATTCAATGACAACTTAATGAACTACTTAATTAGTACCCTGCAATCCAAATATCATCAAATATTATCTAAATCGGCATTCAACAACGGACCTCCAGTAAACCTACAAAGTCAACAACCTTACAGAACTATGGAAATATATCACCATAATAATTGCCTATCATAGTAATTATCATACACCACTTACGTGCATAGTATGAGTCATAAAGCAATAAACAAAAGATCAGAACACGTTGCTAATTTCAGACAATAGACATTAACGAAAAATCTATAAGTTGCTTCTTGTATTAATTTCAAAGAATATGTAACAAAAATAACTCAAGTTCATAACAATCTGCAAAATAATCTAGAATCTGTAAGTGGGCCTCAAATCATCAATTTGTGGACCCTTACAAATGAATCAAACTTCTCAATTTATAGAGTTTTCTACCCTACTTTCTAGGAAATAAACCTAATCTAAATTAAGAACTCAAAACTAAGAGTCGCAATTAACTTGCAAGTTTCTGCCTCTAGACTCCAGTTAACGGCTACTAAACGGAGGTTCGGTGAGCACTACAAAGAGCATGTTGTATGAGCTAGGGTTTCTTAGTCATGCAAAATTTTGTTCAAAACTGGGACATGAGTTGGAGCTGCAGTCGAAGTACCAGTGGAGAAGTCATGTAAAATCTCTCCTCAAAATTCTTTCTATCTTTAGTAACTATAGGTTCATCTTCTACTTCTTTTTATAAGATTTATAATTATTAATGATGCATGCAACTACCTCAGCAGGTGGTTTAGCCACATGCTTAATTATGAATTTATACTTTTTCAAAACTTCCTCTGCATTCTTTCTTTTCTCCTCCAACTCCCCTATTGTTTTTGCTACCTCTTGACATTGTGTAATTAAGTAAGTATATCTATCCATGAGTGTGACATTGAACTAAGATAGAGGTCCCAAATGTTGGGCCTCATATGCATCCCATTGACTCAATACTTTCTCCTCCTCCATAATCCTTGTATCAGTTATCTCTAATCCAAAAACTCTAAGAAAATGTTTCACAAAATCCTCATGTTTCAAAACTACCTTGAGGAGAGGAACTCAGATGTCTGCTACATCCTTCACATACTACTGAAGCATCTTGATCTTCAGTTCCAAAATGTATGTGTAAGAATGCAAGTTCTTACAACTATTGTCATGCTATGTGATGTGCATGATACCTGCAGCTGCAACACAAAAAAACTCAATAGATCATTACAAGCATGGTTAGAAAATTAAAAGCAAATGAAAGATAAAACCATGACAAAGAGACCTATCACCTCCTAAGAGATGCGAGTATGGATTTTCTCTCAAATCTGGATAAGCAATTCTAGTGACTTGACTACACCTAGATGGAGGATTTGAAATGATAATGATGTGAAAAGATGAGATTGATTATGCTAGATTGATTCAAGAGACTAATTAAGCTAATGATATGCATGATTAATCTATGATGATGATGCAATTAGTTTAGAAAATATATTGATTAAGCTACATGATTCAACAATTATGCTAGAAAATGATCAAATTAAACTAGATATAAGATGCAAATTACTTAAAACAACAATGCTCAAATGATATGCCTATAGTAACAATGCATAAGATGAAAATGAGATGGTGTTGGTGTAAATAATTATTCAACTTGGATATTATTACACTTTACTTAAGTTTACTTAGGAAATGCATTTCATAGTAGTTTGGGTATGAGACACTTGGGTGTTTGTGCCACATTAGGATAGTGTGTGTAGGAGAATTTTCACCTTTTATGGTCTTGATCTTGTTTTTACACTAAACATTCATTGGGTGATCCACCTCATGTAGACTATTATATTGTTTCTCCTACCTGCCCACCCCTATTTCCTACCTACCCTTGTTTCTTATTGAGCCACATGTCATGTTTGTGTGCTCACATATCCCTAGCCTTGCCTATATAAGCAGGCTCATCTACATTGTATGTAATTGATTTTATTGATCATTTTCTATTGATGAGAATACAGTTTATTCTTGTCCTATATTTTGTCTCCATTGTACTTTTCATTGAGCTCTTGATCTTGAAAAAATCTCACATGGTATCAGAGCCATTAGAGTGTCATTGGTTTGCTAATTGAGAGAAATTTGATGCTATTTGGGGTTTGCATTTTGGATCTTTCTATTGCAGGTTTTTATTGAAGCTTGATGGGTCAAATCTGAGGTTATCATTAGATTGAGCTAGTCCAAGAAAGTCAGTTTTGCCTTTTGTTTCATCCAAATCAGACTTCGGAGGCCAAATCTAGAGGCATTTAAAGTTTGACGTTGCGGTGGAAATTTTCTAGAAATTATAATTTTGCAGGCATTTTTCAAATAGCAATATTTCACTCATCTGGCCTCATTTTTTCGAGCAATTGTTTTTGTTTTGGGGTAGAATTTTGTGATCTGTACAGTGGTATAGGAGTTTTCTAATTTTTGGATACAGGTTTTTTAGAAATCATGAAATCTCGATTTTTACAACTTTGGAGGCTTCGTTTGGGCTCATATGGACTCCTTTTCAGGTGCCATTTTTTTGTAAAGTGCATATTTTTTCATCTACTTTCATAATCTGCCATCTGTTTGTAGTGATTTTAAGTAGAAATTGTACTTTCATAATTTGACCTTTTTTGGCATATTTGGTACTTGCATTTTGCTTGGATCTTAGTTTAGATCACTAGCAGTATTTGTTGAAGTCTCTTAGATCTCATTTTGAGAAGTTATAAATTGAAATCAAAAGTCCACTTTGCCTTGTTTTACAAGTGGCCCATTGTATATGCACTAAGTATAAAGTGCCAAAATCACCATTTTGGGGGGTTTCTTGATTGAGTGAATTTGGGGGGGTGTATCTTGTTCTTTTGTGCTCTTGTGTTCCTTCCTTTCTGCTGCTATGGGTTCTTCTAAGTTTCCTCTCTTAACTCCTCATAATTATGCTACTTCAAAAATTGATGCATGGAGTAAACTTATGGAAAAAGGACTAACTCATTACATTGATGGAACTATTATTGCTCCCACTAATCCTAAGGTTGATCCAGTTGGTCACTTGGATTGGCTCACTAAAAATATCATGACAATTGATACCTTAAGAAAGTATGTATCAAAGGATCTCATTTTTCATATTGAGAAGTGTACTCTAATCAAGGATGCTTGGAAAAAGTTTCAAAACTTGTATGGTCAAGTTGATGAGATTAGGGAATATCAAATTGATAGTGATCTCACCATGTTAGATCCCAAGAAATTTGATACTATACAAGATTATGTCACTAAGGCAAATGAGTTGAGGGTACAACTTAAAGATTGTGGCATTGATAAGAAGGATACTCAATTGATATTCAACTTGATATGCAAGCTTCCACAAGAATATGCAACATTTGTTTCTAGTTTCCAAACCCATAGGATGACAATGGGTTCAAGCTACACAATGCCTACATTTGATGCTTTCAATGAAATGTTGATGATGGAACAAACTAAGTTGATAAGCATGGGCATTCTTAAGACTTCTAAGTCTCAAGCATTAGTGGCAAATCAAGGGAAATAAGGAAATCAAGGAAAGGACAACTCAAACAAGAAGAAATGGCAATCAAATCCTAAGGACAAAGCACCATCTTCTCCACAACAGGAGATTCATCCTCTTCCAAGAGGGATAATTCACCAAAGAGGGAGAGACCTACTTGTGCCTATTGTAAAAAGTTTGGTCATGAGGAGCGTTGTTGCCATTCTAAGAAGATTGATGAACTCACACATATCATCAAAAAGCATAACATTGATTTTCCTAATGTCTACAAGAAGGATGATTCATCAACTTCCACTTCCTCACATTCAAAAGGAAAAGGGCTAGCATTCATGGCTTCTACAAGTGGGAAGACTCACTCTTTTGGGACAAGAAAAGGAAAAGCTCTATGTGCTACTATCAGTCATGATTTAGAGAGATGGCTTCTAGATTCAAGGGCTTCTCATCATATGGCATCTTTGCAGTCTATGTTCTCTACATTTGAGCCTTGCACCATGCCATAGATTTTGATGGGCAATCATACATACATGGATGTG
This sequence comes from Cryptomeria japonica, assembly GCF_030272615.1. Taxonomy (NCBI): domain Eukaryota; kingdom Viridiplantae; phylum Streptophyta; class Pinopsida; order Cupressales; family Cupressaceae; genus Cryptomeria; species Cryptomeria japonica. Next base: position 293,561,178 of record NC_081415.1, read on the forward strand.
ATTGGGAAAGGATCTATTGACATTGGGGATAACTCCTTCAATAATGTGTTGTGTATACCCCACTTGACAAACAATCTCCTTTCTATCTATCAAATCACACATGGTGCAACTAAGAGAGTTGTGGAGTTCACACCTGAGTCAGTTTTTATTAGAGACTTAGACACTAGAGCTATCATTGTGACTGGGGTGGTTGATCATGCATCTTGATTATACTCCTTTTTCAAATTTTGTTGATGATGATGATTTCACATTTGATGATTCTACACATGATGATCACACTTCTTGTGATGGCTCATATTTTGAGGAGAACTTTGGACACTTGAACATGGGGATTCTCACATGTGACCCCATTCTTGAGCCTTGTATTTCATCTCCTCATATTTCTATCACATCAATTATTGCACCTGATGATGCAGATAGTGTGGTAGTTTTGCCTTCATGTGATTTAGTGCAGCAGGATATTCATTGTCTTCCAGCTTCAGATTCATGGGATGATTACTTGATAGACATTGCAGATTTGGGAGACGTCACTGATGAAATTCATCTTCTCTTTGATGAAGGTGATCTTTCTTTGATTGTTGTGAGGGAACACTCTGACCCTCTTGTGCATTCTCTACATGATCAATCTTTAGAGGTTGACATGATTGTGAATACTTATGTACAACAGTTGGAGGAGGTCTCTTTATCTTTTGAGGAGACATGTGAGTCTTTGGGACATGTTCTACATCCATATCCACTAGATCTTGGAGTGCCTTTTTCAGCAGTGTGGCACAGTTTACCACCTTTGGAGGGGGTATCTTTTAGCATCGACATGGGGACATTTGAGAAGTTTTCAGAGATTCCTTTCATCATGAGTTTTCTTCATACATCTTCCCTTCATGATTAGGGAGACTTCATGGATACACCTTTGGTTTTGTTTCTTCCTAAGGGGAGGAATGTTGTTCACTGTTCAGGGAGTAGTTTCTTCATACATTGAGATTCTATCATTGGTGCATAATCCACATTGAGGGGGTCTTCCTAGCTTCTCTTCTTCTCTCATATGGGGGGGACTTTTTCCTCACATGGGGTTTTGTCTTTCACATACTTCTATGAGAGTTCTTTGTATCTAGTTTTTCATCTCTCTTTTGGGGGAGGGTTTTTTCCCATTGGGTTTTTCTCTCTTTCCCCACTTTGTGAGAGATTTCATTGCATTGGTTTGCATACATTTGCATTTGTACATGGGTACCTAACATGGCCTAGTAGCTGGGACCCATCTTGCATTGCTTAGTTGCATTGTAGACTTAAGTGCATTCCCCTAAGTTGCACTTAAGGGGGGGTGTTGGTGTAAATAATTATTCATCTTGGATATTATTACACTTTACTTAAGTTTAATTAGGAATGCATTTCATAGTAGTTTGGGTATGAGACATGTTTGTGCCACATTGGGATAGTGTGTGTAGGAGAATTTCCACCTTTTATGGTGTTGATCTTGTTGTTACACTCCACATTCAATGGGTGATCCACCTCATGTGGACTATTATATTGTTTCTCCTACCTACCCACACCTATTTCCTACCTACCCTTGTTTCTTATTGAGCCACATGTCATGTTTGTGTGCTCACATATCCCTAGCCTTGCCTATATAAGCAGGCTCATCTACATTGTATGTAATTGATTTTATTGATCATTTTCTATTGATGAGAATACAGTTTATTCTTGTCCTATATTTTGCCTCTATTGTACTTTTCATTGAGCTCTTGATCTTGGAAAAATCTCATAGATGGGATCCTTTTTGCTCCAAAATGAGGGATATTTATAGGATTTCCAAGGCCAGGGGTGAGGTGGCAGGAATCAACAGTCAAGATTGAGTCTAAAGATATCAAGGGTGAAATTGGAGGAGGTTGAAGAAGATGTTAGAGGAAGAGACACTTGTCATCTCTATGGTGACAAGTGTCAAGGATCTTTTCTCATAAAAGAGAAAGTGTCCAAGAGAGGAGACATGTGGCCAAAGTGCCATGTGTCTCAAGAGGAAAATATCCACACCATAGGAGGTTAGGATAAGGAGGTTAGAATGTGCAAGATAGGATAGGGTTAGTTAAACCCAAGGTTAGGTGGAATGGGTTAGGTTAGAGGGATGATTACGTTAGGTGGTTAGAAGTTAGGAGGGATGTGGGTAATTTGAATTTAAAAATTCAAATAATATGAAAAGACTAATTAGATCTCAACAACTCATAAATTGATTTGTTTTAATTAATTAGGGGATTAGAAGAATTTATTTAAGTGGGAGGAGGATTAATTAATTTGAATTAATTAATCAAAGGGGACTATGGAGATGAACTTATTAAATAAATCCTTAGATTTATTAATAAGTAGATAAAAGGGAGAATTTAATCAAATTGCTTAATGAATTTAATTAAATTAGGAAGGGGGATTAATTAAATAATCGCTTATTTAATTAATTATCTGCAAACCATTTTTAGGTGTATACATTTTGCCCCTCTTTGAAGTGAGGTGTGATGACACATTGATTCAAAGATTAATAATCTCATTTTGATGATGATATTGGTTTGATAGGATGCCCCATCTATTGATTGATAGATTGCAGTACGATGATGCCCCCTTGGGAGATCAATTGAGATAATTGACCTTTAGAGTGTTTGGATATTTGCGAAATTGATATCCCGATTAGAAATGATTTGATTTCTATAACTATGGTTGATGAAAATGCGAGTTCTATGATCACGGTGATGCGGTTTTTTATTATTGAGAAAGCTTGATTGATTAGATTAATAAGATCAAGATTCAGTCTGGTTTTAGGAATAGCACTTCCTGTATAAGACAAAGATGATCAAAGCATCTGGTTTCAGGAATGATATATCCTGTATAGGACATGATGAGATTGTTTGGTTTCAGGAAAGATACATCCTATATAAGACATGATAGGATCGATTTAGATGCGACTGATTAATAGAATTGATAAGATTGATTGGGTATAGAACTGACAGTTTGTTGATATGAAGTTGCAGAAAGATTCAGATATCCTGATGTTGGTTCTGTTGAGGGTAGAGTATATGATTTTTGTTGAGTCGATAATATTTGGAGAAGATGAGTCATCATTCTGATTGCATATACACTTATGATGATGCCTTGATGATTCTTGCGATATATTTAACCTTGGATAAAATGAGCATGTGGGATCCCATGCAAGAATGAAATGCAAGCTAAATCCAAATGAAATGCAAAGCTATGACCAAACCCATCACTGGTTTATTGTGTTTTGTCATCATTAAGCTTTTTAAAATGTGGGAAGTGAGTGCAAACATCAATGTTATAATTAAACCATGATGACCTGAGCACAACTTTCCTGGATTTTGATATGGAAAGTTAGCACAAGAATTGAGGTATAATTGAACCAAGATAACCTGAGTGTTGCTTGCATAAAACAGGCAGTATTAACCATTTCAATATGCAAATTGGAAATGTCTTCGATGATACTCTGATGATCATGTCCCGAGACAAATTTGCACATATCAATGATTAATTTACAGACATCAGACAAGAAAAATATCATGTTCCTTCTTTGTTCCTCTAGTCAAAGACATCCTGGAGTCACTCAGAAATCATGATAATGAAAATCAAGATAGAAAAGTTGAACAATCATGTTAAAATCATTATCCAAAAGATATCATCCATTGAAAAGTGTGTAATGTACTTAGACTGACTTTGTGATAGTTTGATGGTTGATAATTTGATCTCGTGTTCAATGTTGGATGTGTCTCAGTTTTCGCTTGATAAGAGTTGTCTAACTGTTATTCTCCCTATTTGATTAAGCTCAAAATTATCAAAAATTTTGCCCCCAGCTAGGTGTAGGATTTTGCCCCAAGGCTAGAAAAAAATTCATTATGATACACCCAATGATCCAAACCATAGCAAGAAGTCACCCGAGATGCTTGTGTATGTACAAGGCTTTATTATGGATATGAACAACGCTGAATGAATGCAAGCGGAAGGATGCATGAACTAATAGATGGAAGAGCTAGCAGACAGATAGCACCTATTTGCCAAGTTTTCACCATTTGTTTTTATTGCACTTTTTCTCATATTTGATTTTTTTTTTTGGATTTTTTGCTTTTTCACTTTTTTTTTTTTCTTTTTTTTTTGTTCTGCTTTTTCAGACATAAAATTTCTTCAGATGTATGTTATTGATGGGTTCATTGAGATGATCTATGTCCCATGTTGATAGCTGATATGCTCTCGATCCAAATACTATTGTGACCACAAATGGACCTAACCAGTTTGGTTTGAACTTTCCTTTCTTTTCTCGATCTGCCTGGTTGCGTGGATTTTCCTTTAGTACTAGTTCTCCAACTTGAAAGACTCATGGTTTGACCCTGTGATTATAACTCCAACACATTCTTTGCTAATATACCTTTAAATGATCAAAGGCATTTTGTCTTCGTCCATGGATCAATTCTAACTCTTGCAATCTAGATACTCAATTTTCTTCATCTAGGATGAGACCTTTCAATGATACTTGTAAAGAAGGTATCTCTACTTCTATTGGCAATATTGCTTCTGATCCATAGACAAGAGAGAAAGGTATGGCACCTATTGGTGTGCAAATACTAGTATGGTAGGCTCACAAAGAAGGATTCAATTGAATATGCCAATCCCTTCCAGCATCATTTACTGTCTTTTTCAAGATTTTCAGAATTGTTTTGTTTGATGCTTCTACTTGCCCATTCCCTTGTGGATAGTAGGGTGTGGAAAATCTATGTTGGATCTTGAATTTCTCACATAGCTCTTGTACATCCTGATTCTTGAATGATCGCCCATTATTAGTGATAATGGTAATGGGTATTCCATAGAAACAGATGATGTAGTTCAAGATAAAGGAAACAATTTGTTTTCCTATGATATTTGTGAGAGGTACTACCTCAATCTATTTTGTAAAATATTTTATAGCTACAAGGATGAATTTATGACCATTAGATGAAGAAGGATTTATCTTTCCTACTAGATCAAGACCCCATTGGAAGAAAGGCCAAGATGTTGCCAAAGCATGAAGTTCTTGTGCTGGTGCATGAATCAAATTCCCATAGATCTGACATTATTTGCATGTTCTAGCTATCTGAAAAGAATCTTGTTCCATAGTTGGCTGATAATATCCCAAGCATATGAGTTTTTTCGAAAGGGTAAGACCACTTGAATGAGTGCCACAAATGTCATTATGGACTTCATGTAAGGCCTTCTCAAATTCTTCTTGTTTGAGACAACTTAAAAGAGTACCATCTAGACCTTGTTTAAATAGGGTATCCATGACAAGAGTAAAATGGGAGGATTGGCAAATAAAGTTTCTCTTTTGATTTTTTGATAAGTCGGGATGGAGGATATTATCTTTGAGGTATGTGTAAGTTTGGTTGTAATGAGAGGACTAATGCCCAACAAGGTGACAAATAGTTTGGAAATCAGGACAATTATGAGTAGGGTAAAACAACTCTTCTATCAAGAATTCATAATGCTGTTGATTTTCCTATGTCTGAAGGAGAGAAGCAAGTGTGGCCATGGCGTCCATTGCTTTGTTGTCATTCCTTGGAATCTACTGGAAATTTATTTCTACAAAGTATTTCTTGATATCATCAACCATCTTTTTATAAGGCATTAAATTTTCATCCTTTGTTTGATAATCGTCACTGATTTGATTGATGATGAGCTAAGAGTCTCCAAAGACTTGAAGTTGTGTAATGTTCCATCCTATAGCCATTTTGATACCTGTAACCAAAGCTTCATATTCTGCTATATTGTTGGTGCATGGAAAGCTTAATTTTTATACTTTTGGGATGGTATGACCTTGTGGTGTGATAAATAGAATACCTACTCTTGATCCATGTTATTTTCCATTATTGATGCCTTCTCCTGGACTGATATTCAGGTGATGTATTGTAAGATATGGATCGAACCCTGGAATGTCTATATATGACCAAGTAAAATTGATTTGCCATCTTTTGAAGGGTTCCAAATATTTTTTCCTTGCTATTTCTGATAGAGAAGTTGCTGGATGTAGATCAGTTGTGCCAATGTTAACTACTTCTATTGGTTCCATTAGGATAGGTGACCTCTTTTGATAGTGCATAGGTAAAGTGTCAAATCTCCCATCTTCCAGTGCCTCGAGGAGGTTTTCACTGTTAGATGTGTCCTTTCTTTTTACTTTTTCCTGATCTAATGTTGCCAAGAAATGGTTTTCAACATTAGACCTGATATTGTTTTCTTTATTTTCCTTTTTGCGACTAGGAGATTTGGCACCCACTTGACTGGAAGATGCGTTGCTGAAATTCCTAGTGAGAGTTGTTGCGGGTTTTATTTCATTAAGATATAAGGATATGGCGTGGTCATTAGGAGAGGTATCAATGGCAGTATGTCCTTCATTTTCCTAGTCCATAGGTTCAAGAGGGATTAAGGATAAAGGATCCTCATGTTGAATTATGTCAAAGATATTATGGGTCATGATAGAGATGTTAGAGCTTTCAATATGTATTTCCATGTCTAGAATGATACTCTCGTTAGAATGACCTTGCACAAGTAGCTCCTGATCGTCCTCAATTAAATCCAAGTCAACTGAATGTGATTCTGATTCAAGTAGGCTAGTTCCTAATGTTTGCCCTTCATGCATGTGAACTACATCGACATCTACATTTGTTTCTTCCCTTTCAATTTTAAGTTTCTCTTTTTTGTTTTTCCATGATAACAAAAATTCTCCATTCCCTTGATCTCTTAGCTACATTTGTTTTTTCATGCTTAACAAAATTGATGCAAATGATTGTTCCTTAGATTGTGTGCTTGAAGATGTTGCCTCTTTGTTATCTAGAACAATGACCTCTTGAGTTGGTTTTAGATTACTACAACACTGCAATGGATTTGAGTCTACTAAGATCATGATTTCCTGCCCATTGTATGGAAATTTTAGGCAGTGATGACATGTTGATGTATTAGCTTGTATGTCCTGTATCCAGGGTCTTCCCAAGAGTATGTTGTATGGTAAGTCCAAGTCTAGAACTTGACATGATGTCTCTTTCTACAAAGGTCCCACTCTGATGGGTAATATCACAATTCCTTTAGAGGAATGTTCTTCTTCATCATATGCTTTGATTGTGATCTTTTTTAGGGGATCAACTACATCTTCTGAATAACCTAGATCACGGACAAGACTTAATGAGAAAATGTTTAAACTAGCTCCCCCATCTATTAGGACAAGTTTAATGAGTGTTCTATGAATGAGGACTTCAATATGCAAGGGAGTGTTATGGGAATGTTGCAAGGAATCAATGCTTGGATATGAAGGAGATGAGCTTTGAATAGGATCCTGTGAAATAGGTTTGATGGTCATTATGGATATCCCTTGGGGAACTTCATCTTTGGGTGTATTGTTTGGTGATGATGCTATGGAAGGTTCTTGTAAGTTTTCAAGAGGTGTAGGAATAGATGCCTTTGGAGAGTCAATTTTCTTATAGAGGGATGAGCCATTGCTAGACATAGGTGCACAATTTTGATCTTTCTCAGCCAAATCCTTTAGGGATATCTTTAAAAATTGCATAAAAGAGCCTCCTTTCTTTGGAGATGTATTTGAATCCTTGTGAGATTTTGACATAGTTGAAGTTTTATTTTGGGCTTGTTTGATTTCTCTGATATATTTTCTCATTACTTGTATTTTGCTTTGGTATTCCATGTTTCTATGATCTTCAGCTATTTCAAATGTTTATGTTTCCATTTCAGGGGTTCAATTGTCTAAAAGTTGTTTTGATAAGTGATCAACTGTCAATGTAAATGTGATAGAGTGATATGACATGAAAAGCTGGTTCAAGTGTTTAAAAGTTTGCAAGTTTTTCAATCTTCAGTTTAAGAGTGCAATTATGATGATTTGATAAAAACCATGTCTAGTAGGAATGATATGTCCTACGATGTGGGACAAGGTTATCTTGACAAAAAATTTTAGTTTCATGATAAAGAATGATAGATCCTGATGAGAAACTATGTTTTGAGTGATCAATTTATCAAAGAGGGTGATAATGCACTTTGCGATGTTTAGATCTTGAACTTGTTGAATGTGAATACTTGAAAATCTTGAGGTGTTTATGTCTAGAGTCCTATTTGACAAATGATAACTTGACCAAGCTAAATAAGAAGAAAATCCAAGAATAAAATGATAGATAACAGATGTTTATGCTCACTGTAAACTAACTGAGCAAATATGACAGATCTAAAAAAAGATGTGCAAGAAGACAACCTTGGACCAACAGAGACAAAAGTTCGTACGATAGTTTAAGCAGCTTCAAATGATAATACAGACAGACCCATATGACAAATTAGGAATCTCATATGACAAATCACAAGCTCATACAACAATTCCCATTGAGCAAAATGACAAACTAGAGGTCTCGTACGACAAAAATTGCTGATCAAAACGATAAACCAAAGAACTCATATGACAAAACTTACTGAGCAAAACGATAAATGAGAGAACTTGTACGATAAAACTTACTGAACCATATGATAAAAAAGAAGGCTCATACAACAAAACACAAGCTCATATGACTCAAGATAGAACAGAGGTAAAAAAATGTTGTTTGGACAGATTTTGGATCATTGAAGTTTGATGTTTTGCTTATGTTTTCTATTTTTAAATGTTTGATTTTCTGTTTTAGGTATGAATACACAACAAACACATGATATGATAAGTGACCTCAAACACATTACGCTACCTAAGGAAGTTGGCTAAGAGAGAAAACATTTACTTGTAAGCTTAGGTACACACCCAATAGCTAATCAGAATATGACCGCTGAGTCTCACACAATGGATTCTCAATGCCGTATTATCCTACTCCAAATGCTAATGGGGGCACAATATGGAAAGTGTCTTGGGAGAGTTACTATCTCTCTTGCACAAAGATTATCACCCTTTTGGAGGTGAATTAGGTAGCTTCTAATTTAACCAGAACTACTAAGGGATCTATTTGGTGCGTCGGGGTATAATACTCAATAAAGAGGTCTCCCAGCCTTGAAAACCAAGGTTTGATATACCCAAAGGTACAGAGGAGAGCTATTCCTAAGCACTTCCATTCACTTGATTTTCATGAAATCACATTTATTTTATAGTGGGTTGGATTACTTGGCATTATCCATTCCCACTTAGGTCGTACCCCTCTCACCGACCTTAATGGCTAAGAGTTATTAGCTCCTCAAGAGGGTAGGCCCGCTAAAGATATGCTCTAATGAAATTAAAGGATGAGTCTATCTTTTTGATCACCTAAGAAAGGTGAGAGCATACTCACCTATTATCAAAACACATAAAACATGATTGTTCATTTCCATTAGAAAAAAACAAGTGTTCCTAGAAATTTAAAGAAGACATAGAGTTTAGTTGAGTCCTCCTAGCCAACTTGCAAAATAAATGCATTAGTAGTCATGATGTGTTTTGTTGAAATGAAGCTTTAACAAGTGTAATGTTTGACAATCATCCTACAAAAACCAGTTAGGTTGCCAAAAAACTCACAAATAAACCAGGGTTAGCATTAGTAATAATCAGATTGAAGCATGAAAACCTTAAAATGCAATCTTCTTTGAAAACACAGAAGTAGAGTTTCATACAACACAATTTACCTAACCATATGAGTATCCTTCTGGGACCTTACGAGTGCAAAATGGAGCTCGTACGATAATTTAGTCTCCTTAAAAGATCATATGAGTCAGGAAGGATTATCATTTCAGTTCACAAAGGAGCTTGTCCAAGACTGAAAAGGGGCTCATACAAGATTTTGATTCACACCTGGCCAGAAATGAATATTTGATGATGCTTGAGAGGCAAAAAATGAGATTTCCAGCCCCATAGTGGGTACCAAAATGTCATGCTCTGTGATGTGCATGATACTTGTAGCTGCAACACAAAAACACTCAATAGATCATTACAAGCATGGTTAAAAAAATTAAAAGAAAATGAAAGATAAAACCATGACAAAGTGACCTATTGCCTCCTAAGATATGCGAGTATGGATTTTCTCTCAAGTCTGGATAAGAAATCCCAGTGACTTGACTACACCTACACAGAGGATTTGAAATGATAATGATGTGCAAATATGAGATTGATTATGCTAGATTGATCCAAGAGACTAATAAAGATAATGATATGTATGAATAAGCTATGATGATGATGCAATTAAGCTAGAAAAGAGATTGATTAAGATACATGATTCAACAATTATGCTAGAAAATGATCAAATTAAACTATATCTAAGATGCAAATTACTTAAAACAACAATACTCAAATGATATGCCTATAGTAACAATGCATAAGATGAAAATGAGATGGGATCCTTTTTTCTCCAAAATGAGGGATACTTATAGGATTTCCAAGGCCAGGGGTGAGGTGGTAGAGATCAATGGTCAAGATTGAGTCTAAAGATATCAAGGGTGAAATTAGAGGAGGTTGAAGAAGAGGTTGGAAGAAGAGACACTTGTCATCTCTATAGTGACAAGTGTCAAGGAGCTTTGCTCATAAAATGGCAAGTATCCAAGAGAGGAGACATGTGGACAAAATGCCATGTGTCTCAAGAAGAAAATATCCACACCATAGTAGGTTAGGATAAGGAGGTTAGAATGTGCAAGATAGGATAGGGTTAGTTAAACCCAAGGTTAGTTGGAATGGGTTAGGTTAGAGGGATGCTTAGGCTAGGTGGTTAGAAGTTAGGAAGCATGTGGGTAATTTGAATTTAAAAATTCAAATAATAGGAAAAGACTAATTAGATCTCAACAACTCATAAATTGATTTGTTTTAATTAATTAGGGGATTAGAAGAATTGATTTAAGTGTGAGGAGGATTAATTAATTTGAATTAATTAATCAAAGGGGACTATGGAAATGAACCTATTAAATAAATCCTTCGATTTATTAATAAGTAGATGAAAGGGAGAATTTAATCAAATTTCCTAATGAATTTAATTAAAATAGGAAGGGGGATTAATTAAATAATCCCTTATTTAATTAATTATCTTCAGACCATTTTTAGGTGTATACAACTATCACCACCCAAGAGGTATTCCTCTATTATTACCTGCTCTCCTAGGCGAAAAACTTTACTTAATATCTGGAATTGTTTACTAAACACATTGAACTTCCACTCCCATTGCTGAGAAGAAGAAGCTAATTCTCCTCCTACCTGTACTGCCTCCTTATACTCCTTCATAGTATTTTGCAAAAACAATCTAATTTTTGAGGCATTTATTTGGGCCCATGACTTCGCTGTAGCAGCTACTTGTCTTACCTCCATTAATTCTTTTACCTCTCCCTCTGGGAGTGATGAGGTTGAAGGTAGATTATCATTTTTGCAAGTATCTAATGGCTTGCCTGTTTCTATCAAAAGATGCTTGTAGATCTCTAGCTGTGTCTTGACCTCAACATGAGAGGTATGTTATTTCTCTATTCATCCCCTGACGACACTGGTAGCTAGTTCCAAAGTACCCAACTCCCCCCACTTTATTTTCTTACCCAATTTTATCTGAGATACCTAGTACTCCAGGGAGGCTTGACCTTTTGTCTATAGTGGAACTGCCACATCCACAACCACTTTACCAGAACTTGTTCTTGACAGATGATGCATTGTTTTAGGTTTCTTGACCTTCCTTGGCTCGTCCGTGATTGCATGTTGTAGTGTAACCTTAGGTAACACTTCTTTTCTCTTCTTCCTCTCAAAGATGAATTTGAGCCACTGTGGTACAAGTTTATCCTTGTCACCTTAATGTGACACTATGTCAGTTAATACAATATGGACATCGGCCTATTCTTCTGCTTCTGTATGTTTAGTATCTTGAGGTGAAGCAACTTGGTGGGATAGATTCGTTTCGATAGCAATGTTAACATTTAGCTGTTGTTGCTTATGCAACTCTCCCAACTTATCACTGACCTCTTCTCCAAATGTCCTTCCCTCCTTATCTGTTTCTATCATACCTTGCCCAATAGCTATATCCTTAAGGAGGTCTTCTTCATCCTAAGAGGTTAAAACTAATCTTTCATTCAACAAATCTTCCACCTCACTTTGTTCTTTCTCCTCTCCAAGTGACTTTTGTTCCCTAGGTTGTTCCTCTTCTTGTTTAGAGTCTGATTTAATATTTTGGATAATTACATTTTCAGTGGTAGGCCCAAATGCCTGTGCCCTGGGAGGCACTGTAGTTGTATCAACTAGTGGTGGCATAGGGGCATTGGTAATTAGGACCTATGTTGTAGCTGCTGGGGGAGGCTAAGTGGGCACATCTTCATTTGTTTTTTTTTTTCCTTCTTCCTCCTGAGTGCCTTCCCCTAGAGTTTTCCCAATTTCTATTCTCAGAGGAAGAACCTTTGCTAGTGGTACAACACCTAGCCCATCTGTTACTCCAAGGTCTGCAACCTTCTTCAATAATTCATATTTTCTAATCTGTACATGAAGCTTTGTCATTAATTCATCAGTGCTATCTTTAGGCCCAACTACTTCATCTAGGTCAATTGATGTATTTTTCCTTAAGCTCGATCTTGTCTTGCAAGCATACTCCTTATAACCCATTGATTGGGGAACCCCTGAGGTGGACTCCTTCTGCTTCCCCTTTGAAGTGCTTGGCCTAACTCTCAAGTTGAGCCACTACCTAATCCTATTTATTACTACTTGGGTTACTTGGTCTATCTTCACATCTTTGTGTGCTGACCATCTTATAGGAGAGAGGGCCTTTTTATCAATTCCCCATTCTTTATACATGACATCCAATAAATATCCATCATCCCTCAGGTCTTTGGGGAGATTAGTTTCTATTTCAAAATCTCTAATACAAGGAACTGACAGTTTGTTATAATTCTTTTCGCTTACCTCAAAAGTGTCTTGGAGGTTGGCCCAAAAATCCTCCAGTTTGGGCTTGTGCCCCTCATATGCCTTAGGCATAGTGAGTTTAAGTTTCTCATAGGGATCATAATACTCCCTAGCATAATCAAATTCCTATAGGTTTAAATATTGGAGCTCTTTCTCCACCATCTTTGCCACTTGGATTTTAGAACAAGAAAAATACCCGATAGAAACTGAAAAATCTATCCCTAGATTGGAGGTCAAGTGATTGCCTAACATACTCCAGCAAAATAGTGTAGTCATTGCAATACCTTGGTAGCAGCAATGAGTTCCCTATAAACCCACTGACCCTTATGTATCTGGAGTGCTAGTTCCAAATGAACCAACACGCTCATTTCTAGATGGTTGCCATGGCTTCAAGGATTATTCTATACCCTGCATCTCCTATTAGTTTAATAATTATAGGGAAGAGGAAGGCATCATTGATTCTTTTGAAATGCACCTTTGCATTAGTTAGAGGGAGTTTGGAATAATATTCCCAAACTTTCTTCTGGCCTTCTACCTATAAGCCTGGGAACTTACCTGCTTGGGTAGCCACCCAGATGACATAAGAGTTGAAAAGAACTTCTTGGTTTGGTGCACCTCCTTCATCTATTTACATATGTTGTCTGAGAGGATCTAGGCCTAATAAAAAAACTACTTCCCTATGTAGATGGTAATCATAAACTAGATAATTTAGGGATGGAAATGCTTGCAGTCAGGCTTACTAAAGGCCTTGCTCAACATGATGATTATGTCCCTTTGTGGCTCCTTGAAATCTACCCTCAATATATCCGTGACCTTTAGCCTTGTTTTTCTTTCCTCTTCCAGCCAGTTTTCATTCATGTGCCTCTTGTTTGAGGTCACATTGTTATTCCATATTCCCAAGGCCTCTGCTCTAGTGGTAAGCAATACTTCATCCCTTGCAGGGATGCCACACACAAATTCTAACATGTTTGGACACAATTCAATCATGGTCTTACCCTGTGCATCTGTGCATTTCCTGGTATCTGCATCATAGAATTGTGTGATTTCCATGATGAACTCATGGGCCTAGACTAATTGGGGAAGATGGTGGCCTCCACTAGGCCTGATCTCTTGATTCTTTTCAATGGGGCCTCTAGCCTTGGTCTCTCTAATTGGGTTATGATATCCTCAATTTCAATATGCCCTATCTTAGTGTTTGTAAACCATTTGATTTAATCATCTAGTTTTGATACATAGACTTGTCCCTGGTACTAGTACTTCATTGTGATGGGAAATTTGTCTATCTCTTTGCCTCTCTTGCTAGGAGTCGGGTCCATCTAATCGCTTCAAAAATTAGATTGTTTTTGTAAAATACTATGAAGGAATATAAGAAGGTAGTATAGGTAGGAGGAGCATTAGCTTCTTCTTCTTAGCAATGGGAGTGGAAGCTCAATGTGTTTAGTATACAATTTCAGATATTAAGTAAAGTTTTGCACCTAGGAGAGGAGGTAATAATAGAGGAAGACCTCTTGGATGGTGATAGTTGTAAGAACTTGTAGTCTTACACATACATTTTGGAACTGAAGATCAAGATGCTTCAGCAGTATGTGAAGGATGTAGCAGACATCTGAGTTCCACTCTTCAAGGTAGTTTTGAAATATGAGGATTTTGTGAAACATTTGCTTGGAGTTTTTGGATTAGGGATAACTAATACATGGATTATGGAGGAGGAGAAAGTATTGAGTCAGTGGGATGCATATGTGGCCCAACATTTGGGAACTCTGACTTAGTTTGATGTCACATTGATGGATAGATATACTTACTTAATTACACAATGTCAAGAGGCAACATAAACAATAGGGGAGTTGGAGGAGAAAAGAAAGAATGTAGAGGAAGTTTTGAAAAAGTATATTAAGAATTAAGCATGTGGTTGATCCCCCTGCTAAGGTAGTTGCATGCATCATTAATAATTATAAATCTTATAAAAAGAAGTAGAAGATGAACCTATAGTTACTAAAGATAGAAGGACTTTTGAGGAGAGATTTTGCATGACTTCTCCACTAGTACTCAGACTGCAGCTCCAACTCATGTCCTAGTTTTGAACAAAATTCTGAATGACTACGAAAGCTTGGCTCATATGGCATGCTCTTCGTAGTGCTCACTGAACCTCTGTTTCATATTAGTTAACTAGAGTCTAGAAGCAAAAACTTGCAAGTTAACTGCAACTCTTAGTTTCGAGTTCTTATTTAGATTAGGTTTATTTCCTAGAAAGTAGGGTATAAAACTCTATAAATTGAGAAGTTTGATTCATTTGTAAGGGTCCACAAATTGATGACTTGAGGCCCACTTAGAAATTCTAGATTATTTTGCAAATTGTTATGAACTTGAGTTATTTTTGTTACACATTCTTTGAAATTAATACAAGAAGCAACTTATAGATTGCTTGATCTATGCATATGTTCTACGAGTTTGTTCTTTGTAATCCATTAATGTCTATTGTTTGAAATTAGCAACATGTTTTGATCTTCCATTTATTGCTTTATTTGTCATACTACGCACGTAAGTGGTGAATGAGAATTACTATGATAGGCAATTATTGTGGTGATATTATTTCCATAAGTCTGTAAGGTTGCTAACTTTGTAGGTTTACTGAAGGTCCATTATTGAAAGTTGATTTAGATAATATTTGATGATATTTGGATTGTAGGGTATTGATTAAGTAGTTCATTAAGTTGTCATTGAATTAGTTTCATTTTTATTTTCTTATTTCCCTATCTCTTGTAGTTTATTTCATAAGAATCTTAAAACCATAAAAATACAAAAAAGGGAAGTTAAGTTATTAACGATTAGTGGGATTTAGTTTTAACCAGTAGGCCCCTTAACAGGTACAACCACATCAACCATTGGGCTTCCCATCATTGTCGAGACCCGACCATAGAGACCTTGAACTGATTAGTTCCCCAGAATTTATTGCTTTTTAGGAGAGGTGGTGAGTGTTCACATTGGCTACTTGACTATTGGTGAGTGTGTCAAAATAGTTGTCAATAGAAACTAGCACTAGAGGGAGGGCCACATACTATTCCCCTCATTGATTGACCACATATGGTGCTTCCAAGAGACAAAATTTTACCATTTATGTAACCCAACCTCAACTACGAGCAAGATGACATTGTCACTCAACTATATGATCTTTCTTGGGACAGTACAAGGGATTATAGTGATTGGTTGCAGGCATGACAAGTCCTCAACAACGAAAGGCAAAAGGCTATACATATAGAAGAGGATGCATAGAGGCAACTTCATCCACAAGAAAACCCACAACCACCTCCACAACCAAAAAATTGAAGTAGTAAGTTGGATCTTATATCATCTTTCTCTCTCTCAAGATTCCATAGGGTCCTTAGGAGTAGTTCTTCACCATCTGACTTAGTAGAGTTAGGGCCTGCCACTAGGAAAAAGAGAAATAAAGCTAAGAGACAACCCTCAACAGCCTCACCAGTACAGTCATCCATACTCAACATAGAAGATCAACTGATCCCTAGTCCTCAACCTATCCTTGCACCTTTTGTGACTCAATGTCCATCGTCACCACCTTCAATGGCCTACTTTAACCAAGACCACATGCCACTAGGAACTATACCACGAGGTATACATGACCTACCCAGAAACCTAGATAAATTTTGCAGCAAATCTATTATTTGGGGGGCAAGACGACTGATGAGCATATTGAAGCATTCAAAGATGCAGTTGTTCATAATAACATTGAACACCAATATTTAGTATGTAGACTATTCCCATATTCACTTGGGGAAAATGAATATAATTGGTATTTAACCCTACCGAAAAATTCTATCATTGACTGGGATGTCTTGGAGAAAGATTTCATTGATCAATTTCGAGTGTACGTAGACCCCGAAACACTATACCATCAATTAACCTCTCTTAAGAAGTCACCGAATGAACCTTTAATAAATTTTAATACTAGCTTTCAAATGGAATTCAATAGGTTACAAGCTCCTTACCAAGTGGCACTCAACATAGTGATTGACTCGTATCTAAGAGCTATTGATCCATGGACCACTATGTTTATCAAAAAGAGTATTCCTCAAGATCAAAGGGACACCTTGGCAAAGGTCTATGCATTGGCGATCAACATGAATCATGAGTTGAACCAAACACCAGGGGGATTGGATATAATTTACCCATAGGAGTGAATCAAGGGAACTATAACCAACTCCCTGAGGTACCCTTGCCTTTACCTGTAGGAGCCCCAATAATGAACCTGGTGCCAATCTATGCTTCCCAACCTCAGGCTAATCAACAATTTGCTGCTCAAGCTTTGACTTGGTAGAATAATACCAATACCACCCTCACTCAAAAACAATATGTTGGTCAAGTGCAAGGGGTGAATCAACAATTTGGTAATACCCACATAGCAAGCCAACCTCCAATTACAACACCTGAGAGTCAAGGATCTCATATATCCTCTAAAGTAGAAGCGTTAAAGAAAATGATCTCACAAGTTACTTCAGATTTGAGTCAGTTGAAGATGAATCCCCTAGGAGGGTATAACCAATCCCAACCATACAATAATCAACAAAACTACAACAACCAAAAACAAAACCAAAGGTATAACAACAAACCTTACAATAGACAATGGAACATAGGTCCAAACAATGGTGAGGTGAACCATGATCATCCTGATGCACGAGATAACCCAAATAACACACAAAGTGCTAACCTTATTGATGTGAATTTACTGACTAATTGGTGTAGGTTGCATGATACAGCTGTGCATTTTGAGGTTAATTGTCCCCAATTCGAGAAGATCATAAGGATCACTCAAGCTGATTCTCAACCAAACAATTTCTCTAATGATGAATGTGAGAAAGTTAATACTAAAATGTTGGTTGACATGTTCCTATGCAAGGAGTTTCAAGCTGAAGTTGGAGGTGAATCGTGTGTCTATGATGCTCACGCCTTTCAGACCAAAAATAATTACAATCTTAGGAGTCAAGGCAAGTCTCCATTAACAGAGCCACCTCCGCCAAAGGGTGGATTTTTACCTCCTAATGTGAACCCAAGAAACAATCTTCACCCTCCTTAGGCTTTCAAGGAGCATGCCCTAGACAAAATCAACAACAAGAATATGTTTTGAAATGATCATTTGATGTTACCAAGGAGATGGAGAGGACTGCCACCACTATGTCCCTAATGGAAGTATTGAGATATTGCCCTGAACAAAAGAAGGCTCTCCTTAGGAAGTTGGAACTATTAGAGTCATAGAGAAATGAGGTTAAGATGGCTGACCTAAATGAAGTCAATGCCAATGTCAGTAGCAATGCAATTGAGAACCCACCATTTTTACTTAGTTTGAGGATATGTGGAAAGAATCTGCACAATTGTTTGGTATATTTAGGTGCTTCCAAAAATGTAATGCCCTACTCTATATGTTAGAAGCTCGGCCTCAACCCAATACGTGCAAATAGTAAAGTGGTACAACTAGACAAGATTGAGGTCAATGTAATTGGAGAATTAAAAAAATGTACTTTCAGTTGGCCGTTGATCCCCGCATATCCCATTACATCGACATTCAAGTGCTCGATATTCCAGAAGTATATGGGATTCTCCTTAGTAGAGATTGGTCAAAAAAATTTGGAGGATATTTCTCAACCTATTTTACATACTTATGGATTCCATGAAAGGGGGTGAGAAACCAGATCCAAATTGATAGTGAACCTAAGTTGAAGAAGTTGGTCATAGATTATGGAGCTCCCAATGAGGTGCAATATGCTGAAGTGAGTCCAGGAGTCTATAGAGTAAATGAAATCCTCACTTTCTCAGCACCTGCCATTCCCTAGTTACGTTAAGAAGATATGATCGTGTATAGAGGGCGGGTCAAAGGCTTTGCTACAATAGTAAAACAAGGGATGTGTTTGTTGGGGGATACTATGAAAATACAAGATTTATTGCTTCCAAAATGGTGTCGAATACATCATGAGGAGCACTCAGAGATGTCATGTATCCCATGTCAGAACAAGATTACAAAATTGATGATCCTAGTCCCATGCAAAGATGCTGATCATATCATCAATATGGAAGAAAGTCAAATTCCAAGTTGTGAGGGAGTAATACCCCAAACAATGGATCTTATAAATGAAAATTTATCACTGAGACAATGAAACAAGGAGATCTTCATGGCTAAGATTTCCAAACAAGAGAATGAGGATATCCCACCTAAATAGGAGAATGAAGAAACTCAATCTCAAGTGCAACCTCTAGCAGAACAGACCACTCCTAACACCCTTGAAGTACTCTTACAACCAGTAATTGAACAACCTTAGGTATTACAAGACCTTGAACCTGAGAGCCAACAATCACCTTCGGAAGCTAATCTGACCAGTGACCCTAAGATGAAGAATGCAAAGAAACTGAAAGATGAAATATGGTTTTTAAAGTTTGATGGGTCAAGATCTAAGCAAGGCAGTGGATTAGACTTAGAGTTAACAAGTCCAAAAGGGAAAACCTTTCTAGCCTCCTACCGACTCCAATTCCCTTTCACTAATAATATGATGGAGTATGAGGCCCTAATTAGAGGACTACTCTTCGCTCATAAGAAGGGAGATAAATGCTTAAGAGTGCAAGGAGATTCTGAATTGGTAGTTAAACAAGTAAGAAGCCAATATGTATGTCATGACAAAAGGTTAGCAACATATAAGAATAGAGTATGGAGGTTGGTTGAGGATTTTGATTCTTTCAATATTCAGCTGGTACCCAGGAAAGTAAATGGGATATTAGATGCATTAGATATAGCAGCAAGTACACTAGAGCCAGTGAACCAATCTCCTTTGAATAAGTTTTTCGTAGAGTTGGTCTCCACACCTACTATGCCAGATAACATCAAACACTTTCAAGTTTTCAAGGATGACACCCATATTCTAGCCTTTCTTGCCAATTCAAGGGCTTTTAAAGAATAAATCATTGATGAGAAAGATAGATTAGATGATCTTGATGAAGGGGATGATGAAGAAATTATGAATTTACCTATGAACGTTATTCCCAAAGGTATGGTCACCCTAGAGAGGCTTTTTTATTCTGATCCCAGGGTAAAAGAGAGATTAACAATAGATTCAGATGCCGGGAAATACAAACCACATAATATTGGTCTAGAAGGCCAAGAGAAGATTGTGTATATTAGGAAAATTTGTACTCAAACTTAAAGAGAGAAAATTTTGCAAATCTTAAAAGAGTTCATTGATGTAATATCATGGGGATACGAAGATCTAAAAACTTTTGATACATCAATCATCACCCATGTTATACCCCTGAAACCCAATATAAAGTCATTCAGGTAGAAGAAATGATCGATTAATTCACTGATAGAACCCTTGATTTTCAAGGAAGTTCAAAAGTTGCTCTCTACCAAGATTATTTTCCCAGTACGTCACTCTACTTGGGTTGCCAATTTGGTGCCAGTAAGGAAAAAGAATGGGGAAATTCAGCTTTGTGTGGATTTTCACAACCTCAATAAGGCATCTGAAAAAGATAAATACCTAGTTCCTTCCTTGGATGAGGTACTACAAATTGTCAATGGTTCACAAATGATGTCATTCTTAGATGATTATTCTAGATATAACCAAGTTTTGGTGAACTATGAAGATCGCATGAAAACCGCATTCACAACGAAGTGGGGAACATATGCATACCAAAGGATTCCTTTTGGGTTAATTAATGCTGGAGCGACATTCCAAAGAGCAATGGATACAACTTTAAAATATTTGATTGGAAAATGTATTATTATATATATGGATGACGACTATATTTTCCAAGGTCAGAGAATATCACTCGAACCACCTTCAAAAATTTTTGGAGAGATGTCAAAGATATGGGATTTCCCTTAACCCTAAGAAGTGTGTATTTAGAGTGGCTGAAGGAAAGCTCCTTGGTTATGTAATTTCTAAAATGGGGATATCTATAGACCCAGATCAAGTAGAAGCATTGCTGAAATTACAAATGCCTAGCAGTAAAAAGGAGATGAGATCTTTCTTTGGGAAGATCAATTTTGTCAGAAAATTTATCATTGGGTTTGCAGAGATAGTCAAGCCATTAAATGAAATGATGAAGAAGGATGCTAAGATTGAATGGACTACAAAAGCAAAAGAGGCTTTCGCCTAGATCAATAAATCCATTGTTGAAGCTCCCATATTAACTAGTCCTGACTATACTCTATTATTTTACATATATTCTTTTGTTTAGTTACACTCAGGGGTGGTTGTTTTGACATAGAGGTAAGAAGGGGATGAGAAACCCATCGCATTTATGAGTTCCCCTTTCAAGAGTGCTGAGGTGAGATATTCTACTCTTGAAAAATAGGGTTTCACTTTGGTAAGAGCAATCAAGAAATTTAGGCATTACATCCCGAGGAGTAAAATCTATGCGATTGTACTTGATCAAGTGGTGAAGTCACTACTTATGCAGTCAGAGCTGGGAGAATGTTGAGGGAAATGGATAACAATTTTACAAGAGTTTGATCGGGAGAGGCATC
Source organism: Cryptomeria japonica (assembly GCF_030272615.1). NCBI lineage: Eukaryota > Viridiplantae > Streptophyta > Pinopsida > Cupressales > Cupressaceae > Cryptomeria > Cryptomeria japonica. Next base: position 293,582,561 of record NC_081415.1, read on the forward strand.
CGATAAAGTTAGTCAGAGGCCAAGGTTTGTCTCAAGCTATGGCAACTGACATCCCTCAAATCTAATGCCAATAATATACATTGCAATCATTCACTCAGGACCCATGATACATGGATTTTGTTTTTATATTTCTAAATAATAAGTGTCTTGAGGGGTTGATAGCCACGCAAAGACAATCTTTAAGGCTCAAAAGTGCCAATCATATGATCAAGGATTTGACACTTTATAGAAAAAATTATGAAGGTATTTACCTTTGGTGTCTTGATCATCAAGAAGCCCATAACATGATCGAGGAGTTCCACGGGAAGTATGGTACAAGTCATGGATCGATGGATGCCACTGCACGTCAAATTTTGAAGGCTGGATATTACTGGCCTAGTATTTTTATGGATACTCATGAGCATATTCGTCACTATCATACGTGCCAAACTGCAACTTCTAAAGAGAGGAATCCCACCATGCCTCTCTAACCAGTGGTTGAGGTAAGACCTTTCACCCAATTGGCACTGTATTTTGTAGGTGTCATTAATCCTAACTTGTCTATAGGACATAAGTTTATTCTTACAACAATGGATAACTGCATGCGATGGATGAAAGCCATTGTGTGTCAAAATTCTACTGTAGAGGTAGTCTTGAAATTCATTGAAGAACACATCATCACCAGGTTTGGTATGCCATTCACTCTGGTATGTGACAACGGCCCTGCTTTTTCTTTTGCACATTTGATGCAATGGTCATACGAATATAAGGTGATACTGAAGTTCTCCTCCAACTACTATCTGCAAGGTAACAAAGTAGCTGAATATACAAACAAGAACATCCTAGAAATTATTAAAACGCTACTCAAGAAGAATCCCAGGGATTGGCACAATCAGTTGAGATACGCCTTATGGGCTGATCAAACTATAGTAAAAGCCACCCTGGGAACTTCTCTATATTACCTTGTTTATGGCCAAACTCCTATCTTCCCAATCAATTTACAAATATGTGTCCTCCAATTAATGAAATAACTTGAAATTGAGGATCAGGTAGAGGTTCACCTCCTAAATTTGTTAAAACTTGATGAAAAAAGGATTAATACCCTACAACACTTCGCCAAGCACCAAGCCATTGTTAAGCGATAGTTTGACAAAAGAGCCAAGGTGAAAGCCTTTCAAATCCCTGACCTGGTTTTGTTATGGGATAAGGTCAAGGAGAACAAAGGCGATCACCACAATTTTGAAAGGTTGTGGTTAGGTCCTTACCAAATAGCCAAAATTGTAGGAGAAAACACCTTTAGGTTAAGCTCTTTGACTAGAGAACTTGTACCATTGTCCGTCAATGGTCAATTCCTCAAGCACTACTTTGATTAATCCCCAGTGAATCTTGACGTGTTGTATATAGTAGATTAGTTGTTTTTGTTTTGTTTTCTTTATTGCTTGTTTGGGTTTTGCATGTTTGTTGTGTTTTCGCTTTGTTGCATGCCTATTTCCCTTTCTTTCTTTTTTTCTTTTTTTTTGTTTGTCTTGTTTTGTTTCATTCATTTCCATTTTGTTGTGTCGGGATATATATATTTATTCTCAAAGAGTCTAAAAGGAAGGTGTCCTTTGCATAACAAGTTGCCAAATTTTGAGAGAATTCAACTCTTTGCTATTTGCAACTTTATTTACATTTGGTTAGTTTTGAAAACTTTGTCTACACTTGTTCAAGGTGGTATATAACGGTTTAAATATGATTTGAGTTTTTGACCCTCAATTGGAAAAGGCTAGATTGATAACTCAACACTACCATCACATTAAGATACATCAGAAAGTTTTGTAAGATATCAGATGAACTTGTTTCCAAGTGAAAAATCAGAAGTCAGAATGTTTCACGTTATCCTCCATGGTTCCCAACCTAGTAATCAGACTTCAATGTTTGAAAAGTTTCTTAAAAGGTTATTAAAGAAATAGTCCTTCTATATTCCATGATGTTTTCAAAAAAGAAAAGGGAAATAAAAGAAATGATCCTCCTAAAGCAACTAAAAATAGGTGTTTCAAGTAACCTCCACCGGGGGTATGGATGCCTGGTTGGCAGTGGAGCACTCCTTGATGGGAATCAGAGGTATCTCTATCAGGGCTATGAATGTCTGGCTGGCAGCAAATCTATCCCCAAGATGACCTTGCATGAAACACATTGGTTGACTTCACCTACATAGCTTGGGCCTAGTTTCCTCTATTTATCTTCATTATTGAAAATGATGGTGTAATAAATCATGCGCACACACTTAAGAGTTAATCCTATTTAGTGCTAGACTTGGTTGTTTGTTCATTGGTTCACTCATCTTTTTTCTCTTATACATCCTTTTGAATGATAGTAGCCTTAGGCATTGGGTGAACCAGAGATTTTGAAGTCCTAAATTGCCTAGAGTCATTTTTCCCAAATAGTTGCCATTTGTTATGCCTTGCATACCTGACCCCCATTAGTTACCTTGTGTTAAAAATATGGGTCCCTATTTTTCTTTCTGTTGCTTTGTGTTTTTTAGTTTTGCCTAGCAACCTCAGAACCTCAGAACCCTAGAGTCCCGAGGTCTCCTTTGTTGTTTTTCTTTGACCTAGCCTGGAACCCTAGAACCCTGGAGTCCCAAGGTTGGTCTCCTTTGTTTGTTTGTTGGTACACAACCCCGGAACCTTGGATCCCCGAAGTTCCAAATTGTGCCTTGTCTTTTCCTTTTTGTTGAGGCCTCGAAACTTCGAAGTCCCAAGTTCTTCGCATGCTATTTTGTCCTGCTTTGTCCCAAGGTTGTCTTGTTTAGGAGACCTTGGAACCCCAGAGTTCCGAGGTCATTTTGTTCCTATTTATTTTGGAACTCTAGAACCCCAGAGTCCCGAGGTTCTTTTTGTCTCTTACATCAGAACCCTGGAATCCTGAAGTCCTGAGGTCATTTTTGTTCCTTTTACCTGGGAACCCTGTAGTCCCAAGGTCTCGAGGTCTCTCTTTTTGTTGTTTCTACTTGTTTCTCTTTCACCTCGGAACCCCAAAGTCTCAAGGTGGATTTTTGGTGTTTATTTTTCTTTGACCCCGAAACTCTAGAACCCTAGAGTCCCGAGGTCCTATTTAAGGTGTTCGTACGTATGAGGTTCGAGGGGTATAAATAAGAAGGATGAACTTTTCAAAGCTCATTTGTGCATTCAACTTTCTAGAGCTCTTAGCTACAACTTCCCGACTTCGTGCTTTTGTCTTGCCGAGGTTTCTTCTATGTTCTTTCATGATTTTCCTCACCAGGTTGGTGAATTATTACTTCTTGTTTATTTCTAGCTTAGATCTTTTTGTTTTGTGAGTTTCTTTTTTTTCTTTTTCATTTTTTTTGTCTTGTTTTTGGTTTTCCGCATGCCCTATTTTTTCACCTCGGACCCCCAAAGTTCTGGATTAGGTTGTTCTTCCCATTGACCTGGGAACCCTAGAGTCTCGAGGTTGATCCCGTTCCATATGCATATTTACCCTAGAACCTTGGAGTTCTAGATTGGATTTATCAAGAGCAATACTATAGACCTCGGAGTCCCAAAGTCTATCCTTTTAAGCTCACTGTGTTTAAACCTTGGAACCTTGGATCCCCGAAGTTCCAGAATATCTTATTTGGGTATCTTGTTGATCTACCCCGAGACCTCAGAACCTTAAAGTCTCAAAGTTAACCTCATCTATCAAGCCCATAACCTCAGAGTTCCAGACTCCATCCAGTTTATCCACCCCAGAACTCTAGAGTTCCGAGGTCACTCATCTAAAAAAAGGAGTTATCTACCTCAAAACCTCAGAGTCCTGAGGTGAATGATGTTTTCAATATTTTGTGCAAGGGATTAATGCTTGGTTCTTTCTTGTAGGTTAAAGAAATTAGTGGGATTTAGTTTTAACCAGTAGGCCCCTTAACAGGTACAACCACATCAACCATTGGGTTTCCCATCATCATTGAGACCCGACCATAGAGACCTTGAAGTGATTAGTTCCCCAAAACTTATTGATTTTTAGGAAAGGTGATGAGTGTTCACATTGGCTACCTGACTGTTGGCGAGTGTGTCAAAATAGTCATCAACATGTCCACCTAGAGAGGTGTTCATCCTAGAAAGGTATAGGCCTTTAAGCTTCAGTAGCATTCAAGGACAACCACATCCTTTTCCTATTGAGCTTAAAGATCAAATGCCCTTGTTTCATGCAAGTGAATATGAGTCAACAGTTAAGCATGTTTAATCATTCTATGAGTTTATTGAAGATTTTCAGATTTGTGCTAAAGACATTGTCATGAATTTTTTTATGAGATCATTGAAAGATAATGCAAAGGAATGGTATGATAGTCTACCCATACAATGCATATCCTCATGGGATGATTTCAAGAGGTTGTTCATGAGTAAATTCAATGCTAATATTGAAAGTTGTGTATAACTCTTTAGTTCTCAAAATCTACTAGCAAGTGGGGTTGTGATGGGTGCACAAGAGAAACATGTGTCAAGTATTGACAATGGTTTCCAAAATATCAATGTTCCTATTGTCCCAATCTATGTTTTTCAGCACACTGGGCCTTTTTATCAACCTCAAGTTGAGTATGAGAGTAATCCAAATTTCTTGGATCAATGACGTATGCTAGTGCACAGTTGAAAATGAGAAGATTAGAAGGCGAGTCACCACATGCACTGCTATTAAGGTTCCTGAAGGCACTGCATAATATTCCTCTAAGCTTCACACTTCAAGACTCTGAATGGATAGATTTATTCTTGCAAATCTATGAGCCTAGTGTTGTTCACTGGTCTAAAGATTTGAAACCAGCAAGCCTAAATCATATTATTGAATGGATAGATATGATTGAGAGTTTCAAATCTAAAATTGCACTTAATATTGAGCATCTAGCTGTTGTTGATGAAAAGTTTGAACAAGAATGTGGTGTAGGAGAACCTCATGACTAAGATAATAAAAGAAATAAAGGCTAAATGACACACATGATAATGTGACCTTTCAATCTATGTAATAGGGTAGTCTTGTTTGTTTTATGTTTGATTTGTTTCTAATAAACCCCACCTTGTTACCCAATGACATGGATTTCGCAAATTGATAAGCCACCATGGGCATATGGGCCTAGGGATGTTTGGTTCAGTATTTTATAGGTTATTATGTGTTGGAGATGTCTTAGGAAGGTTTAGGACATGTTGAAGCACCTCTAGGTAGGCGGATTTAGCGTATGTCAAATGTTGCTCAAACTTGACAACTTTTAATGACAACTTTTGGTTGCAAATAGCAACTTCCTTCCAACAGTCACCTCGGTTCAAAAGGTGGTTGATAACTATTGAGGAAGGTATTAAAATGATGTCCCCAATCATCATTGGGAGGAGAGAATGAGGAGAGAATGACTTTGTAAATTTTTGGCATCATTGAAGCAATATATTTCTGAGAATTTCCTACAATTCTATTATTCTACGCAGTGTACCATACTGTACAATCATTTTAGGGTTAGGAAACTAGTGGGATGTGTTAAAGTGGCCAATCACCTTTCAGATGCATCAAGTATGAGGTCCTAATTTTCCAAGACAAGGAAGAAATCAGCAAATTTCTGGAAGTGTTCTAGATTTGACAGTTTTGTATAGGGTTTTGCAAAGAAATGGCCTTATCTTGTTGATCCTTCATTGGTGGTTCACAAATTTGGAGGGGATGCAAGTATGGCCAATTTATTTATGATTTTGAAGGCCTTTTCTAGGTTAGGACCAGTTAGAGGTGAGATTTTGATGCATTAAGGTGGGCAACTCCGTGTGGCCACCGGCAAGTGTAAGCAAATAGGTCTCACATCAAGGGTTGAAGGTATGATAATGGCCTAAGACTTAGGAATTGGTGTATTTTCAATGGCTTAAGAGTATTCCTCCAGTTTTTTTGGTGAATTAAGGTCTGTGTCTACACACTCCTTTGTAAAATAGGCCTAATTCAATAGTACATTCGGGTCAAAATTTCAATGGCAAATCGTCAGAATTCTGACACATTTTTGTCGCACTACCAACAAAAAAAGCCATCGAAAACTTTTTGTTAGAAGTTTTGACTATCCTTATGGTCATCGTAATTTCAACATCAGCCCCATCCTTTTCGACGGCTACCATTGATACTCATACCCAGAAAGAATACCGTCTTGATCTCGGGCTACCGTCCGAATTCTGACATCAAAGTGTAAAAATTCTGACAGAGGAGTGCCATCGGATGCACAACATCCTCGTCAGAACTCTCCTAGAGGCCATCATAATTTTAACCCTTTGGTGTCAGAATTACGACGGCCTCTAGGAGAGTTCTGACGAGGATGCTGTGCATCCGACTGCACTCCTCTGTCAAAATTTTTACGCTTTGATGTTGGAATTCCGACGGTAGGCCAATTTTTCAAAAAAAAAAATTTATAGAAAAAGATTGGCATTGGTATCTCTATTCTATCTCTCTTCTCTATCCCTCTCTACTATCTCTCTTCTCTCTCCCCTCTCTAGGTCTCTTTCTCCATCCCTCTCTTCTTCTCTCCCTCTCTACTTCTCTTTCTCTACCCTCTCCAGGTCATTATCTCTTCCTCTCACCCTCTCTCTCTCTCACCTCTAGTCTATGCATATGAGCCTTTTGAACCCACTCAGGGGTAAAATAGCCCTAAGTTGGCCTTATTTTGTGGAAAAATGCAAACATTTAAAGGATAAAATCAGTAATTTTCTACATTGTCGACCCCAATCTGTGCAAACCTTCTTGTTATTTGCACCTAAATCTATGCATGAGAGGAGTCCAAACCCACTCAGCAAGAGAAGAGCACCTTAAGTCAGCTAGAAAGAAGGTAAATTCATGAATTTAATAAACAATTACTGGGTTGGCTGACCTATGGAGGTGAAATGAAGGAAAAGGTAAAAAGGAAGCATATAAAACAAAGATCAAATGCTCATCAAATTCAATTTGCAACAAATTAAGAGGAGAAGAATTAGGGAGCAAGTCTGTGAATTAGGGTATAAAATCAGATTAAATTTATTTTTGATGCATTATTGTTTTTTATTTCATTCACAATATGTTCTTTCTCATTTTCAGGACGTGAGGACTTCATTATAAGGAAAAGAACACCTTACCCAGCACGTAGAGCATGCCAACATCATGCTTCAATGCAAGGATGAAGACACTTGATGAAAGGAGGCTTCAAGGCATGAAAGAGGACAGTGGCATCATGGAGGGTTTTCACATCAATATCAACACCAAGATTCACGAGTTTAGGATGGCAACATTAGGAGCTAAACGTATTCAAAGCTTTCAACAATGCAATACAAAGGAAGGAGAATCTCAAGGTGAAAGGACAATGTCAAATGATGATCACGATATTATGAGGATTCAACAAGAAACAGAAGACTATCTTGCATTCCCTTTGAAAATCCAAGAATAGCAATCAGTAGAATAAGGAGAAATCAATAAGGTTTGCTTTAAAATGAAGGGATCTACAACATGATAGGCCATATGTAAGACATCAATCACCAATGATCAAGGTATTCAAGTCAGAGTTACAAAGGTGATCAAGGCTGGATAGATCAAGAATAAGTGGGTTCTACATCAAGCCTAGGCATTACAAAGTCTATATCAAACATATTCACCAAGGTGAATTACCCCACAAAGAGGTAGATTTTTGAATCTCAAAGAGGATTTCATCAAAGCAAGCCATTCAAGTCAAGTATATGCACCATGAAGTTGAAGCAAGCATCATCGGTATGGAGATGCAACAAAAGGAGGACCAAGCATCATCAAACATATACTTCATTAAGCACACGGTCACATAAAAGGATGAAGAACTATCAGGAAGATGGAAGGACACAAACATGATCAAGTAGATAGTTTCAAAAGAATTAATCAAAAGCTAAGGACTTGATCATCTAGATGATACAATTTGGGAATATGTCCCACCACCTTCATCATGTTGAGAAAACTAGATAACGTTGAGTATCAAGAGATATTGCTCAATCACAAAAGTTGTGTGATGATCAACTTGGCAAGTTGAGTTGGCATCCAATCATCATCAACCTAATCAAGTGAAGCCACATTGACATGTCCAAGTTCATCGTACTTGATTCATCTAATGAATGAGCTAGTGACACATTGCAATGCATCAAAGTTTGTTCAAGCATACCTAACCTATTTCCTCATTGGTTAGAATTCAAGGTGGACATGTGTCCTATTCAATGTAATTATTTAATTGGCTAGAATGGAGTTTGTTATAACAAGCCCTAATTAGGGTTTCACTATATTATCTCGACTGTTGATTTGATAGTTAATCTGGGTCATTCATTATAATGGGGGTCTATAAAAGGCCTAGCCTTTTCATTTGTAAAGGTTAATAGTTGCTAGTCAACAATTAATAGTTCATAGATAGCAGTTAGATAGCAAGTATAGTAGAGTAGGAGGAAAGAAGGAATTGTTGCCAAGACTTGTTGATTTTAATACATGATCTTCATTGAAGCATGGTGGATTTCTACGTGTAATTTCTACATGTTGCATGGCTTCTTGTTACTTCTCAAGTTTAGATAAAGTTCATATATTGCAATGGAGAAATGTGATGATTTCTTGATGGAATTCCTATTCATACTATTTGTAATTTGCTAGTTGTAAGTTACAATGTACGGTTAGTCTGAACTTCATTAAGCATAAGTTCAATTGTGAATGTGCACTTAAATTGTGCTAGTTTTAGGTATTCGATTGAATGTTCATGATATGAAAACCCTTCGTTATTCCTTAGAAGATTGCATTAGTTTTGTGTACTTGTTTCTGCATGGCAAAGCAAAGCTTGATTATGGAATTCGTCTATCAAATCATCATCCTTTATTGTCACTATTCTTAGGATTAAATTAGATCTCTAAACCCTTTATCTCTTTTGTCTTTTATTTTCCAAGAAAGTTAGTGTAGAGTCCAAGTTCCGGTAGAGTTCAAGAAAAATGTAAGCCCCCTTGCGATTCCAGCAAAATCACACCATATTCACTAAGTCTATCCCATGCAATTAAGTTGCATAGTTCGTATTGTAAACCTTGGAGTTGCTTTGATTGATCACTTTGTTTAGCATTCAAAGTTTCTTTGTTCAAGAGATGATAGAATACCTTGGTATTTTATTGTGTTCGCGGTGCATAAAAAAACATCAATAGGTGGTTCTAGATGAAAGATAGTTGTGGGTTTGCATGCATGTTTAGTGCATGATTCAAGGAGGTTGTTTGAAACTTTCTCATTGAGGAGATGTTGGTATGCAATCATTAGTCCCTCTTCATCTCTACAATATTTTCTTGATGGATTCCTTGACTAGTGGAATTTTTTGGCAAATTGGATTTGGAGTTGATTTGGTGTCTTTATCTTGAGATCCATATGGTATTTCTTTGTATCTCAGTTTGAAAGTTATTGATGTGATGATGAGTTTTACATGTGTCATTGTTTTAGATCTACAAGTTATGCAGTTGTATGGATTTAATCCACCCATTGCCTATAGTGAGATGACTTGAATGTGGACTATTTATATCCACAAATCTATGGTCATTTGTGCATTGGTATGTTGCACGAGGATGGGAGGAAGGAATATTAGAGTACCTAGATAGTTATATATTGCCACTTTTAGTGTGGGCCACTATTAAGGGATTCTTGAATGGTCATGGAAGGCATACAATTTAGTTTGCAGCAATGAAGTTCCCTCAAAGGGCATTATGCCAAGCTTTTTTGGGGGGAGTTACCTCCCCATTTGATGGGGAAGTTGCAGCTTTTTGGACAAGACTTGGCTTTGATTGTGAAAGTTATGCTTGCATGATTATGAAAGGATATAAGTTTTACACATAGGATCTAGATGCTTTCTTTCCTTACCTATGTGGGGAGAGATTTTCCTTCAAATCATGCCCAGCTAGGGTAAACCTCTTTGGAATAATAATAAGTAGCATTTATTTAACAAAGTAAATTATATATAAGAGCAGTATATGCATGGATTTACAAAAGTGTCATGCAGAATGTAGATCTATACCTTGTTACTTAAAAATAGAAGTTCTTCTCCGTGTTCATTTTTCCATGATATAACTTGACCTCGAGCAACCTTTTGACTGTCAAGAAGTGATTGCCTTAGATGAAAGTAGTGATAAATGTCACTATCAACAAAAGAACAACCAATAAATGATAAATTTGCAGTGAGATCATAGTGCCTAAATCAGTCTAAAAGCTTATAAGGATTAGAACCAAGCCATATAAGCTTCAAGAACAATTTGAGAGCATCAAATTCATCTACCAAACATTAGAAATTGTCAAATCAATGACACATTCATATCAAGCATCTTTACTTTTTTGAAAAGTAGACCACATTTCAGATCTAGATGACACCATAATGACTTTGATTTCCTCTTGCAAGATATTCCTCCATCATGTATTGCTTCATCGAAGTTCAAATTTGCTTCTTCAAGGGCTCTCAATGATTCTCTATATAGGATTCTTCGTGTCTATGAGATCCACTTCATTGGGAGGCCTACTTAAACATTTCACATCTATTTGTGGACTCTCACCTTTCAAACATTTCACATCTTTTTGTGGACTCTCACCTTTCAAACATTTCACATCTTATAATTGAGCTTCGCTTTGTTTCGAGAATAGTTTAATATTCTCTACTTAACAGGGCCAACCATGTGAAGGTGGAAGCTCATTTGGCCCCTTCCCCCCCCCTAACATCACTCCAAATTCCTCGTTAACATCTAACATTCATTCATTCTTTCATCCATTATTAAAATATAACATTCATTCATTATCACATAATGTTCATTAACACATAAAATTCATTAAATTTCATTAAAACACAACATTCATCAGTAATCATCAACACATATCATTCATGAACATTCATTAGCACATAATTACATTCATTACACATCAAAATCAGTCATTATCAAATAAGGTAGATTACAATCATTTCTTTCTTTGTTTTTTCTTTGAAGCTATGAAAAGACTAAGTGGAACATCGGTTTCTTCATCATTTCCCCCATCTTTGGATGTTCTACCCTCTTCTCGTGCTCTTGATGTATGCCTAGTCCTATACAAAGGATGAGGATGCTGAACCAAAGGGGGGTCCTCTGCAATAAAAAATAATTGGGTTGAATTCAAAATGTTTTTTAATTATTGTTACAAGTATTTCATTAATTTAAAGAACACAACTGTTACACTCTTTACCTGATGGGGCCACATCATTTTGTCTAGCCTCAACCTCGACATGTTGAGCACCCTCTAGATCCTCTAGAGTTGAAATACAAAATGTTACATTAATCAATACACCAATTGCAATTAAATTTGTTTAAAGGAATAACAATGGTCCTCTTTTCCCTATTGGGGAACATCACATTCCTGATGTTGTCTACCCAAATCATGCTCCACTTGGTCACCACCGACTACATGCTCTAAAATATTAACAATAAAGGTTACATTAATTACTACACTAATTTTCAATTTAAGATGTTTAATTGTATTAATAATTACATTAAAAAATTTGAATAGCAAATGAACACCTCCACTACTAGGATGCACATTCGGACCTTCATGTACAGGTTCTATTCCATGATTATCATGCTGCATTCCAATGTCATGCGCAGTGTTATCATTGCTTGCTTATTTAAAAAAATATAGTCACTTTATGTTGAAACTTAACATCAAATAGATTATTGGTTAAGTATTCAATTTGAAATAATTTTCATTTAGCTTAATTACCATTGTGATAGATGCATCAGAATCTTGTGTTTGCCCACTCAATTCTCGTAGTCGTTCAACAACAACTATATAGCCTTGTTGGTAGCCAATTCTCTTGTCATCTTTCATGGGCACTCTATTGAATTCAGAGCCCTGCATTTTTCCTTAGTATTGTGAATTTTGCTTGTATTGTTTGATAAAAAAAAAATTGTTTACAATTTATAAATATTTTGATGTGATACTTAATTTACTGATTCTTACAATTCGTGCAGCAAGTTTCATATAACCACCAGAGCCAAGTTTGTGTTGCCCATGCTTTTCTTGTCTTGCCTTGGTTTCCTTTGACGTGTCACTCAATCTATGAAACGTTTGAAATATGTTAGATTATATAAATATAATGAATAATTAGTACATATTCACATTCTTAATAGTATCACATACCTTCTTCTGGCATTTGGTGGTGTATTTCCTTTTTTCCTTTCAATTCTCTCCTTTGCATCCAAAATCAGGTCCTTCCACTCCCTCTTTGGAATCATGGGGGGACGCTCATACTTTACGTTCTTCTCTAAATGTGTCCTGTATTGGTCCCTCACATACTTTAGATATGTGCCAGCTTTTTCCAGGAGCTTAGTCTTGTCGAATGAGTCATTTCCAAACAACCCTACCATACGGTTTGTGAGTTCATCTTTTAACTTTTTTTCTTGGTCATTCCACCTTTAAAGCAAAAAGAAACCTATTAGATTTAGAGAGAAACTGAAGCTACCTTTGATATAGTTCAAGAAATGGATAAAAGGAAAACTATTCTAGTAATGATATGAAATCAAAATAGTGGATAAGGGTTAGTTCACGTATGATGTTCCACCTTTTACGTATGGTGGGCCCAAATATCGGCAATGAAATGTCATTAACATTTTTATAAAAAATATCATTTCCTGCAAAAAAATCATGGGATCATTAGTCCAAAATGAGTGATCAGTAAGTAAATTACAATTAGACTATATATAATAATATTTTTAAAGTACATGGAACCTTCTATATCTTCAAGGGAATCAATTCTTCATCACTCACCACCAATGTGGCCTACAACGTTCCCATACTAGCAATACAGGAAGATCCGGGAAATGATGGTATTTTATCAGCAGTACTCACCTCCGGCGCATCCTCATGTGCATCTCCTGCCACAACAAATGAATCCACTATGAAATGCCTCCAAGAAATAACACTTCAAGGGTAATAAACACATAATGAAAGAGAGAGAAAAAGAAGGATCTACCACCAGTGGGCAGGTCAACATGAGCTGGTGCAACAAATGATGTATGCATGCTACGTGTTGCTGACATTGTAGTCGGCAATACAGTTGGGCTTGACCTCAGACCCATGTCAGCATCTGAAGAGTAATACATTAAATATGTAAAACATTAAAAAAGCAAGTTCACAAGTCCAAAGGAGTGGTTTTAATATATAGAACATGGTCATCACCTGAACTACTTGCAATACCCTGATCATCGCCACCAGGAAGATGAGGCCCTACAAATTTCTATAAAAACAACACATACATATTTTAGTTAATGACATAAAAGAGATAAAAATATAAACCATTATTGAACTTTTGTTATGATTAAAGCTTTCATTACTTCTTACTTGCAAGTTTTCCATTGTCATCAACAATAGTTGCACCCTCTTTGTTATCTCATCAGTTTGAGGACTTATGGTTGCCAAATCAACAATCTCTTGCCTAATTTTTCTAATATTCTTTTGTACAAATTTCATAGAGTTTGTGCTAAGTGTGATGTCATCAGTGCATAACATTGTCGAGCCCCCCCCATCTCTATGGAGGTGCTGAGGTACTGCAAGTTCCTTTCCCTTATCCTGAACATCCATCTGTGACAAGAATATAATTAACACTATCAAAATTACTTCAAAACACTCAAGAAAAGATCATAATGTAATAGTTTGCTTCTATCTAATTTGTACAATTACAATGAGGTTTACCTGCTTCATAGAAGTGTCAAGACCTACACCCCTATCTGTGCTATGTGGTGGATCCATGTGGCCCTATGACAAAGAAAAAATATAAAAACGTTAGCGAAATGAAATCAATAGACTTAGCAAAAAAACTTAATAATACAATGGTTTATTGGATTCATTAATTGGAAGTTGGCTTAAATGGTATATATATAGTACGTACCACCCCCATGATAGTAACTTTGTTTGTATCTATACAATTCAAATTGTAATCGATTAGCAGCTCTTCCCCTGCACTTATTGATTTTATCGCACATACAAACACACAATTTCCCTCATGTGCCTCAAATATGCAATTGGGTTGCTTATTAGTTGACCCAGGTCATGTACTATTTATAAAACCTACAATATTCCCCATTTCTTTTGGCCTTCCATCAATGTATACAGCCACTCATTTACTTTGATCATTATCTTTTTGTTGTATATAATTGGCTGACAGTGCACACCTTCGCATACTTTTTTTATATCGAACAATCTGCATCCAATCATTATAATTGTAACAAGTTCCAACAAACTCCATCAATTCAGCAACTTTGTTGTAACAGACCTTTATGTTGTCCATGGAAAATAGGCCCAAACCATGTAACGATGAAGGTGCTATGCGATATATCCTCTCATTAACACAAAAATTAGTGTTTATTAGAGGAAGTTCCTTGGGTACACATTGTTTCAGTAGATGTTTGTACCTCAAGGGCACCTCAATGTCACCTTTGGTCTCATCATCATAAGAACATGACCCCCCTTGAGAAAGAAAAAATTCCATGTGTTTGTTGAATTTTCTTCTAATCTTTTGACCTCTAGTTGATCTCCCTATTTGAGATCTACTACATGTCTCACTTTGCTCTTCTATTCCTACATTTCCCTCACTTGAGGAAGACACATCTGACAAATACCTATTTGGTGATACCTGTGTACCATCAAATGAGAGAGTTAGTTGGTAATGAGAGAGATATTTTGCAAATGAGGATAATATTGATGAAGAAGTTGGCCATAAAGTTGATGTTGAGATTAAAATTTGAGTAAGTCCAACTAGGGCCTCAAGTGTTGATAACTGTATTAGATTTGCTGCTAATGTTGAGGTTTGAAAAACTAAGGAAGTTTGTTTTTCTTGTAATTTTTTAAAAATATATTATTTCTATAAGGTGTATTGACTTATACCTGTCGATCCATGAGATTGTGCAGGATCCTCATCAAAGGGGTTTAGGTTCCTGCACCAACAATTGAGCATCATAAGCATTACATTTGTAATTTGATAAACAATAAATATTGCAGTATCATAAGCATCATAAGCATCACATATGTATCATCATATATGTAATTGAGCATCATAAGAATCACATATGTATCATCATAAACATGTAATCCATCACATAGCTAATAAGTAGTCCACATTCCATAAATAAACACAAAGTTCAAAAAATGTCACATGTATCATCATAAGCGTGTAATCCATCACATATGTATTTTAAATCACCATCTATCACATAGCTAGAGGTGCATCATGAATTAATTAAGTAATGGCATTAGAATTCAAAACATATGAATTATTTATGTAACCATGTAAGTCAAATCAATTTCTATCAAGATATCAATATTAAATAGATAATATAATAATCACATCTCATACATTTCATTCATGTCATTGATCTTCTTCTTCATCCAACTCATCATCATGACCATCATCATCATCATCATCATCATCATCATCATCATCATCATCATCATCATCATCATCATCATCATCATCATCGTCGTCGTCGTCGTCATTGTCATCATCATCATTGTGTTCGTCATTGTCATTGTCATCACCATCACCGACACCATCACCATCACCATCACCATCACCATCACCATCACCATCACCATCACCATCATCATCAGCAGCAACACCATCAAGATCATCAACTTCTTCTTCATGTACATTTCCATCAAGAACATCATTGAGTAACTATCGATCGTGATCATCTATATCATCTTCTACTTCTTTGGTATCTTCTTCTTCCATCACGTTATACATTATCGACCTTCCTCTTGGATCATGTCTAACAACAAATGACCAACCCGGTTTATGTGGAACCTCTAAGTAAAATACCTGCTCACATTGACTTGGAAGAACATAGGGCTCATCCCCAACTCGTTCAAATGACCTTGTATTAACCATTGTAAATCCATTATCATGTTTGATAATAGTTCTATCAGGATCATTTATATTCAGTCGTAGTCTATACCATTTGACGACGAACATAACTAATTTGAAGGAATTAAAGTCACACTCAAGTATATCATCCAAAATGCCATAGTATCGATTTTGAGACACTTGAGGATGTATGTCATTTCTAGATGAAATATTGGTCACCTCAAAGACTGCAGTTATCCTAGAATCACAAGTTTTCTTTGTGTCATCCAACTATTTGATGCAAAATTTATGACCATTGTAGCACATAGCCTTGTGGTGTTTGACCTGCAATATGTCTAACATATTAAAATTATTGCATCATGAGTTGATAAACATACGGGTGATTAATAAAATTATACGTACCTGTTGATCTCTTAAACCATATGCTAAATCAATTTCCCTTTGTGTAACATTGGAATCTCCATTACGATGAGCTTCTTTAACTAATGAAGCAACACCATCCCATGTTAATGCGCGACCAAAATGTTGACATCATTCAATCCACACCATCATCCAATCAAGATTGTTTGCAATATACAAATGTAGCACATCCCACTCCCGACCAACTATACAAATAATTAATAGACCACTTACAATTGATTTATTTAGAAGATGAAGAATTAATTTACTACAATAACATCTTATAATTACCTCTCACTTTCTTCAATCTACCTTTCCCCATCAAGTGTTCCCCTTCGAATTTATTAATGGGGTTGGGCTCCCAAATGTGATCTACATGGATTTTTGCTGCAAACTTAGGAAGATATTCAGTAATGTACATGATAGTTTGGTATACCATATATCCCTCCACCATAGAACCCTCAGGATGTGCTCTTTGTCGAACCAAAGCCTTCAAAAATTTCAAGTGCCTCTCAACCATCCACATTGACCTAGTGTGTACAAGTCCACACAATTCAACCTCCTCAACTTGGTGTATGAGGTAGTGTTCTTGTGCATTGAAAAAAGTTGAAGGTAGACACTTTTGCATTTCACACATTAGATGAGGGATTTTTCTCTTCCAATATTTTATATCTTCCTTGTGGATTTCTTTAGATGACAACCACCTAATTAAAGAGATTGAAGATGCAAAAATATGTAAATGAGACTTTACAAAATAATATACAATATATTGCATAACAAGTAAAACAAATGGCAAATATAATATCTATACAACAAATGGAACAAACATCACTACTTACCTCATGTATTTTCCAAGATCATATATGACTTGCTTGATATTATTGTCGAAGTGGTCTGGGAGAGATAGAGGTAGAATGTACTGCAACAATTATAAAATGATCTTTTCATTGTTTTCTAACATAATACAATGAAAAGTACATGCGCAGTATACAAATATATAGTAAATACACAAGAATGTGAATTACCTTAATGAAGGTATGCCAATCATGTGTTTTCATCCCTGGCCCAAATTCACTCTTCTTTGATATGAGATTGTTTATGTTCACAACAAATCTTGTGGGAAATCAAATTTTTTGTATGACTTCTTTTATAGAATTGCTTTGCAGATCCGTTAATAACCAAGGAAGGGCACTTATATTAATCTAATCTCCATTGCTATTTGATTGAATGACATTTTTCATTGCATGATTGGATTCCACAATGTCACTACAAATTTTGACAATTTTTTCTTTGTCAAGCCTTCCATCCAATATTTTCCATAATGTATTTGTTATATTCTTTCCAATATGCGTTGTATCAAACAAATGCACAATTTGTAGCTGCTCGTAGTAAGGCAACCTACTGAATTGTCTAGGATAAATTTTTAGTCCCTTTGGAAGGTGGCCATCCATGCCTTGACGACCTTCAGTATCATCAATTACATCATCAGTAAACAAAACACGATAGAAAAATTCAAATTCCAAACATAAACCATTAGATGGAATGACATTACCTTGATGATTAATTCTATTATATTCCAACTTCCATAAAAGAGGAGTCATTCTTTGTGGCTTTGATGTAGTCTCTTCTTTCCCATTGAAAAGATGTTTTTCAGTATTCCAGTACTTATGATTTTTGTGAAGGAAAAGCCTATACTCATCAAACACTTGCTTTCCTAAACTTTTTGAATGACGAGATTTCATCTTTGGACCACAAAATGGACATGCAAATTTTCCCTTTGTTTGAAGACCTACAAGATAATGTATAATTCTATTAAATCTACTAATTTTTATAATTATAATTATCATGTGCAACTTGAACGCTATAATGTACCACAAAAATATGTTAGCCCTGGGGCATCATGTATTGTCCATACAAGCATTGCATGGAATTGAAATTGTCTTTGTCTTATTGGTCTAGAGATGTCATACATGGTCACACCATTCCATAACTCCAGCAACTTGTCGATAAGAGGCTCAATATATAAATTCATATCTTTAACTTGGTACTTGCCTAGTGGAATGAACAAAAACATTACATAATTATTATGACCATTTTAATGCAATATTTATAATTAAATGTAGATGACTATTAAATAATAAAATACCTGGAACAATCATTGCCAACATTATGTGCTCCCTCTTTATTGACATCCATGGAGGAATATTATTGTTGATAACAAAAATAGGCCACACTGAGTAAACAGATCTCAACTCTCCAAATGGATTGACACTGTCCACTGCCAATGAAAGCCTGAGATTATGAGGTTCTTCTTTAAAGTGTGGCCACTTTTCCTCTATGTCCATAAATGTTGAACCATCCATAGGCATTTGAATAATGTCATCTCGACTTCTATTGTGTGCATGGTAATCCATAAATTGTGCCAAGCTAGTGCACCTGAATAATCGTTGCATACGTGGAATAATGGGAATATAACGAAGAACCTTGCGAGGCACCTTTTTTGTTATTTGATCTGTTTGATATCTACTGATATGACATTCAGGGTATTCTATTCCAAATTCATGTTGTTTATGATATATAATATGATCACTGGGACAAGCATCTATTGTTTGATACTCCATTCCAATATCTTTTATAATGGCAGACAATTCTTGGTATGAGTGAGGTAGAATATTTGATGGTGGTAAGAAAAACTCGCCTATCAATCTACAGCAAAAAAAAAATGTTTGAGGTGTTAATATAAAGAATATTAATGGTACATGATTCACCATTTATTAACTATAATGACATGTATGACACACCTTAACATATGTCGGATTGTTATGTTGGATAAACCATTCATAACCTTCAAGTTCACCAACAACAATACAACAGAGAGAATAGTTGTTTGGGAGCCTTTGTAAAGGGGCTCATATGCCTTCTTAAGAAGAGGTAAAACATGAACATCAAGGTCATCCTAATCATCATGATCAGCTATGCTAGTACTAAATGTGTCATGGATCAATGTATTTGTACCATCATCTTCAATTGTGTTTTCTGGTGCATGATCATCATCTTCCATGGGATCATTATCTTCAACTTCGATATTCACGCCTCCATGTTCCTCCACTTCAAAAACCATATTCTCAAGGTTTTTTTGATCCATACCATGTGCTCCAAGGTGCTCCACCTATATAAAATTGATATGCATAAATAAACCGTGATCATGATCTCATTATCAAGTGATTTCTTATGTATATAAATTGTTAAAACGATATAATGAACAACTTAGTAGTGGATGATAATCATGTCCCCCTTCAATGTGACCATACTGCCTACAATGTTTCTTAGTTGTTTTGATTAGAAGTCTTCTAGTCTTTAAGCCCTTACAAATTTTGCAGGGACAATAACATTTCCCATCACCTTTTCTTTTCAAGTTAGACCATAATCTAGCAATTGTCTCTTTATTTTGTTCTTCACTGATATTATCTGACATGGTCTTTCTTCACAGGCAAAAAAATTAGGGTATGGAAACTTCAGTGCAAAAGCTTCACAAAAATCGCAAATCGAACCAAAACCATTTAACTCTTCTTTTTCATCTTAAAACATTGAACTTAATAGAGAACATATTTAATGTAGCTAATTGTGTGAATTTCTGAGCATTGTGTCTGCAAATTCTTACTAAAAGTTTGCCTATTGTAGACTTTCTAAGAGACATTTTTGAGTGTTCTAAGCTAATTAGGTCATGATAAGATGGTTTTAGACCTTCCAAGGGTTAGAGAACAAGGTTTACAAAATTTTCTCATTAGGAGTATGCAACATTGACAACTTTTCCTTTCTTGCTTTCTACAAACACATCTTTAGTATGAAAACCAATTACATTCTATAACATGAGAACATGTCTATCATTAGAGACACAAGAGAATCACATTAGCCCTGCACAAAAAGGCATTGGCAATCACAAAACAATAAGTTGTTCATTGTCAAGTTAATTATGACTACATTTTTGCCCTTTCATTGGTTTTTCACTTTGGACCTGCACTTTACACTATCTAAACTCTTTCCCAAAGGTTTGATTCATCCTCTTTATTAATGCCCTATCTTTGGATGCTTGTTGTCCTTCATACCTGCTATTTGGAAGAGGAAGATAGCATAAACAACTTCAACAAAATTTTAAAAATCAGTCATAATTGACTGTGACAGCCAGCTGGGCGTTACTACTTTGCCTATAAGATCATTAATTGATCTTGGCAACCTCAAAACCCATGGGCAAGGTCAAAAACCACTCCTTGATCTTGTTTGCAAACAAATAGAAGGAGGTTTAAAGCTTTACAAACTCCAATGTATTGTGGAGAGTAAGCAAGTGAATGGAAATCAACTCCAAAATAGTGACTCACTAGTATTCTAAATGATCATTCAACTAAAGCTACAAACATTAACATGATGCATTTCTAGCATGTCTACATGAATATCTATGGTTACTGTAACATATTTCTATCATCATGAGATTTCTACTTTTTTGGTCAGTTTAGAATAGGATGTGTGTAGATGTATATATGTAACCACAATTATTACTTCTGACACATCAAATAGACCACAATAGATAAAGTATATATGTAACCACAGTTATTACTTCTGACACATCAAATAGACCACAGTAGATAAAGTATATATGTAACCACAGTTATTACTTCTGACACATCAAATAGACCTACAATTCTAGGTACTAGTTTGGCTAATTTTCCTAATGATATAGAACTCTTATGAGGTTTAACCCTCAAAAAGACTTTGTTTTGAAAGTCCCATTCTTACATGCATAGCTCTTCTATATGTTTTCTACCTCCTTTAACCACCCCTTGGTTAATCTTATTTCATCATGTATCTCCTAAGAATATTTGAACCAATTCCAATCTTGTCTTCAACTAGATATCCCAAATGATATGTGTACAATACTTTCATCCATAAAGATATTTAAATGGTGTCATACCCAAAGATGCATGATAGGAGTTATTATATGCAAACTCTTCCAATGGAAGATACTCCTCCAACGTAGACTATTAATCCATGGAATACATCCTAAGGAGGTCTTCGACTACTTGCTTCACTATCTTTGTTTGTCAATTTGTCTGTGGGTAGTATGTCAAACTAAAATTCAATATTGTCCCAAATATTTCATTCAATATTTTCCAAAATTTAGAAATTATATGAGTATCTCATTTTGATATGATCATCTCAAGTACTCAATTCAAATGAAATATCTCTCAGATAAACTTCTTAGCTAACGTAAACAATCCATCCTGAAAAATCCTTTGGGTGAAGTATGCTACCTTGGTCAACTTATCCACAACTACCAAAATGACATCATGTTTATTCTTTTATATCAGCAACCCTTAAATAAAATCCATGCTAATAACTTGTCATTTATATTTAAGTATGTCATGTGAGTATACAAACCCTACTAGGTGTATATGCTTAGTCTTGGCTTGTTTGCACTCCAATCATCAAGCTACAAATTCAATCTCATCCTTCTCGATTCTTGGCTAAAAATATAAAGATCTCAATTTTCCTACCATCTTGGCTAGTCCTAAGCACCTTGAATAAAGTGTGTTGTGGATATCCTCTAACATCAACCTCCTCAAATCCCTAAGTTTAGAATGTACATTCTCCCTTGGTATCTTAATAATCCATCTAACTAAAACAAATATCTATTGAATTGATGGTGCAAGGGATTTTTCTCTACATCTTTCTCCATTATGGAATAATATCTTTGAAGATTATGAACCAATTTCCCAAATTAGACCTTTTAATAATAATGGCTGCTAGATGCCTTCTTCTACTAAGGGCATCTATTTTTCTATGTTTCATCTCCTTGTAGTAATCATGTTTGCACTCCAGGGTGAACTCACAAAGCTGGTTCTCACTTTTTGGTACGTCCTGATTTTTGCTGAAATCATACATTTTTTTGAAAATATAATGATTTAAGCTTTAAGAGGTCCCATTTTAAGTAATTAATTGAAGAGAGTTAAATCAAAGGCTCTTAGATCAAACTTTCTTGGATAGAACCTCTCTACTTCTAAATCATACTTGCAATGGAGTCTCCTTTGCATCTATCAAATGTTGATAAAAAACCAATTTTACATTAGCTTTTGGGGGGTCAAATTAATTCATTTAATTTTTATTTTTTTTAAAGTATTTATTCCTTATTATAAGCTTTCCAAATAGTATAACTTTTAATATATTTAATTTCATTAATATAATTTTATTTTATTTCTTATGAATGTAGGTTTTTCACCGAACATGAACTTCTTTGTTCAATGCATTGGGAAAAATAGTAAACTAATTCAAAAAAAATCTGAAAAATATCTATGCCCTAGGTATTGATGTTTTCTTTCTAACAAAAAAAAGAAAATTCAATTTTGATATATATAGAACAAGTTATGTGTTCAAACGTACACCTATATCTAAATTATAATTAGTCGAACTTCAAAACTTAATAAAATGAAAAATATTCAACATATCACTATCAAACCAACTGCATGCCCTGGGTATTGATGTTACAAACCAAAATTCAAAAGAATTAAGTATTTATCATTTATAGAAAAAAAATTGTGCGTTTCGGGATACACATCACTCTTAAAAAATGTTGTTTGCTGTAAAAAATTACCTTTTGAGGGAGATGGAAAAATCAATAAAATTTTATTAAAACAAATTTGAAAAGAATATATTTAGAATCTAAAAACAAGATGTTAAAAATCACTAGTTTATATCATCTTCAAATTCTTAACGGTTTAAAAGTTATAGGTGTCGGAAAGTGAAGGTTTTTTTCAAAATATTCATATAAGTGTCAAAGTTGGTCAAAAAGTGGGAACCAGTATTGTGAGTTCACCCTCCAATCATCAAGCTACAAATTCAATCTCATCCTTCTCAAGTCTTGGCTAAAAATATAAAGATCTCAATTTTTCTACCATGGTGTGTTGTGGATCTCCTCTAAGATCAACTTCCTCAAATCCCTAAGTTTAGAATGTACATTCTCCCTTGGTATCTTAATAATCCATCCAACTTAAATAAATATCTATTAAATCAATGGTCCAAGGGGTTTTTCTCTACATATTTCTCCATCATGGAATAATCTCTTTGAAGATTATGAGCCACTTTTTCAAATTAGACCTTGTAGTAATCATGGTTGCTAGATGCCTTCTTCTACTAAGAGCATCTATTTATCTATGTTTCATATCCTTAATGTATTCAATCCCAAATTTATATTCAATAAGAAACTATATCCATCTATTTTTGTGAGCATTGAGATTGGGTTGAGTAAATATATATTTAAGGCCTAGGTCATCCATCTTCAATTCAAAAGGCTTACCCAAAAGATAGTGCCTCCACATCTAAAGCACATGAACTATGGCTAATAACTCTAGGTCATGGGATGCAAATTTTAACTTATATTATTTCAACTTGGACTAGACTAATAAGCAACCACTTTCCCATTTTGCATTAGCACTCCTCCTACTCCTTATCTTAATTCATTTTGTTATCCCCATGAATTACCCATTTGGATTAGCTATAGTCAATATAGGATTTGAAATGAGCTTCTTCAAAAATTGGAAAGCTTGGTCACACTTCTCATTCCACTCAAATATTTTTGCTTTCTGTGGAGTGAAGTGATTGGTGCTACAATTTTAGAAAATCCTTATACAAACTTATTTTAGTATCTTGCAAGTCCCATGAAGCTCTAGATTTTAGTTACATTATGTCGTGTAGGCAACCCCACAATTGCTTTTATTTTCTCTAGATCAACTACAATCCCTCCCACAAAAATCATAAGGTGTAGATAATTCACCTTGTCCTTGTAGAAAAATAGCTTACCAAAGATCTTATTCTCCCTTAAAAATTATTAAACTATCCTCAATCTCTTGGTGCAATGTTCAATAAATTCATGAAAGTTGTAGCATTATTTGACTCAAATGACACTAATGTGAAATTGTGGTAGCCATAATAAGTCCTAAAATATATCTTTTAAATATCCTCTTCCTTAATCCTCAATTTGTGGCAGCCATATCTAAGGGACCTATCTTAGATAATAGTATAGATCATCTCATATGATCAAAGAGATCATTAATCCTTCATAGGGGATACCCATTCTTGATTTTTACCTTGACAATTTATGAGACTTCACAATTTTCTGAGGTGTTTGAAATGAGTGATTAGGTCAAACAAATTATGGTATGTGTTGTTTTTTGAATTTGGTAAACTAATGATTGGGTATGTGTTGTTTTGAACTGAGCAAGTTGGAAATTAAGTGTTTGTGTATGTATCTTCTATCGAATTGACCAATTAGCTGGCATATGTAGGTATTTATGGGCCAAGAGGTGTGCAAGTCCCTGATCCTCTCCAAACTATGTTCACGAGATGGGGTAGTGATCCCTTCAGTCTTGGTTCCTATTCACATGTTGCAGTTGGGGCATCTGGCCGTGATGACTATGATATATTAGCAGAGAGCATGGGAGATGGTAGGGTTTTTTTTGCAGGAGAGGCCACCAATAGGCATTACCCTGCAACAATTCATGGTGCATTCTTGAGTGGCTTGAGGGAGGCAGCAAACATTTAAGCTAGAATTAGTTAAGAAGGTGATTGTCATTGTTTTAGATTAGCTAATAGATTTTATTGGGACAAGAATAACAATGAATCCACCATACATATATACCAGGAAACAAAGATGAGGTCAGAGGTGGACAAAAGCAAGCCAAAGGTGGAAACTTCAGCCAAAAACCCTTGCTTGCAGTGCAGAGATCACACCAGCGGGGGGGCAGGTGCGACTTGCTTTCAAAATGAAAATGCGTTGTATTTTTTTTTTTTAATAAAATGCCCAATGTCGTCAGAATTCTGATGAACACAGGCATTTTTTTTAAAAAAATCAAATTTTCACACAATGCTCCTTGTCTGTCGGAAACCTCTGTCGGAATTTGACCCCAAATGTATTAGTGATTAGACTATACCGGTCTCCTAACCAAAGTAGGGTTTGGAATATTGTGTTCCCTACCGATAAGAACCCTTAGGATATATTTTGTAACTCCCAAATAGGTATCCAAATCCAGGATTTGTTGTCTGGTCTTTTGGAGAAACAAAGAGTTAAATGTGGAAAACTGGTCTAGTAGGACTACTAGATTTTGTAGGCCTTGTTGCAGCAGTTACCCAAACCGGTAGAGGGAACCTGAATTCAATGATTGAAGGAGGTCTCCCTAACCTAGGGGACTTCAAATCAAACCTTAATTAGCCATTGTTGCATTGGAGAAGGGACCAAACCATTGTTGACTATAGGGTCTTTGTACTGGTAAATGAAAGAGACCTTGTACCCGTAGTCTTTTATTTAGAAGAAAGGTATGTGGGACTTGTCAAACTGATGTTCCTTAACCTCTAGAGTGTTGTGTGATTTCTAGGATCCTTGGTGTGTTCTTGGATTAAGGGAACCTATCCTATACTAGTACCATGACCTCTACATCAGAATGTGATGAGAATATGCAGATTGGTAATGATACCCTGTGTATTGTTGAAGATGAAATGCATTGTCAACTTGAAATAGATAATGTTTGTGAACATCAGATAGATGAAGAGAATGAATATGAAAATGAATGGCATGATATCCTGAATGAAGTTGAAAATGACTGTCTATAGGGTCAACTTTTTCTTCTTGATTGTGACTGTGATTTTGGTAAGGTTGTTGGAGATTCAATATCTCATATTATGACAAACACATGCTCTCATGAGTCCACTGAGTTTTCAAGTTTCGATAATGATAGTTATTTGTAGGAAGATGATGCTAACAACCTTGGTGATGATGCAAAGGAAGAAAATATGGGACCTATGCATGACGAAGACACATGTTCAATCAGTAGTGAGTGAGTGTCTAAGTTATTGACAACTGAGTATCAGAAGCATGCAAGTGGAGGAGGTCAAAAAATATTGTGCCCGACTGACATAAAGTTTGACAGTGAAAATACTCCACATAGTGCTAAATTTAATGTCAACCTTTTTCCTACATTTGAGCTGGTAGATATGCATAATGATGAAGGAATTGGATGCCTAGGATCCCTTAAGTATGATCATTATTTGAATGCTAGTAATAAGGGTATGCATGCTGATGTAAACTTAGAATTTTATTTTAATAAGCTGTGGGTAGCTGAAAATGATGATGCAAATTACAAAGGTGATCTCAATGAAGAGCCTTTAGGTATGAGCATGTATGGATGTATGTTTCTTAATCAGGATGAACATTTTGTTGAAGATTCTCACATAGAAATGAGATTAGAAATGAATATAAAATCAAATTGTAATAATGAAGCAGAGCGACGTGCTCATGTGGGATCATGGAAATGTGGTGATGGTTGTTTCCCATGTGTCCAAGTTGTTGATGCAAGGAATGGTGAAGAGGATTTGGGACATGAGGATGAAGGTTTCTATCTGCATTGTGAACTACAATTACCTAAGAAGGTTACATATGATTCCTTTTCTTTTCAAGCACTTGAAGATGATATGCATTATGTGTTTAACTTTTATATAGGTTCATTTCAAAGACCTTTTTTTCCCATAAAAACTACTAACTAGAATGATTCATATGATGCCAGTTGTGTGGTAGAAGGTGAGTCTTTTCTTTTTCAATCGGGTGATACTTTTATGAAGTGTGATAGTGTTTTCGGTCATGAAGGGTGTTATGATCAGCATGTAAGTGTCTTGTTTGGTGAGCATAACATTCTCTTGTCACACAATAATTAGTGTTTTCAGATTGTGCATAAGTTTCAAATGTTTTATGGTGAAAGAACTTATGGTATTCAATATGGTAGCTAGATGAGAGATGACAGTATGTTTGATCAGTGACATTCCAACTATATCTTAAGATTGGCCTCAATGCAGTCAAAGAAAAATCATGTTTATGACAGAGGAAAGAGTCAACCTTTATTTTTTGATGGCCTTGGGCCTTCATATGTGGTTTTATTTTCAAGCCACAAGCAGTTAGGGGCAAAGATGACATTTTTGACACTGCGCCCAATGGAGTAGGCACCTGGTCTGCTCCCCCAGAGATATGAATTTTTGCCATGTCCACAAGAGAAATGCATCCCTGAGAAAGAGAAACTATTGGGACCTTAAAAATTTTGCCAAATTTTGAGGGCACAAATTCAAAATTATGATTATTGCATTAAGAAAGTACCCTTCTAAATCAGCCTAAGTAGCCCACTTTGAGAGCTAATATTTTGGCACCCATGTATTGTCATGTGAAACCACTTTAGGTAAGTGTTGAGAACTTATTAGAGATGGTGTATGACCATTTGTAGCTTCCTCGAATCAGTTTTGATATGTTTTTGATGACCTTGTTTGGAGGCCCAGAGATAGATTTGTTGATTGTACTTGTCAAACTATTCTAAGTAAGCCATCTTTGAGATGTTACATTTTTGTGCTAGTTGAATATCAAGCCCAACTAATATTTTTTGGTGATTCTCTACATCTTTATGAAACCCCATGTCATCTGGAATAGCCCCATGAATTCAATTGTCAAGTTTTCTAGCTTGAATTCATTTGCAAATTGTTTAGATTTGCAAACTCGTTAGTGTCAAATCTACAAAAGTGGCCCTACATTTAAATTTTTATTTTACAACCTATTGACTTGCATGCAAAGGAAAAAGTTTCCAATGATTCCCTATATGTTTATCTACAATTTTTCTAGTTTTTAGCCCCCCAACACTTCATTTGTTATTTTTTCAAAGCCCATTCCAAATGCACTTTTTTAGGGTTTAGCAATCAATGTTTCCAGAATTTTCAGAGAAGGCAAGTTTGGGCATTAAATTTTTGCACTTGTGATTGAATTAAGCAAAAAAATCTCGTACACATACTCGCCATATCTAGACGTACTATTTTGCCAAGTGGCGGCCCTTGAAACTGAGATTTGATACTTTTTCAATTCAGTGATTGAGCAAGTTTCAGTGTGATGTGAAAGGTGCAATTTCAGAAAACAACAGAGTGGGCAACTTCAATGACTAAATTTTTTCACCTTAGGTATCATAATGAGCATATGTTTGATGTTCCAAATTCCCTGTATGACACTCTACAAGTATGCAAGTTTTCAAGACCTAGGGAACTGATTAGGTCAATTTTTAAAGCCATTTCTGGAGGCTACTCAAGTTGTTTTGTTCAAAGCTCAAAGTTATAAAATATCAAATTTAATAATCACTCATTCAGTTTCTCAGATCTAGAACATATCCAGATGAGGTATTAGACCATTTTCACAGGCTAGTTGTTTGGAAATGATTTTTTTTTTAGTCAGGCTTGCCAGGGGCCCAATTAATGAAATGGCCCAATGAGACCAATTAAAGCCTATTAATTAAATATATATTATTTAAAATAAAATTAATTTGAATAATATTATATTTATATTAATTTGGATAATTAGAGCAAGTGAAAATATTTAAATCATTTTATTGATTTAAATATCTGATGATGCCAAATAATGGTTTAGTTGAATCATTTTACAATGAATTAAATAAAATGGGCCATGATAAAAGTTGATGATTTGAAAATAATGATCTTTTCTTTCCCACTCATGGGAGGTTGAACAAAATATGATGCAATCCTACCCCGTAAGGTATTTTGGCCAAATTGAAAAGTAGTGTGGGGAAGCAGGGAAGAGAAATGTTTCTCCCCTCCACCCCATATGATGTTAAAGGCAAGTTAAAAGGGGTGAAGGCCCATGGGAAAAGGCATTGGCAGCCATCCTAGAGTGTGCATCAAGGCAATGAGATAAACATGTGGGAGAGCAGGGTAAGCACCAATTTTGTTGTGTGAGAAAAATATTAAATGTGTTGGTTTCTCATGTCCAAACATTTTGGTAGAATTTTGGGGCTGTATATAGATTATAAATGATGGTCTTTGTCTTCTAATGAGTGCTCGAGCCATTTGTCTTGCCATGACAACTATTTGTTTATTGTTCTAAGTGTTACTGGAGTGCCTTTAAGCTAAATAATGACCTAGGTTTGTTAGTCATGAGCTGCACAGTTGCATGACAATTTATCAAGCATTGCTAATGCCAGCTAGTGAATGTGGATAGTGGATTAAGAATTTTAATTACAGATTTGATTAGAATCAATGTTGGAGTGCTTTTTATTCACGTTTTTTGGTTTTATGTATAATTTTGAAGCCATTTTTCAGCTGCAAATAGAGTATTATAGCTTCTAAATTTTGCCCAAACCCTTTCTTATGCTTTGGGGGTAATTTTAGAGTTGCTGTGAGTGACTCTGGAGTGCCAACAAGCCAAAAAATGCACCAATATTTCAAAAAATGACCTAACAGTCTTGAAAACTTGGGAAGGGTTTGAATGATCTGGACATATTCATTGGAGGTTAATGTTTGCTAAATGGTTTCCTATATACCACAAGAGTACAATTTTAACAAAGATTGCAAAAACATTAAAGGAAAATCAGAGTAGATATTTACAACAAATTAAAGAAATATTTTAAGTCAAGGGTAAAATACTTTCACAAGAAAAGATATTTTTCAAGACTAAAGAGATTTTAATCTCAAATGCTCAAATCAAGGCACATGGGTAAATCATTTTTATCAACAGATAAATAATTATGTTTACTCGCTAAATTTGTTTTTCACCAAATGTGAAAACTATTCACAAGCAAAACTAAAAGAGGATAAAATTATTTTCACCCAAAAGTGGTTATTTTTCACTCATGGATAAATTACAACACAAAGACATATCTAGTAATTTTGAAGATTGTTTACAAGAAGGGTAAGTGTTGATAGTTCTGATACTTAATATAAGTACAGATCCAATAGCCAACAAGATGAGAGGGGGGGGTGAATCATACAAACTTAATCATCCATAAAAACATCATATTCAACCTCGGTAACATATATATCAGTAATATAACCAAAACTGTTAAACATGCAAACTCAAAAGCATATGAACAATATAAACCTCATAACACCAGATTTAACGTGGAAACCCAAATAGGGAAAAACCACTATGGGATTTCAGACCCACTAAGAAATATACTCTTCTAGAGTATGCTCGGTTAAAAGAAAATCCTATTAAAGATTACAAACACATTGCTAGATGTGACCCAGTTAAGGGATTTCCCTTAGATCTGTTAGGATCTTCACTTTGTTAGAAGTGACCTTGTTAAAGGATTTCAAACACTCAATCAGAATGTCACCTTGCTAGAGGGTTTACATGTAAGACTGTTAAGTCCACTCAGTTAAGAGATTTTATGTCACTTTCACAAAATAACAGTAATAAAATCTATCTGCAACTTCACATCTAAAATGCTAAAGCAGATTCTTATTTGTTCAATACAATCTAGACATAGAACTAATCTTGTCTATCTGTTGGGCTTCTATACTCTGTTATTCAAACAGGTCTTCAAGCTTTTGTGCTTAGTAATCACTATGTAGCA
This sequence comes from Cryptomeria japonica, assembly GCF_030272615.1. Classification (NCBI taxonomy): domain Eukaryota; kingdom Viridiplantae; phylum Streptophyta; class Pinopsida; order Cupressales; family Cupressaceae; genus Cryptomeria; species Cryptomeria japonica. The sequence continues at coordinate 293,613,224 of NC_081415.1, forward strand.
TCCCTGTGCATACACTTGCCCGCATACATTGTTTATCAATAGTTTCCTATTTATAAACAATTATGTAATCGCTTAATCTCCTTGATCACATTTCCCATGATCAATCATAGGCATCAAATCTTCAATCTTGTCCAGGTTCAATGCATCTTTTGATCTGAAAACATTTTACCCTACCTTGGAACTTGCATACTGGTCTTGGAGCTTGTGCCAGGGTATTGCGGTTCATGTAATGCCCCGCCAAGAAACCCCTAAGGGTTCAAGTTAAAAACACTCAATTAGAGTGTAAATTTTTATTTTTATTTTTTAAAATAATAATTAAGAGCGTTAATACAAAGTTACAACATTAAGATAGTTGAAGTTGACTCAATGTTATCTATAACTAGATAACACAGCGGAAGGCTAAATGATCCTAAGAGGTTTCCCAACGTGATTACACAACCCTTACACCTAACTCAACTTGTGTCAACAGATCCATTAATCTGGATATCTTAATTATGGGATAATGCATAGATCTTAATTACATATGGGTTCAAGGATATGACATCTTAAAATTTTAGGAGGCATTCATTCACTTTAGAGGTTAGGAGGCCATCGAGGAGTTATTTATCCAATGCACTTAATTTCATAATTACATTATGAGGCCCCCAAAAGGGTTCATGTGTTTAATATGATGAAGTTCATTCCTTGGTTTTGTGGTATCCATTCACAGTTGATTTCATCCTTTAATGTTTAAAAATTATGCCTATTGAGATTCATTCCTTTAAGGTTAAACTACGATTAGTTAAACGAGGATTCCTTCATTTGATTTTTAAATATTCACCCTCGTTTGATATCCTTCTTAAATATTAAAAGCATGGTTGATAAGAGAAATTCATTCCTTAAAGATTAACTACAGTTAATAGAATGAGATTCCCTTCATTAGATTTCGTGCATAGCCAACTGATGAGTTGAAGTTCTTTTATGAAAGGTATAATGTGAGTAGCCATAGGATTCATTTGAAGTTTTAATAATGCAAAGAGATGGCTAAATTCATTGAGGTGAAATGTATTAGGACACATGAGAGCAATCCCTTAAAATTACATTATCGTTAGCTAGGAGAAATTCATCGTTTCATGATTTGAATAATAATATCATAGTGACATACTTCTATTAGAATTAAAATACAATTTTTCTTATTGCATATTACTCTTTTTGGTTAAATGAAGTTAATATGAGAAGGTACATTTATTAAGATTAAGATTTAAACAACTATACCAAAACTTCCCTTTTTAGTTCTATTTTAGCAATCATGAGGGATTCCTTGTATAAGGATTAAAATATGGATATCTAATCGAGTTCACCAAATTATGAAATAATTCTAGTGAGGGTATATTGGTTACAATTGCAACATAATTAACTTTATATAAATATATTCCTCCAATATACAACATGGATGCCTAGATGAGTCCACACGATTATCATATTAATCTGGTGAGGATTATTGTTAAGATTAAAACGTGAAATACTTAACAAATTCATCCTATGTAATGAAACATAATTGACATGGCGTGATTCATTTTCCAAGGTAAAAAGATAGATATTTCTATGATGCTCATCTTTTAGATTTCAATCTAAGAATTGTGACATAATTTTTAACTTTGTTTTCCCTTTTACATTCATTCCATTAACATACTTTTTAACAATTAATCCAATGAAGTAATTCTATCTAGATTTCTTCCACTATTACAATTTAAATTAACATTACCCATTTACTTTTTTTTCCACACTTTAATTTCAATATTTAGATACCTTGCCATATTCATAATCTCACAACGTTTTATGAACTTAAATAACTACATTTATCCATATGAATAGTGTTATGCATTTAAATTTGAATTCATTAAACTTCCACCATACACTCATGCAAGATTACAACCATTCATGATAATTTAAAACATAAAACAAAGCACGCTATAAACATCGCATAACACATATATGATCTCGGAGTTCACCCCGGATGGGCTACATCTCCGGGTCTGCTCAACTGCAAGACCCCTTTGGTATTATATCATTAGGAATACAAAATTTATAAGTCTTTTACATCTTGCCACTTAGGCGAATAAAATCAATATGCAACAGACACCTTAGACGTTAATTACATAATGATCCCTTTTGTAACAGATCCTATTAAATACAACAAGTAAAAAGGACAAGGATTTCTAATCCGGTGGTACCTTAAATGAAGACTAGACCGACGTTGGGCAGACAAGGGCGATCAGATGACGGGGACCCAACAAATTTCCCAAAATAATAAGACATGCTCAAGCGTTGACGAGTAACTTTAACACTTTCTCAAGTTGACGTAAAAGTCTAACCAAATTAAATAACCCTTAGATACCCACTAATGATAAGATGGTTTTACAAAGATAATCTAGCCCCTTTTCTAACTACACAAGGAATATCTTATTACTATATAGGAACAAAAATAAATTAAGAGTAAATAAAGAAATGGGACAACCGTTCCCGAGCTAAATTAAGCTTGAATGCACATCTCAACATTCGTGAAATAATAAAAATCATTTCCATAATATTCTTAGGAAAGTAAAGTCCATATAAGTCATCAAGTATATGTATATACCTATTAGATGCTACCTATGTTAACTTATATTTTAACATATCTATTTGTCCTTTTTCTTTTGACATTTAAAATAGAAAATCATAACTAATTATCATGTACACCTCCATTCAAATTTCAATATAAAATATTGCTTATAGTAAATTGATATTACTAAGCATCCTTTTTTTGTGATTGTAAAAAAATAAAACAAACTAAAAACCATTTTTTTTTTTTTTACTTACAAAGCAAATCTAATTTAATAACTATCATCAACAATCAAATAAGAAGAGCAAATTTTATAAACAAATGCTTGCGGCCAAACCCTAGCCGAGGGGATCTCTATCGCTGGGAAATACCGCGTGGCAGCGCCACTGCGGTGCCTGCAGGCCCGCGGCACCCTGCAGCCACCGCGGCCCCTGCGGCCACCGCAGTGCCACGGCCACCAGTGCCTTCACCTGCGAGCGGGAGAGTCCACGGGGAGGCGTGCGGGGAAGAGCGATGGTGAAGCGAGCGGGGGAGTAAGGGGGCGAGCGGAGGTAAGGGGGAACGCGTGTGGGGGAAGGGGAGGAGGAGCGGGTGGAGCTCCGCTCCCCGCCCTCCAACCCCAACAAAGGATTTTAAAAAAAAACCCCAAAACGCACAGTTCGAACCCATGTTAAGAAAAACAACGCCCAGCTCGATGAAAATAAAATACACTGCATTGATAATCAAACACATAGTTCAATATAAAACATACATATTTTTTTAAATATTGAAATAAGCCAAAAGGATGGACAAAAGAAGAATGTAAAATCCCCATTTTGAAAAACAAATACAGTCACAGCCATAGATGAATTTTCCAGGTTTATACCAAAATCTCCATTATGGGAGTTATGTTTCCTACCAAGTTCAAAATCACAAAATCCATTAAGCACAAGGATTTGATTCAAGAACCACCAAGTTTTTGAGAGAGGACTGAAAAAAAAAAACTAAACCTCAAACACATTCATGGGTAATATTTTTTTTTTTGTATTCAAAAATAAATATAGGAGTAGATTCGAATCCTACCTCATAATGCAAATTCCGGGCATGAATCTTGATGAAGAGCTTCCCCAATCTGCTGTTTTAATGCAAATCCCCTCCATTTTTCTCCCACATTTTTTTTTACAAAAGAGAACCCCCAAAATGTCTACCAAACTAGGTTAAAAAGTGAAACCCTAATTTTACCCTAATTTTTAATTTCGAATTTAGGCATTTATTTCTAAAATAAAATAAATGAAAATCCAAATGGGAATCATTCATTCCCTCCTTATTCATTTTTCTTTTAAAATTTAAAAGCTTCCATCTCTTATTCAACTCTAATTTTTTAATTTTTTTTTTTTAAATTTTCTTCATATCATTTTAGCTAGCACGTTATATTTTGATTAATTTAATTTTCTGAAAATCAAACTTTTATATTTTATCAACTATACAAGTAAGAAGAAATAATTTCTTTTAAATAATAATAATTTACCCTTTTCCTTCCAAATGCGAAAATGCGTAATTTATTTCTATCTCCCAAATGACTTTAAATTTTTCCTTTCCAAAAATGCAGAACTCACTAAATTCATTATTTTAAAATTTGCTATTAAATTAACTCGCTATAACATAATAAAGCGACATTTTTAAATACATGACTAATCTAATGCAAGAGTCTTATTTATTCTAATTTCTCAACTACAAATGCGTAAATGTTGCAAATGCGTAAATGTGCACTCTAACCCCAGTTAAATACCTTAAGCTTGCTACAATAACAATTTAAAGCAATCTCTTAAATTAATGATTAATCATATAGAAGAAGCTACCTATTTAAATTTCTAAATTACTAATGTGCTCGTCTACTCATAAATTTGAATTTAATACTTAGGATAACAAACCTCACTTACCTCGCGCAAGGCACGCAAATCGAGGGAGTCCTCCAAATCTCTTGACATGCATCCCAATGAAAAGCATGCTCCACGAATCCACGCACGATTCTCACCTAACCATGGCTAAGGCAAGACGAAAGTTAAATGACCACTAATTCCGAATTCAAAAGATGAAGGAGCATACTCAACCTTGCAAATTCCAAAGGAGATGAACCTTGCCCTAAGCGGTGTTGTACCTGCAATCTCCTGCACCCATGAATTCATACAAGCACGCATATACATATACATATTCAATGAAGGCGTTAGCTCAAGATTTATCTCAAGGGTTAGGAAACAATTACATTTACACGAGAATCGATGCAAAAGCACAATAATAAGTATGCACAATTTATTTATATTATCTAAACTACACATTGCATATCGGTTAATCTATCATTCAAGAATGCCACATAGGAAGTCAATCAAGGTTAAACGGGTTTTAAAAGTCTGACTAGGGTATGGGCATTACAGTTCAATCTGAGTTGTAGATCTTCATGCCGACTTTTCATTGCCTTAGATTCATTAACAAACATCTTCCATGACTTACAAATCATTTAATCTGCTCCAACTCATCAGCTTCCTTCATTAAATACCGCATGTAAACATTTAATGCATTCTATTATAGCTCGGTTACAACTCGGTAATAACTTGGTGAATACTAAACTTCACTAGGTAGACATTCCGCCTTCATTAACCGATAGCGATAACCTTAGGGTTTACCGACTAGGTTCCTTGCTTGATAACATAGTATAGTATTAACCTTTACAATTTACAACATATGTATGATGTTAAAACAATCTAAAACATCATGATCTCATCATTGTTTGACTCGGTAGTAGTTGCCCATTGAATACCTTATTCATCCCCTTATTCATCATATTCTTTCCTGTGTCTTTTACCAACATCTTTATAATCTTTATATCATACTTCTCAAGATATGGCAACATCATATTGAATTAGAAAATCAATTTCTTGACATCAATGACAAAATAATAATATCAAGACAGTAAAACATCTTTAATCAGTTATATCCATAATCATCAACAACATTCTCAATATCCTTATGAAATGCCAACAATCTTTCATTGTCTGTTATAATGCAATATTGCCAACAATCTCCCCCTTTGGCATTGATGGAAAAACCAATTGATTTAACCTTAATAGATTCAGATTGTTGTGATTTTGAAATGCTGAAATGCTCTCCCCCATACATTAGACTTCTCCTCATTTCTATCTTCTTTCCAATCTGTAGTCTGCATAGTTTGCTCTTGGTCTTCTCCCCTGATAGGTCTTCTCTCAGTTGTCTCTTCTTTATAGTAGTCTTCTCCCCCTTTGACAAAAATGCCAAAAAGTAAAGAACTAAAACATAATTTCTTTCTGTAAGATGTTATTTCCTGCTATTGTGTATCAACTGAGGCTTGGGTAGAGCATTTGTCTTCAATTCCTGTTCCCTATAATATTTCCTATATTAATTCCAGTACACTTTTAGAAAACATCCTAAAGTGTATAACTTAGCATCAACTCCCAAAAGATATTCATTAGAGTCGTTTGATTGATGCTTTCACTGAACTCAGTGAGTGAGTAGAAGATAGGGGTAGGACCCCTAATTGACTTATGAGATATTAAAAAGTGTCCTTTGGTAGTGGCATGGTGAAGATATCTGCTATTTTCTCCTTTGTGCTAACATATGCCAATACCACTTTCTTCTCTTGAGCTTCTTCTCTAAGATAATGATATTTGATAGAGATGTGCTTTGTCTTAGAGTGCATAACAAGATTCTTTGAAATATTAATGGCACTAGTATTGTCACAGAATATAGTTACTGGCTTGGTAACTTTTTCATTTACACCTTCCAACAGTTGTTTGATCCATGCAATGTTGGTACAATTCAATGTTGTAGCAACGTATTCAGCTTCTGCTGTTGACTGTGAAACACATCCTTGTTTCTTGCTAAGCCAACTCACTAGTCTTTCTCCTAAAATGTAGTAAGTTCTACTTTGGCAGACCTAGGACCTAGGATGCAGTGGTTCATAACAACATCCAACATCGGGATGTGGTATGTAGAATTTTCCCATATTCACTTGGGGAGAATGAGTATAATCGGTGTCTGACCGTACCAGCAAATTTCATTGATGGTTGGGATGTTTTAGAGAAATCTTTTATCAACCAATTTTTGGTGTATGTTGATCTTGGAACATTGTACCATCAGTTTGCCTCCCTTAAGAAGACACCTAAAAAACCTTTAACAACTTTCAATACCAACTTCCAAAGGGAATACAAAAGATTACATACTCCATACCAAGTAGCACTGAATGTAGCAATTGATTCATATTTAAGAGCCATTGACCCATTAAGTACGATGTTTATCAAGAAGAGTGCACCAGAAGATCAAAGGGATACCTTGGCAAAATTTTATGCGTTGGCAATCAACGTGAATCAAGAACTTAATCATACACTTGGGGGGATTGGATACAACTTTCCCATAGGGTTGAACCAAGGAAACTACAACCAACTCCCTGGAGTACTATCATCCTTACCAATAGGAGCCCCAACAATGAACACGGTACCACTTTATGCACCCCGACCTCAAGCTAGTCAACAATTTACTGCACAATCTTTACAATGGCAGAACAATGCCAATGTTACCCCTATCCAAACACAGTACGTTGATCAAGTACATGGGATAGGGAAACAGTATGGTAACTTACACACAACAAACCAAGCCCCAACTTCAATGCTTGAGAGTCAAGGGTTGCACATATCCACTGAAGTGGAAGCTTTAAAGAAGATGATTTCCCAAGTTACTTTAGATCTTAGTCAACTAAAGATGAATCCTCCAAGAGGATACAACCAATCCCAATCGTATAATAACCAGCATGGTTATAATAATCAGAATCAAAATCAAAGATATAATTCCAAGCTATACAATAGACAATGGAAAATGAGTTCGAACAACGGTGGGGTAAACCATGACCATCCTAACGCAAGAGACAACCATAACAACCCCCAAAGTGTTAACCTAGTGGATATGAATTTGCTAACTAATTGGTGCAGGTTGCATGATATAGCATCACATTCAGAAGTCAATTGCGCATAGTTCTAAAAAATGATTAGGATTTCTCAAGCTAACTCTCAACCGAAGGGGTTCTCTAATGAGGAGCTAGAAAAGGTTAATACATCAATGTTGGTTGACACATTCCTTTATAAATAATTTCAAGTAGAAGATGAAAGTGAACCATGTGTTTATGATGCACAAGCCTTCCAAACTAGAAATAATTACAATCTTAGAAGTCAAGGCAAGGCACCATTGATAGAACCACCTCCTCCAAAAGGTGGATTTGTACCTACTGATGAAAATGTAAGCAACAATCCTCCTCCCCCTTAGGATTTTCAAGGAATACATCCTAGACAAGGACAAAGCCAAAATATATTGTAAAAGGATCATTTAATGTTACCAAGGAGATGGAGAGGATTGCAACAACTATGTCATTAATGAAAGTGTTGAGATATTTCCCCAAATAGAAGAAGGCTCTTCTCAAGAAATTAGAACAATTAGAATATCATAGCAGTTTGGTCAAGATGGATGACTTGAATGAGGTCAATGCTAATATCAGTAATCATGCCATCAAAAACCCTCCATTCCTACTCAGCCTAAAGATATGCAGAAAGAATATACATAAGTATTTGGTAGATTCAAGTGCTTCTCAAAACATAATGCCTCATTCCATGTGTTAGAAGCTTGGTCTTAACCCTGTGCATGCAAACAGAAAGGTGGTACAATTAGACAAGGCAAAGGTTAATGTGATTGGGGAGTTGAAAGATGCGTATATTCAGTTGGGTGCTAACCCATGCACATCCTGTTACATTGACATCCAAGTAGTTGATATTCCATAAGTATATGGGATGCTTCTTAGTAGAGATTGGTCAAAGACTTTGGGAGGTTACTTTTCAACTTATTTTACATACTTATGGCTTCCATGGAAGGGTGTAAGTAACCAGATATGGATCGACAATGAACCCAAGTTGAAGAAATTGGTTACGGACTATGGGGCTCCTAATGAGGTAGCATGTGCTGAAGTAAGTCCAAGAGTTAATAGAGTGGATGAAATTCTCACCTTCTTTGCACCTATAGTTCCCCACTCCCACCAAGTTGATGTGGTAGAGCATATAGGGAGGATTAAGGATTTCATTACATGGATGAAACAAGAGATGTGCTTGTTAGGAGATGACATCAGAGTAAAGGATTTATTGCTCCCAAAATAGTGTAGGATACATCATCAGGAACACTTAGAGATATCTTACATCCCTTGTCAAAATGAATTTACAAAGTTGATGAGTCTAGTCCCTTGTGAAGATACTGTTTGTGATACAACAATTGAAGAAATTGAAGCACCAAATCGTGAGAGAGTAATTCTCCAAAGGGAAAAAATTACAATAGAAGATCCCCAGTTAGAGCAACGCAAAAAGGAGGTCCTTCTAATCAAAGTAGGAGAGAAGGAGAATGAGGAGAATAAACCTCCCATGGAGCTTCAAGGAAAGCAATTCACTTCCACTATGGTGAAGTACTCCCAAAGCCAGTAAAAGAACAACCTCAGATACTAGAAGATATCAAGCTTGGGGAAAAACAACCATTTTCCAAAAGTAATCTTCAGCCATTAATTACTAAACCCAAGCTAAATAATATAGATAAATTGAAGGATGAAATCTGGTTTCTAAAGTTTGACGGATCCAAATCCAAACAAGGTAGTGGACAGGAGTTGAATTAACCAATCCCAAAGGGAAGACCTTTCTAGCCTCCTATCGACTCCAATTACCTTGCACCAACAATATGATTGAATATGAATCCGTAGTTATGGGACTCCTCTTTTCCCATAAAAAGGGAGCTAAATTCTTAAAAGTGCAAGGAGATTCTGAGTTGGTGGTTAAGAAAATAAGAAGTTAGTATGCATGTCATGACAAAAGACTGACAACATATAGAAACTAAGTATGGGGATTGATTGAAGACTTCAACACTTTTGATATCTAGTTAGTTCCTAGGAAAGGAAATGGAATATCAGATGCATTAGCTATTGCAACAAGTACTTTGGAACCAGTAAGTCAATATCCTTTGAAAATATTTTTGGTAGAGCTGGTCTCCACACCCGATGTACCTGACAACATCAAGCATTTCCAAGTTTTTGAAGATAATAGACATATCCTAACTTTCCTAGCTAATTCTAGTGCTTTTTGAGGAGTAGGTTATTGAAGAAGATGATGTATCAGACACTACTAATGAAGATGGTAATGAAGAAATTGTCAATCTGCCTACAAATGTAATTCCCAAAGGTATGGCCACTTTAGAATAGTTTTTTGACTCTAACCCTAGGGTAAAAGAAAGATAGACCATAGATTTAGATACTAGAAAATATGAACCATGCAATAATGGTCAAGAGGGTCAAGAGAAGATAGTTTATATTGGGAAAATTTGCACTCCCACTGAGAGGGAGAAAATTATAGAAATTCTGAAAGAGTACATTGATGTTATAGCATGGGGATATGAAGACCTGAAAATATTTGATACCTATTATCACACATGTTATACCTTTGAAACCCAATACGAAGCCATTCAGGTAGAAACAACGACCGATCAATTCATTAATAGAGCCCTTTATTTTTAAGAAGTTCAAAAGTTGCTTGCTGCTAGGATTATTTTCCCCGTATGCCACTCCACTTGGGTTGCTAATCTAGTGCCAGTAAGGAAAAATAATGGAGAGATTAGAATTTGTGTTAATTTTCGTAACCTCAATAAAGCATCAAAGAAAGATAATTATCCTCCTTTCCCTAGATGAGGTATTATATATTGTTAATGGTTCATAGATGATGTCATTCCTTGATGGTTATTCTGGATATAACCAAGTGTTGGTGAACCATGAGGACCACATGAAGATAGCATTCACTACAAAGTGGGGAACTTATGCATATCGCAGGATGTCATTTGGGTTGATTAATGTCGGGAAACATTTCAAAGAGCAATGGACACCACCTTCAAGGAATTGATTGGTAAATGTATTATCATATATATGAATGACCTCACCATATTCTCCAAATCTAGGGGAGATCATCTAAACTACCTCCACAAAGTTCTAGAAAGATACCAAAAGTATGGGATATCTCTTAATCCCAAAAAGTGTGTGTTCAAGGTTGTTGAAGGGAAGCTCCTTGGTAACATAATCTCCAAAAGTGGAATATCCATCGACATGGACTGACTAGAAGCATTGTTGAAATTGCAGATGCCTGAGAGTAAAAAGGAAATGAGGTCTTTCTTTGGGAAGATTAATTTTGTGAGGAAATTCATCATTGGATTTGTGGAGATAGTTAAGCCACTAAATGAAATGATGAAGAAGGATGCCAAGATTCAGTGGAGTGCTGAAGCAAAATTGGCATTTTCCTTGATCAAGAAGTCCACTGTTGAAGCTCCCATACTGACTAGTCCTGATTATACTTTGCCATTTTATATATACTCTTTTGCCTCATTGCATTTTGGTGTCATTGTTTTAACGCAAAGGCAAGTAGGGGATGAAAAACCAATCACATTCATGAACTCCCCTTTCAAGAATGTTGAGGTACAATATTCTACTTTTGAGAAACAAGCTTTTGCTTTGGTAAGAGCCGTTAAGAAATTTAGAAATTATATCTTGAGGAGCAAGATAAACGCGATTGTACCTATTCAAGCAGTTAAGTCACTACTCATGCAATCAAAGCTAGGGGAACACCAAGGAAAATGGATGGCCATTCTACAATAATTTGATCTAGAAATACATCTAATGAGGTTAGTTAGAGGCTAGGGTTTGTCTCAAGCTATGCTGATTGATATCCCTCAAATCTAGTGCTAGCAATATACGTTACAGTCATTGACTCAGGACCCATGGTACACTGATATGATTTTCATTTTGCTGAATAACAAGTGTCCTAAGGGGTTGACTACCACACAAAGATGAGCTTTGAGGCTCAAAAGTGATAATTACATGATCAAAGACAACACTATACCAAAATAATTATAAAGGCATCTATCTTAGGTGTCTTGATCAGCAAGAAGCTCGTAAGATGATAGAGGAATTTCATGGGAAATATGGCCTGAGCCATGGGTCAACAGATGCTACAACACATCAGATATTGAAAGTAGGTTACTATTTGCCCAACATTTTTAAAGATACCCATGAACATGTTAGACACTTCCATACCTGTCAAAATGCATCTTCTAGAGAAAGGAATCTCACCATGCCTCTCCAACTAGTATTCGAGGTAAGACCATTTTCCCAATGGGCATTAGATTTTGTTAGTGTTATTAATCCTAATTCATTCGCAAGACATAAGTTCATTCTCACTACAATAGATTATTGCACTTGATAGACGAAGGCCATAACATGCAGGATTGTCACTGTAGAAGTTGTTCTCAAATTCATTGATGAATATATCATCACCAGGTTTGGTATGCCATTTGATTTGGTATGTGACAATGGCCCCGCTTTTACTTCAGCATAATTAATGCAATGGTCATATGAGTATAAGGTAATTTTGAAATTTCCATTTAATGACTATCTAAAAGGCAATGGAGTAGCTGAATCCATGAATAAGAATATTTTAGATGTTATTAAAAATCTACTTGAGAAGAACCCTAGGGATCGGCACAATCAATTTAGGTACGCCTTATGGGCTAATCGCATTTGAGTTAAAGCCGCCTTAGGGACTTTTCCATACTATCTTGTTTATGGCCAAAACCTTGTTTTACTGGTTAATTCATAGATACATGTCCTCCAACTAATGAAAGAACTTGAAATTGAGGACCAGGTAGATGTTTGCCTCTTGAATTTATTAAAACTTGATGAGAAAAGGATAAATACCCTGCAACACTTCGCTAAGAATCAGGTAGTTGTTAAGCGATGGTTTGATGAAAGAGCCAAGGTGAAAGCCTTTCAGATCTTTGACTTAGTTCTTTTATGGGACAAGGCCAAGGAAAAGAAGGGTGATCATCATAAGTTTGAGAGGTTGTGGTTAGGTCCTTATCAGATTGATCTAGGAGATAACATTTTTAGGTTGATCTCCTCGACTGGAGAACTGGTACCATTGCCCATCAATGGTCAGTTCCTCAAGCATTACTTTGATTAATCCTCAGTAGAGATGGATCTCTTGTACTATAGTAGTTGTCATTTTATTTTGGTTTGTTGTTTAGTTGTTTTATTGGGTTTTCCTATTGTTTTTTCAATTTTGTTTTGGTTGCTTGTTTGTTTCCCTTTTTGTTTATTTGGTTTGTTGTTTTGTTCTATGTGTTTCATTTCATTGTGTCAAAACACTCATCAACAAGATATTGGAAGGGGATTTGTGAGAGCTTAGAAGAGTATTTTAGTGTGCTTGAATATTTCTTATTAAAGGAGAAAGTATCATCTTTTGTTTAGACTTGGATCACATTAGAGGTATTTATGATTCTTATTATAATTTTAAATGTGTAAATTTTGTAAAAAGAAGAAATTTTATTTGTGAAATATTGGTGCATTAATAGAAAGATTGTCTTGGGTTATACCCTTAAATTTATTTCAAGTTCTTAGTGGATTCTCATATTACAAACTATAACTGTAGGTTAGGAGTGATTCAATTATGTTTTAGAGTGATTGATTATTTTTAAAACTTCATGTATTTATACTTTAGGAAATGTTTGAAAAGAGGATTTTTTTCCAAAAGCCTTGCAAAAATTCCTTAAATTTTTCTTATGAATATTTGTGTTGTTGCATGTTAGATAAGAGGGTATATTTAAAATTTTAAGATAATTTGTATTCAATTTGAAGAAAATGTAAAGGTTTATCAGCAACAAAGCCCATATATTTGAAAACTTTTAGAAAGCCTTCATTTATTAAGTTTAGATTTTGTAACTTTTAAAATTGATTTTTTTTTGGAAACATGACTTTTACTGTAAAATAGAATATTATAGTATTTCCTTGGGACACGTGTTGGTAGTTGTTGTCATTGATGACTAGGTGTTGTTATTGATGTCAACCCTCAACTTATGTTGTCTCTAATAATATGCTTAGTGTTAAGTTGTTATTGTTAGACTGTGAGGTGATTGCTGGCAAGTAGAATGTAAATATATGTTAAAGATGTTCTCAGTTGTGCGTGTCCACCTTCTTGGTGTTTGATGTCTACACTTAGTATTTGATATTGATACTTGTCATGGTTTAGTGATAGTGTTGATGTTCATGATGGATATCAGAGATGTTATTATGATGATATATTATTCAAATGAGGATTATCAGAGATGTTATCATGATTATATCTTATTCAAATGAGGGTTAGAAGCATTAATTTGAGGGTTAGAAGAATTGAGATGAGGATTAGAAGCATTGATACGAGGATTAGAAGCCTGATAGTAAAGTAGATATGTAATTGATGATGGTAAAGGTCTTGTACCTACTACAAGTTGTTGCAATGTCTTTCTTATTGCTCCTAAGTGAGCAATTGGTTCTATAAGGTGTTTTGGTCTTTGAAAGTTGATGAAATATGTGAATACAAGAAAGAATAGTTGAAGACTTAGGAAGAGTGCTTCACATTCCTTTGCATGTGGTGCTATGGCCTTGTAGTATTGGATGTAATGTGTATGCTTTGTTGATGTTGTACTCTTATCTTTTCAAGTCCCTATTGTTGCAACTATTGTTTCTGGTAAATTCAAAAAGTTGGTAGTTTGTGTTGGCATTTGATGTTGTTCTGGTGATGCTCCAGTGAAGATTGGCGATATCTGATGCATGGATATTCTTAGGAGTTGTCATTGATGGAAAATCAGATTTTTTATCTCATTTGGTATGGAGTTTTGGTTAACCGGATGTCTTGAGTAATTTTTCTGGTATCAAGTTTGACCGTTGAAGCTCAGTGTATAGTTTTTTGGGCGTTTCTAATTTTTGGTGAAGTAGATTTTGGTTTCAGTGATCAGGGTTAGTTGGCTGAGTATCAGAAGAAAATTATCATGCAAATCCACCCTCTGGTATTTCTTCCTAAGCCTTTTTGAAGATCCAAAATCTAGTAAAGTAGAAAAATAGTGGTATCTTCATTATTATTGGTGCAACGTGTGGTCTAGATTTCTTGGATAGATTTTTGTGATTGGTGATGTGTTTGAGATAATTAGTGAGACCTATAGGAAGAATGTGAGAATGTATTTTGGGTCTGAAATATGTTTTGGAAAGGATTTGAGCTGACTTGCAACATTACACATTTTATATTTTGATATTTTGTGAAGCCGACTTGTAGGAGATCAAATTTCCTAGTGCAGATATATAAGACTGATTTGGTTAATTCATTTGGGTGTGGATATGATGTGTGAGATATTTTTAGGAGCAATTAAGTGGAGTTTCATGTGCACATCGTGAATTGTGTTGATCCGGTAAGTAGAGCAGGGTAGTTTATCAGAATAGTGCAGTGGATCACTTTGTGCCTAATTGAAATTGTTATTTGGCATGGTTAGATGATTTTATTCAGTTCATTACTCATTGCAATCATTCTGCTATCCTATAAGGAAGTGAGCCTTCCTTCAGTGTTGTAGCCCTATTTTTGTAACTGAGCAGTGAGCTCTAGGTAGTGTGTCTAAATGCAAGTGCATTCCCCTTTTGCAATATTGTTTTGCTACCAGCCATAGTGGAATAATATTGTGGGTTCAAATCCCACCGTGGTTTTTCCCTTTCTAGGTTTCCACATAAAATACTAGTGTTATGGTTATGTGCTTGTTTGCTTTGTGTTTATGTATTTCAGTTTCTTATTTGTGCATCTGATTGATTAAGAATTAGATTAATAAATTTATAAATATAGAAACACTGATTTGCCCTGCCTCTCAGTGTTCATTGATTCCAAAAATTGGTGTTAGAGCCTAGTTACTCTGAGGAAGCCTAACATCTTGAGGAAGATCCAAAAGATTAAATAAATGGACTCTAGTTTGTAGAGATAACTTACAGTGACACTTGAAGATCTTGATGCAACAATGAAGGAAAAGAGTAGCTTGAAAAGAATTTCGAGTGCAAACTGAAGACTTCATTGAAACCCTGAAAGATCAAGTAAACACTTCTTTGGAAAAGAGAAATGAGTTGATGGACAAGCAGGAGGAAAAAGAAGAACAAAGTGTTGACAATCAAATTCTGCAAGACAAGACTGATGAATGTGAGAAGCTGGCCAAGGAGAATTCAGTTTTGAATAATGAGATGCAATCTATTGTTATGAAGCTAACTATTGAGATTGAAGATCAAAAGAAGAATGGAGAAAGATTGGCTCAATCCTTGAAGGAAATATCTGATGAATGTTGCAGATTGACATATGAGAATGATTAGTTGAAGCTTGAATTGGTGCATACAAAGAATGATGGACAAGAACTTGAGAGACATATCATAATTCTGAGAGATGAGATGACTATTGTTAGTGAGTACAAAGAAAATATCAAAGCTAGTTCATCCTGGTTGGATGAGATGTTGGATAGTCAGAGACATGGGAAAGATACAAGAGGACTTAGATATGAGAAAGTAGAATCCTCCAGTTTGTAGAGATAGCAATACAAAATCAAATCATCAGCAAAGCAAGAAACCTCTGGTAAGACAACCTAATGCTTATAAATTCAATGGTAGATGTTTTACTTGCAATAAATTTGGTCATATGGAAAATCAATGTAGAAGTAGGATGAATAATATGAACAATGGTCCTACCTTTATTGGTCAATGTTTCATATGCAACAATTTTCGTCACAAGTCAAACATGTGTAGAGTAGTAATGAATAATTTTTAGAATAAAAGATGTTGTGCTTGTGGAATATTTAGATATATATCTAACTAATGTAGGATGAGACCAAATTAGATGAAATTTAGGCTTATGCAGAGAATATTGTATGTCATGCTTGTAACAAAGTAGGTCATATTACAAAACATTGCAGAAGCAGGAATGCACCGGTGAACAAGAACAAATCTAATGAGAAAGGAAAAGAAAAGGTAGATGAAATCAGAGATCAACACAAGAAGATGTGGGTAAAGAAAGAAGATTTGAATGTGCAGAATGGCTCCACACCTGAATTTGGTGATGGAACCTCATCCAGTAACTAGGGATTTTTGGCATTAGGGGGATTTTTTCATGCAGATTCTTAAAAAAACCATTGCAAAGATCTATAATCGATTCTAGAAGGTTGTAAAAGATTTAGATCAAGAATGCAGTTGATATACAAAAGATTTTTGTAGCTATTTGGCAATCCGGTGAAAGAGTTGATGAGAAACAGTGTAACCCAAAGCTTTAAGGTTGAGCATTTATTATAACTAGAAATTAGGTTTAAAAGGGGATTTCAAAAGCTTATTCTTCACAATGTGATCGAGAGAATAAAGCAAAGCTACAGAGTAAAAGATATTTGACAGCGAAACAAAGCTTGAAGCAATCAATGAGCGATTTTTTGTGCCCAGTTTAGAATTAAAGGTATTTATCCATTTTTCACGAGCTATCTATTTTAAACCCTAAATTTGATATGGCATCTGCATCTGATATATCTACCCCTCTGGTTGTTGATATTTTTGAGAGGGCAAGACCCATTTTCAAGAGACATCCTTTCAAATTGATTGAAGATGATGCGAAAGGAGTGTTTTCTTTGGTTTTGTATAGTGTTATTCATAATGAATATATTAGGACATATATCCACTATGATATTGAGGAGCTTGGAAATGTAGACATGCTTACACTATTCAACAAGCATTTGGTGGATAGCTTGGGGAATTTGAAGTTGGAATGTAAAATTCTTCATGACAATGGTTTCATGTAATTCATTCATTTTCCCATATTCGATGAAGTGGAATGGGTCCAGTATGTCCTCAGCAAGGTCCATGATGAACTCATTTGGCTGGAAAAACCTTATAAAGTCACCAAGCATGCTATTCAAATAGTCACATGCTTAAGTGCAACCGGTGAAGTGCCCAGACTGAGAAAAGTACAGAATAACACTATGATAGTTGTTACTGGTTCCAAATTTAACAACAGGTCGATGACAATTAGTGATATCTTGGAGCATGATGTCAGATTTACCTCGATGGTGGTGGGTTACAAATTTGATCAATCAAGCAGGCATAACTTGTTAATCCTATGAGGGTTTGGTTAATACTGAGGGGGGGGTGAATCAATATTAAGACCAATTGAAACTTTAAACCCAAAATCAAACTTATATCAAATCTGAAACCATTTAACAAATATCTCAACTTTTTTAATCAGATCTAACAACCTCTTTATCAGATTTTCTTAATACATTAATCAATCATTTACCACATCAATCAATTCTTTCACCACTCAAGCAATCATATAGATTTGATCATTTACCAACTTATCTTATTGGTTCAATCACTTTCTCTATCAACTCTTATCAACATCGGTAACCTTTGATAAACCTCTAATAAAACATCATAACTGGTGTCTTAGAAATAATGCATGAAATGAAACATAAACAAGAACATCACATGAAAAACATTCCACACATGAACACCATAAGTTTTTGACATGGAAACCCAAATAGGGGAAAAAAAATGGTGGGAGTTAGCACCCACAAATATTTGTACTCTTTTGAAGTACGCCCTATTAGGAGCTTACAATACGCCCTGTTAGGAGCAAACCCTGTTAGGAGTCACCCAGTTAAGGGATTTGCCTAGCAGCCCAGTTAGGAGCTTGATCATTTGTTAGGATAAACCTCGTGAGAGGATTTAACACTCTTTTGAGAGATGCCCTCTTAGAAGACTTAAATGTTTAAGACTTGTTAGGACCTACCTGGTTAAGAGAATTTGACTTACTGCAACTATTAGGGAACAACAGTAAGAAAATGATATGTTACTTGCACTTTTATGCTTTCTTGATCAAATCCAGTTGGACTCGGCACTCTACAACTCTCAGGTAGATCTCACACTTCACTTGGATGGCTCAACACATTCTCTAAGACCACTGACATCAAAAAAATCAACTGTGTCATCCTAAATAGCCATCTCAACTAGGTTGACCACTAAACCCTAATTACATCATGAATTTATAATTCAAATCATAAGAGATCATCACATATTGATATACAGATCATGGCAACAAATTACAATGTAATATCAACCGTTGGTTGATCGTAACCCATCATGGAAAATCCAACCTGTACCAAAGTCAAAACCATAAAACACTCTACTAATATTTTCGATGATTCCTAAGAAATTCTTCCTTGAATTGCACCAAAATAGTAATTAAATCATTTCACGCAGGTTGTGTCATGTTACCAGCTTCATGTAGACTCACTATCAATCACCGTCATGAAAAAAATCATCACTGGTTTGATGATATCTTCACCTGTCTTAAACCCCACTAAAACCTTAGTAAAACATCATCAAAAATTTGAAACACGCCTTCTAGTAATCTTCACAATTTTTGTTTTTGGTCAGATACTCCTTTCCATGATACAAGCTCACCATCCAAACCAAAAATCACCAATCATCGCTAATCATCGGATTCAATCAAAACATCTTTGCTTTACTGGTTAAAGTCCTATTTCACATACTTTAGTTCTCTGTCAGTAAACCCTATCTTCCGGTAAACCAAATCACTTAGATGACAAAACAAAACATCAGGAACATCATTTGACATCAGTTACCATCAATGACAACACAAATAACTGATCAAGTCATCTATTCACAAAATCTCAATCTCTTCATCACAAATAGACGTCTATCCACTACCGGTGCAGTCATCCATCTTCAACTGCATCACCTCATCTGCATCAATTATGCCAAATACCAACCAAACTCGGTCTCTCATACTACAATATTTTCAACATATTAGATGCTCAAGGAAGATAAAAGGTATGATATGTGCATAGTTCTCCTGAATGAATTGATAAGTAACTTGAAGAAGATTAAATAGGACAAGAAACACACTTTCAAGTTTGGGTCCCTTCTTATTTGTTTAGCATTATACTTCTTGAATGAGATCCCTAGAATAAAACCAAATTCTGACAGGCCTATTATAAACTATTGGCCATGCAAATCAAGGAAGGACTGATGGGTATAGGTGATGCTACAATGAGAATATCTACATTATGAGGCTATTTTAAGACCTTCCAAGCCTCTGTGAAAGCCAAAGAAAGATTTCCTATGAAGATAGTTGAGAAATATGAGAAGACAATCTATTTTATGATTGATAAATGTCAATGCCATGTGGAGGTTGTTGAGTCAAGGAAAGTTTGGATCATTCCCATGGGGTATGAGGTTAATGTTATTACACTTGAAGCATATGCACAATGAAGAGGGGAAAATGGAATGAGAGGTTAAATGATCAAAAACACAATGAAATGAGCAAGAAAACACTAAAACATCAAAAGATTATTTATACCTTGCTATTTTAATTCTCCCTGGGATTGAGCCTTCGGTGAAGTTGAATAGAACCTCTCTTCAACTTGATTGGATGTGGAATGCTCTCCAAATGCTCAACAAGGTAAGTGGATTATCAGATTGGATTTGGATGATGGATAGAAGGATTTGATAATGAAGGATTATGAGGACATGATAGAGGGATGATTAGAAGAGGATGAGAGGAGAAAAGAGCAGCATAAGAATGCCATAGAAGATTCTCATTGATTTGTGGAGAAGAGGCTCCAATTTATAGATTGGAGGAGGCCAATGGAGGGCCAAGATTGATTTCCTTATGGAGGGTTGAGATTTATTTGAGATAGAAGGCATGGATCAAGGGTGCCTTGGGAAAATAAACAGAAATATAAAATTCCTTGGAAAAAAGGGGGGAGAAACTTGAATTTCAAACACGAGGAATTAAAAATTCCAAAATAAGGATGCATTGAGGGATTCAAAGAAATTTGAATGTCTTTGAGAGACTCAATGTTGATGTGACATGAGTGGGAATTAAAAATTGAGGGATAATAATAAGCATGATTATGAGATATTCTAGAAGGATTAATTAGGTTGAGTGGGATTAGGAAAAGTGATTTGTAGGAATCACATGACTAGGTTAATTAATTAGAATTAAGTAACTAAGTGGGTTTAGAGGAAATAATTGTTGGAGGGGATTTTAGAAGAATAGGGGAATAATTAATTTATTTGATAAATTAATTATTGGACAATATTGATAGGATTAATTAAATTAAATTTAATTGATTCCAAGAGGAATGAGGATAACACAATTAAATTAATTAATTATGTTGAAAGGCTTAAATTAATTAAATATGAATTTTAGGTGTCTACACACAACACCTACTAAGTCAACCAGTAGATTAGAAGGAAGAAATATTTGGAACTTTCAAGGAAAAGGATCTAAACTTACATATAAAGTTCACCGGTGCTAGAAGGAAGAGGAAAGTAATAAAGGAGGTTGAGGAACTTACTAAGCAGATGGGTATTACTTGGGAAGTAATGCAAAAGGCAAGAGAAAAGAACATTCTGAAGGAGGAAGATATAGTGAAACCACAAGCTAAACTGACTCCTCCCAAGAAGACACAAGTCAAGCCTAGCAAATTTGTACATATCTTTGATATGTAGAAACCAGTACCTTTACCTAAGCCCAAACTAGTAGTATATACTGGTGGAGCAGAGAAAAAGAAGAAAGAAAAGTCTACAAGGCAGTATACTACATCTAAAGAGAAAACTGAATCAGATGAAGAGGTAAGGTAAGTGAAGGATACTGCTACCTATGCTAGTGTAGTCTAGAAACCTATATCCAGTGATGCTCCTCCTGCTAAGACAGCTAAAAATCCAACAGAGCCATCCAAAAAGCTTAGAGAAGGCAAAAAGAAGAAATCAGAGATAGATGAAGCACTTAAATCAATTAAGATTAAAAGTCCATATGAAATTGTTACCCCATTGACTCTACAATAGTTGATTGATGAGATTTTGAAAGATGGTAATTTGGAAAATGTTTTTATATATTATGAAAATTTTGAGGATAAAGACGAGTGGGTAGTAGAAGAAGCAATTGTAGAGTATATGGATAAATTCAGTAAGGTTTTGATAGAGTTATCATCTATGATCACAAAGAACTTGTATGATATCTTGGATGCCCAAAGACACAACCCTAGTTTAGAAGATGAAAAGTTGAAAGAATTTACATTAGTAAAGATATGTCTAAAAATAACTAGAGAAGAAATACCTAAGATTTTGGGACTTGCAAAGAAAAACTTCGGAAGCAAGCATAGAGTGAATAAAATAATGATCGAAAGAGTAGATGAAGTAGTGAATGACACTGAATGCATTTTGACGAAAATTTTGAAATAAAATGGCTATCAAGTTATTCCAAAGAAGAGTGATACCAAACCGGAAGGACATTTCAAGTAAAGAAACTTCTCCCACAGAAATTCATGTGTAGACAGAAATTCATGTGTAGACAGATTTTCCATGGGATCAACCAACTATACAAATTGATCCGGTTGAACAAGAACTCCAGCTGATGCCTTTGAAAATTAAGTTGTGGATAACTCTAGTGATGCTACTCAAGATCCTTCTGAGATATAAATAATTGTGGAGATGATAGCAAAGGAGTTAGGTGAATTTGAGAAGAATAAAGATAATGACAAAGTTGGCAATGAGGATAAAAATGTTGAATCGGTGAAGGAGAAGAATGAAGGGGAAATAGTTAAAGCTCTGATAACCTTAACCAAGGCTATTGTCCCTGATAAGGGAAAGCAAATTTTAGTTGATGATGATCTTTCTCATGGTCTGGTAGATCTAATCACCTTATCCCCTCTTCAATAATTAAAGTTGGCCACTCTTGCATAGATCAAGGCTAGTGAGGAATTACTCAAGTCCACAGTCAAGGAAAAAGAGGTGATATCTTTGGCCATTGTAGTTTTGGAAAAAAATATTCTTGACCTTAAGTAGATTACAAATGACTCACCATCCGGTAAGATTATGTTGAATAAAGTAGAATCCGATTTTGTATCATTAGAGAAAGCGATAGATACAAAAGTTTTGCATAAGTTCAATGAGATGAGGCTTCAAACCTATCTGAAGGAAATTGAAGATGATAGAGAAGTTTTGAAGACTGCGGTGAAAAGTGCAGAGGATGCATTAAGTGAAGGTCAAAAAATATTTAAATCATTTCTATTTTTTCCTAACTTTAAGTTGTAGAAATTGATAAGCAAATAAGAGATTTTGAAGGGAAGCTAGCTAGTATCAGTCATTCATTTGCCCCTCATTCAATTTTTCCTAGTTCCCTTGAAGCCCAAATAATGATTTTTATTGACAAAAGAAAGGGTTTGAATAAAGAAAAAGAGAAAATTTTGAGTAGAGTGGGAGAACTGAGAAGTTTGATTACTCCCCAAAAGGACACCTTACTTGGAGCCTAGCAAGATGCAGTTTGTGCATTAGGTAAACAAGTGCCATTTGATCTCAAAGATGTTACAGTGCATGCATACATGTTTAGTGCTCTGATTAATGTTTTAGATTGTTTCCTAAGAGGATGGAATGGGTACTTGCAATCCTTGAAGGTTACCTATGCAGATATTTTTAAATTCATGTAAATTATTGCATTTATTTGTACATAAGTTTTGGCGGATCCCTACCCTTTACCATTGATGTCAAAGGGGGAGAGAATTGGGAGAGTGCAGTGAAAAATGATGCTTATTCTTAGGGGGAGTCTTGGAGTCAGTTGAGTGTACAAATTTCAGATTATCAGATTGCTTACAATTTTTGGAGCATTTTTCATAGTGTTGCCATCCATGCCAAAGGGGGAGATTATTAGCATTTGATGTTCTTCCAGTGATGTTCCAGTGAATATTAGTGATATTTTATGCATGTATATTCTTAGGAGTTGTCATTGATGACAAATCAACTTTATGATCGTATTCGGTATGAATTTTTGGTTACCTGGATGTCTTGAGTAAGTATTTTGGTATCAAGTCAACCCGGTGAAGCTCAGTGTACAATTTTGTGGGCATTTCTCATTTTTGGTGAAGAAAATATTGGTTTCAGTGATCAGGGTTAATTGGTTGAGTATCAAAAGTATATTATCATGCAAATCCACCCTCCATTATTTCTCCCTAATCCTTTTTGAAGATCTGATATTTGGTAAAGCAGTAAAACAATGCTATCTTCATTATTATTGGTGTAACGTGTGGTCCAGATTTATTGGATAAATTATAGTGATTGCTTATGTTTTTGAGATAATTGGTGAGGCCTATAGGAAGCATGTGAACATGTATTTTGGTTCTAAAATATGTTTTGGAAAGGATTTCAGCCGACTTGCAGCATTACACATTTCATATTTTGAAATTTTGTGAAGCCAACTTGTAGGAGATCAAATTTGCTAGTGTGGATATATAAGATTGACTTGGTTAATGCATTTGGGTGTGGATATGATGTGTGAGATGTTTTTAGGAGTGATTGAGTGTAGTTTCACATGCGTATCATGAATTGTGTTGATCTAGTAAGCAGAGTAGTGAAAAACATAGCAGTTTATCATAACAGTGCACTGGATCACTTTGTGCCTAACCAAAACTATTATTTGGCATGGTCAAATGCTTTTGTTCAGTTCATTACTCATTGTAATCATTTTCTATTAGCCTATAAGGTAGTGAGCCTTACTTTGGGGTTGTAGCCCTATTTTTGTAACTGAGCATTGAGCTCTACGAAGTGTGCCTTAATACAAGTGCATTCCCCTTTTGTAATATTGTTTTGCAACTAGCCATAATGGAATAATATTGTGGGTTCAAATTCCACCGTGGTTTTTCCCTTTCTGGGTTTTAACGTAAAAATACTAGTGTTATGGTTATGTGCTTGTTTTCTTTGTGTTTTTGCATTTCAGTTTCTTATTTGTGCATCTGGTTGATTAAGAATCAGATTAAAAAATTTATAAATACTGAAACACTGATTCACCCCCCCCCCCTCTCAATGTTCATTGATTCTAATAGTTTGGTGGTTTGTTAGGACTAGGCTAAAGAATGTTTCACATTCCTTTGCATTGATGTTTCTATTTTTTCAGCTTGGAGGACATGTTTATAATTTTTGTGCAGTGTCTTAGTTCATATTTTAGTTAATGAAGTATTCTAGAAGTATGATTGTTGGTGTCCTATGTCTATCCTAACAATACGATAATAAACTCTTTATTAGATTAGTTTTATTAGCTTGACAACATGAAATATGTATCTAAAAGTGTTGGTGGATGGTCTAGGAATGTCTCTATGTGGCCCACATGATATTGGTTAATCTCTTTAGTGTTGCATTTTGTTTGGAGTTGGTTTTCATGGTAATTTATAGTTATCTAGCTGACGAGGCTTGTTCTTTTTCTTTTGCTATGCTTTTGGGAATCTAAAATAGCATTAGATTTTGTGTTGAGTTATTTTTGGGTCCTATTATGGCTTGTGGTAATTTGCATTGAAGTAATTCATTTGGAAGATGTGTTTTGGGCTAACTAGTTGTGTTCTACACTATTTTATATACAAAATACCCTATGGATGACTTGGGAGGACATGCACCATCATGTGTGATGTTTTGGACTATATTTGAAGATGTAATAATATGTTTTTAGGTCCTCTCTATCTCCTGGATTGGACCACTTTTAATGCAATTATGTTTTGTGACTAAGTTTGTGGGATCATTCCTTGTTCCCTATTCTAGGCTACCTAATTGATGTTTTGAGATGAAGCAAATCATATATATATATAAGATCAAATCAATTGAAATGTCTTTGGATGAGTATGGAATGTTGAATAGGTGAAAGTGTTGGAGCATAATTTCCAAATGGTTACTTGAGGCAATGAGTCAAGAGTGGCTACATTTTAGAGAGATTATTGAATGCAGTGATGCTAAAGGATTATTCATTATAACTCTTATTTTTGTTATCCTTGTTTTTGTTTAAGGTGAAAACAAGATAACCCCCAACAAATTTTTGATAAACTCATTCTCATTTCTCTAAGAGTTAGTTTGGGATGCATTTTGATTGCCTCATTAGTCCTTGAATACTTTTTATTCATGTTCAAAATCTTGTTTTACTAGTTAAAATTCAAAATTTCAACTTAAAATAAGTTTTTCCTATTCTAGTGCAAAATTGGTTTCTAAACTCGATTTTACACCATCTTTGGTTTCCTAGGTGTAAAGTTGGACTTATAACTAGATAATGCACTTAGTAGTCATTTTTAGTTGTATTTTGGACTTACACATCTTTGGGTCTTATGGTGCAAATTAGACTTGTAAGTCCAAAACACACCATAATGGAGCACGTATTTAGAATTAATGTTTGTGAGTGTTTGATTTTGCTTCAGGTTCTTTCCCTTTATTTTTGCTTTTGGTCTTTCTCTTTCCTAATTTGTTGAAGGCTTCCTTAGGCACAAAGATCTTTTTCTCAAAGGCTTCAGTATGTGATTTTTCTCTACCTTTCTCTCATTCTTTCTAAGTTTTTATTAATTCTTTGGATTTGGTTTATTGACCATGTAAGTCGGATTGGTATTTACAATACACACCAAAGTTTTTACTTTGATGTATATCGTAAATTTTCCTCCCCACAATACATTTCCATTTCTCCTTCCATATTTCATGTGCAATGGATGTGTGTTGGGTTTCTAAACCTTGACACACATCATATATTTTTCTTTCCCTATTTTTGGTGTGAGTTGGGTGTAAACCCGACACATACCAAATCCCTAGCTTTGATGTGTGTCGAGCTTACCCTCGACTCACATCACTAATTTTTCAAGTGCCCTTCCCAAGTGGTGCATGACGAGATCATGACCTCACCATGCACAAAAACTTTTCTCCATAGTGCATGTCAGGGCCACAGTCTTGTCATGCACCTTTCTCTATGTCTTTCCATTCATTGTGTTTTGGTCGGTGCTAGTCAGGTTTATATCCTTGACTCACACCATGAAACTTTCTTAGGTGCAAGTCAGGGATACAAACCTGATGTGCACCTTAGACTATTATTTCCTTTGTGCTCTTAACATAGATACATATTGGGTTCCTACCATCAATAGTGGAATTCATCTAGTTGTATCCTTTCCTATGTCAGAACATAACCCTAAATTTGTTTTAGCCTTAGCTAACCAGTATGATCTAGTGCGCAGGTTAGTAAAGGATATAGAGGGAAATAAGACTCTCACTAAGCTTTAGGAAGATTTCTTTGACACTATTTTTAGGTGTCTACATATAGATCAATATGCCAATATTGATATGCAATTAGTAATAACCTACTATGATAATAATTTTGACAAGTGCAGAAGAAATATCAATGAGAATTGGTTGAAGAATCCAAGGTCTACTATTTCAAGATGGCTTGAGACCATTCACCAGAGTGACTTCATTGAGTAGGTCAATGGCTTGATTACTCTTCTTGGTAGAGTAAAGGGGCTTCCAACTTTTGATACTTATTATAAGTGGATGTATCAATACATTCACATAATTTGACAAAATAAGAAGAAAATCTATTACGGTAAGTAGATTGTTGATGCATTGTGTGAGTAGTTAACCAAAGTACCTACCACCTTAAATTTCTACATGAATTCATATCTTGTATATGCAATTGCCTCAATGATGCATTTTCTAGGATTATCTACCACATGAGACAAGAGACAGATCTTGTTTATCAATATTTCACACAGTTGACTCTCAAGGAGAGTTTACATCATTTTAGGAGAGTAAATGATGCTTTCTTTTCTCATTACATGTGTATTTTTGACAAGGATCTTTAGAAGAGGAGAGTATCAAATGATGCCTAGAATATTGTGAATCAGTATGGATGTGTCTTTTTGCAATTCCCTACATTCGCATATCTCAGGATTGGATGCTTTGATGGCGAGCCTTTCATGCTTCCTAGGTACACATCTAATAAAATCATTTTCATGGAGATGGATTGTCAAATGATAGCAGTGAATCAACATCAATTTGGGGCTCACAAAACTAGTCTTAAGTTCTCCATCACCATTTGAGAGATATTCTATTGATTCTATCTATAAGTCCCAAGCCATGGAAGAGAAAATGAGGAGAGTAACAATGAAATTCTTCAAGACTAGAAAATATTTTGACTACAAAGGTATGAAGAATAAAATCAAGAAAATCTATACTCATGTTCACTAGATAGATGTATGGATTGATTGTGGAATTGAAGAAGATATCAAGAGGCTTGACTATTGTTGTCTAATAGTGGAATAAATTGAGAACTTGAATCTTGCCGATATCCCTGAAGATTTTGAGGATGGTGGTGATATCTTGGAACCTATGTATGAAAAGAACAAGGTTGTAAATTCACCTTTGTCTTTGATTCAATGGTCTCAAAAGAAAAAAACTTCCATAAGGACCAGGTTCCAAAACATTCTTGCCAATATCAATATTTGGCTAACTTAGTAAGGTATTTAGTTGAAGCCTTTCTAGACTAGATTTGAAGATGACACTGCAGAGCCTATGGGAAAGACTTCTGAGTTGAGAACAAAGAATAGATAGGACACAAAAGCTTCTAAGACTCCCAAATTCAAGTTCATAATTGGAAAAGGTAAGAGTCAAGGAGAATGATTAGCCCAAATGACTCAAACTCATGATGGAGTTGATGAAGATTGTTTGAGGAAGAGCTATGAAAGGAAAAAGAAGAAGAGGAATTTGATGAGGAGGGATTACCAAAAATCCTAAGTAATTCATAATCTCAAGAGACATAAGAGGGTGTTTTTCCTACATTATATGATGTCATAGGTACTACTTCAGTTTCAGTTTCTGACACTGTTCCTTTTGGTTCCACTATCTCATATTCATCTTAGGCTCTTGTGATCCATATCATTCCTTCCACAACTACCACTGAGTTCGCCCTTGACATACCTCATGATAACATTGAAAGTGTTTTTATTCCTAATTTGTTTGAGGTAACTCCTTCCATGTTGGAATATTTTGATAAATTCATAAAAAAAACTCAGCTTCCTCCTAAGGTTTCTATTGCTCAAAATCCACTTGTCATTGTTACCTCTACTCCACCCATAGTTACCACAAACATTGAGTCTCAAGAATTGGCATCTCAAGTATTTTTGAATAAGGGAAAATGGGTTTTGATGGGCCCTTGAAACCCATTATAAACTAAAGATCAAAAGATATACATTAATGTGCTACAGAACACAAAAGACAACAAACAAGAAAAGGATAGCTGACTAGCAAAAAAGGCCAGCAAATGAGAGACAACAAACAACAAATAGGACTGACTGAGAAAGAGCCTAGGTTAGGTAAAGTTATAAAGCATCTCAATGACTTCCAACTCCAGTTGCTCTATATTATCAGTCATCTTCTTGATATCATCAATTTCCTTGCTTTGGCTTTGCATCTTTCTGGTGCTCACTCGGGTCCTTTTGCCAAGACCGGTCTCCTTATCATCAGGGGTGTCTTCCTTCACATAAATGATGCCTAAAGTGGCCTTATTCCCATGGTAATTTTCAAGCTTACTAATTAGAGCCTTCATACTAGTAGAGGCAACCTTTAGGATCTTATAAATTTTCTCTCCAATCTTCTTGAGCATGTTCTCAACTCCTTCGAGTCTTTTTTCAGTAGCCCCAACTCTGTTCTCTAGGATTTGGAAGCTATTCTGTTGAGCATTAATGATCTCCTCAGCATTACTGATAGCTTTGCTAAGCTCATTGAGACACTCAGGGAGGGAGCTAAATTTACCAGTGCCAATAGCTTCTAAAGTCTCAATTTTTCTAGCTTCCTGGGCTTGTCTGGTTTTTATACCAGTAATTTCCTTTTGCAGCCAAAGGAAAACCTTTTTGAAGCTATCCATGCTATTTTTGATGCAAAGGTCAATATCCAGATGAGGGCCTTCCTAGGCCTTGTCTCCCTCAGGATCCAAATTCACCTCAAGACCAACCTCCTTGACATTGGAGCTTTGATCTTCTTTCATGGTCGTATCCTCCCCTACTAGACCCTTATCCTTAGAGCCAGTCATGAAAGGCGACCAGTTCTTGGTTCCCACTTCCTCATTTTTTAGAGTTTTCCTTTTCTTCTTCTGGATTGAGAGTATTTGGACCTCCTTGCTATTAGTATCCATGTCATCGTCAGTCTCATTTTCCTCCTAATACCAGCTATCATCATCCTCCCCCCTTTGCTTCCTTCTTTCTAACCCTTTGTTCTATAGCTCATGCCCTATTTTTCTCTTTCTCTTGCTCGACCTAGTGATTTGGGGGTCATCCTCTTCCTTAGTTTTCATGTCATATCCATCACCATCATCATCCAATTCCTCTTCTGACATAGAAACCTTAGCAATGTTAAGATGGACGCTATTATTCTTGATGTGATTATAAAAAATCACCATCAGACCCTCATGCATAGTAGGATTGGTTTTGGGGTTGGAAATTGCATCCTTTATCCCAACATTTAGGGTGCAGAAAAGATAATATGGAATGGAAATTTTCTCTTTATACCAAAAATGGTTCAGAATAACAAAATGATAGTTGTAAACCCTAGTAAATCTCCCTTCTAAAGTGATAAATTCCATAATAGAAAGAAAAACCCTTCACCAAATTAACTTAATTAGCTTCGGTGAGTAGTAAGTATGGCTTTCCTTTACCAATCTTGCTTTCTCCTCCTCATCCTTAAGAAATTTCTTCATAGTAGCATCTAAAATCTTCATATCCCTATAGAACTTGATATCATCCATCAGAAGACCCTTATCCTCAGTGATCATGGTTTCAGTCACCTTGACCTTCCTACTTCCAATGGTCAATGTGCCTTTATTCCATCCCTTTTTGAAAATTCTTGTAGTTTCAGGTTGTTTCTCTTGTATTCTCTCCATGAAATCAGTCATCTTGGTTGCTTGCAGCATAGCCCAAACCTGAGGATGGTCCCTCCATTTATCGATAGTGGTTGCCTCTGTTCTCCTGTGATTTCCACCCATATTGTTATTGTTATCTATCGACTGTGAATTACTGCAAATACCTTTCTTCACTATGAACTTTCTATGAGAAACCACTAGAAGCCAATGGAAATTTCTAATGCTTCCACTCAATAAGGAAAAAATCACCCATAAAGCATGTGAAGTGATCCTACAATTAATAATGTACCTCCTTCTCAGCTACATACAAAACTGACTCCTTCTACTACAACCTCCCCTATCATCTCAGGAAATGATTTCAAATCCGGCCTTGCTTACCATGATATCTTTCATAAATTAAGATGTCACATGCCACACAAGGGAGCTCCCCCTTGCTATTCTGAATCTTGATTTGCTCGCTCTGTACTGCCTCATTGGCAGCCCAATCAGCACACCTGTTGGCCTCTTTGTAATCATTTGAAATGTAGCACTAATCAAACCCCTCAAGAAACACCCTGGTAGAATCAATGATGCTTTTAATCATCCATGAGGGTTGGTGTTTACCAAGGAGGCAATTAATAATGTTTGTAGAATCCCCTTCCAACCATAACACTTTGACACCTAGATTATAAGCTAGTTTAATAGTTTGGAGGGCACCCATAGCTTCAGCCAGATGATTAGTCTAAATCCCCAAGGGAAAGTCTACCACCCTAATACAAAAGCCAGCACCATTATAGATAACTCCACCACAACCAACAGGCCCTGGGTTACCTTTAGAAGCTCTATCTAAGTTATCCTTAAACCAAGTATTAGGGGGGAAACACCAACTGCACACACTTCTTTTGATTTGGTTAGTGTTGGTGTCCATGTAGGCAGGGATGTTCCAACTCTTGAGAACATCAAAGTCCTCCTTATTATTACAATAATGCTCTCCCCTAGCCATCACATCCACAACACAATTGTATTTTATCTTGGCCCACACCACTTCAGAGGTGTTGATATCATTCCTGAAGATTTTTTTATTCCTCTCTTTCCATATACCCCAAAGGATATGTGCAAAGGAAAACTTCCATAAATTTCTTATGGTCAGATTATTAGTAGTGCAGTGCCAGCTTCTGAAATAGTCTTGAATCTCCTCTAGAAAAATCTAATTCAAACCCCAATGTTGAAAAAACATAGCCCAGATAGGCTGGACATAAGGACAATGTATAAAAATGTGGTTCACTGATTCTTCATCATTGAGACAAAGATAGCATCTGTTGGGGATGCAAAAACCCATCTTTCTCAAGTTATCAGTGGTTAGAATCTTATTTTGCAAAAGAATTCATAAAAAGATATTAATTTTAGGAGTCAAACCTGGATGTCAAGCCTTAGCCTAGCAAGGGATAAGGTCTTGGGATTGAGCCAGGATAAGGACAACAAAAGATACATAATAAATCCCTAAAGAGGTATTGCTCCACACCATGTGGTCTTCCCTTTGGTTTTAAATATTGCATGGTTGATCATTAAGTTTACCTGCTTTAGGTTGGGATCAATAGAGTTGAGGTCCACCCACTTTTGATCTCTCTAGTAATCAGCAACTCAAAAACTAAAATTCTCCTTACAAGTTTGGATGAGCATCTAAGAGGCACACTTATTGAGAGGGGCTCCTCCAATCTAGGCATCATCCCAGAAATCCACCTTCCTGCCATTACCTATGGCCCAGACATTGCCTAAACTAACAATACTTTTAGCTTAGATAACATTGTTCCAAATAAAAGAGCCACTTTGTATCTGATCAGAGGCAAGGAAATCTTCCATTGTGGGAACCACCTGTAAGTACATAGCCTTCCAGATATCATTCCATTCTCCATTTCCTTGATAGATTCTATAGATTTGTTTGGCTAGAAGTGTCTTATTCAAGGTTCTAATATTTCTTAAGCCTAGACCCCCCACCATTTTGGGTTTACAAACATTATCCCAGGCTATGAGTGCCACTCTCTTCTTCTCCTCAACCCCATACCATAGGAAGGCTTTCTGAATTTTCTCAATAGCATCAACAAATTTTCTAGGGATTTTGAAGAGGCTTAAAGAATAAATTAGAAGAATCTGGAGAGAAGATTTTAAAAGCTAGTTTTTTCCAGCTTGACTAAGAAGAATACCTTTCCATCCTTCTAGCTTCCTACTGAATTTGTCAACAAGACTATTCCATAATAGCTCTAAAGGTTTCATGCCCAAAGGAAGACCTAGGTAAATAGAAGGAGGCTTTCCAATTTGGCACCCAAGGATCTAGGCCATCCTAATTTGTCTGTGCTCTGGGGTGTCGAAGAAGAAAACAAAACTTTTCTCCCAGTTAATTGTTTGACCTAAGGCAAAACTATAAGTGTTGAGAAGGTTCTTCATAGTGGACTCTTCTTTGATCAAAGAAGTACCCATTAAGATGGTATCATCAAAAAATTGTGGGTGGGTACAGGCTCTAAAACTTGAAGAGGGGGAGATTCCTACAAGAAGCCCCTAAGAAACAAATTTGCTAATAATTCTACCTATACATTCAGCCAGAATAATGAAGAGAATAAGGGAGATGGAACCCCCTGCTTGATGCCCCTAGAAGTTTTGAAGAAGGGAGAAGGAACACCATTCACAAGGACAAAGAAAGAAGGGGTTGAGATAAGTTGTTCAATTGGCATCTCAAGTGTTAAACGCGAGAGTGGATGATGATACACCTTTCCCACCTTGGCTAGAGTCTAACACTCCCAAGTGAAAAAAGCAAGCCATCTCTCTAGATGACTTCAATTTAAGTCAATTGGTTCTTGTTAAGCCCAAAGGTACAAATAAGGACTAGACTTTATCCAAGATAAAGGTAGATAAAGTAAAGAATAAGTAAGTAGAAATGGAAATTCTTCCTCCGGATACAAATTTGGATGAAGTTCAACCTATAAATTATGTTATCAATAGGATTAATTTGGGTAAGCAAACACATGAAGTAACAGTGGAAGATTCTCAAACTACTTTTGATAATTTGGTGAGAAGTTTTAATGAAGAAAATGTCAAGAAGGATAAATTGAAGAAACAGGTGGATCAACTCACTAATGTTTTGATCAAAATGACAAAGTCATCGGAGATAATTGAACAAGTCACTTGATAAGTAGATGAGAAGATCATCAAGCAAGATCAATAGGTCAATTCACATGGGAGAATAGTTGGTAAGTGGATGGATAGGTTTTTGAGTCAAGGAACGCATCTCTTATGTTCATTAGTTACCCTAATAAATAATATAGAGGATGTGAAGTCTAAGATAGATAAAACTTTGGATCTATTCTCAAATGAATTGGAGACACATGAGAAGAAATTTGACTCTTGCTTGAAGTTAGAAGATTTCCAATTAGATGTTATAGTTGGTAATGGATTACTTCCTTCAAGGGACATGTATATTAAGAAAAGGGAGCTACTAGAACATCAAATGAACACCCTAGAAGTACTTATCAAAGATATGAGGAAATCTCATAAGAAATGTAATGACAAGGGAAAGGACGTCATTGAGAAGATATCAACACTTTCTTGTACACTCCTTGATGAAAACTAGAAGCCTCTTCATGAAGATGCCATTATCAAAGAATTCAACTTGCTTTTTGGTGAAGAGGTTGATAAACAAGATTTCTCATTATCTTTTATTGGCAAGTTAATAGATATCCAAGTCAATCTGGATGATTTAGCTTCTCTTTTGAAAAAGTACAAGAAATTTTGCATCAGCCTCAAAGATTCTCTCACCAGGGTCAAAGTCATCACAAGCCATACCAAAGGACTTGATGAAGAAGAGATGAAGGTAGTTCTATAGAAATTAAAGGAGTTCATGAAACAAGACCAAAATGGAGTGTCTGGTGACACTTAGTAGTTTTCACATTTTAGAAGTTGCAGATGCATTTTTGTAACAAGACTTTGACACCTCAAGTGTCATTTTGTATTTAAGTTTTTACATCTAGAGTATGCATGAGTTCTAAGTCAAATAGGACTCTTCTTTGATTTAGTAATAGTTTTTCCTAGATTCTCTCATTACGCCTCACCTATATATATGAGGTTACTTATTGTAATTAGTATCTTTAATCTTATGCAGCAAAACTCTACCGAAGAGAAGAGAAAAAGTGAAACTTTTTGTTCCTATTGTTATTTTTCAAACTTGATCAAATAAGAAGATATGTTTGGCAACCAAACTTTATGTTGGATTTATTGTGTTTATGGTGAGAGCAATCTTACTAAATCTTATTTTGATTAAGTAAAGGTTTTGTGGGAAAATATCATTAAAGAGTAGACTAAGTGTTGGCTTGTGAACTTTGTGTCATATTTCAACTCTTGTTTATTAGGATTAGTAATTAGTGAAAGAGATAACATTTTGAAGACTTTGAGCTTCACCTTGTTATTTTGAAGAAAAGTTAGCTGAATTATTAAAAGCTAGCATTTCAAAGACTTTGTGCTTCATTTTGTCATATTGGTAGAAGGAGATAATAACTTGAAGACTTTGAGCTTTATATTGTTATTTCAAGAAAATATTATCAGAAGTTGTAATAAGGGATCAAGATAAAGACTTTGTGCTTTCCATTGATTGTCTTAGTTGACACCATGGGTTACAAAAGTTATTTCAAGAAATTTGATAAGATAATAGCGAATAGTAAGACTTTAAGCTTAAGCACTATTCTCTCATCTCAAAGAAGCAATAGAGAACTTTGAGCCTTTAAGCAAAATTTGATTCTTTATTTATAGTTTTCATGCATATTCTCTAGGTTATTTATTTGTAACTTTGAATTTTTATTAGTCATTATTGTTCTGCATTGTAAATTATTTCCTGAAGAAAGAGGAGAGACTAATATCTATTCTAAAGAGAGAATATTATAGATTAATAGAGTAGTAAACAAAAGGGGGAGCCTTCCCTTATAAATTATGAGAGATTTAATCTTGCATATTGTGGATGAAACCACAATTTTGTAAACTTCCCTAGTCTACAAAATTTTCACCTAACACTTTTCATGTATCTTGCTTGGAGATAGTGAGTTGTCAAAGTAAGCCCTTTGAATCTTTCCTTGAGGTACTAAACCTCAACCTACAAGTCCTTTTGGGAATTGTGAGTTTCCTTGGGTAGTGAGCCCTAAAACAAATACTATAATATTTGTTTCCTATAGTGTGAGTTGAGTCTCATCATAGTTTTTTGCTTCTAGGGTTTTTCATATAAATTTGGTGTTCTCTTGTGCATGTGTATTCATTTCTTTATCTTTATTTGTTGAAAATATGATTAAGAGTTTAAGGTTGAAATAAAGTGGTGCCCTATAGTTTTAAGTTTTAAGTTCAAGACTAATTCACCTCCCTTATTAATATTAGTGTGTGTTTAGCAATTGGTATCAGAGCCAATTTCCTATGAGGAGAGGTTTGGGATGGCACAAGATAGATCACACAAGGCACCTAAGTTTGTACATACTTCTCCTTTTGGAAAGTTAGAATGGAAGGTTATTTGACCTCATTAGGGTTTGGTTTTTGAAACTTAGTTAGAGATGGTTATACATTTCCCCCCACTCATCCAACAGATATAGTTGATATAGGTTGTATGAAAAAAATGGTAAAGCAAGGAATGAAATTATGAGTGGATTAACAAATTCTAAATGTTTGAAAGTGATGCACTAAGGTATAGCTAAAGAGAAGTGGGAAAAGCTTAACAACCTTTATGAAGGAGATGATAAGGTAAGCAATTCAAGATGCACAACCTCAATTAAAAATTTGAGAACTTGAATATGTCTAAGGAAGATATTGCTAGCTATATGCTCCAGGTTGATGAGGTAGTAACTGGAATCAAGGGTCTTGGCACTAAATTGTAAGAAGATGAAGTTTTGAGAAAGGCACTTAGATCTCTTCCTAAATCTTACAGTCATAAGGTGTTTGCTATCAAGGAAATTATGGACCTAGATAAATATCTAATGGATCAACTATATGGTGCTTTAACTAACTTTTAGATGAGAGATTTTGGTATAGAATCCCATAGGAGAGAAGTTGCATTCAAAAATAGCAAAAAGAAAGAAGATAGTCTAGTTGTTGATCAACCCAATGGGCTTTGCTTGATGAAGTTGAAGTAAAATTTGTGAGAAGATTGAAGAAAGGTACTATCAAATACAAATGCAAGTTTCCTTTCAATTTTTTTAATTTTTTAATTATGGAAGATGTTGTTGTCATTTATGTCAACATATTCCTATGTTTTGGTGTTGCAGAGAGTTCTTTGGTGATTCAGTGATTGCAATGAGTTGATCTGGTTGGTTTATCTATTTCTTATGCTGAATCAATTAGAGATACTTCATTCTTATTGATTCCATGATGCTATGTGATGATTTGATCATGCTGAGGATTCATGTATGGAGATTGGTTTTTAGTGTTCAGTGTTGCAGTGTTCTGGTGTTTGATCTGTTGTGCTCCAGTATGATCATATCTTGTGTTGCAGATTTGGGAGAGTGTTTTGGATGTTCATGTGTATCTTCCATTTAGATGGTTCATGATTTGATGCTCTGCAAGTTATCATTCCTATCTAAATTGTTGTTGATAAGTGTTTTTGAGTGTAAGCGTGTTGATCGATGAAGATTTGATTAAGTTGTTTTGGTGCAGCTATTTTTGATGATTCTAACATGCTTGTTGATGTTTTCCAATCATTTCCTATTTGTTTTAGTGATCCATATTGATCATTAGGCGTGTTATTGAAGATCTTATGGGTCTGGTGATATTCTTTGTGTTATGCAGTATTTTCGGTGGTGTAACATGTTGCAGTTGATCTTGGTTAGATTTTTGTTGGTGTTGTGTATTCGAGGAGTTGATTTGGGTCCATGATATATTTTTTATGATATTGTGTTGGTCTAGTGGTTGATTTATACATCATGTGTTATAATTTTGTAATTAGGTATTGAGGGTTTGGCTAACCTTGTAGTCAAGGTTGATGATCTGTATAAATAGGTGTTATATTTTTGTAATTGGTGGTTCGGTGATGTAAGGGTGTTGATTATGAATTATCAAAGAGTGGCTTATGCATGAATAAGTGAATTCATCCTTCAGTGTGGTGTATTGAGCAGATATTATTGCAGGGCAAACAAATGAGCTTAATTGTAACTGTCATCAGGCATTAGCAAATGCTATCTTTGTAGTTCATCTCAACAAAATTATAGTCTAAATATGTTTGTAAGGTAGTGAGCCTTCCCAAATGGTTGTAGCCTTTGGGTCATTATATTATGAGTAGTGAGCTTTAGGAAGTGTGTCTGAATGCATGTGCATTCCCCATTGTAATAGTTTCACATACTACTACAGAGTATCATCTTATTGTGGGTAGGATTCCAGCATGGTTTTTTCCTTAACCGGGTTTTCCATGTCAAAATATTGGTGTTATG
The DNA here is from genome assembly GCF_030272615.1 of Cryptomeria japonica. NCBI lineage: Eukaryota > Viridiplantae > Streptophyta > Pinopsida > Cupressales > Cupressaceae > Cryptomeria > Cryptomeria japonica. Next base: position 293,650,888 of record NC_081415.1, read on the forward strand.
TGTGTTGCTATTATTTTTGTTATCATTATTTTTTCTACAAGTAATTGGATTTGAAATAGTTCTTAAATTGTTTAATCTGGTGAAAATTGATTCACCCCCCCCCCCAGGTTCCCCCTCTTAGTTTTCCTTCTTTTGTTGTTGCCAACAAGTGGTTTCAGATCTAGATCCTTCAGAAGAAGCTCAACCGCTTAAGGAGATCCAAGATGTCAACTTTTGTGTTCAAGAAGAAGAGTCCTAGAATTGATGGAAATAATTATACTATAAGGAAGGACCAGATGGAAGTTCACCTAAAATGTATTGGAGAATATTATTGGAAGATTACAAAGAGTGTTTATAATGTTCCTCAGAATGGACTGGTTACTACTATTGAAATCAAGGATGATGAACATAACAGAAGCATTACTAAGTGCCTCAACCAATTCAAAGATGACTAATATAATGAGACTTCAAACTGCACATGAGATTTGGAAAAAGTTAGAGACCTTGTATGAAGGAGATGCACAAGGTAAAGTTGCTAAGTTGTCGAGTTTGAAAGGAAAGTATGAGACATTAAAGATGGGAGAAGATGAGAATATAACATCCTTTATGGATAAAGTGAATGAACTTGTTATGAACATCATATGTGTTGGTAGAACTCTTGAGGAAGATGAGGTTGTTGGATATTGTTTCTACTAGGATATGTTGTTGTCATTGATGTCAGCATATTCATGTGTTCTGGTGTTATAAAAATCTATTTGGTGTTCCAGTGATTGCATTGAGTTGATATGGTTGGTTTATATGTTTGGGATGCTGGAATACTTTATTCCTTATTGGTTTTAGTGATCCATAAGTTTACTTGATCATATTATTTGATCCGATTTGAAGTTTAGTCTTTCTATTTAGTGGCTGGTAGAGTTTGGTATTTGATCCGGTGAGCTCTGACATGATCATATCTTTGGTTTTAGATTTGGGAGAATGTTTTGGATGTTCATGTATATCATCAGTTCAGATGGTTCATGATTTGGTGCTCTGCAAGCTATCATTCTAGTCTGAATTGATGTTGTTTAGTGTTCTTGTGAGTTATCATGTTGATTGATAAAGATTTGAATAAGTGGTGTTGGTGCAATTATTGCAGATGGTTCTAATGTGCTTGTTGGTGTTTCTTGATCGTGTTCTATTTGTCTTGATGGTCCGCATTGATTCTTGTGTGTGTTCTTGTTGATTTTGCTGATCCGATGATATTCTTCGTGTTATGCGGTATTCTTGGTGGTGTAACGTGTTGCGGTTGATCTTGGTGAGAATTATAGTGGTGATGCATATTTGGAGATTTTATTTAGGTCCATGATATGTCATCTATGTCATTATATTGGTTTGTTGGTTGATTTATGTATCGTGTGATGTAATTTTGTAATGTTGAGGGTTTGGCTGACCCTGTAGTCGAGGTTGATGAATTGTATAAATAGGTGTTAGATTCATGTAATCTGGGTGTCAATGGTGTGTCTACATTATCAGAGAGTGGTGTATGTGTGAATAAGAAAATTTATCCTTTGGTGTGGTGTTTTGAGAATAGAATATTGTATGGCAGACAAATGTGCTTAACCAAAACTATCATCAGGCATTTGAAGATGCTATATTTGCAGTTCATGTAATCAAGATTGTAGTCTGATCATTAGTGTAAGGTAGTGAACCTTCCGTGAGGGTTGGAGCCTTTTGGGTCATCTTATTTTGAGTAGTGAGCTCTAGGCAGTGTGCTTGAATGCATGTGCATTCCCCATTATAATATTTATACATACTACTACAGAGCATCCTCTTATTGTGAGTAGGCTCCCACTGTGGTTTTTCCCTTAATTGGGTTTTCCACATTAAAATATTGGTGTTATGCATGTTGGTTTTATTGTGTTTAACTTTATTCTTTCTACAGTTGATTAGATATGAGAATATTCTTAAATTGTTAGATCCGGTGAAAATTGATTCACCCCCCCTCTTAGTTTTCCTTCATCATTGTTGCTAACAATTTGTATCAGAGCTAGATCCTCTAGAAGAAGCTTGAGGAGATCTGGGATGGAAGCCTATGTGTTTAAGAAGTAGAGTCCTAGATTTGTTGGAAGCAATTATACTATTTGGAAGGACTGGATGGAAGTTCATTTTAAATGCCTTGGAGATGAGTATTGGATGATCACAAAAAATATCTACAATGTTCCTCAGAATATACCAATTACTGTTGTTGAGATCAAGGATACTAAACATAACATAAGAGTTAAGGAAGTATTGTTGAGTACCTTGACCGATTCACAAATGACTAATGTGATGGGCTTGCAGAATGCACATGACGTTTGAAAGAAGCTGGAGACCTTGCATGAAGGAGATGCACATGTTAAAGTTGTTAAGTTGTAGAGTCTAAAAGGGAAATATGAAGCATTGAAGATGGGAGATGATGAGAATATAATATCCTTTATGGCTAAGGTGAATGAGCTTGTCATGAATATTAGATGTACAAGTGGAACTCTTGAAGAAGATGATATTGTTGCTAAGGTGTTGAGATCATTGCCTCTTACTTACAAACATAAAGTTGCTACTATTAATGAGATACGAAGTGTGACCACTCTGAATAGAGACATGTTTGTTGGAAAGCTTGTTGTATTTGAGTTGAGAAAATTTGGAGAATCACATGGAAAATATGATACTGCATTCAAAGCCTCTGTATCTGCGAAGCAGAAGAATGATTTGGGAGAAATTTCATGTTGGGTATCTAGATTTGAAAGATAAAAGAGAGAGATGGAAGAGAAAGAAAGGAAATGGATGATCTTGAAGAACTTATTTCTCATAGATTGCCTAAAGGAGCCGATAAGTATGATGGAAAGTTACCTTTGAAATTATTCTCTTGTAATAAGATAGGACATTTTTCTTCTAGGTTCCCTAAGAGAATGTCTAGTTATGATAATCATGAAAGACATGATAGATCTGATAAGTATGATACACTAGTACATTTCGAGCTGATTTTCGATGGCCTGTCGTCAAAATTTTGACTATTTTTCATCGAACTGCTGATAAACAAAGCCATCAAAAAACTCATTGTCAGTCATTCCGATGGTGCCATCTAACATTGGAATTCTGACAACATCCTGAACTCTTTTGACAATGGCCATGGCTACTCATCCAATGAGAGAATGTCATCGAACGTAAAGCATCCTTGTCAGATGGACATCAGAATTATGATGCCTACTAGGAACTTGCATTGACAAGGATTACAATGAGCATACGACAATAGAGTGTCGTCAAACATACAACATCCTCATTGGATGTTTCATCTATTGGCATCAGAATTCCAACACCTGCCAGAAACTATGCACCGACGAGGATGTTTTTTTTTTTATGGTTTGGTCGTCAGTGCAAAGTTGGGAGGATGTCAGAATTTTGATGGTGATTTATTTTTAAAAAATAAAAATAATACACATGCCAATTATAATGGTGCTTGTTGGTTCCCTTTTAGCATGTCCTACTAGATGGACCCAATTAGTTCAATTTCAAGTATACTGGGATGAATTTCAATGCCTTTTGGAATCCCACATGAAGCCACATTGATATTTTATCCATTAATGGTATTCATAATGCCAATGATGGTAGGTTGAGAGGGGTAATAAAAAATGACAAGAATGCGGTTTGAAGGTAGGGGTTGGCAAAAGGGATCAATGATGGCATGTACAATTCTAAAGTACCAATAAAGAGATGAGTTAAAAAGAAAGTAATGCATGGGAGGTGTGGTAGGGGAAGGTTAAATACCTTGATGGGGATAGAGAGAGAAGTAAAATTGAGAAGGGAGTCATTTTGGGAAGGTTAACTTTGTCACTCTAATTTCTTACACAAACTCATGAGATTTATTATGCTTTCATACTTTGACCTTTAGGGGACCTACACCAGCACTTGGTGTTACAAGCTAGGGTTGTCGTTGCACCAAAAGATCGACCTGTCAATTCCCAATACAACCACTAGACTTATAGAATCCACAAGAGGTTGTTAAACCATGTCACGAATCCCCGCGAGGGACACTGGCCCACTACCAACAATCCCCCTCCCAGCATCACTTGTCATGACCTGCATGATTCGAACCTATGATTAAACTCTGATACCACTTGTTACAAGCTAAGGTTGCCATTGCACCAAAAGATTGACCTATCAATGCCCAATACAACCACTAGACTTATAGAATCCACAGGAGGCTGTTAAACCATGTCACAAATCCCCATGAGGGACATTGGCCCACTGCCAACACTTGGAAGATAAAGGGGAAGGATCTACATGAAAATTGATATCAAGGAAAGTTTCAAAGTCAATAAATGTGCATTTCAATCCATGACATGAGTTACATGAAAAGGGGACATGACAAGTATAACCTAACCAATTTATCTTTCCCTCGAGCAATTCAAAGCTTGGATATTAAAGAAAGTGTGGGCCTTCCCATGTTTCATCCTTAGTAAGAATATTATTCCATCTAATCAAGTACTTGGTTATGGTTTTTCTCTTGAACTTCCTTTTTTTGGTCTCTATGATTATCTTAGAGACCAAGATGAGGAGGTATCTTCGAGGAAGGTTCAATATGTTTTCCCAAGGCCCTCTTCAATTAGAATATATAAAACACATTATGCATTTTAATTTCATATAGTAATTACAACTCATATGCTACCTCAACTACCTACTTTTGGACCTTATATGGCCTCTAATAGTGAGGACCAAGTTTTTCATATTTGATTTCCTTTACGAATGACTCCTTTCAAGGCTACAATGAAAAAAATACCAACTATCCTATTCCAAGTGTTTCATCCATATGATGGAAATCAACACAAATATTTTTGTTGATTTTATGGTTGTCGGAGATTATTTTTGAGTGACTTCAAAATGTATTAGCCTTGTAGAATCAAGTTGATAACTCAATGATGAACAAATAGTACCAAACCGGTACTGAGAGTGGGGGGTGAATCAGTACAGACAAAAACACACACTTAAACTAGTTTGTCTACAGACACTATGCATTGTCAGGCAAATAGTAACACTGGTCCTTAAACAGAGTACAACCGGCAAAACCCAGAATAGCTGAGACAAGCATAAACAGATTGACACTTATCTTCTCATACAATCTAACACTTCATTTCATTTCACCCTAATGCATGAATAGGTAATCTACCATCAAAGATATACATATGAGCAACTAGATCAATATGATTCACCACTTGACAGAAAACAACAAAGCATCACATGAAGAAGACATCACACATGACACACATATTTTTCACGTGGAAACCCAACTGGGAAAAACCACGGTGGGGATGAATACCCATAAGCTTGTTTTTGAACTCTTTAGAAGTTCACTTTGTTAGGAGCCTTGTTTGGTCAAAGACTGATACAATGGGTTCTGTTAGGAACCGATCTTGTTAGGGATCACCCAGTTAAGGGATGGCTAGAATACCCGGTTAAGGGTTAAACCCTATTAAAGGTTACCTTGTTAGAGGATTTCAAGAACTCAATAGCTAGAGGATTTCAATTACTCAATAGCTTCGAGTTACCTTGTTAAAGGATTTACAGCAAGCCAGTTAAAGCTACCCTGTTAAGGGATTTTCCAACTATTGAGGTGGTTAGAGATCAATAGGTATTACAATGATCTAGTAACAGCACTCAATGCCAATGCAGATCCGCTTAAGCTCCTCTTCACCTTCTGCACTTACACTCTGCAGGTATCACTTCTCTTCTTTTGGTCTAGAAAGAATCACATATCCCTTCTCTTGGATACACACATACAACTTTTGCCAACAACCTCAGAAAAAGACACAACATTGACCTTATAGGAAAATTAATAGGTCGGTAGCATAAACCCTAAACCCTAAACCTGTTAGGTTAAGGAATTCAAACGGTTCAATCTTGACCGTTGAGCACACTGCATTAAATGCAACAGTTCTTGATCCAATCTCAAGACATTCTCCATCATCCATTTCCACCGATTTCATGGCAGCTGATAACCCATCACATGTTATCACCTATTTACAGACTTCGCACATGCTCGAGGTAGATAGAGACAATCTCCTTCACGCACATAAGGCATACATGGCAACATGATTTGTTCTTCGTTATCATGCTAACTCATCACACAAAGTCACCAGTTGAGCCACACGGGCTTGAAGCACTTCAATCAAAAACCCTAAAGTTGAGACTACCAATTGGTAGTCATACAATGCTTCCATGTGCTGGTTCCCATAACCATATGACAGTTCACCTTGAACAAACACACCACTTCACTTTGGCACAAATTTCAGTTCATAGTGTTATACCGGTTCTCACATATGTCGATTCTCACCTCTTCAACATATTGACATCAATGACAACACACAATGTCATTATGTCCTCATATCAGTTCACATAATACCAACAATATCCCCCTTTGGCATTGATGGCAATATACAAAAGATATCTCTCCGCTTCACATATTTTCCAATTTCTACAGACATCTTTTATGCTTCACATCTTCTCCCCCTTTGACAACAATGCCAAAGTGGAGGTACAAGCTTCCCTATTCCATTATGCTACTTCCCCTGAGGAGTAGCATCCTTCAACACATCAATTCTGAAGGAAAATTTGACTATGTAATACTTGACTGATGTGGAGCATATACCTTTAGTTTACTTCTTGAAAGGGCAGCACCCCTAATTCACCTCTTAAGTAAATAAATGTAGCCTTTGGGAGAGGCTTGGTGAATATGTTTGCTAATTGCTCCTTACTGGAAACATGTTCCAGTGCAATCTCTTTGTTCTAAACCTTTTCCCTCAAGAAACGATACTTAAGCTCAAAGTGCTTGGTTCTAGAATGTAAAACTAGATTCTTGGAGATATTAATTGCACTAGTATTGTCACAAAATATACTTACTGGTTCAGATACAAGAACTTTGAAGCCATTCAATACATGCTTCATCCAAATTGTCTATGTGCAGATCATGAAAGCTACAACATACTATGCTTCCAATGTAGACTGAAATATATAACTCTACTTCTTGCTCATCCATGAGACCAGTCTACCACCGAGAAAGAATGCACCACCGGTTGTGCTCTTTCGGTCATCAACATTGCCTGCCCAATCAACATCTATGAACACTTTCAGGTTAAAATCATTATTGTATGGATACCATAACCTATAGTCAATAGTTCCTTTCAGATACCTAAGAATCTACTTGACTACAACCAAGTCGGATTCTCTTGGAGTTTTCTAGAATCTTGCAGCAATGCTAACTACATGTGCAACATCCGGTCTACTATGTACTACATAATGCAACTTACCAATCATGGATCGACATTCCTTCTCATCAACCAATGCTAAGTCATCCTTTTTGGATAGTTTACAGCCAGTTACCATCGGTGTACCAACCGGTTTGCTATCTTCCATGCCAAAGGTCTTCAACACCTCTTTAACATACTTGGACTGAGTGATAAAGATTCCATCCTTCATCTGATGGATCTACAATCCAATGAAGAATTTAATCTCTCCTATGCGTGACATTTCAAACTCTTTCTTCATCTCATTTGCAAACTCATGACTCATCTTGTCATCTCCACCAAAGATAATGTCATCACAGATCAGGATCTGACCTCCTTCAGACTTCAAGTAGATATTACTATCTTCACTTGTTCTCTCAAATCCAATCTTCACAAGATGGGAATGCAGACATTCATACCAAGCTCTAGGTGTCCGCTTTAGTCCATATAAGGCTTTATGTAGCCTACATACCATGTCACTATCTTCAGATAGAGAAAACCCATCAGGTTGCTCAATATACACCTCCTCTTCAAGTACACCATTTAGGAATGCAGATTTTACATCCATTTGATATACTTTGAAACCTTTAAAAGTTGCATATGCAAGAAGCATATAGACTCCTTCCAATCTGGCTATAGGAGCAAAGGTTTCTCCATAGTCTTCTCCTTCTTCTTGAGCATATCCTTTGCAAACCAATCTGGCTTTGTTCCTAATCACTATGCCATCCTCATTCAACTTATTTATGAAAACCCATTTGGTACCAATGACATTTTTATGCTCTGGTCTAGGTACCAAAGACCATGTACCATTTTTCTCTATTTGGTCAAGTTCTTCTTCCATTGCCTTGATCCAGTCTTCATCTTTATGGGCCTCTTTGAATGATTTAGGCTCAAATTCAAAGATCACACATGAGTTTTCTTTGACCTTTCTACTTGTAAGGATTCTTGCATCCTTATCTCCTATCATCTGCTTAGGATCATGATTCAACTTGACATACCAAGGAATGGTCTTAATGGATTCCTCTTGTTTTTCTTCTTTATCCTCATCTCCATCAATATCAGCATCTACATCTACCGGTGTAGGAACACTATTACTGGTACTTGGTTGACTGACAACCGGTTCATGCACCGCTTGTTCACTATCAGTTTCCTTAGTTTTCTTAGAGGTTTCATCAACTCTTATATTGATACTTTCCATAATTCTCTGAGTCCTATTGTTGAAACACTTGAGAGCTTTGCTCTTGGTGGAATACCCTAGGAATATTACCTTATCACATTTAGCATCAAATTTGCTCTGGTGTTCACTCCCCTTGATGTAACATTTGCTACCAAACACTCTAAAGTAGCTAACCATAGGTGTCTTACCAGTCCAATACTCATAAGGATTTTTATCCTTACCTTTCTTGATGACTACCCATTTCATTGTGTAGACTACAGTGCTCACCGCTTCTCTCCAAAAGGTGTGAGCTACCTTTCCTTGAATCAACATGGTTCTAGTTGCTTCAACCATAGTCTGGTTATTCCTCTCTATTAGGCCATTCTGTTGTGGAGTCCGGGGGTAGACATTTGCCTTTTGATGCCATGTTCTTCACAGTACTTGTTGAATTCACCGGAAGTGAATTCTCCTCCTTGATCAATTCTCAGGCACTTGATCCTTTTACTGCTTTCCTTCTCCATTAATGCTCTAAAAGCTTTGAACTTTACAAAGGCTTCAGACTTGTCTTTCAAGAATGTGACCCACATCATTCTTGAGCAGTCATCAGTGATAATCATCAAGTACCTATCACCCTGCACACTCCTAGTTTTCATAGGACCACACAAATCAATATGCACAAGATCAAGCAAATTATCAGTAGTGAAAGATTTACCCTTAAATGTTGAGGAAGACATTCTCCCCAATTGACATTCTCTGCACAAGGTATTACCTAGTTTTCTTAGCACCGACAACCCTCTAACTACCTTGATCTTACTAGCCTTCACAATGTTATCAAAGTTTACATGGCAAAGTCTCCTATGCCATATCTGGCTATCATAAAATTTAGACATAAGACATGTACTTATATTTGCATTTAGCTGAAATAGGTTACCTTTGGTCTGCATGCTGGTGACCACCAATTCACCATTCTTTCCTTTGATTCTACAAACTCCATTCTTGAATTCCAAAGTGAGACCATTGTCATTCAGCTAGGCAACACTCAGAAGGTTGTGTCTGAGACCATCAACCCAATACACATTGTCAGCACTACTCTTTCCATTCAGAGAGATGGACCCTCTGCCTTTGACCATGCATGGTGCATCATTTCCAAAGTGAACCACACCACCATCATACTCTTCCAAGGATAGAAACTTGCTCCGGTCACCAGCCATATGGTGAGAACAACCACTGTCAATGATCCACTCATTGGAATTATCAAACTGGGAGACAAGAGCCTTCTTGTCTGACATATCTTCCTTGATAGCAACAAACACAATATCTTCATTTTCTTCATCCTTTGACTCCTCATCTATAACACCTTCATTGATTTCCACAAAACAATTTCTCTAGTTTCCTCCTTTGAATTTCTTGAACCTTTCTAGTTTGTCCTTGTTGTCACCATTAGGACAGTTTATAGCAATATGTCCTATCTGGTTACAAGAAAAGCATTTCAAAGGTAGCTTACCTTTGTATTTGCTAGTTCCTTTAGGAAGTTTCCAAGCAAGGAGAGATTCAAATGCCATCAGAATCTCCTCATCATCCATTTCTCTACTCTGTCTTGGTTCACCACTAGTGCTAGCTTCTTTTCCTTTCCTGGATGGTACTACAGAAGCTTTAAAAGTTGATTCAGTCTTTTGAACACTACCATCAAAATTATTTAGCTCATAGGCTGTCAACTTTGCAATGATGGAATCTAGGGATACCTTAGTCTTGTCTATTGATCTCAGCTCCTGAATAGCAGCAACCCTTATTGCATAGACTAGTAATAGGGATCTCAGGACTTTGCTTACCACAGTGGAATCTTCCATTTTACCACCTATGCTCTTGATATCTCCAACAATAGTTTTGATTCTTATTCCATACCATTGAATGTTCTCACCTTCAACCATCCACTAATCTTCAAACTTCCCTCTAATGCTTTCTTCCTCAGCTTGTTTTACATGCTCGTCACCACCATAGATATTTTCAAGAGTATCCCATACCTCTTTGGGATTTAACTTATCTTGGACATCAATAAACTCAATGTCAGATAAACTACTAATTAGGGCTTCCATGACTTGCCCATTCTCTTGTATCTCTCTCTTTTGGTCATCGGTGAGAGTACCAGTAGGGGCAACATAGGCATTCTCAACATAGCTCTAGTGTTGAGTACCCATGCTTCTGATGTATATCTTCATTCTATCTTTCCATATACTAAAATTTTCTTTGTTAAACTTTGGACCTTCCCTCTTCATCATTAGATTGGGATCTTTACCTTAAGCGGTTAAGCTTATAACACAAAGGACCTAGAGGATGCTCTGATACCAATTGATAACTCAATGATGAAAAAATAGTACCAAATTGGTACTAAGAGGGGGGGGTGAATTAGTACAGACAAAAACACACACTTAAACTAGTTTGTCTGCAGACACTATGCATTGTCAGGCAAACAGTAACACCAGTCCTTAAATAGAGTACAACCAGCAAAACCCAGAATAGATGAGACAAGCATAAACTAGTTGACACTTATCTTCTCATATAATCTAACACTTCATTTCATTTCACCCTAATGCATGAATAGGTAATCTACCATCAAAGATATACATATAAGCAACTAGATCAATATGATTCACCGCTTGACAGAAAACAACAAAGCATCACATGAAGAAGACATCACACATGACACACATATTTTTCATGTGGAAACCCAACTGGGAAAAACCACAGTGGGGATGAATACCCACAAGATTGTTTTTGAACTCTTTAGAAGTTCGCTCTGTTAGGAGCCTTGTCCGATTAAAGACTAATACAATGGGTTCTGTTAGGAACTGATCTTGTTAGGGATCACTCGGTTAAGGGATGGCTAGAATACCTGGTTAAGGGTTAAACCCTATTAAAGGTTACCTTGTTAGGGGATTTCAAGATCTCAATAGCTAGAGAATTTCAATAACTTAATAGCTTTGAGTTACCCTGTTAAAGGATTTACAGCAAACCGATTAAAGCTACCCTATTAAGGGATTTTCCAATTGTTGAGGTGGTTAGAGATCAATAGGTATTACAATAATCTGGTAACAACACTCAATGCCAATGCAGATCCACTTAAGCTCCTCTTCACCTTCTACACTTACACTCTACAGGTATCACTTCTCTCCTTTTGGTCTGGCAAGAATCGCGTATCCCTTCTCTTGGATACACACATACAACTTTTTCCAACAACCTCAGAAAAAGACACAACATCGACCTTATAGGAAAAAAAATAGGTCGGTAGCATAAACCCTAAATGCTAAACCTGTTAGGTTAATGAATTCAAATGGTTCAATCCTAACTTTTGAGCACACTGCATTAAATGCAACGGTTCTTGATCCAATCTCAAGATATTCTCCATCGTCCATTTCCATCGATTTCATGGTGGTTGATAACCCATCACATGTTATCATCGATTTACTGACTTCGCACATTCCTGAGGTAGATAGGGACAATCTCCTTCATGCAATATCCTTCATGCACACAAGGTATACATGGCAACATGATCTGTTCTTCGTTATCATGCTAACTCATCACACAAAGTCATTGGTTGAGCCACACAGGCTTGAAGCACTTCAACCAGAAACCCTGAAGTTGAGACTACCAACCAGTAGTCATACAATGCTTCCATGTGCTGGTTCCCATAACCATATGCCGGTTCACCTTGAACAAACACACCACTTCACTTTGGCATAAATGTCGGTTCACAGTGTTATACTGGTTCTCACATATGTTGGTTCTCACCTCTTCAGCATATTGACATCAATGACAACACACAATGTCATTATGTCCTCATACCGATTCACATAATGCCAACACAAGTCACTTGCTCCTTGGAACCTATTATCAAAATAAACAAGGTCAACACAAATTTTAATCTTTATACCCATATAATATCATGAAGGGGTTCAAATCAATGACAATATGATGAGTTGTATTATAGTGGTACTTCCCCAAGGGTAGCCATTTTATCCATGCATTTTGCTATTCCATTGCATAGTTTTTTATTGCATGCAGACCTAAATAATAGCATTAATATCTGTCATATTTTAGGTGCCTACACACTGTGTTAGAAAACTTCTCACTATGGCAGGAAACTAGATGCTAATGTTAGCCAAGATTGCTCTCATACAAGCTCTAAGGCATCTATTTTGATCTCAAAAGATTGCTACAAATCAAACAAAACAAAGAGTGGTACTGAACAAAACTTCTATTTCAATTGAGTGAATTCTTGTTGTTGTGGCCCTATTCATATGAACTTTTCTTAGGCCCACCTTTTGTTGCATGTTTAGAGGCAATGCAATGTGAATAAATGTGAGCAAAAACCTAATGTGGAATTTGGTTAGCCCCAAGAAACTCAAGAGTTTTATGATGATCCTAGGAACAATATATTATTTATAGATCAAGATCTTCTCTAGGTCAACATGTACACCATCTTCATCAACAATGTACTTGAATTACTAGATCCTCTCCATGCTAAAAGAGCATTTGTCTATATTGGCATAAAGCTTAAGCTGATGCAAGTTGGAAATAACTTGTCATGTGTTATTCCCATATCTTTTTGAACATAAGAATGTCATCCAAGTAGACAACCACAAATAGCCTATGAAGAATCTAGGTACATCATTCATCATCCAAATGAATGTTGTTGGTGTAGTGATTTCGCCAAAGGGCATCAATAACCACTCAAACAAGCCCTTCTTTTGACTCAAAGAAAGTCTTCCAAATGTTAATTAGCTCAACAAGGAATTGATGGTTCCCTGATTGTCATAGGGAATGGAGGTGAAAACTCATACTTTTTACAAAACACATCACGAGAACAACAAGAATTGCCAGTGCATGGATAATTCTTGAAACACTTCTTTTCCTAGAAAGGGAAGATCTTATCCATGCATGGTAGATTAGGACTCATCCCATTCCTCATTTGTATATACCCACCCCCATCCTCAAATAAATACATATAGCATATGAATTTGTTTGGTCTCCTAGAGATACAATTGGATTCTTGCAGGTCTTCTATTGAACACCTCATCCTCAGACAAAGCCACTGTTGATACCTAAAAAACCTCTATAGTAGATACTAATTATCCTAATATATCTATCGTCACCAAGATTTTGACATGAGAAAAGGTTGAAAATACTTCCTCTTATTCAGTATAAAATCTCACATAATGCAACCACAGTGTCCTAGGATCATCCCTAATGAAACTAGAAAGGGGCCAATAAATATCCTTCACCAATTACTATTTCATATATATTGGGATAGCTAACCCGATTTAGTAATGCCAGTATTGAAGGAGGTAATCAGAATAACTATATTGAACGCCAATATTGAGAAGCTTGTCGGAATAGCAACATTTTGCAATAGTGATGAGGTGAAGTCGTCCCAATGAAGAAAGTATAAGTGTAAGTGTCATTTGAGCTAATCAGGATAACCTATGAAGTCAGAATAACATATTAGAGACATTTCGACCAGTGAGAAGTATCTCGATGACATGTAAACAAGGTGGTATCAAGGAAACTATCCTGACTATACAACTGCAGATATCAGTGGAATCTATGGCGATACAGAGAATGATACCCTTATTGGCAAAGCTGATAAAATTAGAGTAATAGGATCATCAAAAGGTCGATAGAACATCATATCTCAATAATGAATATATCTAATAACTTCAAAATAAGACACTCTAATAATGCATCCTCTTCAAAGTACCTATATCAGTATAACTTATAAATACGTGATAGCATCTTTCTGCTTCACCAATGGTAAAGGTAATTCCTATAAAACACTGCTTAAGAGGTATTCAGGAAAACTTACATAAGCGGAATAGCACATAAAAGTCACATCGATCAAGGAAGTTATCCCGATGCTTTGCAAATGAAACAACATCAGGAAAGTTATCTTGATCTAACATTCACAAAACAAACAATTCGATAGCAGATGGGAGAAGGACAAAACCATTATCGAGATAACTTGTAGTGTCGAGAAAATGAACTTTGAGTATGTCGATAGTTAAAACAATGTCGATGGACACCAACCAAGACATTATAGGTGAGAACAAATAAAAAATAAAACAAATTGAAGATTACTTGTCGGGATAGCTCAAGCCGAAATGACACAAGAGACAGATGGTTACTACTATAACCATATTTATCTATGACAACTAATTTATCAGAAAAGCACCAAATTTGGAGCAGTGATGAAAGGAGTTAAGCCAATGTCCAACATCATCAGAAAATTCAAATTTCAAAAAGATGGCACATTGATTCACAGAATTAAGGCACATTTATTTTTGGATGAAAGATTCTTTCTGAGAAGCGTATTTAGGAGAATGTTGCATTCAAAATTTCAGAGACTTTGAGATGATATTCAGGCAAGTTGAAGGCACATTCGACAGTGGTGAGTAAGTGCACTGATCGATTCCCCTGTTATTGTTTCAAATAGTCTATTGAATTTCCTATAGAATGGAAAACCTTAGTGGTGCTACAAAGAGATAGAGAAGGGAAACAAGCAAGGGTAAGGAAAAGCAACAAAAAATAGGTGAGACAAGTCCTAAAACTAAGGATGAAGATAGAAAACTAAATCAGGACTTGCTAGATCAACTGCCAGGTTCCACTCCAAAGCCTAAGAGATCTGCAGAGTGGAAATTAGAGGATAATTATATTAATGTGGGAGACATTGATGCAGAGTGGGCAACGAGAAGGTAAGAAGACCCAATTCACCCTTTTAAGACTACACAAGGCTTATCTTAACCCACAACTAGGGTTCTACACACACACTAAGGTACTCAATCAACCACAACACTTTATAAGGAGGGTTAGGGCTATTTCATAATCAAGGAAACTTTTCCTATGCCTTTCACCCAAGTTTGGAGACTTCCTACTACACCCAAGTCAAGGATCCCCCAATTAGGCCTATTCCTTGTAGCCCTATCTGATTGGTATTTCTCAAATAGTTCAAATTTCCTTCAAAGAACCCTAGGAAAAAATTACATTTTAGAGTACCCTTTTGGGACTTACATCCAATTCCAAGAGATAGAGTTATGACCTTGCTCTAGCACCCCTAAGCACCTATTGGGTTGGCAGACCTAATACGCTTAATTAGGTTCGTTTCCCAAAGCAACTACTTAAGAATGGGGTTGTATAATATAACTCACCCCTTGGGAATGTTCCTTAGGTATCTAATGAACCAAAACAACCCTTAAAATAGTTACCAAACTCTCCTTAGGTGACTGTTCTCTCATTCCTCCTCAAGGCTAGGCTAAACACAGTTTTGTTTAACCTAGGGTATGGTGGAAACCACACCAAAACTCACTCCCAGGTTCCACCCCTTTGGAATAAAAATATAAACACCCTAAAAATCCATTTACCAAAGGGTCAATGAGTTCCTAAATAGGATTTGCAGGTTACGGTCATGTTTTTGGTGAAACCCTATGTACTAGGTCCTTAAGTGACAATTTTTTATAAACTGCCTACAACTTACTCCAAACTCCACCAATTTGAGTTAGATAACTTGCATTAGAACCTGCACTCACATCACAATCCAACCAATTCAAAAATTCATTCCAACCAATGCTCTATCAGATCGTACAGTACGGAAAACCAATGAAAATGGGCAAAATCTGAGTTTTTTGTTTATTCAAATCACCAAATTCTTACATTCATCATCCAACCAACTCACAGATAATCTCTAAGGCACAAATAGGCCTTCCCCCAATGGCTACAACTTATTTTCAACTAGTTAGGACCATTGGAACTTCTTTGCCAATCGGTGGGAAAATGTTGCTTAGCAACTTTTGCAACTTTTTACATCTTTTGACAACTTTTCAATTTTGACATTCCAAAGTCCCTAATGGACTTGTAGACCAATCCTAAGCCTAAAAAAACTTATGGAACAACTTAACAACATACCTCCTACCCTAGATGAACCCATGGTCAGAGTTGGTCACTAGGTTTATAAATGACCTAGAGCCAACTAACATTACAAGAGGTTCTTTATTACATTCATAGGTTCCAAAGATCCACACTGATTAAAAACACCATTCTAGGGTGTAGGACCATCTACCAACACACAAACAACAAAAAAAATCCAAAACTAAGAGGTGCCTTGCACCATACTCCCGAGGTTAGAAAAAACTCAAGTATCTTAAGTTGGTAAATCTGGAACCTTGCATCCAAACTTCTCCAGAGCTTGCTTTGTCATCCAGATTGCATCTTCTAAGGGTTTCTCCTTCCATTCGACCAGGTACTCACAATAAGTATGCCTCCTTGTTTTCTTAGTCACCCTCTTGTCAAGTACATGCTCAACTGCAAGATTGGGTAGGTCTTGTAACATCTCTTCCTTACTGGAATCATCTGGACCTGCATCACACACATCAGTAACTGGACCTTTATATGCATAGATATCTGAAACATTGAAAGTGCTAGAGAGACCAATGTCCAGTGGGAGATCAATCTTGTAGGCATTTCTGCCACACTTTTGAATTATCTTGAAAGGGCCTATCTTCTTCATCATCAACTTGATGTATTTATCCCTAGGGAGTCTCTCCTTCTTGAGATGAATCATCACCATATCTCCAACCTTAAACTACAAATCTCTCCTTTTCTTATCTATTGTGTGCTTGTACTTATCTGAGGTTTGTTCTAACCTATCCTTGACTTGTTGATGGATATCCCTCATTACTTATGCAAAGTCCTCTTCTTGTGCACTTCTTTTATCCAAATCTTTTACATCTCTCAACTCCAATACACCTCTAGGGTGTGATCCATACACTATCTCAAAGGGACTGTGACCAGTGCTTCTATTCACTAAGTCATTATAAGAAAATTCTACTTGAGGAAGTATTGAATCCCATGTAGTTCCTTGATCCTTAGTCATACAACTTAATAGTTTTCCAAGTGACCTATTGATGACCTTAGTCTATCCATCAAATTGGGGATGATAGGCTGATGTGAATGACAAATTGGTACCCAGCTTTCTCCAAAGAGTTCGCCAAAAAATTTCCAAGAAACTTAGAATCTCTATCTGAGATAATTGATAGTGGCAAACCATGTAATCTTACAACCTCCTTGAATAATATACCTTCTATATGGGATGCATCATGTGTGGTTTTACAAGGTAGAAAGTGAGCCATTTTGGAAAATTTGTCAACAACTACATAGATGCTATCATGACCCTATTTAGTCTTTGGAAGTCCTAATAAAAAGTCCATGCTAACTAAATCCCATGGCTTGCTTGGTATGGGTAAAGGAGTATACAAACCCGCATTTGAATTGCTACCCTTGGCCCTTTGATAGATCACACAACCTTCCACATACTTCCTGATCTTAGTCTGCATCTTAGGCCTAAAATAGAATCTCTTAACCAACTCAAGGGTCTTGTCAATTCCAAAATGACCTGCCAATCCCCCACAATGCTTCTCTTTCACAATATTTTCCCTTATGGAACCTTTAGGAATGCAAATTTGACTTCCCTTGAAAAGTAGACCTTCCTGCAGAATAAAATCTGAGAACTCATTGTGGTACTTGTCACCCTTTTCCTAACACACTTGGTATTCTTCTTGGAAATCCTCATCGCCTTGGTACATATCCTTCATGGAATTATCTCTTTTACTATCAAGTTCCTCCTGATAAGGGAATCAAGTACCTTATTTGCTACTCCTTTTTTGTGCTTGATGGTGAAAGTGAATACTTGAAGGTATTCCATCCACTTCATATGTCGGTGATTCAACTTGTCTTGCATATTCAAGAAACTCGGAGCATGGTTATCAGTATAGACTACAAATTCCTTTGGCAACAAATAATGCCTCCATTTCCTCAAGGATCGGACCATTTCATACATCTCTAAGTCATAGGTTGAGTACCTTTGTTTAGCCTCATTCAATTTTTCACTAAAGAAGGCTACTGGTCTACCTTCTTGGCTCAGGACTCCCCTACTACCTTGTTACTTGCATCACATTCTATGGTGAAAACCTTTTAAAAATCTAGTAAAACCAATATAGGTTGTTCTGATACCCTCCTTTTCAAATAATCAAAGGACTTGTCTACTTCACTAGTCCATACAAACTGACATTTTCTACCCCCCTTGATAGTATCAATCATAGATGCACATACACCACTAAAATTCTTAATAAACTTCCTATAGAAGCTTGCAAGACCATGAAAACTCTTTACCTCACTTGCATTTCTAGGTGTAGGCCAATTGAGGATTGCTTCCACCTTGGATGGGTCCATCTTAATATTGCACTTGGAGATTACAAAACCAAGAAACACCAACTTTTCCTACAATAAGACACACTTCTCCAAATTGATTTTCAATTGTTCTTCATTCAACCATTTCAATACCAAATCCAAGTGTGTTAGATGCTCATCCCTATCCTTGCTAAAAATTGGAATATCATATAAGTACACAACAAAAAAAATGATTGACAAAAGGTTTCAAGACTTCATTCATGAGTCTCATGAATTTACTAGGGGAATTTGAGAGGCCAAATGGCATAACTAGCCATTCATAAAGTCCTTCATTTGTTTTGAAGGGTGTCTTCCACTCATCTCCCTCTCTTATCATGATTTGATGGTAGTCGCTCTTCAAATCCACCTTAGAGTAGTACTTGGCTCCTACTAGACAGTCCATCAAGTCCTCTATCTGAGGCATAGGGAACCTATACCTAATTGTGATCTTATTTATGGCTCTAAAGTCCGTACATAATCTCCATGTACCTTCTTTCTTAGGGGCCAATACTACCGGGACAACACAAGGGCTAATGCTCTTCCTTATGAATCCCTTTTCTAGAAACTCATATACTTGCCTTTCAAGTTCTTGATTTTGATTAGGGGTTAATTTATATGCTTCTTTTTTGGGAAATGTTGAGCCTAGTATAAGGTCAATACAATGACTCACATCTCTGAAATGTGGCAAGGTCTCTAGTTTTCTTCCTATAACTGTACCCTTGTATCTTTCCAATAATTCCTTCACTTCCCTAGGTCCTGCAGTCCTTTCTTACACCTTGTCTTCCATTTTATTTCTCACTTCTTTTCTTGGCTTCATGGCTATGGAAAATCATGGTGTACCCTTCTCTCTGATTGTCGACATAAACTCCTCTTTACCTACTAACATGACACTAGTCATAATGTGACTGTCCTTACCATCATATGGTAGTGAAGTCATATTATATTGCACACCATTTTTAGTTAACTTGTATAAATTTTTCCTCCCATCATGTCTTGAGTCTACATCATATTGCCATGGTCTTCCAAGGAGTAAATGACAAGCATCCATCTATGCAACATCACACAAGATCTTGTCTCTATATTCACCTATTTGAAAGTCAACCCAAACTTGTTCACTTACCAAGGCTTGTTGCTCTTTGCTCAACTAGGAGACTTCATAGGGGCAGGGATGAGGAATTTTCTTCCATCCAATCTTGCTGACCATCTCAGTTGAAGCAAGATTATCCGTTGACCCTGAGTCCACAATGACTATACATACCTTTCCACTTACCTTGCATGAAAGGAAATACAAGAGAAAGGAAAGAAAAATGAAATCCAAGTAAGTTTATTGATAAAGTAAATGTTAGCAAGAGAAATGCAAAAAACCTTGGAGAAATCACCCAAATGTGAAGAAGGAGGCACAAGAACTTTTGAAATGGGAAAAGCAAAGAAAAACCCTTTGTGATATTATGAATGAGGCAATTCCTAAAATGAGAGAGAGAGAGAGAGAGAGAAAGAAGCTCTTTACAATAATTTCATTAAGAAGAAATGAGAGAGGAGACATCTCTTAAATAGAGATGAGGAGAGGAGTTACAAAGTAACTCCCAAATCTATGAATGCCACCATTCATAAAATGTGTGTGCCATGTGTCCACATCCTCTTATGGAGGAAATCTAATATTCCTTAATAAAGGAAAATAAAAGAAATGACTTGTCCTCACACATGTACTAGAGGACAAATTACATGTAGGAATTCCAAAGGAATATCCTATACTAAATACAAATAAACCTAAGCCAAGTAAAGATTAAATATTCTAACATTGCAAGTAGTTCTAAATAGTGTCTTCCTCTGTGGTGGCTCCTTGATGGTTGGTACCTTCAATAGGGTCCTTTGGAACATCAGACACTCCCCTTGCTCTAGGTCTACATGTCTTGAAGGTGATTTCAAACTTTGGGTGTCCTCCTCCTATGTCAAATGAACTCTCCTTTCTCCACCTTGACTATTAGAGCCTTGTTTTTTCGAGCATCTAAATGATTGATGGCCAACTTGATTACATGTGAAACACCTTCCGATGAACACATTGGCTCCTTTGCCTCCAAATCTACCTCAGCCATTTGGCCTCCTTCCTTTGAAGCTACCCTTGTGACTTGGTTCTCCTTTTGATTCCTGATTACTTGACTCTCCTTGTGGTTTAGGAGATGTTCCTCTCCCACCAAATCTACCTTTTCCTCTAAACTTACCTCCTCTTCCTCTACCTTGGTCTCCCTTCTAAAATTTTCTTCAATCCTTAGTTCCATCTAATAGCATTTGTGAACTATCTCTGGATTGAATAGACTTAATTTATCTTGAATGGCATACTTGAGGCCATTCATGTATCTTGCCAACTTTTTCTTCTCATTCTCTGACACCCTTGCTCTCAAGGATAGTTTGTGGAACTCCTTTGTGTATCCACTGACATCCAAATCCTTTTGTCTTAGGCTATGCAACTTCTTATGCATTGTCACTTCATAATCCTTAGGTACAAATTGTCTTCTCACCTCTACAACCATCCTCTTCCATGATGAGATGGAGTTCTTTCCCTCTTCTACTCTCTCATTTTGCAAGAAGTTCCACCAAGGGCAGATCCTTTCATCTTAGACTTAGCATTCTTCATCTTTTGGTTCTTAGGCATATCTTCACACTCAAAGTGATTCTCTAAGGCCTCCATCCAATCCATCACCTCCTCTTGATTCATCTTCCTAGTAAACATAGGTAGGCTTGCTTTGTCATCTTTGCTACCTACTCTCTCAAGGAATTCAAGGAAAATTCTTTGATCTGTAGGTATCCTTTCTCTTGCCTGAAAAAGGGCCTCATCCTCATTCCCTTCTTCCTCTTCTTCTTCAAAGTATCATTTCTTCTTATCCATCTTACCCTTCAACCTATCCAATTCTTTCCTCATCTCTTTGTTGGTTGTCGCTTGCTCTCTTACCAACTTGGTCAATTCAACGTTGGTCATCCTTCTTCCATCACTAGTGTCTTCTCCTTCTGAAATATTGCCAACCTTCTTCTTCCACCCTCAAGAACCTTTAAGGCTTTGATACCACTTGATGCAGAGTGGGCAACAAGAAGGTAAGAAGACCCAATTCGGTGATGGGATCCCGAATTGTTGACACCTTAGGAAGATCCATCTGGGTTCCATAACTCTCTTTTTTCAATAGGTAACTTGATGATTAATGACCTTTAGCGAAGTGAAAAGATCGATGATTAATGACCTTTAGCGAAGTGAAAAGATGCTTGCTCCCAAACCCTGGGGCAGGGGACCCTATAAGAAGATTTCTGACCTGCTGCCATGCCAGCCGGGGTATTTCTAAGTGCCTCTAACTGCCCTGCCTCCGCATTGCCGCCTTCCTTATTCCTTCCTTTCCTATATCCTGGCCCCACCCGGACCAGTGAGTGTACTTCTAAAGCAAGAACCAGTAGCGATCGAACCATCCACCCTTTTAAGACTACACAAGGCTTATCTCAACCCACAACTAGGGTTCTACACACACACTAAGGTACTCAATCAACCACAACACTTTCTAAGGAGGGTTAGGTATATTTGATAGCCAAGGACACTTTTCCTATGCCTTTCACCCAATTTTGGAGACTTCCTACTGCACTTGGGTCACGGAACCCCCAATTAGGCCTATTCCTTGTAGCCCTATCTAACTGATATTTCTCAAATAATTCAAATTTCCTTCAAATAACCCTAGGAAAAAATTACATTTTGGAGTACTCTTTTGGGAGTTACATCCAATTCCAAGAGATAGATTTATGACCTTGCTCCAGCACCCCTAAGCACCTACTAGGTTGGTAGACCTAATATGCCTAATTAGGTCCATTTTCCAAAGCAACTACTTAAGAATGGGGTTGCAAAATCTAACTCACCCCTTGGTCATGTTCCTTAGGTATATAATAAACTAAAACCACCCTTAAAACAATTCCCAAACTCTCCTTAGGTTATTTTTCTCTCATTCTTCCTCAAGGCTAGGCTAAACACATGGTTTTGTTTAACCTAGGGTATGGTGGAAACCACACCAAATCTCACTCCTAGGTTCCACCCCTTTAGAATCACAATATACACAACCTCAACCTACATTTCCCAAAGGGCCGATGAGTTCCTCAATATGATTTGTAGGTTAGGGTCATGTTTTTGGTGAAACCCTATGTATCAGATCCTTGAGTGACAATTTTTGATAAACTGCCTACAACTTTCTCTAGATTCCACCAATTTAAGTTAGACCACTTGCATTCGAACCTGCACTCACACCATAATCCAACCAATTTAAAATTTCATGCCAACCAATGCTCTATCAGATCATACAGTATGGAAAACCAGTGAAAATGGACAAAATCTCAGTTTTTTTTAATTCAAATCACCGACTTCTTACATTCATCATCCAACCAACTCATAGATGATCTCTAAGGCACAAATAGGCCTTCCCCCAATGGCTACAACTTATTTTCAACTAGTTAGGACCATT
Source organism: Cryptomeria japonica (assembly GCF_030272615.1). NCBI lineage: Eukaryota > Viridiplantae > Streptophyta > Pinopsida > Cupressales > Cupressaceae > Cryptomeria > Cryptomeria japonica. The sequence goes on from NC_081415.1 coordinate 293,674,071, forward strand.
GGAACTTCTTTTCCAATCAGTGGGAAAATGTTGCTTAGCAACTTTTGCAACTTTTTACATCTTTTGAAAACTTTTCAATTTTGACATTCCCAAGTCCCTAATGGACTTGTAGACCAATCCTAAGCCTAAAAAAACTTAGGGAACAACTTAAAAACATACCTCCTACCCTAGATGAACCCATGGTCAGACTTGATCACTAGGATTATAAATGACCTAGAGCCAACTGACCTTGCAAGAGGTTCTTTATTACATTCATAGGTTCCAAAGATCCACACTAATTCAAAAAACCATTCTAGGGTGTAGGACCATCTACCAACACACAAACAAAAAATAAATCCAAAACCAAGAGGTTCCCTGCACCAGACGTGTACACAACCATCAAGGGATATGAATTTTTTTTGTTTCACTATCACAAAGAAAAGAAACCAGAACCCATCTGTAATCCATGGCAGTTAGGTCTGGGAAAACTTGTAGTCCCAAATGTCTTTGTTAATATTGATCTCCTAGAACTGTTATCACTAAATTTTAATCCAAAAAAAAGAGCAATATGTGATCCAGATGGAAATCCTTGTTTCTTTGTGTCACGAGAAGTAGTTTCTGAGGTTTTTGATTTGCCTAGAGTTTATGATCATCCCATTATTCTTGAAAATTTGTTGGAGGAATACAAAAGATTGGATACCACTTATGTTGGGTGGTGATTACCATTTCATTTGCTGAAATCCTGAGGTCCCATTGGAAACAAAGGAAAGTCTAACATTTCATGTAAATCTATTCAAGGACTACTTCAAATACACATATTATTCAGTAGGACAAGTAATGGGGCTAAATACTCCAAATTTCATGAGAATTGAATCTTTGATCATTGCAGCATACATTCGATTGCAGAAAGCCAAAGAATTTGACTATGCAACATTTGTGGCAAAACAACTTGTCCTTGGACTCATAGCCATCTAGAGGGACTCTGCAAAAATTTACTTCTCACACTATTCCCTACTTATGCATATGGTGCTATTTTGTGGGCACAAAATGGGTCTATGGCCCGAAGAGATGAAGATAAGAAGACATGATGATAACAACCATTCTCTACCAGTCCAATTATGGACTTAAAAATGGGACTACAAATTTTTTGGATCTAATTACATTCATTTTGAAGAATATTTTGTTAAAACACTTTACAGGTTTTATAGTTATCCTTACCACTCTGTACTTTCAGAAGATGTAAAGAGATTCTTGAGGCTTGTAGACTTTGGGGGACCAGAAACTGTCAAACACAATTGGGGAGATTGGTACTACTTCTTCGATGTAACCATTATAAGGGTTCATGGAATTGAAGATTCCCCACTATTTTTGCCTAAAATAGTTCCCAATAGGATAGCTTATCTTGAGATCAGAAGGCAATTGGGGGAATCAAATTCTATGCATCTAGCTTCATATGATAAGCAATCATTTCTACCTTGGACTCTATCCACAGGAGAATTTGTTGTAAATGGAAGAGAAGGGAAAGAGCTCGCATGGAACAAATTGTTCCATTATAACATGAAATTGGGAGCTCCAAGAAAAGGCTTTGACCTAGAGGGGTATATTCATTCAGTGAGAAAAAGGTAGAAACTAGGTGCCTATGAACACATCCCGTATCTAAGAGATGACTTGATAAGAAATCTATATGAAAAGGATGTTGAAGTGGCTATAGATAATCACAATAGAGATATTGAACAAAAGGATAAGGAGAAGAAGACTGTAAACATATCATCTTCAGAGGATAAAGAATCATTAGAGGAGGATGAGTTCTCATTTGAACAATTCTCTAAAATACTGATTGAGGAACACATGTCGCCTGTAAGAGATCCTAATGAAGGATCCTTGGTGGAAGATGATCCAAGGTAATTGGCATGTGACACTTTGATATCTGATGATGATTTCATAGCATCTCCTAAGTTCATGTTATTTTTATATAAGATAAAAGGGAAAGCAATTAGAGAAAATGTCAATGAGGTTAATACCTCCAAGGAAAGGCAATTATCAGTCACCTTATAAAATGAAGTAGCACAAGAAATGGCTCTAATGACTCCTGAAAAGGGGAAGAAGATTCTAAAGGATGCTAGTGTTTTTTATTTTTCCTGGGTGGGATATGAATTCATCCCTAATCTTTGATAGTTTTCTCCATGATGTTGGTGTCAAGCATAAATTATCTCCTGAGGGTGTGACCCAAGTGTATATGGGATCACTATACAACCTTGACAAGCATCCCATGCAAATATGGTCACTATATCCTTTGAGAAAAAAGCCTATGGTTATTGATACTTAGAAGGCCTTCAAGAAAATTATGAACTTATAGTTTGGAGAGGCATACCCCATGATGACATCAGGTTTAGTGGTAAATATAGCCAAATTGAAAAAAGCACAAATTCAATTCTTGGTGAAAGAAAACCAATCAAATAAGCTTGAAATTGTAAAAATGAGAGCAGAGGTTGATCGACTTAGAGAAATAAAGAAATAGGGGGAGCCACAAAGATTGTTAATACAAGGTGAATCTTCCCAACCCCAAACCAAGGCTGATCAATTGAAGGAAGAAAACTATCCACTACAGGCCTAGTTGAAGACAAGAAAAAGTGAAACCATGTCAGCCTCAATTCAGAAAAGATTCACTAATATGATGACATGGATGGACAAATACTGGGATACATACAACAAGAACCACACTATCATAGAAGAACATGAGCTGTTGGATAGGAGGCTACATGAGAAAATCCTGGAACTGCAAAATAGGGATGAGAGACAACCTAGTGATATACAAAATTGTGAAGATTTGATAAAGGCTCACAAAGAATACCTAGAGGAGTTGAGAGAAGAAGGAGAAGCCTTCCTTGATGGAAAAATAGACAGTATACCTTCATTGTTGAGAAATAATGGAGAACAAAAGGAAAAGGTGGGTTGGACCTGTGGCTACCAGCATATACTCTGGAGTGCACTGAAAGCATCAGAAGATCGAGATGTTGAAAAGGTGGTGGACTTTGTAGAGAGAATGGTTTTGATGGAAGTAGAAGCCCAAGACACCATCCATGATTGTGATACCAAATACAATGAGAAGTATCTAGCACATCTAACTAGTTTGCATTTGTGTTTAACTAAGTGATTAGTTGTTAGTTCTCTTTTGTTTTCAAAAGACTTAAATCAAAAGGTATGACCTTTTGGTATGTTGTATAATATTCGATGTAATCATTTGATAGGGGAGTTTTTTGGTAGGAGAAAATAAATAAATAAAGCGAAGAACAATTTTTCTTTCTGTACTGAAGAACAATACATTATTTTCAGATTAATACAAAACCAGTTCCTTTATTTACAAATGGTGTTATGGATTCTTTCATTTTGAAAATTAGTTCTCTATTATAATCGTCTATAATTGATGATTGCTACTCTAGATCTTTGTGCAAAAAGGTTGTGTGTTATAATATTTTGGTGGTGGAAAAATAGTGTTTCATTTGCAAAGTTGCATGCACTTTCAAGGATGCAAGTAGTAGAAAAATCTGTTAGAGGATATGAGTTATGATGCACTTTCAAATCCAAGATGCATAAAAAAAGTATATAGAACTAAAGAAAAAGATAAGAAGTTCTTGAATGAATAGTTCAAAACAAGAAGTAAAAAAGAACAAATGAATAGTTTAAATCATGAAAAAAGAAGAAGATAGAATCAGTAGTAATATTATATCACTTGGTACCAATTTGAATACTTGGTTCCTCCCCCTATTACTTAAAATATAATACTATGCTCTAGATGTCAAAGGAAATTTGGTCATGTGCATTGATCGCTACAATTTGAAATGCAAAAGAGGGAATGTACCTAACAGTCTACTACAATTTTAAGAACAAAGAGATCCTATGGTACCGAGAGGTTACAATCGTAGCCTATGATGGCCATAATCCCTGTTGCAGCAATAACAAGATATGAGGTAATAGTTATAAAATTTGGATGAACTCAAAGAGACATTTAAAAATACAACATACCCTTTATAATACCTAATTGAAAAAATGGATGCAATGCAAGTCCTTGTATCAATAATGTCTGGCAGATAGTAAAAACCCAGATCAATAAATTCCATATAAAAGTGGTTAAACTTAAAATGATAAGGAAAATTTAAAAATGCTAAAGAAAATGTCAACTAATAAAAAAACTTACAAGGATGAGGCATATTCGTAACTTTTGTAGTCCCGCCATGGATATCAACACTAGAAACAACTCATAATGATAGTGTACATACAAGACAATATGGGAGTTCATTATACCCAACAACTTGTGGTGTTGTTGTTCATGTTGGCTCTATTGGACCCTACAATTAAGATTCAATATACATTATTCAATAAGATTAACTGTGCAACATAACAAAATATTGAAAAGTGTGTTATCTTATTGATCTTCACTTGGCTTCGAGAATAGTTTAATATTCTCTACTTAACATGACCAACCACGTGAAGGCAGAAGCTCATTTGGCCCCTCCCCCCCCTCCTAACATCACTCTAAATTCCCCGTTAACATCTAACATTCATTCATTCTTTCTACCAATAATAAAATATAACATTCATTCATTAATATCACATAACGTTCATTAACACATAACATTGATTAAAATTAATTAACATGCAACATTCATCAATATTAATTAGCACATATCATTCATAACCATTCATTAGAACATAATTACATTCATTAGCACATAAAAGCTAGTCATTATCAAATAGGGTAGATTACAATCATTTCTTTTTTTCTTTTTTCTTTGAAGATATGTAAAGAATAAGTGGAGCATTGTGTTCTTCATCATTTCCCCCCTCTTTAGTTGTTCTGCCCTATGCTCATGATCTCGATGTATGCCTAGTCCTATACTGAGGATGAGGACACTGAAGCGATAACAAAGAAATGGGTTAAATTCAAAACATTTTTTATTATTGTTACAAGTATTTCATTAATTTAAAGAACATAATTTTGGTGCTCTTTACCTGATGGGGCCACATCATTTTGTCTAGCCTCAACCTCAACATGTTGAACACCCTCTAGATCCTCTGGAGTTGAAATACTAAAGGTTACATTAATGCTGAACACCAATTGCAATTAAATTTGTTTAAAGGAATAACAGTGGTCCTCTTTACCTGATTGGGGAACATCACATTCCTGATGTTGTGTACCTAGATCATGCTCCACTTGGTCACCACTGACTACATGCTCTAAAATATTAACAAAAAAGGTTACATTAATTACTACACTAATTACAATTTAAGATGTTTAATTGTATTAATAATTAAATAAATAAATTTGAATAGAAAATTAATACCTCCACTATTGGGATGCACATCTGGACCTTCATGTGCAAGTTGTGTTTCACAATCAGCGGGTTGCATTCCAATGTCATGCACATTGTTATCATTGCTTTCTTATTTGAAATAGATATAGTCACTTTATGTTGGAACTCAACATCAATTAGATTATTGGTAAAGTATTCAATTTGAAACAATTTTCATTTAGCTTATTTACTTGTGTGACAGATGCACCAGAATCTTGTGTTTGCCCACTCAATTCTCATAGTCATTTAACCACAGTTGTATAGCCTTGGTGGTAAGCAATTCTCTTGTCATCTTCTATGGGCGCTCTATTGAATTTAGAGCCCTACATTTTTTCTTGGTATCATAAATTTTTCTTGCATTGTTTGATAAAAAAAATATTGTTTTCAATTTATAAATATTTTGATTGGATATTTCATTTACTGATACTTACAATTAGTGCAAAAAGTTTAATATAACCACCAAAGCCAATTTTGTGTTGCCCATGCTTTTTTTGTATTTCCTTGGTTGCCTTTGACGTGTCACTCAGTCTATGAAAAGTTTGAAATATGTTAGGTTATATAAATATAAAGAGTAATTAATTAGTACATGATTACATTCTTAATAGTATCTCATACCTTCTTTTGGCATCTACTCGTGTATTTCCTCTTTTCCTTTCAATTCTCTCCTTGGCATCCAAAATCAGGTCCTTCCACTCCCTCTTTGGAATCATGGGGGGACACTTGTACTTTATGTTCTTATCTAAATGGGTCCTGTATTGGTCCCTCACATACTTTAGATATGTGCCATCTTTTTCAAGGAGCTTGGTTTTGTCGAATGTGTCATTTCCAAACAACTCAACCATACGGTTTGTCAATTCATCTTTTAACCTTTTTTCTTGGTCATTCCACCTTTTAAGGCAAAAACAAACTTGTTAGATTCAGAAATGAATTGAAGCTACCTTTATTATAGTTCAAGAAATAGATCAAAGGAAAACTATTCTAGCAATGATATGAAATCAAAATAGTGGATTAGGGTTAGTTCACATATGATGTTCCACCTTTTATGTATGTTGGGCCCAAATATCTGCAATGCATTTTTATTAAGATTTTTAAAAAAATATCATTTCCTGCAAAAATTCATGGGATCATTAGTCCAAAATGAGTGATCAGTAAGTAAATTACAATTTGGTTATATTTAATAATAATTTTAAAGTACCTGGAACCTTATGTATCTTTAAGGGAATCAATTCTTTGTCGCTCACCACCAATGTGGCCTGTAATGTTCCCGTACTAGCAATATGAGAAGATCCAGGAAATCATGGTATGTTATCAGTAGTAGTTACCTCTGGCGCATCCTCATGTGCATCTCTTACTGCAGAAAATGAATCCACTATGAAATGCCCCCAAGAAAGAATGCTTGAAGGGAAATAAACACATAATAGAAGATAGAGCAAAAGAGGGATCTACCACCAGTGGGCGGGCCAACATGACATGCAGTAGAGGATGTTTGCATGTTGCATGTTGCCGATATTGCAATTAGTAATACAGGTGAGGATTATCTATTAGTTAATTATGTAATGGCATTAGAATTCAAAACATAATGAATTAATTATGTAACCATATAAGTGAAATAATTTTCTATCAAGAAATCGATATTAAATAGATAATATACTAATTGTATACCTCATACATTTCATTCATGTCATTGATCTTCTTCTTCATCCAACTCATGATGATGATGATGATGATGATGATGATGATGATGATGATGATCATCATCATCATCATGATCATCATCATCATCATTATCATAATCATCACCACCACCACCACCATCGTCATCTTTGTCATCATCACCATCACCATCACCATTACCATCACCATCACCATCACCATCACCATCACCATCACCATCACCATCACCATCATCATCATCAGCTTCTTCTTATTTATCATCATCAAGTAAATGTCAATTGTAATAATCATCTACATCATCTTCTACTTCTTTGGTATCTTCTTCTTCCATCACATTATACTTTATCGGCCTTCCTCTTGGATCATGTCTAACAACAAATGACCAACCTGATTTATGTGGAACCTCTGAGTAAAATACCTACTCACATTGGCTTGCAAGAACATAGGGCTCATCCCCAATTGATTCAAACAACCTTGTATTAACCATTGTAAAACCATTATCATGTTCAATAATAGTTCTATCAGGATCATTTTTATTCAGTCATAGCCTGTACCATTTGACGATGAACAAAACTAATTTGAAAGAAATAAAGTCACACTCAAGTATATCATCCAAAATTCCATAGTATCTATTTTGAGACTCTTGAGGACGTGTGTTTTTTCTCAATGAAATATTTGTAACCTCAAAGACTGCAGTTATCCCATAATCACAAGTTTTCTTTGTGTCATCCAACTTTTTAATGCAAACTTTATGACCATTGTAGCACATAGCGTTGTGGTGTTTGACTTGCAATATGTCACACATGTAAAAATTATTGCATTGTGAGTTGATAAACATATAGGTGATTACTAAATTTATACACACATGTTTATCTCTTAAACCATATGCTAAATCAATTTCCCTTTCCATAACATTGGAATCTCCATTACGATGAGCTTCTTTAACCAATAAAGCCACACCTTCACATGTTAATGTGCAACCAGAATGTTGATAACGTTCAATCCATGCTGTCATCCAATCAAGATTGTTTGCAATATACAAATGTAGTGCATCCCACTCTCAACCAACTGTACAAAAATAAAAAGATGTCTTACAACCGATTTATTTGGAAGATTAAGAATTAATTAACTAAAATAACATCTTATAATTCCCTCTCACTTTCCTCAATCTACCTTTCCCCGTCAAGTACTCTCCTTCAAAAATTTTAATGGGGTTGGGATCCCAAATGCGATCCACGTGGATCTTTGCTGCAAACTTAGGAAGATATTCAGAGATGTACACCATAGTCTAGTATACCATATATCCCTCCACCATAGAACCCCCCAGGATGTGCTCTTTGTCTAACCAAAGCCTTCAAAAATTTCAAGTGCCTCTCAACCATCCACATTGACCTAGTGTGTGTAGGTCCACATAATTCAATCTCCTCAACTTGGTGTATGAGGTAGTGTTCTTGTGCATTGAAAAAAGCTGAAGGTAGACACTTTTGCATTTCACACATTAGATTATGAATTTTTCTCTTCCAATATTTTATATCTTCTTTATGGATTTCTTTACATGACAACGACCTACAAGATATTCAAAATGCAAAAATATATATTATATAACAAGTTAAAAAAAAAGCAAATATAATATCTATACAACGAATTGAACAAATATCACTACTTACCTCATGTATTTTCCAAGATCATAAATGACTTGCTTGACATTATTGTTGAAGTGGTCTGGGAGAGATAGAGGTAGAACATACTGCAACAATTATAAAATTATCTTTTCATTTTTTTCTAACATAATACAATGAAAAGTACATGCACAGTATACAAATATATAGTAAATACACAAGAACATGAATTACCTTAATGAAGGTATGCCAATCATGCATTTTCATCCCTGGCCCAAATTCACTTTTCTTTGATATGAGATTGTTTATGTTCGCAGCAAATCCTGTGGGAAATCAAATTTTTTTGTATGACTTCTTTTATAGGATTGCTTTGCTGGTCCGTTAATAACCAAGGAAGGTCACTTATATTAATCTGCTTTCCATGGCTATTTGATTGAATGACATTTTTCATTGCATGATTGGATTCTTGAATGTCACTACAAATTTGGACAATTTTTTCTTTGTCACATCTTCCATCCAATATTTTCCATAATGTCTCTGTTATATTCTTTCTAATATGCATAGTATCAAACAAATGCACAATTTGTAATTGCTCATAGTTGGGCAACCTACTAAATTGTCAGGGATAACTTTTAGTCCCTTAGGAAGGTGGTCATTAATGCCTTCATGACCTTCATAATCATCAGTCACATCATAAGAAAACAAAACATGATATAAAAGATGTTTTATAACATAAACCATTAGATGGAATGGTATTAGCTTGATGATTAATTCTATTATATTCCAACTTCCATAGGTGCGGTGTCATTCTTTGTGGCTTTGATATATTCTCTTCTTTCTCATTGAAAAGATGTTTTTCGGTATTTTGATACTTATGATTTTTGTGGAGAAAGTGCCTATACTCATCAAACACCTTCTTTCCTAAACTTTTTGAATGATGAGATTTCATCTTTGGACCACAAACTGGACATGCAAATGTTTCCTTTGTTTGAAGACCTACAAGGTAATGTATAATTGGATTAAATATGTTAATTTTTCTAATTATAATTATCATGCAAAACTTGAACACTATATCATACCACAAAAATGTGTTAGCCCTGGGGCATCGTGTATTGTCCATACAAGCATTGCATGGAATTGAAATTATCTTTGTCCTATTGGTCTAGAGACGTCATACATAGTGACACCATTCCATAACTCTAGCAACTCGTCAATAAGAGGCTTGATATATACATTCATATCTTTAACTTGGTACTTACCTAATCAAATGAATAAAAGCATAACATAATTATTATGATCATTTTACTGCAATATTTATAATTAAATGTAGATGACTATTAAATGATAAAATACCTGGAACAATCATTTCCAACATTATGTGCTCCCTCTTTATTGACATCCATGGAGGAATGTTATTGTTGATAACAAAATCAAGCCACACTGAGTAAACAGATCTCAGCTCTCCAAATGGATTGACATCGTCTACTGCCAATGAAAGCCTGATATTATGAGGTTCTTCTTTAAAGTGTGGCCACTTTTCCTCTATGTCCATAAATGTTGAACCATCTGCAGTCATTCGAATATTGTCATCTCAAATTCCATTGCATGCATGGTAATCCATAAATTGTGCCAAGCTAGTGCACCTGAATAATTGTTCCATACGTGGAATAATGAGAATATAACGAAGAACCTTGCGAGGCACCTTTTTTGTTATTTGATCTGTTTGATATCTACTAATATGACATTTAGGGCATTCAGTTTGAAATTCATGTTGTTTATGATATATAATATGATCATTGGGACAAGCATCTATTTCTTGATACTCCATTCCAATAATTTTCATAGTGGTAGATAATTCTCAGTATAAGCGAGGTAGAATATTTGATGGTGGTAACAAAAACTCACCTATCAATCTACAGCAAAAGAATATAATTTGTTAATATAAAGAATATTTTTTTTCGAATTAATATAAAGAATATTAATGGTACATGATTCGCCATTTATTAACTATAATGACGTATATGGCATACCTTAACATACGTGAGATTGTTATGTTGGATAAACCACTCATAACCTTCAAGTTCACCAACAACAATACAACGGAGAGAAGAGTTGTCTGGGAGCCTTCGTAAAGGGCCTCATATGCCTTCTCAAGTAGAGGTAAATTATGAACAACATGAATTGTACCCAGGCTATCTGGATGAGGCACATTTTGGAAGGTTTTAAGATTAATATTTAAGAACCTATAAAGATCTTATGTGATAATACAAGTGCCATAAATATTTCCAAGAACACTATTTTGCACACACAAACCAAGCATATTGAATAGAATTATCATTTCTTAAGGGAAAAACTGCAGAGTAAAGATGTGATCTTGGAGCATGTTTCTACTAAGGAGCAGCTTGTAGACATCTTTACTAAACCTCTGTCTAGGACTACTTTTGAGTATCTTAGAAGTCAGCTAGGGGTTGTACCTCTTCATGAGGTCAGTTGAACATGATGTAGATTACATTAGTCCTGGAGCTACTTGCAAAATTTTATAGCAGGATTGGTGTAGAAGTGGAGTTATTCCATAGGGGGAGCATAAAATTGTAGGTTGTTGATGTTGAATAGTGAAATTTGACATTGCATGTTTTACTTTCAATTTGGCATTGTTGTCAAAGGGGGAGAAGAACTATGTGATTTGTATGATTGACAGAGAGAAGGAAGACAAGCTAAAGACAAAGTGAATACTTGGTAATGTAAACCAAGATTCCTATACACAATCACAACAATCAATAGTGTTGATATTTGTATTACCATCAATGCCAAAGGGGGATATTGTTGGTATTTGCATGAAGATTGCATTAATGATATGTTGTTGTCATTGATGTCAATTAACCGGTGATGGTATTGTTGATATTGTTGTAATGATGTTTTGTAACCGGTAGGAAGAATTTGTGGAGTGAACCGGTATTGCTATGTATTAGAGAGTTGAACCGGTAAACCCTACATGTTGATTTGATAAACCCTAACCAATTAAATTTGGTGAATTGTTATAATGGTTTATGATATGATGATGAGCAGTAATGATTATGACACATATGATTATTGTATGAAGAGAGTTTTAAAGTGATTTTGGCATGTTGATGAAATAGTTTTTGTCTAGGGAATGAGCAAGTATATTTCATGTAATGCAAAGCATGATGAGTTACTAAGTTCAATGAAGCAGTGATCAAGGAGCAGTCAAGATTTTCTTGATTGATGTGCAGAGATTGCTATGTAATCCAATGGTCATAGTTGAACTAACTTTTTGTAATCTCTATGAGTGAATTAGGTTTTTGTTGTGTTATTGACCTAATTGATTTATTTATAAGGTCGATGAGTTGTTTAGTTTTAGAGTTGGAAATTTTTTAGTTGAGTGTGTGGTTACCGAACTGGATGATGTATCTGCAGTTTAAGTAAAGGCATATAGGAGCATGAAAAGGATCTGAACAAGCAAGTGTAGTGCTATTAAAATAGATCAACAAACTCCTATTTTTTTCTAACAATTACAACAAATTGAAATCCCCTAACCAGGTAAGCTCTAACAAGCTTGGTGTTATTCAAATCCTTTAACCAGGAGATCCATTAGCTTGGATTTCAAATCCTCTACCAAGGTTACTCCTTATAGGGTATTGCTTCTAATAAGGCATTATAGTCAATCCCTTAACCAGGTGGTCCCTAACATGATATGTTCTTAACAAGACTTTTGTAAAGATTTAACAGGCTAGGCTCCTAACAGGGCAAACTTCAGAAGAGTTCAGATGGTTATCTTGTGAGTCTCATCTCACCATGGTTTTTCCCATTTGGGTTTCCATATCAAAAAATATTGTGTCAATTGGTGAATGTTTTTGTGGTTATGTTCTTATGGTTGATTTGCTTAACTACTTAATCCACTTTGGTAAATCATGATAACCGGAACCATTGTGAAATGAAGTTTTCTTATGTCAATAAAAGCATTTGGATGTTTATGAGTTTGAAGTTGTTTACTATTAGTTTGTTGTAACAGTCAACTGGTTTATCTAGAGGGTTTTTATCTTGACAGTGATATTGCATTGATAGTTCTAAGTTTACTTTGAGAGATTGATTTTGAGATTGGTGAAGTTAGTATGAGTTTTTCTATCTACTGATTCATCCACCCCCCTCTTAATAGTTGATCGGATTCTTAATCTTTCATCATACCATCAGATGGTGGTAACAAAAACTCACCTATCAAACTACAGCAAAAAAATATAATTTATTAATATAAAGAATATTAATGGTACATGATTTGCCATTTATTAACTATAATGACATATATGACATACCTTAACATACGTGAGATTGTTATGTTGGATAAACCATTCATAACCTTCAAGTTCACCAACAATAATACAACGAAGAGAAGAGTTGTCTGGGAGGCTTTGTAAAGGGCCTCATATGCCTTCTCAAGTAGAGGTAAATCATGAACAACGTCAAGGTCATCTTCATCATCATGATCAGCTGCACCAATACTAAATGTGTCATGGATCAAAGTATTTGTCCCATCATCTTCAATTGTGTTTTGTGGCTCATGATCATCATCTTCTATGGGATAATTATCTTCAGCTTTGATATTCACACCTCCATGTTCCTCCACTTCGAAAACCATATTCTCTGGGTTGTGTTGATCCATATCATGTGCTCTAGGGTGCTCGACCTATATAAAAATTATAAACATAAATAAACCATGATCATGATCTCATCATCAAGTGATTTCTTATGTATATAAATTGTTAAAATGATATAATGAAAAACTTACCAATGGATGATAATCATGTCCCCCTTCAATGTGACCATGCAGCCTACAATGTTTCTTAGTTGTTTTGATTAGAAGTCTTGTAGTATTTAACCCCTTACAAATTTTGTAGGGACAATAACATTTTCCATCACCTTTTCTTTTCAAGTTAGACCACAATCTAGCAATTGTCTCCTTATTTTGTTATTCGGTGATATTGTTTGACATGGTCTTTCTTCGCAGGCAAAAAAATCGGGCTATAAAACTAGTTATATAGAAGTTCAAATGTTAGTTATGGAATCATGTTTCAGTATAATATACCAAATTAAATTACTTGAACATAGAAATAATTCAAATTGAACCAAAACCATTTAACTCTTCCTTTTCATCTCAAAACATATATAATGGCTTTGTGGTGATTTAGAGATTTATGAGAATCCTAGGAACAATATATTCTTCATAGATCAAGATCTTCTCTAGGTCAACATGTACACCATCTTCATCAACAATGTACTTGAAGTACTAGATCCTCTCCATGCTAAAAGAGGATTTCTCTATATTGGCATAAAGCTTAAGTTGATGCAAGTTGGAAAGAACTTGTCACGTGTTATTCCCATATCTTTTTGAACTTCAGAATGTCATCCAAGTAGACAACCACAAACAACCTATGAAGAATCTAGGTACATCATTAATCATCCAAATGAATGTTGTTGGTGTAGTGATTATGCCAAAGGGCATCAATAACCACTCAAACAAGCCCTTCTTGGACTCAAAGAAAGTCTTCCAAATGTTAATTAGCTCAAAAAGGAATTGATGGTTCCCTGATTTCAAATCAATCTTGTTGAAAAATTCATCTCCTCAGAGTTGGTTCAAGAGGTCAGCAATTTGAAGGATCAAAAAACTTGTTCTTGATAGTGGTCTTGATTAGGACCCAATAGTCGATTTGAATCACCATGTACCATCTTCTTCTTGGAAAGTACAAAATGGGCTTCCACAATGAAAAAGTAGTTGGTCAATATGACCCTTTTGAATCAACTTCTCAAGTTGTTGTTAAGTATCCATGTAGTCTTAATACATCTCATGAATCCATTACATGAATCACCATGTACCATCTTCTTCTTGGAAAGTACAAAATGGGCTTCCACAATGCAAAAGTAGTTGGTCAATATGACCCTTTTGAATCAACTTCTCAAGTTGTTGTTAAGTATCCATGTAGTCTTAATACATCTCATGAATCCATTACATGTCCACACTTGGGTTTACAAACACAACTCTGTCAAAACAAAAACAATATCACTATTAAAACTATGACTGTGACAATTAATACCCTTAGGACAGTCATAGAAATTTAATCTATTTCCTTTGGTTTTGATCCACAAACCCTTCTAAAGGTTTCATAGGGTCCCCTCACCCCTCTCTCTATCATCAACCACTTCAAAATACCAATCGCTTGGTCTTCCCACCAAATTCTTCACTCTTACTGTCTTTTACTATCCGATACATAGAGATATCAAACTGTCCTCATGCCCAAACACATACCAAATCTAATTTGGAGCCTTGCACACAACATAATATGATACATAGCATGAAAACAGGTCTTCCCACATATTTGGGTGAATTTATATGCATGGGAGACCAAGCTATACATTATTTACTCCTCTCAGTAAACCCTAGGTAGGGTTTTGACAATTTTTGAAAAAACAATGATATCTTCTTTAAAACACAATGAGATTCAATGCCACAAAAAGACAAAATGAAGTTAACTCACTACTCTACCACATCCAATTAATTTCCCATCAAATTATGATGATTTTCACAATGAAAAATAAAGAGAATCAGACCAAAACATCCAAAAATGCACAAAAAACCCCAATTTCATTGAGAAAAACTCTTGGATGGCATGCCAAAGGCCTATTTATGCCCATCCAAGTGGGTTACAACCTAAAACCACCATAAAATAGCTTTCCAACCATATTTTTAAGAAGTTGCTACAAGAAATGCAAAAGTTGTCATGGCAAAATGATAACTTTTTGCCCAATGGACCTCAAACTTTCACAATTAGGTCCCAATACATCAAAATGGCCTCAAATGGTCTTATTTTCAAAAAGTAACACAAAATAAATAAGAAAATCAAATTTTGACCTTATTGGCCAAACCTAGGCCCCTAGGGTGCTCTTGCACCATAGACGAAGTTGAGTATGATATGGAAGGAAGAAGTTTTAGGCATATGCAATAATTACTCAAAAATTACAAGACTTGAAAGAGAACACTAGTAATCACAAATAATGTGGTGATTTTCAAGATAAAGATTAAAAATATTAGGTTGGGGAATTGGTATTTACATATGTATAAATGTAATAATTCTAAGAGGGAACCTCACACATATTAAAAGAACCTCTACATATTAAAATATAAGGTGATAGAACTATGTAGGGTTTTTTAAAGGGGATTTATAATAGATGTTCATGAGATATAACACTGAGACAATATAAGGAGAAAAAAAGGTACAAGAAAATGAATATTTGAATGGTATGACAACTTCCAAAGAGGGTAAAGCATGAGGTATGGATGATGAGGATAATGAAGACTTGAGATGTTTTCTACATTGCAACACCACTTCCAATTTAAGATATGGTACTTCAAGCTTCATGGTAAAGAGCAATTCAAAATAGTGAAAGAGTTTTTCTTCATGGCATATAATAGTGAGTAAATTGAGAGCATGATATGCAATGACCACTAGTTTCAAACAAAAAATAGACATTGTTAACATCCCTTTGACAATCATATAAAGCAAGTTAAAGCATCAAATAGTAGTTTAAGGCCAAAAAGGATAGAGCATTCAAGATCAAACCAAGTCCAATAGAGAATATTAGAAACAATTCACAAAATGGCACAGTGACTGTCAGTACAGTGAAATTTAAACAATCTATACTACAATATATAAACATCCATCTACATATGCAAATGTGATAAAGCAATGTGCTTGGGATCACCCATGCATAAAATTGAAAGAGTACAATCATTTCATTCATCATGAAATCAAGAATAAGGAGCAGTCTTTTCAAATTTTTACTATCCAAGCAAGGACATTATAGCATCCATGTGCAGGTTTAGAGTTTGTATAGGCATTAAGGTGCAGGTGTAGGGTCAAGAGTGTAGGTCTGAAAAAGAGTAGCTATTGGATAGTGATTTTGTAAGCAAAGAGTAGTCATGTTAGCAAGGCATAAGTCACATTGTATGGTATCAAGTGTTAGATACTTGATCAGTCCCAAAGACACTAAGAGGGGGGGGTGAATCAGTGTCTAATTAGTAGATGAAATATTTTAACTTGTTTGCAACTTTATAACCCAAATTAATATACCGGTATACAAATAATAATGTAGTAAAGAGAAACAAAAGTATAAGCATCAATGCACACCATAACACAGATATTTTTGGTGAGGAAACCTAGTAGGGGAAAAACCTCGGTGGGATTTGTGACCCACAATATTTACTCACTGGACAATATGAATAAATATTACTTGTACAATAGGGGCCTACACACGCAGGAAGGCCAACAACCTAGAGCTCATTTCTCAACACAAAATGGAGTCACACTAACTACAATTGGATGGTTAAATCCAATAATAATGTACTACTCAAAATAGCATCTGCAATGTTGGATTCAGTACCGGTTTAAGCTCTATCATACACCTCTGCCATAAACCTTGCTTCACTTTGCTCTGCCCTTATTCGCTCATTGATTATTACATCAAAATGCATATACAGTTCATTTGCTATCATAACCTATCACATCTCATATATCGCTTCCTTACATTACCTAATTAAATTTCAAAATAACCTACAAGATCTCATATATATATGAGTCTTTACAATACATCATGTCAGCTATACAAATATAATTACAATACAAAAAAATATTATTTCAAGTTGGCTTAGAGTGCCAGTATAATCTGTTGTCGGTGTAGACTGGATGCCGATGTGAATAAACTTATAGTGTCTGTCGATGCCAGTAGATGATGTTTGTTTCTGGTGTAACCTGTGAACCATGTTACTAGTTGGTTGCCATCAATGATAACATCAACTATTCTCATCTGATTTTATAATGCCAACAATCTCCCCCTTTGGCATTGATGGCAACACTCATGAGAAAAATCCAAAAACTGATATCCAAAATTTGAAGTCCAAAAACTAAGTGTGCTCCCCCTGAGCAAATGATCTCCTTCTATACATTTTTCTCATACACCCCTACTCCCCCTTTGACATCAATGACAAAGGATGTCAAAAGAATCAAAGAATTCAAAATTTACCTAGAAACCTATAACCAATTATGTACAATCTAGAAAATGTCTGACAAAAATAAGTTAAGCCCTTGCAAAAACTTAGTACTATCAGAAATTATGGTCTTAGTCTGTCATATCATACTAGTGAGATAATGCATATTTTTCTTTGATGATCTGTCACCTTGAATATATGCTTTAGATAGCTCATTCCATTATGTTAATAAGTTGTCCAATCTAGGACCAAGCTTGTTCTTCAACTCTTGGGTTTTCATTCTCAACCTTGCCTTCTCTCTTTCTAATTTCTCAATCTTTTCTTCATAGGTTGCCATTTCCTGATCCAAAACTAAAGTAAGTTCTAAATAACCAATTATATTATCAACTATATCATCAATTTCCTTTTGTGTTTTCCTTGTTTCCTTATCAATGTCCTATATTAAATGGTGAGGCTTACATGCTACCCTGTACAACTCTTTGTATTCCAGAATGGTGGAATTTAGTGTCGATAACGAAGAATCAATATGTCCTGTATAGTCTTTAATTGTCCTATCAAAGAATTCATCTTTCTCCTTATTCACTCTTTCCTTAACGGTCTCTTCATTTATTTTATCCATAGTTTGAATGTTAGAAGCAATGAATTTGGACAATGTGTCCAATTTACCTATAGATCCATCAATATGATCAACTTTACATGTTGGTGCAATCATTTGCAAAATTGGTAAAGTATCATTAATGGCCTTAAATGCTAAGGCATTGCATTTTGTAATCCTCTTTATTGAATCTAAAATTACATCTGTAACATTCATTGGTCTATAATCCATAGTAGAGGTTCTAGGCAGAGTGCTTGGTTCTACAATTGGTTTCTTGTCTTCTCTAGATGTCTACACAGTTATCTTAACCACTTCTGCTTCCTTGCTTCCATCCTTAACCTCTTCTTTATCCACTTTTTCTTCCTTCTTATCTTCATTCTTATCCTCATTCTTATTTTCAACCTTACTTTCTATCTTACTATCTGTCGGTTCAGATATATTTTGTTCATGTCCCTTTTTTGCTTCTGCTTCTGCTTCTACCGATATTTTAGTGTTAAACTAAGAGTCAATAGTGTTCACCAGTGACTCGGAGATCACATCATTTGTAGCTTCAACTTTCTTTACCTCTGCAGTTTCCTTATCCAATACAATATTGATATCCTAAGTGCCCACATTCATGGTAAAAGGAATGTCTGAGACTCCAAATTAATGTCATCTTTTGTTACTTCCTCTGACTTCTCTTCTTCAGGTTGACTATCTGTTTGTGCCGGTGCCTTTGAGATTATTGGTGGGGTGTCCTATGCCAGTGGAGGTAGATTATCCTTAACTGTAATATCCAGTATATTTCCAATCTTACTCTTACCCTTATTTGTCTTTTGATATACCTTAGTAAATGACTTATCCATCTTTTGTCCATCTTTCTCTTCTTTCTTCTCTCTCTCAACAAAAAATATGTCCCATTTATCAATCGTTTCATCTACAATTTCTTTCACTCTGTCAACCATAAGACTAACTTGCTAGTGACCACTCACAAAAATAGTTCTATTGGCTTCAGATATAAGGTCATCAATTTCTTGCTTAGAATTAACAGGATGCGCAACTAATAGAGCTTCTACCTTCAATTTCTTATCAAGTTCCATAACAAACATTCTCTTTTCTTCTAATATTAAGTACAAATCATTTGGTAGAACATCTACAACCTTAATAAGAACCTTCTTATATATGTCTAGATACAAAATAATGCTTTCCTCTATATTATCCTTATCTGAATCTTTAAAAGAATGATAAAATTTATTTACATTACTAAGATTACCATCTTGAGTGATTTCATTGACTAACTCTTCCGATGAAAGAGTATTCGGTTCCTTTGGTTCAAATTTATTCTTTGGAGTAACGTTCTTCTTAGGACCAATAGGCTCTCTTATAGCCTATTGCTTCTTTCTAAGTGTCATTTATTTCTTAGGAGATGGAGCAGGTGCCAGTGAGGGTTTTCTTTTCTTTATTTCCACTCTTTTTAATTCATCTGCCCTATCATTGTCAGAATCGGATGAGGTAGCCATAGGAGAGATATGTGCTACTGGTTGTTGTTTTGTTCTTCTTTCTTGTTTAGCGACACCTTTCATTGGATCTAGTTTCAATAAGCCTTTCTTAACAATTTCAACAAACATCAAAGCATATTTCATTACCTTGTCTCTTATCTTCTTCTACTTCTTAACTTCAACACCTTTCTCAATTGTTTCATCATTTCTAAATATCTCCTCTGTTAGTTCCGGTGGAGCATCTAGGATTATTTTAGCATATGAATCCAAGATGTGTGAATCCACCTCATAGACCATCTCTGTAATCCAGATAGTTCTAGGTCTAACTACCTCCATCCATACTTCATCTCTTTTGATCACAAAGCATATTTGTCTGTCATACTTATCAACAATGCTCTGGGGAATCCTTTCCCTTTGTCTCATTTTTGCTTGAAAATTCTTGAAATACTCTTTTACCATTTTGTCACTATCAGATCCCATGTTGGTAATTGCCTCCTTTATCTTTTTTCCAACAAAAATATCATAGGCAAAATCCTTATGTCTAATACTGGGAATCTCCTTTGAGAAGTAAAGCATTAAACTCACATTCAGATTTCCAAATTTAAAGGTTCCCTTCTTATCTCCTTTTATCTTGCTCAAATTCTCTAGCAATTCATCCTTTAACCATTCACAGATGTCAATTTTAGCATTATTTAAGATCATCTCATGAGCACTATGAATGCATAAACTAGATACAAAATTCAATCTGTCAATATGAGCAACTTTATAACCAATGACCATACTTGCAAATTTAACATTGTTATCTTTTATATCATTAACCCTAAGTGACCTATTGTCAAATGTAGCTCCGGTTAAGCTCATAACTTCCTTGTTTGGAATTTTCTTTTTCTTGTCAGGCCTAGTGTCGGTGGAGGGTAAACCAGTAACAACCCTTATAGCTTCCTTAGTGATCTTAAAAATTGAATCTAACCACATGAATTCACCATGAACCCTGCTAAGAACATAATGTACCATTTCATCTAAAAATTCTGGCATATGGAGGATGTTAATGAACCCTAAATCCTCTATAATCTTGTGTTATGGTTTGACTATACCTTGGTTATTAGCAATAATATTTATGAACATATTCTTTAAATCTTCGGACCCTAAACTTTCAATGTAGTAATGTATGTATGCCCTAAGGTCTTCAGCAAACGTGACTCCCTTTGGGATTCAGAAAATGCACCAATGGAGTCATCCAGTTTTTCTATCTTAAGAATTATTTTGAAAATGGGTCTAGGTCATTTTATGTTCTCTACAATGGTAGGGTTTGCAACGAATTTGGGAATGGAGGATGAAGAAGCCATTGCATAAGATAAATACCTTATAGCTGAGAAATCCTTGAATGCTCTGAAAAACTTTTTGTTGCTTCACCTTTGGGATGTCGTTGCTCAATTTCTCTCTTCTTTCAATGCTTGAATGCTTTGGTGAGTTGAAATGAGAAATTATGGTGTTTTATAACCAAAAAGTTAATTTAAAACCACAATAAATGCTTTGGCGGTGAAGTGAAAACTCCACATATCTACCAGTAAAGAAGAATTATAGCTTCTTACTGCCAACCGAGGGTAAATGCATGATTTTCAATTAGTTGCCTTACCCCTAAGGATTATTCCTTAGTTAGATGAAGAATCTCTTTCCGGTATAGGATTTCCTTGTTCTATTGGTGCAGAGACAGATCCATCATTCCTTCGATCTCTCTTCTAATCCATTGTTTAGTGAATTCTTTCTTAATTTCATTTACCTTTTCTTTGCCTTTGTCATTGGATCCTTTTTTGTTTTTCGGTACACTCTTGCTTCTACAAAAAATTTCAATATGCCCAATCTTGTTACATGCATAACAAGTTACATTATTTCTCTGAATAGCTTTTCCATAACCTTGACCAGTTTGAGTTCTCCATTGATTAGATAAATGTCCAAATCTACCACAAACATAGCATTTCACATTCATTCTGCATTGTCTAAGTTATGACCATTTTTATTGCATTTGGAACATTGACTGGTGGAAGAGTTTGTATTCTGATTATTCCTAAATTTGCACTGATTTTCTCTATGACCAAATTTGTTGCAATTAAAATATTTCCCATTGAATTTATAAGCATTAGGTTGCCTTACCGATTTGTTGTGATCATGATTGTTTGTAGTCCCAAAACTTTCTCCAGGTTTAAATCCAAGTCCAATTGTTTCTCCATCAGGTTTCTAACTTTTCAGCATATCATCAAGCTTCTCTGAACTATTCTTGAATTTGTCTTTGTATTCATTTGCAGTGACCAACTCACTTTCCAAAGTGCTAACTTGTCTCATAAGTTCCTCTTTGTCATGTTGCATGTGAATCAAATCTGTTTTAAGCATATCATTTTCATAACTAATCCTTAGAGATTCATCTGATCTTTCATTAAGTCTTCTAGCCAAATATTCTTCATTCCTCTTTCTATATTCAATATCCTTGCATAATCTCATGGTTAAATCTTGCATCTCATTCTTCATGTTACTGTTCTCTTGTCTCAATTTCTCTACAATATCTCTGAGAGTTTCCTTTTCTTCATCATCTTGATTTTGCAATTGCACATGTAATTCTGTTCTCTTATTCTTTGCTATCACCGGGTTATCTTGAAGTACTTTGATGAATTCCTGAGCAGTTATGAGTTCATCTTCCAGTTTGATATTCTTCAATTTTTCTACATCAAAATCTTCAAGAGCTCCTTCCAATTGTTGTCTCAAAATTTCCATCGGTATCAGTTTCAGAATCTTCCTCAAGTTGTTAGGCTTCTGTAAATAGAGGACTAGGCTCTGATACCAATTTTTAAATACTTGATCAGTCCCAAAGACACTGAGAGGGGGGGTGAATCACTGTCTAACCGGTAGATGAAAGATTTTAACTTGTTTGAAACTTTATAACCCAAATTAATATACCGATAAAAAAATAATAATGCAGCAAAGAGAAACAAAAGTATAAGTATCAATGCACACCATAACACAGATATTTTTGGCGAGGAAACCCAATAGGGTAAAAACTTTGGTGGGATTTGTGACCCACAATATTTAGTCACTGGCCAATATGAATAAATATTACTTGTACAATAGGGGCCTGTACATGTAGGAAGGCCAACAACCTAGAGCTCACTACTCAACACAAAATGGAGTCACACTGACTACAATTGAATGGTTAAATCCAATAACAATGTACTACTCAAAATAGCATCTGCAATGTTGGATTCAGTACTAGTTTAAGCTCTGTCAGATACCTCTACCATAAACCTTTCTTTGCTCCGCTCTTCTCTTATTCACTTATAGGATAATTACATCAAAATGCATATACAGCTCATTTTCTATCATAACCTATCACATCTCATATATCGCTTCCTTACATTACCTAATCACATTTCAAAATGACCTACAAGACCTCATACATATATGAGTCTTTACAATACATCATGTCGACTATACAAATATAATTACAATAGAAAACAATATTATTTCAATTTGGCTTAGAGTGCTGGTATAATCTGATGTCGGTGTAGACTGGATGCCGGTGTGAATGAACTTGTAGTGTCTGCTGGTACTGGTAGATGAAGTCTGTTGCCGGTGTAACTTGTGAACCATGTTACTAGTTGGTTACCATCAATGACAACATCAACTATTCTCATCTGAGTGTATAATACCAACATCAAGAACATGCATGATTAAAGGCATTATAACTACACCTAAGACAATGCATTTGTGACAAAATATTGATTGCTTTGAAGCCAACAATAGACAGGGATATAGTGGTAAGTACAGTGCAACCTTTGGAGATTTACAATAGATGACAACCTGAACCATGGGAAAAAGTATACAAACAAATCCAAATACTGTACATGCAGTGTTTGGTATCTTAACAAGCTTTATGCAAGGTTTATGAATAGTGTTACATCCATGTGTAACCTGATTAAAATACCTTCAAAGGTGTTGATAAAAGATATTCATCATGCATTGTAATTTTATAGTTTTTATTATGAAGAGTGTTTTTGTGTACTAATGTTTATTATAGAAAAATAAGTTGAAACTCCCTTTGTGGGTTGCTTGTCATTGTTTGAGTAGAGCCAACAACAATTCTTCCAGTCAACCCAATGATCTCTTGACTATATTTCTTTGTGATCTTCTATGGTTTGTCTAGGTATAGGAATTTATCATGTAGGTGGCTTAGAAATAGGAGGACTCACTCATGTTCTTGGGTGAAGTCCAAGAAATACTTAAAGACATCAAGCTTCTTCTCTGCAACCCTTGCATATTCTGGTTTATACTCATTATTTCTCTTCAAGAGCTCTCCTCAGAGTGGCTTAAAGCTATTGTGGTTGATTTCCTCCAATGGTGCATGCATATATCTCTTGATATTTTTATGTAGATCAAATAAAGTCTAGCTACAATCCCACAGCTAGAGCCATTTAATAGAGAGAGGCCTATGAAGAAGAATATGCGGATGACTCAGATTTTGGGAAAAAAGTACAAACAGCTCCAAGGACAAGGGGTTGCAAAAGAAGGTGAAGATTCTACCTCGAATGGTGAGTGTCATTTGATCTGGAACATACAAAAGTATCTCTATGGTGAGTGCCATTTTATCTTTCCAGGGGTTGCCAAAGTTCGACGAAGCCTACGTGGGATTTATTGTGCAAATGACTTGTCTTCTTTTTTCTTTTTTTTTAAGTAATGCCCATTGTCATCAGAATTTCGACAAATGTGGGCACTTTATTTCAAAAAAAAACAAATTTTATTACTAATTGCTTCTCTGTCAAAACCAAATGTGAAATTATTGTCAGAATTCCAACAAATTCAGGTATTTTTTCAAAAAAAAATCAAATTTGGTCACTGTATACCTTCTCCATTAGAAACCTCTGTCAGAATTCTAGACCAAATGTATTAGTGATAGATATGAGAAGCATGATAAGAATGATAAGCCCTACTGGAAGTACAAAAATCAGAAGAGATGTTACTATGCTATTGATGAAGGTATGGCAGATGAAGAATCAAAGAATGAGAATTTAGAAGATGAATTTGTATTTATTGCTATCAAGGAAGATGATCCGGTATCAGTGAATTCTACAAGCTGCACTATTGAGGAGAAAGCTTTAACTGCTAATTTTGAATAGAAAGCTGAATGGGTGACTGACAGTGGTTGTTCACATCATATGACAGGTGATAAAAGTAAATTTGTGAGTATGGAAAGGTATGATGGTGACGTATAGTGATATTTGGAGATAAAAAATCTTGTGTGTGATGGTATGATGAATCAATAAGGATCCAGTAAACTACTGGGAGGGGGGGTGAATCAGTAGATAGAAAACTGACATAAACTTTTCACCAAACAAAAACAACCTCTCAAGACAAACTTAGAACTGACAAATTGCAATATCACTGTCATGTAAACCAGTTGACTGTCATAACAGAATAACAATAAAAAAACTCTAAAACTCTCAAAACCTTTTAACCAAAATATACAAATACTTTACTAACCAAAGTAAAAGCTCATTTCAGATTGTTGTCAGTCATCATATCATATCTAAGTGGATATAGTTGTTAAGAAAATTAACCATATCAAACATAACCACAAAAACATTCACCACTTGACACAATGTTTTTGACGTGGAAACCCAAATGGGAAAAACCACGGTGGGGATGAATACCCACAAGTATTCTAAACTCTTCTGAAGTTTGCCCTGTTAGGAGCCAAGCCTGTTAAAGCTTTACAATAAGTCATGTTAAGAACAGATCCTATTAGGGACCACTTGGTTAAGGGATTGACTATAATGCCCTATTAGAAGAAATACCCTATTAGGAGTAACCTCGGTAGAGGATTTGAAATCCAAGCTAATTGATCACCTGGTTAGAGGATTTAGATAACACTAAGCTTGTTAGAGCTTAACTGATTAAGGGATTTGACTGTTGTAATTGTTAGAGAACAACAGGGGTTTGTTGATCTGGTGAATAGCACTACTCTGCTTGATTAGATCCTTTTCATGCTCCTATCTACCTTTACACATACTATAGATACATCATCTAGTTCGGCAACCAATCGCTCTTACATTCAACCAAATTTGCCAACTCTACAACAAAACAACTCATCGACCTTATAAACAAAACAATAGGTTGGTAACACATCACAAACCTAGGATCTCATAGAGATTATAAACAAATCGGTTCAAGTATGACCGTTGGATTACATAGCAATCACTGAACATCATTCAAGACAACCTTGACCACTCCTTGATCATCACTTCAGCGATCTTTGTAACTCATCACGCAGTTTACATTACATGTAATGAACTTTCTCATTCCTGAGACAAAAACCATTATCTCTATGTGCCAAAACCCGTTTGAAACTCTTCTCATACAACATGCATATGTGTCATAGTCATTATTGCTCATCATTTAATCATAAACCAATACAACTGATTCACCAAACTTCATCGGTTAGGGTTTAGCATATCAATAAGTAGGGTTTACCGGTTGATCTCACTTATTCTCTAGTAATATCAGTTTCCTTCACAAGCTCTCCTACCGGTTGCAAAACAACATTAATACAACATCATTACTGGTTATAATTGACATCAATGACAACATAAAAGTTCATCAATGCAATCTTCATGCAAATGCCAAAAGTGCAATTTGTGGTAGAGGTTCTATATATTTTAATGGTAAGCATAATATTGATGATGTCTTGTATGTTGAAGGTTTGCAGCATAATATTTTGAGTGTTGGATAGATGGTTGACAAAGGATATGATTTTCAATTCAACAATGGTAAATGCAAAATCCTAAATGTCTGCGGTATAGAGATTTCATCAGGGACTAAGACTAAAGGTAATATCTTTCACTTGAATGTTGGTGAGAAAAGTTGTTTGATTTCTCAGATTGATGAAAGTTGGTTGTGGAATAGGAGAATGTGTCATGTTAATTTTGACTGCATGATAAGGATAAGTTCTACTCAAGTTGAAGCCTGCTAATCTAGTATGTAAGGAATGTTAGATGGGAAATCAAACAAGAATTTCATTTAAGAGTGAGCTATATTCATCTAATGGATTGCTAGATCTTGTTCATACTGATGTATGTGGTCCTACTAGAGTGAGAAGCATGCAGGGTGATAGATATTTCATGATGTTGATTGATGACTATTCTAGCATGATGTGGGTAACTTTTCAAAGGGAAAAATCATAAGCATTGGAGAAATTCAAGATATTCAAAGCTAGAGTGGAGACTGAGACATGATTGAAGTTGAAATGCCTAAGATCTGATAGAGGAGGAAAATTTACATCAGGAGAGTTTGACACATTCTATGAGAGGAATGGAATTAGAAGACAATTATTTTATCTTAGAACCCCTCAACAAAATGGAGTTGTTGAAAGAAAGAACAAAACTATCTTGGATGCTGCAAGGACTATGTTGATTGAAGGAAATGTTGGGAAAACCTTTTAGAGAGAAGCTATTAGCACTACTGTTTACAAATTCAACCAAGTGCATATTAAAGGTGATTCCATTAAGACTCCTTATGAGCTATGGTTTGGTCATTTCAAATTTTTTGGAAGCAAATGTTATATCAAGAGAGATGAGGATATTGAAAGTTTGATGCAAGATGTGATGAAGGAATCTTCTTGGGATATTCTACTAATAACAAGGCCTATGAGTGCTATAATAAGATACTAAAGAAGATAGTAGAGAGTGAAAATGTAAAGGTGGATGAATGTCTTGGAAAAAGATAAGATAATATGATTATGATTTTGATGATGAATATGTTGTTCCTAAGCCTATGCAGACTGAGATCTTAAAGCAGAATGATCTGGTGGAGATAGTTAACCTAGATATTGCTTCTATCAGTGAAGAAGTGTAAGAGTCTAACAATTAGAATAATCATAAGACTTCGAGGTATGTAAGATTGAATCATTCCAAAAATCAAATTATTGGTGATAAGAATAAAGATGTGATGGCTGGGAGAAGGATTGTTGTTGAAGATGTGTGCTTGATTTCAAAGATTGAACCTAAAGATGTAGCAGAAGCATGTAAGGATGAGAATTGGATAAAGACAATAGAAGAAGAGCTAAATCAGATTCAAAATAATAAAACTTGAGAGCTTGTTCCAAGACCTAAGGACAAGAATGTGATTGGTACTAAATAGGTGTTTTGGAATAAACTGAATGAAGCCAGTGAAATTGTCTGAAACAAAGAAAGACTGGTATGTAAAGGGTGTTCATAGATGGAAGGAATTGACTATGAGGAGACTTTTGCTCCTATAGATGGAATTGAAGCTATTAGATTTCTTTTTGCATGTGATGTTTATAAGAATTTCAAGGTATATCAAATGGATGTCAAGTCAGCCTTTTTGAATGGTGATCTTGAAGAGGAAGTCTACATTGAGAAAACGGATGGATTTTATTTAATAGATGAAAGAGATATGGTATGCAAATTGAAAAATATATTTGTATGGACTGAAACAAGCCCCTAGAGCCTGGTATGCTAGATTGGATAAGTATTTGTTGAAGCTAGGATTCTGTAAAGGTACCGCTAATAGTAATTTATACTTCAAAGTTGAGAATGATTACTTTTTGATCGTTGAAGTCTTTGTTGATAATATCATTTTTGGAGGAGATGATGATTTGAGTATAAAGTTTTTAGATGATATGCAAAAGGAATTTGAGATGTTTATGATTGGTGAGATGAAATTATTTTAGAATTGCAGATTACTCATATCACTAAAGGTATTTTCATTTCTCAATCTAAGTATGTGAAAGAGTTGTTGAAAAAGTTCAAATTAGCTGATTCTCAACCTGATGGAACTCCTATGGTGACTAGATGAAAGTTGTCTAAGAATGATGAATCTCAAAAAGTCAATTAACTTTTTATAGATCTATGGTTGGTGGATTGTTGTACCTAACTTAGACTAGACCAGATATTTTGCATGTTGTTTGTCTTTGTGCTAGATTTCAAGCTGAGCCTAAAGAAACTCATGTTACTATTGTGAAGAGGATTTTCAGATACTTGAAGGGGACTATTGACTATGGCCTATGGTATTCGAAGAATGATGATTTCCTTATATGTGCTTATACTGATGTTGATTGGGCAGGTGATGTTGATGACCAAAAGAGAACTATTGGTGGAGCATTATTTTTGGGAAAGAAGTTGATTTCATGGTGCAGTAAGAAACAAGATGATGTATCTTTATCTACTATTGAAGCTAAATATATTGTTGTTGCTAGTAACTATACTCAGGTAGTTTGGATGAAGAAGATGTTGAAGGATATTAGAGTTATCTATGATGAGCCTACTATTATATATTGTGACAATCCAAGTGCTATCAATATTTCAAAGAATCCGGTGATGCATTCTAAAACAAAGCAAGTGTCTATAAAGTATCATTTCTTGAGGGAGAAAGTTAGTAATGAAGAACTCAGATTGGAATATTTGTCTACAAAGGATCAGATTGTAGATATTTTCACTAAACCTTACCCTGCAAATACATTTATCTATTTGAGAGACAAGTTAGGGGTCTCTGCCCCTCCTGATGAGAACTAGATGCATGGAGTTATATCAATCTGGTGTAATTTAGAGCTTTACCCTCTTATCCAGGTTGATGAGTTGGTGTTGCTACTCAATTGAAGTAGTTAGTGTGTGGTTCAAATGATCAATAGATTGAGTTATGTTTTTTCAGTGAAATTATCTTGTAAAGGAGGAGAGAGAATGATATGTATTCTATCTTTGGCATTTCTTTCAAATGGTGAGAGAAGCTTGTGAAAAAATGCTTTATTTTTGGATATTTGTGTGCATGATCTTTGATAGTTTGCTGATGTTGATCTATTTCGTTTGCATTGATTTTTTTACATTCATATGTTTCCATCAATGCCAAAGGGGGAGATTGTTGGATATTGTTGTTGCTAGGATATGTTATTGTCATTGATGTCAACATATTCTTGTGTTCTAGTGTTGTAGAAGATTGTTCGATCTTTCAATTGTTGGCATATGCACACTCTAATGAGACATTGTATGTGATTGAAGGTTTTGTCATTGATGGCAACCTTGCAATACTATGGCACCGGCAAAGACATTATACTAACATCATCAGATCACACTCTACACCGGCACTCAAGACACCGACACCGGCACAGAAGAAAGGAAGTATACTGGCACAGAGGCCGACAGGATTTTTGTTATCTAATATTTTGTTTATTATTGTAAGCCAACTTGGCAAATTGTAAAATGACTCTTATATATAAAAGAGATCATTGTAGACATTTGAGATGTGTGAGGTAGAAGCATTAAGGAAAATATTAGGCAGACCAAATGTGTGAAATATAGGTCAAGGGGTATATGTAAAGAACAGAGCAGGAACCGGTACTAAATCAAGCATTGAAGATGCTATTGTAAAGCAGTACAAGATATTGGATTTGTATAATCCTTATTGTAAGTCAGTGAGACTTTCCATTGAGCAGTGAGCTCTAGGCAGTTGGCCTTCCTGCATGTGCAGGCCCCTATTGTAAGTAATATTCTCTTATTGGCCAGTGAGTGAATATTGTGGGTCACAAATCCCACCAAGGTTTTTCCCACACCGAGTATCCTCATAAAAAATCTTGTGTTATGGTGTGCTTTTCATGTGGATGTTCTTGATTCTATTTATTGCATTATTTCTTACATACCGGTACACTATTATATTATGTTCTGCATGTTTTAAGTTAAGAAATTCTAGGCACCGGTTAGATACTAATTCACCCCCCTCCCCCTTCTTAGTATCTATGGGACCCCTAACAATTGGTATCAAAGCCTGGTCCTCTATTTTCAAAAGCCTAACAACTTGAGGAAGATCTTAACACTGGTAAAGATGGAAAATCTGATGAAGCAACTTGAAGGAGCTCTTACAGACTATGATGCAAAAAAATTGAAAAATATCAAATTATAAGATGATTTAAGGGTAGCTCAAGATATCTGTAAAGCGGAAAAATCAAACCCTAGTCGTTCTCCCCTCCCCAACTCTGAGGAGGGAGAAGGGAGAGTCACTAGGGTTGATGGTTTTCACTTAGGAGGGACTTTACATTCAAAAGAGGGGTTGAAACACACAAGATCCAATCCCACGCAATGCAAGATTATATTCTATATGAGTTTCAAGGGTTGTGATAGCAAGGATACCCTCTTTTGTAAAGAATGTAGATGGAAAGATTGAACTAGGAATGCATAGAAAGTGAGAAAGATTCGCTTATAAACTGAGATAGGGATATAGGATGAAGCTGTGGACCTGGAATTAGCAGTAAAATGTCGATACGGTGCTATCCTACAAATTTGAGCAAAAGTTGACAGGACGATGGCGCCCAGCGTGCACACGGTCCTCCGAAAAATCCGCGAAATGAAGGGGGATCTGTTCGTCTCTGCACAAGGATTCCAGATCTTCAATTTCAGCCGCGTTCCTGCAACCTACACACAAAAAAGCGAAGATGATTGGGGGGTTAGGGATTAGGGGTTTGCCCTTAGGTCAAACCCCGATTTTGGAATTAACCAAGAAATGAGAAATGCTGTAAATGTAATGTAAAACAAGTACTAATACCTTATTGTAAGGATGTTTGTATCCTTATATGCGAAGGTATAGATGTTGTTGTTTGTTGTATGTTATATGTTGTAGCATGTAATGTGTTGTAAGTGATCTCCTCTTCAATGGTTGAATCCTTGTCTTGAATGCAACACTTAGCCTTGAATGGAGACTTAGAATGATCAATTGCTTGAAGGAATGCTTGAATGCTTGAATGCTTGAATATTTGAGTATCGTTTCCACGTCTTGTACACATATGTCCTTCCTCTTCAAAATGGGAGAGGAAATGTAGTTTATATACTTGCCAATTAGGGTTGATAGACTGATTTTCCCGACCTTGGGCCGACTAGGAAAGATTATTTTCCAAATTGCAAACATAAAGACCCGAAGCCCCATACGAGACCGGGCCCAAAATAGGGCCAGGGACCAGGGCGCTGGACGCCATGGTCCTGGGGGACTAGGGCACTGGGCGCCCTAGTCCTAGAGGACCAGGGCGCTGGGTGCTCTGGTCCCACCTCCCGGGACAGCAGGGTGCAAGGAGGATCAAGCCAGGGTGCTGGAAAAATGCAGTTTTTGGTGTCATGAGCAAGTTTCGGGGTCTCCATTCAGGTTTAGTGTTGCGTCACCATCGTGAAGACCCAAATGCGGTCGAAATTGCAAGTGTTGCAATTTTAGGATGCTACATTTAGCCCCCACTTTAGCGGGAGTATAAGCGTACGCTCATACTTCCGGTAAAGTACAAGGAAACAACATTGAAAAACTTTCACCACGTCAAGGAGGCAAGATACACCAAGCCCCCAGTGGACTAAGGATCTTACGAATTCATTTGAAAAGGTAAAAGGGAAGATCACGAGGGAGAACCATGACTGTCAGTAGCAAGGTTCCCTCACTATGAGTCATGCAAGAAAGATATCAAAAATTTTCAAGGCAAAATTTGTCAAGAAATTTTCAAGTATCTTGAAAAGATATGAATGGGATGTATGCCCCCCTACGTTAAAGCGATCGCACATGCCTCATCGGGGGTGATTGCTTTAAGGTAGTGATACATATAAGAAAATGAAAAAGGGAAAGGAGCACGTTATCACAAGGATTTAGCCCCCAAGTGTGAGATAAGCCCAAGGATAATAGACACAAAACACAAAGCACAAGGTGACTTCGCTTTCCTCGGGGTCAGTATGCTGTATGATAATTCATGTATATCATATGTATGTATGCATAATTGTTCTTCATTCCCCAATCAAGGAAGGTCACCTAGAAGAAGGGAACACATGTGTCTTTTGAGTCAACATGAGAGAGATCGAGAGATCTCAATGCTTTGCATCGTCCTCAAGTAGACAACACTAAGGACAACAAATAGAAGAATGAGAATAACACATAGAAGAAGTAATGAAAGAGAGGAGGAGAGAATCTTCTATGCTAATGAAACTAGTCTAGCACATCATCTACCCCCCGATCTTGCTGATCAATGTTTCGGGAAGGCAGGGAACACGCTAGAGGAGGAACATCCAACACAGCAGATGGAGCTATCACAAGATCCAAACAAGGGCTATGTTCATATCCCAAGCCACGGTGTTCTTGTCTAGGAGCTAGGATAAGTGCTTTAGAAAATTCGTTAGATAAATGGTTATCAATATCAACAAGTTCATATTCACTATCAGAATGAACAGGAGAAGTAGCATTTTCATCATGAATAACATTTTCATCTATATCATCATCAAGATCTATAAAAATAGGATCTTTAACTCGCACAGGATCAAGACCATCATGCATCTTATGTTTAGGAGATTTCGGCTCAATCGTTGGCTGAGGAGAAAATGGAATAATGCTTGTTGAAGGTGTTTTTGGGGATTGCAAAGTTTGAGCTCTAAGACGACGCTTTCGCCGGCGTTCACGTGCAGAACGATTTCATCTAGTCTTAGTAGGAAGTTGAGAAGATTGAGGAGGAGGAATGTTCTCATCCTTATCACTTGGGTGTTTAGATTGTGGTCTCTTAGGCTGAACAATAGGAGAAGAGGAAGGTCTCTTCTCTCCATAAGAGGAAGGAGGAGGAACTGCTCCATATAAAGGAGGAATATTTGGTTTTGGAAGGAGACCAAGTCCATCATGACAAGGAGGGATAGGTCTACTTTTAGGAAGTTTATTAATCATAGGCATAGTCACATCCATAGGGATGGGTTGGGAATGTTCTTGAGGAAAGACATTAGTTTTATCTTTCAAAGGAAGAACTTCCTTCTCAAGAATGATAGGAATGTCAAGTTTGGGTGTTCTAGGTTTACTTAGAGATAGGATCATATCTGTTTTCCACTTTTGATAAGATTTGAAAAGATGATCACTTCGCGGAGGAAGAGATTGGAATTGTTTAGGTCAAAAGTAATCAATAGGAACGCTAGGAGTTCTTTCAGCTGGTTTAAAGAGACTATGATTGACAGTAACAACTTCACCATTATGGGGAAATTTCAAACACTTGTGAATAGGAGAAGCAATAGCTTTCATGGAAGATAGCCAAGGATAGCCTAGCTTCACATGAAATTGTTCGGATGAAGGAATAATAGCAAAGTTCACATCAAGGGATTTGTTATGAACTTCAATAGGTAATGTAATAGAACCAATTGCAGGAGAAGAAAATGCATCAAATAATTTCACAATCACATCTATTTTGTCATAAATCACTTGATTCAATTGCAAAGTAAAAAGAAATTCTTTAGTAATGACATTAACCATACAAGAAGGATCAATAAGCACTCCACGGCAAGGTGTGTTCTTGACTTTTGCAACTATGTATAAAGGACCATCAAGTGCCCTGATAGTTTCACTAGAATCAAATGTGATGGAAGGTTCTTTAGGGATTTTTTGTTGCTCTACAAAGTTAATCACATTCGGAGTCATGGACACAAGATCATCAGGTGAGACAGAGGAATCAGTAGTATCAATCGCATTAGAGGTATGAGAAGGTAATGGATCAGTGAAAATCTGAAGATTTTGGTTGGGAGGAGCTACAGATGTATTGCCTTTATCATTCACACCAGAAACAGAGATAGTATTATTATCAATCAAATCTTGAATTTTCCCCTTTAAAGAAAAACATTTTTCAGTATCATGCCCAGGTTGACAATGAAATTGACAAAAAGATTTGTTATCAAAATAAGGTGAAGTAATCTTTGCAGGATCAATTTGCCTAATAGGAGGAAGAGTAAGCACATTTTGTTCCAATAACTTATTCATAATACTATGCAATGATTCATTCAAAGGAGTAAACTTTTTTTCTTTCTTGAAAAACTTAGAAATAGGAAACAGACCTGATGCTACATTCACATTGTTGTTGATGATGTTTTCATTGAATTTAATGGACTCTCTGTTCGGTTTAAACTTCCCAAATGGTTGTTGACTACTATCACCCTTATCACTCAGAGTCATAGGATGTGATTGTTCCATTTGACTCACAGTCAGTTGATAATTGTGAAGAGTTGCGCACAACTGTTGGAAAGAAGTAAACTCAGAAAACAGGAGTTTTTCTCTAATGTCTTTTTGTAAATTAGAAATAAAGATTCTTTGAATATCATTGTCAGGCACTGGAAAAGAAATTTGAGCATACAAATGCTTATATCTACCAATGAAATCAGTCACTTTTTCTTTAACACCTTGTTTACAATGCATTAAATCAATCAAAGTAACTTTAGGACTTATATTGTTTTGAAATTGTTGAATGAAAGCATTTGCAAGTTGTTCGAAAGAAGTAATAGAATAGGAAGGCAACGAGCAATACCATTGTAGGGCTTTGTCTCTTAATGTTCTAGTGAACAGTTTTGCAAGCAACCTTTGGTCATAAGCAAAATCAGTACATATTGTTTGAAAGGTCTTAACATGTGTTAGAGGATCACCCTTGCCATTATAAAGCTCCAAATGTGGAATTTCAACATGTTTAGGGGGAATAGCTTGAACAATGTCAAGAGAAAGTGGACTCGCAACATCAAATGTGGGCACACTAAACTTAGATTGATTCATAGAGGCAATTTGTTGCTATAAAGAAGAGACAGTTTGTGCAAGATTGTTAATGGTCGCTTCAGTCGAAGAGTTCATATTAGACGTGCTAGATTGTGATGGAGGTGTTATGTTATTGAAAGAAGGTAGAGAGTAAGGTGGTGGGACACTATGATAGTTAGTCATAGGAGATGATTGGACAGGAGGAATGGAATGATTAAATGAGTTGCCCCCTTGCGTCATGTTCATTTGTGGAGATATAAGAGGAACACTCATTGAAGGAATGAATGAAGAAGTTGGATTGAATGAAGGAAGAGGGTTAATTGAAGAAGAGGGATTGCCCCCATGACTGGTGATCATAGGAGGAATGTCTTGTGTTGAAGTAGTCATTATGTTTGATGTAAAAGTAGGTATACTAGCAATAGGAGTTGTCAAAGGAATAGAATGATTGTCTTGAGTAGGAGGTTGTGTATAACCTAAGGTTTCAGCACAACTTTTCATAGGCATCACATTTGAATCCACAATGTGTGCAATACCACGCAAAATATCAATTCCATTCTTATCACTTTGAAGCATACGTTTTAGACCCTCAATGAAAGGAAGAGCTTGACTATCACGGTATTCTTGAGACATCCATTGTCGAAAATCGTCAAATTGGTTATCCAATTTTGAAAGTTGTTCTACAGAAACCTCATGGAGAGCTTCTTCATCATTAAGAGGATTAGAGGAATGACGCATGTCCTTGTTAAAAAGGCCATTCAAATTAGGTTCCATCTCCTCAGTAATTAAACCTTGGAAGGACTTAATTCTAAGGCTTCGTCTAATAGGAATAGTATAAGTAGGGCTTATTGTTGTAAAACTCATGCACTAAAGAAAGAGAGAAGATTTTGAATTTTAGAGGTAGCAAATTTCAGTAAAATCAGCCAATCTCCTAGATTTAAGTTGTTAAATACAATCAGGACAATCTCCCGAAATTTCAAAAAAAATGTCCGGGACCGTGGCGCTCGGGGTGCACACGGTCCTCGCAACTTTTTTCGAAATTTGCAGGGATGAAAGTTATGATGATTTTACAGCTAACCTGAAAAAATTGAGTGATTTTACGATCCGTAGATAGGCCAAATTAAAGTTGCAATCTCAAAATTGAACCCTACCAAGATTGTCGAAAAATGCAAAATTTGAATTTTGAAAAAGAGAGGGAAACTGAAATTTTGAATTTTATGATTTTAGAGGGAATACCAAAAGCAATGCAAGTTTTGAAATTTGAAAGTTGACTCAATTGCACGCAAAATTCAATTCTGGAAGCGGAAATCAAAGTTGTTGTAATTAAGCACTTAATTTCAAAAGTCACAAATTGCAAAAATTTTAATAAATCACTGAAATTTTGAATGAATGCTAACACACTTTTCATATTTAGGATTGTAAGAAACACAATTTTGACACAAATTTCAATTTCAACAATTTTTGAATGATTAGAAGCCTCAATCCAAGCAATCACTAAACCAACTTTGACTGCAATTTTGAAGGTGTTAAAATTGATAAAATCAGCCAAAATTCTGGATTTTAGCAGGAAAATACAGTAAGATCTCGCTCCTGAAATTTTGGAAAAAATGTCGGGGACGATGGCGCTCGGAGTGCACACGGTCCTCGCAACTTTTTTCCAAATTTTCAGGGATGAAAGATATTGTGATTTTATTGCGGAATCCAAAGTTACAGCCGATTTGGAGATGTTTTGATTAGTGAAATTATCAGTCAAAGGTTGAATCAAGAGGGTTTCAAAAATTAGGGTTTTGACACTTAACCACTTAATTTTCAAAATCAAAGCACAAATATGAATTGATAATTTGTAATAGAAGGGCAGATTTGAAACAAGCATCAACAATTAAACATTTCACAAGTTTAATTACTTAAAAAGAAAATTTAGGGTTTTTATGCAATTAACCTCTAAAATTTTGCAAAAGATCAAACATGGAAATGTAATCAAGGAATCCAATTTTCAGATCTAACTATGAATAATCAGAAAGGATGTTCACGTCGGGTTCACCAAAATGTAAAGTGGAAAAATCGAACCCTAGTCGTTCTCCCCTCCCCAACTCCGAGGAGGGAGAAGGGAGAGTCACTAGGGTTGATGGTTTTCACTTAGGAGGGACTTTACATTCAAAAGAGGGGTTGAAACCCACAAGATCCAATCCCACACAATGCAAGATTGGATTCTATATGAGTTTCAAGGGTTGTGATAGCAAGGATACCCTCTTTTGTAAAGAATGTAGATGGAAAGATTGAACTAGGAATGCATAGAAAGTGAGAAAGATTCGCTTATAAACTGAGATAGGGATATAGGATGAAGCTGCGGACCTGGAATTAGCAGTAAAATGTCGATACGGCGCTGTCCTGCAAATTTGAGCAAAAGTTGATGGGACGATGGCGCCCGGCGTGCACACGGTCCTTTGAAAAATCCGCGAAACGAAGGGGGATCTGTTCATCTCTGCACAAGGATTCCAGATCTTCAATTTTAGCCGCATTCCTGCAACCTACACACAGAAAAGCGAAGACGATTGGGGGGTTAGGGATTAGGGGTTTGCCCTTAGGTCAAACCCCGGTTTTGGAATTAACCAAGAAATGAGAAATGCTGTAAATGTAATGTAAAACAAGTACTAATACCTTGTTGTAAGGATGTTTGTATCCTTATATGCGAAGGTATAGATGTTGTTGTTTGTTGTATGTTGTATGTTGTAGCATGTAATGTGTTGTAAGTGATCTCCTCTTCAATGGTTGAATCCTTGTCTTGAATGCAACACTTAGCCTTGAATGGAGACTTAGAATGATCAATTGCTTGAAGGAATGCTTGAATGCTTGAATGCTTGAATATTTGAGTATTGTTTCCACATCTTGTACACATATGTCCTTCCTCTTCAAAATGGGAGAGGAAATGTAGTTTATATACTTGCCAATTAGGGTTGATAGACTGATTTTCCCGACCTTGGGCCGACTAGGAAAGATTATTTTCCAAATTGCAAACATAAAGACCCGAAGCCCCATAGGAGACCGGGCCCAAAATAGGGTCAGGGACCAGGGCGCTGGGCGCCATGGTCCTGGGGCACCCTAGTCCTGGAGGACTAGGGCGCTGGGCGCTCTGGTCCCACCTCCCGGGACAGCAGGGTGCAAGGAGGATCAGGCCAAGGTGCTGGAAAAATGTAGTTTTTGGTGTCATGAGCAAGTTTCGGGGTCTCCATTCAGGTTTAAATTTGTGTCGCCATCGTGAAGACCCAAATGCGGTCGAAATTGCAAG
Organism: Cryptomeria japonica; assembly: GCF_030272615.1. Taxonomy (NCBI): domain Eukaryota; kingdom Viridiplantae; phylum Streptophyta; class Pinopsida; order Cupressales; family Cupressaceae; genus Cryptomeria; species Cryptomeria japonica. Next base: position 293,712,657 of record NC_081415.1, read on the forward strand.
TGTCACAATTTTAGGACGCTACAATATCATTTAGGCACTTCAAGAAAATTTTACTTTTGCAAGAAATAAGAGAAGAGAACTTTGTGAAAAATTGCAAAATGAGAATGATGAAAAGGAATCACTTAATGATATGATAAGTAAGTTGAAACAAGAGATCATGACAACAAAAAATGAAATGCAGGATATGACTATGAGATTTTGCAAAGAAAATGAGGATAGGAAGAAGAATGAAGAAGAATTGACTAGAAGACTAAGTGATGCAGCAAATGAGAACACAAGACTTAGATATGAAAATGACATGTTGAAGAGAGATCTGATGCATACTTTGAATGACTCAAATGAACTAATGAGACAAAAAGAAATCTTGGAAAGAGAACTGGAAACTGCAAATCAACACAAAGAAAAATTCAAGAAAAGCTCAGAGGAACTTGGCACCTTGCTGAAGAATCAAAAACCTAAAGGTGACACTTCTAGAATTGGCTTTGAAGTTGGTGAAAGCTCCAATACTGCAAATACTCAGGATCACAGCAAATCGGTAAGACAACCTAATGCTTACAAATTCAATGGAAAATGCTTTAACTGTAATAAGTATGGTCATAGAGCAAATGAATGTAGATCTAGAAATTATCAGAATATCAACACACCCACCGATCAATGTTCTAAATGCAACAAAGTAGGTCACAACTTTGAAAACTGTAGAATGAATGTGAGATGTTATGTTTGTGGAAGATTTGGACATTTATCTAATCAATGTAGAACACAAACTGGCATAGGTTATGGAAAAGCTATTCGGAAGAATAATGTAACTTGTTATGCATGTAACAAGATTGGGCATATTGCTAAATTTTGTAGAAGTAAAGGAACACCGGTAGACAAAAAAAGTTCTAGCTTGAAATGTAAATAAAAATTTGAAGAGGTTAAGCAAGAATTCTCAAAATAATGGATTAGGAAAGCTGATCTGAACATTGGGAATACTCCTCCACCGATAGAACAAACCAATGCTTCACCGGCAGGATAGGGTGATGCTTCACCAGAAGGGCAGATCAACGCTCCACCAACAAGAAGTTCTTCATCTAACTGAAGAAAATTTCCTTGAGGGTTTAGCAATCTAATGACACATGTGCTATTATTCCCTTGGTTAGAGATAAGAAGTTGGAAATTACTTATTACCAGCAAACAATGTTAAGTGAATACTTAACCGCCATGCAATTAATGTGGTAGATGGCAAAAAGACACTATAAAATTAAGGTTTTGGCTCCATTTCATTTCACCGTGATTTCAAATTTTCTAAGAGCATGAAGACTCTGAGCTAAGGCATTTCGAGCAAGAAGCAAGCACACTCCAAGCAATCATCCATCCAAGGTAGTAAAAGGTATTTAATCATGGCATCCACCTCTACAATTGAATACATAGCAAACCCTACTATTGTTGAAGTAATAAAAAGACCTAGGCCTGTATTTCAGTTAGTTCCCGAGATAGCAAAGAAGGATGATACCTTAGGTGCTTTTTCTCAAATTCCTAAGGGACTTGTTTATGCTGAAGACCCCAGAATGTACATCCACTACAACATTGAAGAGTTAGGAGATGAGGAAATTAAAACCATGTATAAAACTATGATATGTGATAATACCAGCAATATAAAGGATGAACACAAGATCATTGAGACCTTAGGATTTATAGAGATCCTTAGCATTCCTGAATTTCCAAAGGATATGATTAGGATAGTTTTAAGCAGGGTACATGGAGAATTTTTCTAGTTAGACGTAATCCATAAGATCACCAAGGAAGTTGTGAAAGCTATCATAGGGTTACCGACAACTGGTAAAAGACCAGATAAAACCAAGAAAGTTTCCAATGACCTAGCTATAAACCTAACTAGTGCAACATTTGACAAGAGGTCTCTAAGAGTTAATGATGTAAAACATATCAATGTGAGATTCATCAGTATGATATTAGGGTATAAAGCTACTCATGCTAATAGACTCAATTCAGTTTCAAGTTTATGCATTAAGAGTGCTTATGATATGGTAACAGATAATGCAAAAATTGACATATGTGAATGGTTAAAGGATGAATTAATTAACAACCTTGGAAAGATCAAGAAGGACAAGAAAGGAACTTTCAGATTTGGAAATTTGTTAGTATGCCTAATGCTACATATAACAAAATAGGTTCCCAGTATAGGTTACAAAGAACTTGGATATGACATACTGGTAGGCAAACAATTGACTGAACTATTCATTAATATGGGTGAGAACAAGAAAAACAATATTAATGACTTTTTCCAAGCATTAAAAGCCAAAATGAAGAAAAGAATAAGGTTATCACAGAAGATTGTAGACAAATACAAAGATGATATATCCTTTGTCATCAAGAAAGATGAAATTTGGATGGAAGCGATCATCCCAAGGATAGTTTGGGTAACAAAGATGGGCTATGAAACAGATGATCACATAGTTGAAACATGCTAAAGCACTTCTGGAAGCCCCCAGAGAACCAAAAGAAGAAGTATTTGGTAGTGTTGAAACCATAGAAAGCCAAATTCAATCAAAGAAAAGGGTGAAAAAGGTTGAGGCAATTGTAAGGAAAGGGTCCAGACAAGCAAAAGCCATTAAGGAAGGTGTATTGAAGAAAACCAGTATAACAGAGGATGAGTTAGCAGCTCCACAGCCTGAAACTCACCTATCACTGGTAGGTACTTCTTCAGGAAGTGACATGCCTACAAATTTTAAAAGAGTTGTAAGGAAAAGAGATTCCTCACTGGCAACCACACCTTCACCTAGGAGGACAAGGCAAAAGCAACAAGCAATGAGATATCCAGTAAGAAAGGCCACACCAAAGAAGAAACTGACACCCAAGAAGAAGAAGAGAACAAACAAAGACTTAGCTCCTCTTGATATACTACTGAATGAAATCACAGAGGAAGGTAAACTGAAGAACATAGAGAAAATATATGACACTCTAATAGCTAATGAGAAAGAACAAGTTGAAAATAGTGTTATATTGCACATGGATATGTATAAGAAATTTTTGATGGAAGTAGTCAATGAAATACCAGATGAATTATTCAAAAGACTAGAGGCAAGAAGACAGGCAGTGATAGAATTGGATAAGAAAATAAAAAATTGAAAAGTTACTTGTTGTATATCCGGTAAACTCTCCACAAGAAATTGATGATCTCATTGCAAAGGCCAACCGGTCAGTATTCTCTACTGCACACCGACATATTCTACTAATGGCAGGAAGAGTTAATGAAGTGATAGGGGAAACAAAAGATGGATGGGATATATTCCTAGTTGAGAAAGAAAAACAAGAAGAGTACAGGAACCCTAAACCTATAAAGGTATATCAGAAAGATAGAGACAAGGGGAAAGGTAAAGTTGGTGGACCACCAAGTATCAAGGTTAGAGACAACTTACCCCCACCTTCTTTAAATACTCCACCAGTAAAATCAACAACTACTGAAGATCAACTGGCAGCTGAGAGTATGGATGTAGAGGATAATAATCCTAATCCTGAAGTCCTATATACTATGAATGTTGATACTCAGAAAATCAGCATAGTAGTAGACAAAGATACAACTGTTAAATCAGATATGGCTAGTGAGCCTCTGGTAGTAGGGGAAATAGATAAACTAGCAGAAAATAAAGAGAAAAAGGTAGAGACTAAGACACAGACTGAGGCAATGAGACATACAGAGAAACAAACAGAGTTAAAGGCTCCAGGACAACAACAACCGGAACAAGTACATAAGGAAATAGTGCCACTGACAACTAGTGAAGTAGGAAAACCAGTGCTTAAAGAAATGCAGACACAAACAGACCTACCAGAGGTCAATACAAGCTTGGTTACTTCCACCGGTACTCAGATTGTTGGATCATCATCAGGATATAAAACAACCAATGTGACTGAGGTACTACTTGATTCTATCAAGAAAATAACCGACTGCAGCTCACAAACTTACAAAGCAATTGATGATTCCATACCAATTTTGAAGGTAATTGCTCCCAACTGTAATATAGATAACAAAGATTCTTTAGTACAATTGGATACACTGTGTAAATATATCTCAGAAAACATTGAGAAAATAAAGGAAGATTCAGTGAAGGATAAGGTAGAAATTGAAAAACAAAAATTCTTTGATGAGCAAATAGAGAAGTGTAATAGAGATTTTGACACACTTCTACCAGAACTATGTAATTTGTTGAAAGAATACAAAAATCTATATAAAGATACCTGTAAAACAAACTTTTTGACTGTAGATATTGACAAGAAAATGAGCAAAGTACAAGATGAGATCAATAAACTTGCAGATAATTTTGTCAACTCACCTGATACACTATCAGTTTTTGAGGAAAAGATAACAAATTTTGAGGAAGAACTACTCAAATTGGAAAGAGCGAAAGAAAGAATAATAAATAAGGAAAAACATTTGAGATCTAAACTAAGTCCAAGATTGGACCATCTAGCATCTCTGCGGAAGGAAAATTTTGAGGCATTAATACAGGGAAGCAAAACACCAGTAGAGCATTTGCAGCATCTCACCGATATAGTGAAGAGAACAGAGACAACAATAAAGGATAGCAAGAAGTTTATGGATAGTATAAACTTGATTTTGGGAGACCTTTTTTCTACCCAGCTACAAGGTTGAAACCACAAACTCTACTGACATCTTGACAACCTTTGTCATTGATGCCAAAGGGGGAGTAGTGGGATGAGAAAATTTAAATCATAGGAATCATATGCTCAGGGGGAGCACACACATTTTTGGTAACATTTTTTGGACTACACATTTTTGGATACTTTTTGAAATTTCTCATGAGTGTTGCCATCAATGCCAAAGGGGGAGATTGTTGGCATATGCACACTCCAATGAGACATTGTATGTGATTGAAGGTTTTGTCATTGATGGCAACCTTGCAATCCTATGGCACTAGCAAAGACATTATACCGGCATTAGCAGATCACACTCTACACCAGCACTCAGGACACCGGCACTGGTATAGAAGAAAGGAAGTATACCGACATAGAGGTCGATAGGATTTTTGTTATATAATATTTTGTTTATTATTGTAAGCCGACTTGGTAAATTGTAAAATGACTCTTATATATAAAAGAGATCATTGTAGACATTTGAGATGTGTGAGGTAGAAGCAGTAAGGAAAATATTAGGCAGACCTAATGTGTGAAATATAGGTCAAGGGGTATATGTAAAGAACAGAGCAGGAACTGGTACTGAATCAGGCATTGAAGATGCTATTGTAAAGCAGTACAAGATATTGGATTTGTATAATCCTTATTGTAAGTCAGTGAGACTTCCCATTGAGCAGTGAGCTCTAGGTGGTTGGCCTTCCTGCATGTGCAGGCCCCTATTGTAAGTAATATTCTCTTATTGGCCAATTAGTGAATATTGTGGGTCACAAATCCCACCGAGGTTTTTCCCACACCGGGTTTCCTCGTTAAAAATCTTGTGTTATGGTGTGCTTTTCATGTGGATGTTCTTGATTCTGTTTATTGCATTATTTCTTGCATACCGATACACTGTTATATTATGTTCTACATGTTTTAAGTTAAGAAATTCTAGGCACCTGTTAGATACTGATTCACCACCCCCTCCCCTTCTTAGTATCTGTGGGACCCCTAACAATTATTGTCATTGATGTCAACATATTCTTGTGTTCTAGTGTTGTAGAAGATTGTTTGGTGTTTCGATGATTGCATTGAGTTGATATGGTTGGTTTATCTATTTGAGATGCTGAAATATTTCATTCCTTATTGGTTTTAGTGATCCAAAAGTTTACTTGATCATATTATTTGATCCGGTTTGAAGTTTAGTCTTTCTATTGAGTGACTAGTAGAGTTTGGTATTTGATCCAGTGAGCTCCAACATGATCATATCTTTTGTTGTGGATTTGGGATATTTTTTTGGATGTTCATGTGTATCTTCAATCTAGATGGTTCATGATTTGATGCTCCAAAAGCTATCTTTCTAGTCCAAATTGTTGTTGTTAAGTGTTCTTGTGAGTTAGCATGTTGATTGATGAAGATTTGAATAAGTGGTGTTGGTGTAGCTATTGCAGATGGTTCTAATGTTCTTGTTGGTGTTTCCTGATCATTTCCTATTTGTCTTGATGGTCTGCATTGATCCTTGTGCGTGTTCTTGGTGATTTTGCTCATCTGGTGATATTCTTTGTGTTATGCGGTATTCTTGGTGGTGTAGCATGTTGCGGTTGATCTTGGCAAGTTTTTTGGTGGTGATGCGTATTTGGAGATTTGATTTAGGTGCATGCTATGTCATCTATGTCATTATATTAGTTTGATGGTTTATTTATGTATCGTGTGATGTAATTTTGTAATTAAGGGTTGAGGGTTTGGTCGACCTTGTAGTCAAGGTTGATGAATTGTATAAATATGTGTTAGTTTCATGTAATTTGGGCATCGATGGTGTGCCTGCAATATCAGAGAGTGGTTTATGTGTGCATAAGAAAATTTATCCTTCGGTGTGGTACATTTAGTAGATATTATTGCAGGGTAGACAAATATGCTTAACCAAAACTGTCATCAAGCATTAGTAGATGTTATATTTGCAGTTCATGTAATCCAGATTGTAGTCCAATTATTATTGTAAGGTAGTGAACCTTCCCTCAGGGTTGGAGCCTTTTGGGTCATCTTATTTTGAGTAGTGAGCTCTAGGTAGTGTTCTTGAATGCATGTGCATTCCCCATTGTAATATTTACACATACTACTGTAGAGTATCTTATTGTGGGTAGGTTCCCACAATGGTTTTTTTCTTAATCAATTTTTTCACATTAAAATATTGGTGTTATGTGTGTTGGTGTTATTGTGTTTAACTTTATTCTTACTGTATTTGATTAGATCTGAGATTGTGCTTAAATTGTTAGATCTGGTGAAAACTGATTCAGCCCCCCGCCCCCCTCAGAGTTTTCATTCATTGTTGCTGCTAACATTATGAACATCAGACGTGCCAGTGGAACTCTTGAGGAAGATGAGATTGTTGCTAAAGTGCTGAGATCCTTGCCTTCTAATTACAAAGCTAAAGTTATTGCTACTGATGACATCCAAAGTGTGACTACTGCGACAAGAGATATGTTGGTTGGTAAGATAGCTACATTTGAGTTGAGTGAATTTGGAGAATCACATGGTAAATCTGAGACTGCATTTAAAGCCTCTGTATCCGTGAAGGTGAAGTATGATCCGGGAGAGAGTTCATCTAGGGTTTCAAAATATGAAAGAAAAATGAGAGAGATGGAAGAACAGGAGAAAGAGTTGGATGAGCTTGAAGCACTTATTGCTCAGAGATTGCCTAAGGGAGCCAGTAAGTATGATGGAAATTTACCTTTGAAATGTTTCTCTTGTAATAAGATAGGACATTTTGCTTCTAGGTGTCTTGAAAGAATGTCTAGGTATGATAAGAATGAAAGACATGAAATATTTGATAAGCATGATAGATATGAGAAGCATGATAAACCCTATAAGCCTAACCAGAAGTACAAATATAAAAAAAAATGTTATTATGTTGTTGATGAAAGCATCATAGATGAGGAATCTAAGAATGGCAATTCAGAAGATGAATTTTTATTTATTGCTATCAAGGAAGATGATCCGGTACCAGTGAATTCTACAAGCTACATTGTTGAGGAGAAAGCTTTGGCTGCTAAGATTGAAGAGAAAGTTGAGTGGGTGATTGGCAATGATTGTTCACATCATATGATAGGTGATAAAAAGAAAATTTATGAGTATGGAGAGGTATGATGATGGTATAGTGAGATTTGGAGATGATAAAGCTTGTGTGAATCGTGGTAGAGGTTCTATCTCTTTTGATGGTAAGAGTAATACTGATGATGTCTTATATATTAAAGGTTTGAAGCATAATCTTTTGAGTGTTGGACAAATGGTTGATAAGGGATATGATTTGGAATTCAAGAATGGTAAATGTAAGATTTTGAATTCCTCTAGTATAGAGATTGCATCAGGGACTAAGACAAAAGGTAATATCTTTCACTTGAATGCTGATGAGAAAAGTTATTTTGATTGCTCAGATTGATGAAAGTTGATTCTGGTATAGGAGGATGTGTCATGTTAATTTTGACTGCATGATAAGGATAAGTTCTACTCAAGCTATTAGAGATTTTCCTAAGATTGTGAAGCCTTCTAATCCGATATGTAAAGAATGTCAGTTGGGAAAGCAAACAAGAACTTCATTTAAGAGTAAGTTGTATACATCTAATGGATTATTAGATCTTGTGCATACTGACTTGTGTGGTCCTACAAGAGTGAGAAGCATGCAGTGTCATAATCCTCTTTCTAGACCTTGATTAAACTTATTATTACTACTACTACTACTACTACTACTACTACTACTACTACTACTACTATTATTATATTATTAATGAGTAATGTTAGATAGAAAAGATAAATTGAAAAAAAGGTTGAGATTTTTAAATAAAAGGAATTAATAATGGTGACTCACACATGAGGTCATAATTTATTTGGAAATTACTTATTTTCTTGTTGGCAGTGGGCCAACGTCCCTCGCGGAGATTCACGACATGGTTTAACAGCCTCCTGTGGATTCTATAAGTCTAGTGGTTGTATCGGGCATTGAAAGGTCAATCTTTTGGTGCAACGACAACCCTAGCTTGTAACAAGTGGTATCACAACTTGGTCACAATTTTGAATCACGCAGGCCGCGGTGAGTAACGTTGGGAGGGGCTTTGCTGGCAGTGGGCCAGTGTCCCTCACAGAGATTCGCGACATGGTTTAACAGCCTCATGTGGATTCTATAAGTCTAGTGGTTGTATCGAGCATTGAAAGGTTGATCTTTTGGTGCAACGACAACCCTAGCTTGTAACATTTCTCAATATTCTAATTAAGCCCATGGTGTAGGAGAAAAGAGAAGATTCTAGAAATGAAAATTCAAATTCAATTTTGAATGCATGGTCAATTGTAACCCCCCCACTATGACGAGTCGTAAGGAATATGTCGTGCATGGAGATATTTTTGCAAAAGAACTTGTGAATCATTTATTTCTTTTTGTAGTGGGAAATGACTCTCTTCTTCAATATATTGAACACTAGATTTTTGAAATGGGGGAGTTCATTTTTTTTTATATGATGAAATAGGTCTTTCAATTGTTAATAAATTAGTTTCAAATTTATGTTAGTTGTAGGAGGAATTTTGTAGGAATATTGCAGGATTTTTACTTTGAGGATTTGGAGAAGATCTTTACCAAGCTACAAAGCGAGGATTGAAGAAGGATAGCTGGAAAATAGGAGGTGATTCAACAACATGATTTTGGTTTATCTTGTAGACTCAGGTTCCCTGTTTCCACACTTATTTGCATGGTCTTCTTTCAAAAAAAAGAGAAAGGAAGGGAGGGTTTTTATTTGCATGTATATTTAATTTTTTCTATGAAAAATAAATTCTTTCTTATTTTCAGATCTTGTTAGAAAAAAAATGGTGTATATATATATATATGCTTTATCAAATATATATTTTACTCTTTTTTTTTAGATTAATAAGTTAGTAGATCTTCAAAAAGTATACACAAATATACATATTATTTAAGGTTATTTTGTAAGACACCCTTCTCTTTTTATTCTAAAGGTTAAAAATATATATTTATAAAATATCAAAATGAAGATTTAATTAATTAAGGAAAAACAAAAATTACAATAAACAGATTTCAAATAAATATTTAAAAAAATATACATTAATAAAATAATTATAAATTAAATCTCAAATTTATATATATTTATAGTAGGTTCCTTAATTATAATTATTTTTATTTGATACTTTATATATTTATATAATTAATATTAAATGTTAAAAGAAAATAGAGATAATTTCCTTATTCCAAGAAGTTACCTCTGTTTTTAGAAAAGAAGAGTGACTAGAAACATATATATGAAGGAAGTTAAAAGTCTCTAAAATTTGTATGTAGTATGACAAGAGAAAGGATGCTTGAACCATAGGAACTAAACATAATATGGTAGATCCAAAAAAGGGGATTTCTGTTCAGACCACATACACTAATGTATTCTTTATTTGTTGAGTTCTACCCATAAAACATATAATACAAAAACAAATTATGCATAAACCTCTAAATCACTATTTATAAAGTGTTGTAAGTCTTTTGATTTTAGTGTATTGTTATATATTTTTGAGAATAGATGCACCTAATCTCACCTAGTAGATGCATTATTTTTTCTGTTCAAAATATTGATTTGGATAACTAATAAATCTATACATGGTAATTTTAGAATTAGGCATGTTACATTGGGGCTTTTGTTTCTTTTATGAGAAATGCAATGCTGAGTATAAAATAAAAAATAAAAATGTATCACTCCCTTCCTTACCACTTCTTCACCAAAATTTTCTAGTAGCCTGCAAGATGGGCAATACCCTCGATTGTTTTAAGAATTCAAAAAATGGAGGAAGAGGACACACACACACACAATGTGTGAATTAAATCTACGATACTTAGAAATAAAGCACAATAATCATGGCATGGGTTTAGTCCATTTGCATTTATGCATCTATTTTTTTTTCCAATGTAGACTTTCTCTCACTATCAAACCCTTGCTTTCCAAGAAAATTATTCCCTCTTCCTTGTTGTTGTAAGAAGCCATAAAAGAAAAATAAAGAGTAAGATAGCTAAATAAATAAATAAAAATGAAGCAAAGCTTAATCTCAGTAAGGGCAGTTACCTGTCACATTTGTCTTCTGCATCCCCAAGCCATTAGTACAGATTTGGTCACATTTGTCTTCTGCATCCCCAAGCCATTAGTACAGATTTGGTCACCTATAGGTTTTCCTTACCTTTTTTAATAGGTTTACCCATGAGCACACAAAATTAATAATATTTAAATGATATATTTTTTTAATCCTAGTATATAGATTTGATTATCCTAGTTTACAATTCCAATTATATATGAACAACTTATCTTAATATTAAATTATATTAAAAATATATACTAGATTATGTTAGTAAAAAAGAAAATAGAAACATCAATAAATACAATTATATTTTTTATTTTTTTATTTTGTGGATTTCAATATTATTCCTAGTCATTTAATATAAATTTAAGTTATAAAGTTTAAAAATAGAAACATCAATAATTTTTAGCTATTAAAAATAGATTTTATTTTTAATATTAATTTCAGTTCTTAAGTTGAAAATAGAAACATCAATAAATTTAGTTATAATCACCATATTAAAGGTTTTAATATTAATTATTACCAGTTAATAAAAATTAAAGTTGATCTTTACTTTTTCTTTTTGAATCATATAATAAACATTAATTGATAGAAATGAGAAAGGATAAATTTAAATAAATATTAAACAGGAATTTTATATTTTCATTTTCTTGTTTCAAATTTTGTTATTCTATATTTAAAGGGATGGATGTAAATATCTCCTTTTATACTTTAGTTATATGTAGAGAAAATAATATATACTTGTTTCAAATTTTATCATAATTTAAGTAATAAGATTTACCATGTAAAAATTTGATGCGAGAATGTTGAGTCCTTCCATCTCTCTCTCTTTTTTTTTTCTTATGTAATAGCTAAATTTAAAATTTAAAGTGATGGTTGATATTAAGAATAAAGTATTAATTGAGTCAATGACATTAGCAATGCCAAATGGTAGTTAACGAAAATAATTTTTCATCACATTTAATTCCTAAACCCACCTTTTCCTTTATGTCTAAAAGTTTACTACTCTAGGTAGAAGTGGCTTATTGAGGATAAGGAACATGGATTTCATATTGAGTTTAAGATATAGTATTCTTAAGATCATGAAGAGACAAGTCTACAAATAATGATCTAACGATGTTGAATCTAGGATGGAATGCCTGTAGTTGAACATCAATAAACGAAGCTATTAATTCATCCATACCTAATCTAGAGAAATAAATAAGTAAATTATAAAAGAAAGAGTAAAAGAATTCAATGCTATTCTAGTAAAGGTGTATCAAGAAGCAACTAGAAGTAGATTGACTAGAATTATTTATTAGGGAGCCTTATTATTATTTACCTTGGTTAACTAGCAAGTGCTTAGACTCTTTTCTGATCTCTTTTTCAAACAATAAGTAATAAAAAAATAATGTGGTTATTTTAAAGCTTATTGTTGAATAGTTTCCCCTTCAATCAAGTAAGTATTAAATTCATTTTCAAAGTATTATTATTTGATAATTTAATTTCCTTCCAAGCAATTTAATACCTTTCAAATATTAGGATTCATATTTAAGTAAGGTTATCATTTGTAGTAAATAATTAAAGATAAAATTTATGTCATTCAAATGGAAGAATTAGTTGGTTTATCAATAATGTGGATATTCTCAAGCTTATTATTAAATAGTTTTTATCTTCAACAAGTAAATTGTTGGCAAATTAGAGGAATTGATTATGTGTTGCATTGATGTTTTGTCATTGATGGCAACACCAACTATTTTGGTTGTTTACTAGCTTCTGGTAGGTTCCGGTAGAGCGGTTGGATTATGATATTGATCTGGTATGCTCCAGTATGCTTCAGTTTGTGGAATTGGTTTGGATATGTCATTCATGCTATTCAAATGTGTATCACGATCCGTTGGTTCAAGATTTGATGACTTAGGAGCTATCATTTGTTCTAGTAAGCCTTTTGGTCACCGATAAGGGTTCTACTAGCAGAGCTTTGTTGAAGATCTTTTGATGCACGTGATAAGTGGTGTTGGCGTGGCTTCTAGATGGCTTTTGGGATGCTGTTGGTTATCTTGTTCATGTTCTTGATGATCGGTGGTGTTGGATTTGGGTCCAGACCTAATGCTATCTTATTTGGCTAGGTTATGGACCGGTTTATGTAATGTGTTGGTGGATGATCCCGATGCGTTGCTGGTTGGATCTATTTATTAGATTATGTTATTTTGGTCTTAGGCCGACTTGGTCAAGATTATTGGATTGCAGGTTTATGTTAAGAATTTATTGTATTATCTTTTAGGTGGTTGACCTAATTGTTTAGGTTCCGGGTTGGTATAAATATGATGTAAGATTTCTTTGTAGATCATGGGCATGTTCGTGGGTTTTGGGGATATAGGATTATCTGTGTGTGAATAAGGTTGTAATTATATGCAGAGGTTTTTGTTGATCATAGCTAATCAAATTGGGTTGGTGAAAGAGGTTTAAGACCTCTGATACTGAGCTTAATCAGAACTATATTCAGGCATAGGAGATTCTATTCTTGTAGTTCACTCTTATTTTTGGATTGTAGTTTGGATTTGTTTTGTAGTCAGTGAGGCTCCTTTTGTGATGAGCAATGCGCTCTAGGTTGTTGGCCTTCTTACATGTGCAAGCCCCAGTTTTTGTAATCACATACTACAAAAGTATTATCTGACTGTGGGTAGGCTTCCCAGTATGGTTTTTCCCTTTACTGGGTTTTCCACGTACAATTCTTGGTCTTATCTTTTGTGGATGGTTGGTAAATGGTTTGTGATTTATATTTGTGCTTAACCGTTATATCTGCTCTTCCAGTATTTGGTTTATGTATTTCTATAATAAGATTTTAATTCTTAAAGTTCTATAATTTGTTAACAACTGATTCACCCCCCCCTCTTAGTTGTTCACCGGTTATCTGAGCTGTCTAACATAAATGTTAAATTATTTTCCAAATTATTGCTATTTAATCATTTTTTTTTTCAAGTATTAGGATGCATACTTAAAGTGTAAAGGTCATTTTCATAAGCTTCAAGCGATTAGTACTTTCATGTATTTAGTTCAAGTTTTAGAATTTTAATTATTATCATAGTTTCTTTCAAGAAAATACTATTCTCTAAAGTGGTTGATTTGTTTAGCATGCAATACTTATATCTTAGTTTTTAATTTCAAGCAATTTTCCTTGCATGTAATAGTTTTTTTCCATAGTTGTTTTAATGTAATGTTTATTTATGATTTCATGAATTCATAGTTAAATTCCTAGATAGACAACTAAACAAGAGGAGTTGAAAAAAAAAACCATAGGAGCATTTGGTATCTATGGCGCCTCTGGGTCACACTTATGTATAATGTCATCATGTTGAACTACTGCACTTAACACCTAATAAATCTACAACAATGACATCTATGGCATCATCCCTCTAAATTGCCGATGATAAATAAGGCTCATTTGGAAGTTAAAATCCAAATGGTGGGTAATCCCCCTTGGATCGATAATCTTAAAAGATAAATTTTAAATGAACTTACATCTACTTAGTTGAACCTTAGAAAACCCCATTAGGGTTGGTTGTGAGTGATGATTTTGGAAATTTATTTTATCTTGATGAAATTTAGCAGATGATAATGGATTAAGGGTGATGTATATAATAGGAAACAGGATTTAGTTGTTTTAGGCCACAAGGAGAAGGACACCTTGAGCCTTTTTGCTATAGCGCTACCATCGTGGGTAGCAACCGTAGAGAAACTGTCTAGGACATTGACCCTAGAAAGGGTTGTGTAGCCACCAAACACTTTACATTAAACCATAGTTAGAAACCAGAACTACATACTTTACGCCTTGATCTTGTGCCAAAACGGGTATGTAGGCAATCTAGGGATGAAGTTGTCCCTAGTAATGAGGCATTCGAGATTAGGGATTAGGATTTGGTTAAGGTTGAGTGGTTGGTTTTTTTGGAAGCTCCTTGGTCTTCCAATCAAAGGGTGTAGATAATACTAATTAAAAGATTAAAACTAATTCAATGCATACTTTGAAGGAATCCTATATGGATTTGCTTGAATTTTTGAGGCTTTAGGCTGAATTCTGAGACAAAACTCAAGCTTGTTTGCATAAATATTTTACTCCTAAGAACGGCTACCTCGGTGCACTCCTAGTAGGGGAGTGTAGTATTTAGAGAGTGACTCGGGACCCGGATGGTCCCAATGAGTTGAAAGTCTTTGTCTAGAGCACTTCCTATTCTTTATGAATAGATGCCTACCCCATTTGGGTAGACGCCTATCTTGAATTGGATAGATGAAACCCCCTATGGATAGATGCCTAACCCGTATGGTTAGATGCCCATCCTGGTTGTATGATTACCTATCCCATTTGGATAGATGTACTTGAGTATGTGATTGAATCAAACACAATTAAGAATAAGTAAGAATAAGAAATCAATATATATATATATATATATATATAATTAGTTGAGATTTTTGGATTAAGTTAAGTGGGTGATAGGTATTTCATGTTGTTGATTAATGACTTCTCTAGAATGATGCAGTGACGTTTCTAATGGAGAAATCAAAAGCATTGGAGAAATTCAAGATATTAAAAGCTAAGGTGGAGACTGAGACATGATTGAAGCTAAAGTGTCTGAGATTTGATAGAGGAGGAGAATTCACATCCGGTGAGTTTGATTCATTTTGTGAGAGGAATGGAATTAGAAGATAATTATCTACTCCTATAACCCCTCATCAGAATGGAGTTGTTGAAAGGAATAAAAAAACTATTTTGATACTACTAGAACTATGTTGATTGAAGGAAATGTTGCACAGACCTTTTGGAGAGAAGTTGTTAGCACTGTTGTTTACACATTCAACTGGGTGCATATAAAAGGTGATTCCAGTAAGACTCCTTATGAGTTATGGTTTGGTCATGTTCCTACAGTTAGATATTTTAGAGTTTTTGGAAGCAAATGTTATATCAAAATAAATGAGGATATAGGGAAATTTGATACAAGATGTGATGAAGGAATCTTCTTGGGATATTCTACTAAGAACAAGTCCTACAGGTTACAATAAGAGGTTGAAGAAAATAGTGGAAAGTGCAATTTTTATGTGAAGGTTGATGAATGTCATGAGAAGAAGATCAGAGCATGCATATATGAGATTGATGATCAAGATATCATTTCTAAGCCCACATAGACTGAGATCCTGAAGAAAAATGCTTTGTTAGAGATAGTTACTCAAGATATTGCTGCTTCTCATGAAGAAGTGTTAGCAACAATCAAGAAAGAAGACTGAGAAGAGGGGGATGAATCGGTCTTCACCAGATCTCAGCAAATTAAGTTCTAAAATATAAACTGATAAATTTCAGCAATAACAGATAAGCAAATTAATAGCACAACACACAACACCAACATTTTCACATGGAAAACTTGGTTAAGGGAAAAACCACAATGAGAACCTACCCATAGTAAGATGATACTCTATAGTAGTATGTGAAAATATTATAATGGGGAATGTACATGCATTCAAACATACTACCTAGAGCTCACTGCTCAAAATATATATGCCCGAAAGGCTACAACCCTCAGGGAAGTCTCACTGACTTACAATATGATTTGGACTACAATCCAGAAGGAATGAACTGCAATGATATCATCTACAAATGCTTGATGACAATTTCGGTTAAGCATAATTATTTTCTTTGCAACACCAATCTCACCAGAACACTTCACTGAATGATAACTCTCTTGTTCGCACAATCACCTCTATCTGATAATGTATACATAATACCGACACCTAAATTATATAAGTATCTCACCTATATATATACAAATCATCAACCTTGATAACAAGGTCGGCTAAACCCTCAACACTCAACTCACAATTACAAAAATTACATTGCACTATACAGAGATCAATCATTAGACCAATATTATGATTTACATTACATAGCATGGACCTAATTCAAATTCCCTAATGATTACATCCACCATAAATCCCGCCAAGATCAACCACAACACGCTACACCACTAGAAATGCTGCATAATGTGAAAATCATCACTGGTTCATTAAGATCACCAAAAAATCGCTCAATGATCAATGAAGATCACCAAAACAAATAGGAAATGACTAGGAAACACCAACAAGCATGTTAGAATCATTCAGAACAGCTGCACTAGCACCTCTTTTCAAATCTTCATCGGTCAATATCTCAAAGCTCAAGAACACAACCAATCAACAATTGTCATAAAGAAAGATAACTTGCAGAGAATCAAATCATTAACCATCTGAAATGAAGATACACAAGATCATCCCAAACAATAATCCAAAGTCTCAGGACAATATCTTATCACACCAAAATATACCAGAGGAAATACTAGATTCTGCAAAACAGTGATCAGCAAAACCAAACTACAAAACACTGGATTAAAAACTCTTCCAAAACTCACCAGAATAACTCACAGGAATATGTTGGCATCAATGAAAACAACATATCCTTGTAGCAAAAATGATCCACCAAATCCAACAGTCTCCCCAATAATCCAACAATCTCCCCCTTTGGCATTGATGACAACATATGAATGTGAAAAAATAGTCAATGCAAAGAAAGTAGATATCACCAGCAAACTCCCCCTAAGATCAAGATAGATAAAGCGGTTTTTCAAATGATCTCTCTCCCCCTTTGACAACAATGCCAAAGATCTCCAAACTAGAAAACCAAACTCTCTCCCCCTAAAACACAGACTACTCCAGCAAAGGAGCAACACCAAGTCATCAATCTGAATAAAAAAACAAGGCTTTGAATTCCATCGGATTGATGCAACTCAATGCATCTAGTTATCATCAGGAGGGGTGGATACCCCTAACTTGTCTCTCAAATAGATAAATGTATCTGAAGGCAAAGACTTAGTGAAAATATCAGCAATTTGTTCCTTTGTAGATACATATTCCAACTTCACCTTCTGTTCACTGACTTTCTCTCTCAGGTAATTATATTTGATTGATATATGCTTAGTCTTTGAATATTGCACCAAATTCTTAGACATTTTTATAGCACTGGAATCATCACAGTATATAACAATAGGCTCATCCAATGAAAACTTCAGTGGCTAATATTTGCTAATTGGCTATTTTTTAAAATTTAGGAATCAAGATTTGGCTAATAAGTTCAGCTTTTGAGGTGACTCGAATCAACACATTTTTACAAATTTTTGTTTTAGTGTTATTTATATCACTAGAGAATTTAGTTTTTTAGTTTTTTTTAACTCAAAGATTTGCCACGATATTCAATACATGATTGGATCATATTCACCAACATTTTAAAATTTATTGTAGAAATCTAAATTAATTCGCCAATAATATATCATAATTATTAGTTACTTTAGGGTTATATCAACAATCTTTAGTTGCCACCTTTGATTTAAAATATAATCTAATGACCTTCATTGTATTCTATGAGGTAAATTGTACCTACAAGTTGTAATGGCCTCAATGAAAATCAATCGTCTAAAAGCAATTTTTGGTCTCATGAGTATAAAAAATCGTTGGTACATTTTAACTCACAAAATACAAAGAGTTCTATTAAATTATTTTTAGTTAATGGTAGAAACTAAATAAATTAGATTCTACCCCTTAAACTCTTTAATGATTTCAACCTTCAGGCCTTTACTTTTCTATAAAAACTATTTTTTTAAATGAAAGGATTTGGAATAGTAATTAATGCATACTCTTATTATTTTCCAAGATTCGCCAATATTTTCTACCAAAAAAGTTGATATAAAAAAATTCGCCAATAAAATTAATATTTTTCTTTAAAAAAAGGAAAGATTCGCCAATTAAAATAATAATTTTTTTTTTTAAATAAATATTTGCCAAGATTTTATACAATATTTTGAGAGGGGGTTTCTTAAAGATATCACTAGGCTCATCATAAATAACTCTGATATCTTTCAACATTTGCTTCGTCCAAACTAATTGAGTGCAATTACTAGCAACAACAATGTACTCAACTTCAACAGTAGATAAAGATACTAAATCTTGTTTCTTGCTAGCCCATGAAACTAACTTCTTACCTAAAAATAATGTTCCACCAATAGTACTCTTTGGGTCATCAACATCACCAACCCAATTTGCATCAGTGTAAGCACACAACATGAGATCATCATTCTTTGGATACCATAAGACATAATCCTCAGTTCCCTTTAGCTATCTAAATATTATTTTAACATGTGACATGGCTCTCATTTGGATTAGCTTGATATCTAGGAGCCATACACACAGGATGCATAATGGTAGGCCTAGTCTGAGTAAGATATAACAATCCACCAACCATAGATCTATACAAACTCTTATTAGCTTTAGGAGATTCATCATTTTTAGACGATTTACAATCAGTCACTATAGGAGTTCCAACTGGTTTGGAATCATCTAATCCAAGCTTCTTCAACATTTCCTTTACATACTTAGTTTGAGATATAAAGATACCTTTTCGTGTCTGTGCAATCTGCAAACCTAAGAAAAATTTCATCTCACCAATCATAGACATCTCGATTTTTTTTGCATATCACCAACAAACTTCATACTCATATCATCATCACCACCCAAGATAATGTCATCAACAAAGAGTTCAACAATCAAAATGTTATCACTTTCAATATTAAAGTACAAATTACTATCAGCGGCACCCTTGATAAATCCCAATTTTAGCAAGTATTTGTCTAACCTAGCATACCAAGTTGTAGGAGCTTGTTTGAATCCATAAAGTGCTTTCTTCAACTTACATACCATGTCTCCATCATCTGATAATGAAAATCCATTAGGTTGTTCAATGTAAACTTCTTCTATATCACCATTCAAAAATGTAGATTTGGCATCCATCTGATATACCTTGAATTCTTTATAAGCAGCATAAGCAAGCAACAATCTAACAACTTCAATTCTAGAAACCAGAGAAAAAGTCTCTTCATAACCAATCCCTTCTTCTGCAGCTAACCTTCTTCTAGTCATCACACCTTTATTCTTATCACCAATAATCTGATTCTCAGAATGATTTAGTTTGGCATACCTCAGAGTCTTCTAATTATTCTAATCTTTGGGTTCTTGCACATCATCACCACTAGAAGCAACATCCAAACTAACAGTCTCTATCAGATCATTTTTCTTAGGCTCTTCAGACTGAATAGGAGCTAAAACAGCATGTTGACCTTCATCATAACCTATTATCTCCTTCCCAAGGTTCTCATCCACTTTCACATTTGCACTCTCAACCATCTTTCTTAGTCTCTTGTTATAGCACTAGTAGGATTTAATATTTGTAGAATATCCTAAACAGATACCTTCACCACTTCTAGCATCAAACTTTCCAATATCCTCATCTCTCTTTATATAGCATTTGCTACCAAAAACTTTAAAATATATTACAGTAGGAACATGACCAAACCAAATTTCACAAGGGGTCTTACCTGTATCACCTTTGATATGAACTCTATTGAATGTATAGACTACAGTGCTAATAGCTTCTCTCCAGTAGACCTTCAAAACATTTCCTTCAGTTAACATAGTTCTTGCAACATCTAAAACAGTACGGTTCTTCCTTTCAACAATCCCATTCTGCTATGGGGTCCTAGGAGGAGATATTTGTGTTCTGATTCTATGCATCTCACAGAAGGAATTGAACTCACTAGAACAAAATTATGCACCTCTATAAGATCTCAGACACTTCAGCTTCAATCCGGACTTAGTTTCAACTTTAGCTTTGAATATCTTGAATTTCTCAAATGCTTCTGATTTTTCCTTCAAAAAGACAACCCACATCATTCTGGAATAATCATCAATTAGCAGCATAAAGTATCTATCACCCTACACACTTCTAACATTTGTAGGGCCACACGGGTCAGTATGCACAAGATCTAACAATCCATCAGATGTATACCATTTGCTCTTGAAAGAAATTCTTGTTTGCTTACCCAACTGGCATTGCTTGCATACTGGATTAACAGGTTTAACAATCTTAGGCAGATCTCTAACAACTTGTGTAGAATTGATCTTGATCAATGAATCAAAGTTTACATGACACATTCTTCTATGACACAACCAACTCTCATCTATGTTAGCAATCAAACAACTTTTCTCACAAACATTCAAATGAAAAATTTTCCCTTCAGTCTTAGTTCTAGATGCAATCTCTATACCGGAGGCATTCAAGATCTTGCATTTACCATCTTTGAATTATAGATCATAACCCTTATCAACCATCTGTCCAACACTCAAAAGATTATGCTTCAAACCTTCAACATATAAAACATCATCAGTGTTATGCTTACCATAAAAATAAATAGAACCTCTCCCACAGATTACACAAGCTTTGTCATCTCTAAATCTAACTATTCGACCATCATACCTTTCCGTGCTTACAAATTTGCTTTTGTCACCAGTCATATGATGTGAACAACTGCTTTCAACCACCCATTCACCCTTTTCTTCTACCTTTCTAGCCAAAGCTTCCTCCTCAACAAAACAACTAGTGGAATCAATAGGCATAGGTCCATCTTCTTTAATAGAAATAAACACAACTTCATCTCCTTCTGAATCATCATCTATAACACCTTCATCTACACCATAATAATAGTTCTTCTGGTTCCTAAACTTCCAGTTAGAATTATAAGGCTTATCATACTTTTCATGATTCTCATATCTATCATTTCTATCATTCTTAACAAACTTATCATGTCTATCATACTTAGCCATTCTCTTCGGGCATCTAGAAGCAAAATGTCCTATCTTATTACAAGAAAAGCATTTCAAGGGCAACTTTCCATCATAGTTACCGACACCTTTAGGCAATCTCCGAGAAATTAGTGCTTCAAGCTCATCAAGCTCTCTTTCTTTCTTTTCTATCTCTCTTCTTTCTCTTTCATATCTGGATATCCTGCACTCATCAGGATCATATTTCTGCTTACCGGACATAGATGTTGATGCTTTGCTAGTACTTCATCAATTTGAAGGTATGCAATCCTTTAATGTTAATCTTAGAGCAATGGTGAAATATTTTTTCATAACCCATTTGAAGGATGAATTTGGAGGTTATTAGCATCTACATACTTCCTTCTTTGGAATGCAATTTAAGTAGGGTTATTTCAAGGATGGAAGCCATCCATGGCATCGACTTTCCTTAATTTACTTCAAGGATAAAAAAAACTAGCAACTTAATTCAAGAGAGTTTTTGGTAATGCCAATTTCTAGTGTTGGCTCTTCATTTAGCTGATGGGTGGTTGAGGTGATATGAAATTGGACTAAGATTTCTTCTATGGCATTGAATTTGAGTTGGTTTTATGCTTTCAACTCTACTCTGCTTTTTCTTTTGCCAAGTTTTTAGTGATTGTAAGTTTGTCATTTCTTATGGTTTAGTTCAAATGTTGTAGCCCAGATCATACTTTTTGTTGGCTAACTATATTTAGATAATTTCAAAGGTAAGGTCCTCTATAAACTTCCTCTTTAATTTTAAAAAAAAAATGTTTAAACAAATAAAAATGTTTTTTCCTTACAAGCTAGGCATATAAGAGTAACTTATTTATTACCGTATTTTGGTGAACTTAGTATACCCATGCCAATTCCAATTTAGTTTTCGGCCTATTTATATGGAATGACTTAATATACTTACATATTCACAAGTGGTACACTCTTGTACTAAGTTTGGTTAATAACTTGATGCCCTTTCGTATTTGTCTCACATTTATTTATTGTTATGTTCATTCATTTGACCTAATCTATCCCTATTTATGCACATTTTCATATATTCACTATATGCATACTATTTATTAAATATTCATTTATTGTTGAAAATGACATTCAACATTTATAATCTCACCTAACTCTAACTAAATTAAATATTTTCATATTATCCATAAAATAGAAACAAAAAATTATCCTTAAAATTAGAAATAAGTCTACATCACTTAAATATTTTATACATTTGAATCAATTTAAGAAAACTATGTAGAGGCATATTTCTTTATAGTATCACAATAATAAAAAAATTGTCTAGAGTTAATAGATGAGTTATAAAATATCAAATTGGACATACGGTTCTACAATAGTTAGAGATAATATACTGTCAAGACATATGTATTGTAGATATGCATTAGAGAGTACACAAAATTGTAGTATATAATGAACAAATTGAAGTTCACAGTTGAAGGTGTTTTATTGATAAAACATTTATAGTTATTGCACAATTATTCTAATTTTTAAAATATCAATTAATTTGTTCCAATTTTAAATTATATAATTATAGAATACAATAATCTCTATAAATTTAATTCTAAATTTAATAATAACCATCAATCTAATCTTAACTCTTGATCTAATTTCAATCCTTACTCTTAACTCTTGATCTAATTTTGATCCTTACCCTAATCTTAACCCTTGATCTAAGTTTAACCGTAACATTAATTTTAATCTTATGTCTAGACTAGTTCAAATTCTAGTTGTAATCATAGCCCTAATTCTAACATTAACATTAATTTTCACTATAGCCCTCATTATTAACCTAATTTTAACATTAAATACAAGCCCTAATTCTAACATTGAATACAACCCCTAATTTTAACATTAAATAAAACCCTAATTCTAATTTTTCCTTAACTTCTATCCAGAGTCCTTAAATTGTGATTATTGGTAATTAGTATATATATTCATAAATATATTTAAAATATATATATTATTTTAATATTTTAAAAAATATAGATTTTAATTATACATATAATTTTATATTATATTATATTATTATATCTAGATAATAAAAATTATACATTAATATGTCAATAATATAATAATACATTATAATATAATAATAATAATATATAATATAAGTATAATATTAATAAAATATAATTAATATAATAATAATATATATAAATATTAATATGATGTATTGATAATTAAGTTTATTATTCAATTAGAGCTAAGATTAGTTTTAAGTTATGATTATTTTTAAAATTATCATTAGGTTAGGTTTTGTTTAAATCTTCAATTTAGCCTTATGTTAAAGGTTGAATTAAAGATAGGGTTAGATTTAAAGTTAGGTTAGGGTTAATATCAATGTTGTTGATAAACATTAGGACTATCATGACATTTACAATTGAAAACAAAGATAAAAGTTAAAATTCAATTAAAATCACGCTTAAATGTTTGTAATTATATTATGTATTTTAATTATTATATTATTTTTTCTAGTTTTATATTATTATTATATAATATTTAATGAAATTATTTTCATTATATTTAAGAAAATTATATTACTAAATTACATAAGGATTACTCCAATCTAATTTTTATATTTTTAATGTTACATATATTATATATTAATTTTTTAAAAGTTTGAAAAAAATTTGATTAAATTTAAATCTTTTAAATTTAATATAATTTTAAAAAGTTTTAGAATTTGTTAAATATTGGTTTGGTGGATGTGTAAAATAAATTTGATAAGAAAATTTAAACTTGTTAAATATTATTTTAACGTACCAAGCCAATTAGAATGGAGAAATTTTTTTTAATAATTTAGAAACTTAAAAATCATGCATCTTTAACTTTATAAAAATAAAAAAACATAGATCAAAACAAAAAACACGTAATCGTAATTGGTGGAGAAACAATTGAATAATAATGAGTTAACAAAAAACAATGCAATTGAAAATGACAAACAAAGAAGATTTTAAAGGCAAGGGACCACTTTGACTTTCTATCCTTTGAAAGGATATTCCCCCGGTAGTTGAAAAGATGCGTGCCATTCTAAGCTTCCTTGCCTTCATATAATGCGCCTAAAAGGAAATTGGCTTTCCGTACGCATCTATGGTAATCAAACCACTTTTTTTTTAACGTGCAAACCCTGGTTTTAGAGGCATTCGTGCCAAATTTGGGCATTTCTTCCCTAGGCCTGATTTTTGTTTTCGATTAGAACGGTAATACGAGTCTGTTCCCCTTTTAAAAAACTATCTCGAAAGATGGGAACTATAAGAATCGAAATACTCTGTTGAATTTAGGGAAAGTTCCGTAGTTTAATTGATTGAACTTAATTGCTGAGAATGATCCGGTATTCTTATGTTATCTACTAAAATTTAAATCTTCAAGAATTATTATTGAATCAGGAAATTTCAGAACCTAACTTCATGACAGATCTTGTCTGTAAAACAAATTTTATTTAAAAGTGCTTTTATCTATATAAATTTTGACAATCTGTCTGAAATTTGTTCAATCTTATGAAATTTTTTATTGTATTTGTAATAAAATTGTATAAATATGACTATACCGCCATCAAATTTAGGTTCAGGACTAAATTCATCTTGATGTTCCAGCTTAATTGAAGGACATCTGATTTAGTCACATATCCTTCATCTGCTTTCTTCTGTTCATAACAATTTAACTGAAAGATGAAAAATCAGATGCTCATCCCTGCTATACTATATATGATCCAGTTAGATTCATGAAAAAATAAAAGAATTTTTCTAAATAGCAGAAAGAACCAGGATTTCAGTTTTTCTCACCTTGATCTACCGCATACCTGCATTTTTAGGCTTCAAAAATCCTAAATAACCTCTTACTTTCAAAAGCCTCAGAAGATCAGAAGCCGAACGGCCGTGAGCAGATCCGAAGAAAGATGCAAAGCAGAGCCCCATTGCAAATCATTTCTCGGCCGAATTTACTTTAAATCACTCAAGAAATGATTTGCAGTGGGGCTTCACATTTACTCTATTTTCTATTTTAGAGCAGACAAACTTTCATCGCTTTCAAAAACGGAAATAAATAGAGATATTGTATATTCATCCACTCCGATCTTTAAAGGAAATCGCTCTCCACCACTCTTTCACTCCAGTCCGCCTAAAGATCGCTATATGCATCTCATCAGAGAAAGGAATTCCTTAGATAATGAGGTGGCAAGGGTTTTATTCCAGAAAATGAAAGAAAAGTGTCCTTCCCTCAAAAGTTGTGGTGGAAAAGCTGTCACGGAACAAGTACACAGTGAATTTTGTTGGTCCACATTTATTCGGTGGAGGAAGAAAATCTCTGCGATTCTTCAACTTTTTTTTAACGCCAGAGATTCTTCATCTTTTTTTCAATGCCACTGGTTCTTCGATATCAAGAACAATCGTCTGCAACTGGCCAGAATGGAATTTGGCTGTCGAAATTGTGGTTCATGTGAAATGTGTCTGCCACTAAATACATAGGGTGACTTCACTTCCTTTAGAAGGATTGGTGTGTCAATTTTTTCCACTAAACTATGATTTTATGTAATTATTTTTACAAAAAGTTTTTTTGGCTCTTCTTTAATCAGTTAGGTATTCTGTTATACTCGCAAACTATATTAAGTAAATTGTACTAATTTTTGCTTTTGTACTTAGATTTGTCTCTTTTTGGCATCTTCATGAATTTATACTTTGATTGTGATGATTTGGCTTTCCCTTTGATTCTTTATACATATTTAATATTTCAATGCATTTTGAATTTATTCATTTTTATTAGTTATTTATTGTATTTATCTTTTTTATTTATATTTATAAATTGTTAGTTATTTAAAGGTTAAATTCTTTTCGAGAAGCTTTTTCATTTATCATATTTTTCATTTTCATTTTTTATTTTTCTTTTTATTTTAGTAATTGTTGATTAGTTATTTTTATAATGTGTGAAGTTTATGAAGATTCCTCATCATTTCTTATCTAATCTTTATTCTTTCTATATCATTTGATCTTTTCTTTCATGAAGAGTACCTTAAAGTTAGAGAGGAGAAAACAACATAAAAGTTAGATCCTCTCAAGACATAGATTGTGACAACTTCAAATTGAAGCTTTAGATAGGTTGGTAGCACTTATTTAATTTTGTAAGAACTTTTATTTGGAAAGTAGTTGAAAGCATTAATTAGATCATCAAATTATCCAAGGACTGTAACATTTCATTATTGCTTCTTGGTTAGATTGGATTATGCTATTTCTTTTTAAAAATTTAAATTCTCAACTCTTGTCTATTTATTATGTCTTGACATTTAAAGATGTCCATTTATGCATTTAAACACATCTAAGAACGACATGAGAAACTATTCTTAGGAATATTTTCATTTAGAACCTAAAATGAACACATCTATATTGAAATCAAAACCCATCTACCTCTCAAACACTTATATATTTGAAAGTGTTGTATTTCATATTTTCCTAAGGCCATAAAGCTAGTCTATCAAGGGGGGTGGATAAGGAGAACTTGACCCTTACATTGCAATAGCTTCCCTAAGGTATTTTTGTTGAAGTTATAGCTGCGTTAGAGATCTAAAATGATATCTATTCTCCTCTCCAACGTCTCTTATTTAATTTGTGGCTTCTGTTTTCTTTCTTGCATCACTTTGACTATTGTCGGTGAGATGTCTATGTGGATGTCAGTGGAATATTTATGTGGTTGTCGGTGACTCTTCCCCTTCCATCGTGGAGCCTCTTTACTTGCCTTGCGATTCTTTATGTATATCGATCTTCTATTTGTGTGGTCTTCTTCTTCTTCGACAAATTGATAGTCATATTGTTGGCTTCCAATTTTATCTCGTAGCAAGTTGAGAATAATGTGTATGGAGTTTGTCAGATCAGTAATATTTTATGTTTTCTGTGTTCAGAGTTTTCAGACTTATGAAGGTTTATAGAATGTATATGTGATGTATCATTTGACTTCACTGTCATGATTGATTTGTAGAGAATCAAGCTTATCTTATCTTATTGTGATTGATAGTAATCTGAAACTATCAATAGTTGTATTCATTTTCAGAGATATAATAAAGTTCATTTATTGAGTGGGCTAGGTTTTTCACCCTCAAGTGGAGGGTTTTCCCAAGATAAATTATGTGTATCTTGTTTCATATTTCTTTGTTGCTAAAAAAATAACATGGTATCAAAGAAAGGTTCATTCTATTTAGCCTAACCGCTAGAAGGTATATCATGTGCTTTTAAGGGAGTTCAATCAACATGTTGCAGATGTTCAATCAGCTACTTGTCAGAACTTATGCATGCAATTTGAGCCTTTCTAAATGAAAGAGTTGCTACAATCTTCTGAAGACGTTTCATCCTTTGTTGAGTGGTTGCTTCAGAAGCTGAGTGTTTATTCTATTTGTGTATTTTCTGTTCTTCAAGGATTTTGAAATCAGAATAGCTTTGGTGAAGGAATTATTTCTTTTTAGCGATTTTCTTTGGAGGTGTGCTATGAGCGATCACTACGTGTAAATACGATTATCGTTGAACTGAAGATAGACAGTGAGTGATGACGAGGGCCGAAGGCCACACAGTCATTATCACTAGATGCTTTAGTATGGTTAAAAATTCCAATGCTGAGCAAGATTAGGAAAGAACAATGGTGGATGACTAACTTATAGAGAGATAAGTATTTTCTTTGTGGTTGAATGATGTTCATGAATTTTTCATGTTGTTATTAATTCGTGCTACATCATTGGGCTAGTGAATCATGCATAATTCTAGCATTAATATTTCTCTTCGAGATAGTCTTGAACTATTAGTAATCTCTCTTAATGCTTTCAAGACATACTAGAGAGCATAAGGATGATGAGAGATTGCATTCAAGGAAGGAAGACCTTGATGATGGTTGCCATGAGATTGAGTTGGTGACTGTAGATGTTTTCTTGAAGAGGAGGAATTACCCCTCAGAGAGAGCCTCACTTTAGCTTCAGAGGGAGCTTGACTTTCAACTTTAGAGGGAGCTTGATTCTTTCAGCTTCAGAAGAAGCCACATCTTTTGGTTAATGAGTTCTTCTCAGCGAGAGAAGCTCGAGGTGAAATCCCTCGTTAATGAGTTATTCTCTGCGAGAGAAGTTTGAGGTGAAATCCCTTGTTCCACCCTCTAGGATTATCCATGGTGGAAGTCATGCGTGTGACTCTATGACTTTATTTTCTATTTTCTGATTCACCCTCTAGAAGTAGCTATGGTGAATATTGTTATGATGAGATAACAACTTTATTGAATAAAATCTATGATGAGACTCTGTTGACTTTCTTTGATTGCAGTTGTATGTACCTATCATGAGATGATGAAATGAAGATCTCTCTCTTACTAAGAGGGAGTGTTGAAGTTATAGATGTGATAGAGATCTAAAATGATATCTATTCTCCTCTCCAAAGTCTCTTATTTAATTTGTGGCTTCAGTTACTATTTTCTTTCTTGCATCACTTTGACTAGTGTCAGTGAGATGTATATGTGGATGTTGGTGGAATATTTATGTGGCTATCGATGACTCTTCCCCTTCCATCATGGAGCCTCTTCACTTGCCTTGCGATTCTTTATGTATATCGCTCTTCTATTTCCATGGTCTTCTTCTTCTTCGATAGATTGATAGTCATATTGTTGGCTTCCAATTTTGTCTCGTAGAAAGTTGAGAATAATGTGTATGGAGTTTGTCAGATCAGTAATATTTTTTATTTTTTGTGTTCAGAGTTTTTAGACTTATGAAGGTTTATAGAATGTATATGTGATGTATCATTTGAATTCATTGTCATTATTGATTTGTAGAGAAACAAACTTATCCTATCTTATTGTGATTGATAGTAATTTGAAACTATCAACAGTTGTATTCATTTTCAGAGATATAATAAAGTTCATTTATTGAGTGGGCTAGGGTTTTCACCCTCAAGTGGAGGGTTTTCCCAAGATAAATTATGTGTATCTTGTTTTAGATTTCTGTGTTGCTAAAACATTTACAATTAATAAATACCCTCAATATTTTGCACCATTAAATAATTTATTCTCATTACAAGTGCTCAAAATTGTATAAGCATATATAACAGTTGAGTGATGATTTGGTGATCTAGCTCACAACCCACATGGTACAAACTACATCTCATAATTTCCCACCTTGATGGAAGTCCTCTTTGCATCTTTAAGACTCCCTTATTTGTTGACCATTCAGTGAATTGCATACTCAACTTTTGCATTCTCCCTCTTTCAAAATTGAGTTTTCATGCTTTCAATGATCAAGGTAAAGTTGTAGGGTTCCTTGAATGGCTTATCGTAGGAAAATGGGCAACCCAACTCATAGAATGGGTGACCCTAATGTGTTTGGTTGGCACATGAATCTTCTAATTATTATAATTCATCTTCTATTTTGGTCATCAATTGATATTCTTGGTGAGCCTTGAAGTCATGAAACACTCCTCTAATTGTCACTCTTCTCTCCTCGAATGCTTGTCATACTCCTTTGATTCAATTTTTTCCTATTTAAGCATCTCATGCTTCTTGCATCCATAGAAGAAAAGAGATGACAATGTTTCTTGCAATTGGTTGTCTTTGCATGATTTGGTAGAGAAGCTTTGTCTCTTTTGTTGGAAACTTGAGATATGTTGAGATGTGTTGTCATTGATGTCATTGTGTGTTGTAGATGGTCCAAAAGTGAATGTTCTGATGTTGTTGTGTGGTCTAGTGGTGATGTTGAGTAAGTAAGAGGTGTTTCCGGAAGGTTGGTGTAGTGGAAGTTTTAATATGCAACAAACAATATTTATATGCAAGAAAGAGTATTTAATATCCCAATGGAAGAATGTTTTGCATTCCTCCGGTTTGTGAAGATTATGACTTTTGGTTTTGGATATAATGTTTATGATCTGTGTATATTTAACTATTAGGTTTCTAGGTTCTCTATTGCTTAGATGATAGAGTTGGTTGTTGTTTTTTTTGACAGTGGGAGTGTCTATGAGAACTGGTCCAGAGAATGCTTGGTGGTACTCTGATATGTGGATTCAAGTGTTGCATCTTGGAGGACATGTTCATTTGGTTTGTGAAATGTTCCAGTTTAGTTTTTTGGTGCTAGTTTGATAGGAAAGTGAAGTTATGTTGTTTTGTGTTTAGTGTTGTTAGCTAGTTTGGTTTCTAGCTAATTGAAGTAGTATATCTTGCACGGGGTATTCATTGGCTAGGCAATATTATATCACGTGCATTCATATTGGGGGGTTTAATATCCCAAAAATGAGGGTGCAATATATTACCTATTGATAAAAATAGGGGGTTTTTAATTTTGGTTATGAAAAAATACAATATTTGGTGAAAATAGGGGGGCTTTTAATTTGGGTTGTGTATTGGGAGGGGGTGACAAAAAAGGAGTTTAGGGCAATATTTTTTGAAAATAGGGGGATTCTTTAGTATGTCATGAATGCACATGCTATAACCCAGCTTCACTAAGTGAATCCTCTGTGGTAACTTGTTTGGACCATGCTCCTTTGGTTTGGATATGCATTGGAGGTTGAGCTTTGATGTTGATATGGGTCTTACTGTGGCTTGTGTAGATCCACATTGTGTACTTTTTACTAAAGGATTATTTTGGGCCCATTGCTTAATGTGCTTTATTGTTTATCTACACATTCCATCTGATATTGACTTTGGAGGGTGTATTAGTGTGTGTGGTTCATTAGAATTACTTAAGGATGTGTTGTGATGTGTTTGGGTCCCTTTTATCTCCTGGAGTGGACCAAATTTGGTATTATTGGTCCAAGTAGCCTAATTCATGTAATATTGTATATTATATATGTGGTTAACCTAGTTGAGGGTTTTAATGAATGATCTTGTATATATAGATGTGTGGTTGTATGAGTTGATGTATGAAGTGTATGTGAATTGATGTGAAGTAGATGTGAATGATATACAAGAAGATGTTGGAATCAATGAACACTAAGAGCGGGGGGGGGGGGGTGAATTAGTGTTCACTGAGTCCAAAAATTGGTATCAAAGCCTAGTACCTCAGAAGAAGCCTAACAACTTGAGGAAGATCTAAAAGATTGAATCAATGGACTTTGATTTGCAGAGACAACTTAGTGTGGCACTTGAAGATCTCGATGCAACTAGAAAAGAAGTGAGTTCCCTGAAAAGAAATCTAAATGTAGTTGAAGATTTCATTGAGACATTGAAAGATCAAGTGAGAACATCAAGAGAGAAGAGAAAGGATTTGATGGATAATTTGAAGGAGAAAGAATAACAAACCATTGATAATCAAGCCCTACAAGACAAGACAAATGAATGTGAGAAGTTGGCTAGGGAGAATGCAGTTCTGAAAAATGAAATGTAATCTATTGTAATGAAGTTGACCAAGGAGATTGAAGAAAGGAAGAAGAATGAAGTAATCCTAACTCATTCACTAAAGGATAGATCTGATGAATGTTGCAGATTGACATATGAGAATGATCAGTTGAAGCTTGAATTGGTGCAAACAAAGAATGATGGACAATAACTTGAAAGGTAGATCATAATTCTGAGAGATGAGCTGACTACTACTAATGCGTACAAAGAAAAATTCAAAGCTAGTTCAACCCGGTTGGATGAGATGCTGGAAAGTTGGAGACATAGGAAATGTATGCGAGGACTTGGATTTGAGAAAGGAGAATCCTTTAGTTCTGGTGAAAGCAATCATCAACAAAAGAACAAGAAATTTTCGGTAAGACAACTTAATGCCTATAAATTCAATGGTAAATGTTTTGTTTGTGGTAAATTCAATCACATGGTGAGTCAATGTAGAAGTAGGATGAATAATGGGATGATGAATAATGTGATGAACAATGGTTCTAACTTTACCGATCAATGTTTCATATGCAACAATTTCGGTCACAAGTCAAACATGTGCAAAACAGTGATAAACAACTTTCAGAATAAGAGATGTTATGCTTGTGGGATGTTTGGACATATCTCTAATCAGTGTAGTATGAGACCAAATCAGATGAATTTTAGACCTGTGCAAAGAGTTGTTGTCTGTTATACTTGCAACAAACTTAGTCATATTTGGAAGATATTGCAGAAGCAGGAATCCTCCGGTAGGCAACAATAAATTAGATGAAAAGGGAAAAACTAAGGTGGAAGAGATCAGAGATCAGATATCAACATAAGAAGATGTGGGTAAAGAAGAAGATTCTATTGTTCAAAATGACTCCACACCTAATTCCGGTGTATGAATCTCATCCGGTAACTAAGGCATTTTGGCCTTAGGGGGATATTATCCTGCAGATCTTTAAAACCCCCTTTTGGAGATACGTAACTGGTCAAGGATGGTTGTAGATGATGGAGATTAGTTTTCCTGATGTTGTCCAAAAGATTTCATGGTGGTTTGATAATTCGGTGAATGAACTTATGAAAAATAGTGTATCCAGAAGTCATTAGGGTTGTGCATTTATTACAACTTAAAATTAGGTTTTTGATGGATAAAAAGGCATTTCAATAGCTCATTCTTCACAATACAAACACGATAGAAGAGCAGAGCAACAGAGTGAAAGATTTTTAGCAGCTAAATCCGAGCCTGTATCGATCAATTAGCGATTTCTTGCACCCAGTTGAGAATCAAAAGGCGTTTTTCATTTACAAAGCTATCTTTTCATATCCATATTTAAATGGCATCTGTATTTGGTGTTGCGACTCCATTGGTGGTTGAAATTACTGAGGGAAAGGCCCGTGTTCAAGAGGCACCCATTCAAATCCATTGAAGATGATCTAGAAGGTGCATTTTCTTCTATCCCATATAGTGTACTTCACAATGAAGATATTAGGGTATATATCCATTGCAAAATTTAAGAGCTTGGGAATGCAGATATGTTATCACTTTACAACAAGCACATGATGGATAGTCTAGGAAATTTAAAGCCAAAATTCAAGTCACTGCACTACAAGGGTTTCATCCAATTTACTCATTTCTCGGTGTTCGATGAACCCGAATGGATCCGATACATTCTGAACCGAATTCATGATGAATTCATGTGGATGGGCTGACCTTATAATATCACCAAGCAAGCTATTGAAGCATTTACCTATTTAAATGAAACTAGTGAGGTCTCTAGACTAAGGAAAGTACATAATACAATGGTAAAAAAGGTTACCAGATCTCAGTATGATAGCCGATCAATGACATCATAGAGCATGATGTTAGATTTTCCTCGATGGTGATTGAATATAAGGTATATCAATCCAGTAGGTGGAATTTTGTATTTGGCATGACCATATTGTAGCTTATGAGATAGTAAAGGAAGGAAAGAGGTATGCTCTTTGTTTAGTTCTTCTTAGTGAGTTATTAAGAAACTTGAAGAATATTAAGCAAGACAAGAAGCATGTATTCAGGTTTAGATCCTTGATTATTTTATTGGCACTGTAATTATTAAATCCCTAGTATTGGAAAGATTTAGTAGGAATATGATAAACTGGTGGCCATTCAGATCAAGGAAGGATTGTAGGGTTTAGGTGATATTATTTCTCAAAAATCCACTTTGTGGGGTTATTTCAAATCTTTTCAAGCCACAATGCACAGTAGGGAAATGCTCCCTAAATAAATTATAGAGAAGTATGAGAAAACCATTTTCTTCATGGTTGATAAGGACCAATGTCTTATGGAGGAACTTGAGCCAAGAACTGTCTAGATCATGCCCATGGGGTATGAAGTGGATGCTACCATACTTGATGCATATGCTCAACATTTGTTGAGTCAACCGATAGATGATAAGGAAGAAAGGTTCGATACTTATCAAGATAAAGATGTTGATTTGCACAAGAAGTTTATCGGACCTACTAGGAAGAAGAAAGTAAGGAAAGAGGTAGAGGAGTCAGCAGAACAAATGGACATATCTAAGGGGTTGTGCAAAAGGATAGAGAACAAAATATACTAAAGGAGGAAGACTTGGCGAAGCACAAGAAGTCTGAACCTATTTCCACCCCTTCGAAGCAGGCCAAGCCAAGAAAATCTCAATCTACACCTACTTCCAGTGTGCACAAGCCCATTCCTCCACCCAAATCATAATCAACATCATCAACTAGTGGGGCAGAGAAGAGGAAGAAGGAGAAACCTCAAAGAGTATATGTTGTTGCCATTGTTGAGGATGTAGAGATAAAATCTGATGAAGCAATGAGAGAGGTGAAAAAAACAACCACCTATGCAAGAGTGGTGAAGAAGCCACAAACCGGTGGAGTTCAGCAAACAAAGAAACCAAGACCAAAAAGTGAATCATTCAGAAAAGTCAGAGCAAGAAAGAAGAAGAAATTTGAGATAGATGCTGCTTTGAAATCCGGTAAGATTGAAGGCACATTTGAAATAGTGCCCCCATTGACTTTGAAGGAGTTAATTGATGAAATTCTTAAGGATGGGAATCTGAATAATGTGTCTACATATTAAGAAAACTTTGATGATAAAGATCAAAGGGTAGTTGAAGAAGCAGTTATAGAATATATGGATGTTTATAGTAAGATATTAATAGAACTTGCATCTATAATTTCTAAAAGAATGTATGACATTTTGGATGCGAGAAGGCACACATCTAGTTTAGAAGATGATTGAATTAAGGAATATGTACTAGTAAATCTATCTTCAATCATCTCTAAGGATGAAGTTATTGGGTTATTGAAGCTTGCCAATGATAGATTCTGAAGCAAGCACTAGTACATTTGGGGTTGATTTTCGATGGCCTATTGTCGGAATATCGACTATTTTTTGTCAGACTGCCGACAAACAAAGTCGTTGAAAACTTTTCGTCCGTCATTTTGATGCTACCATCTAACATCGGAATTCCAATGACATCCTGAACTCTTCAACGATGGCCATGACCACTCATCAAATGAGATAATGTTGTTGGGTGTAAAGCATAGTCATCAGATGGACGTCGGAATGCCGATGCCTTCTAGGAACTTGCACGGGTGAGGATTACGATGAGCATCCGACAATAGAGTTTCGTCGGACATACAAACTCCTCATCGGATGTTTCGTCAATTGGATTTAGCATTCCAATGCCAATTAGGAACTATGCACCGCCGAGGATGTTTTTTGTCCGACGGTTTGGTCATTGGTGTAAAGTTGGGAGGAAGTTGGAATTCCGACGGTGCTTTATTTTTACTAAAAATAAATAATGCGCATGCCAATTATAATGGTGCTTGTTGGTTCTAGTATATCAAGATAGCTAACCTGATCTAGTAATGCCAGTATTGAAGGAGGTAATTGGAATAGGTATACCGAACGCCAATATTGAGAAGCATGTCAGAATAATTAACAAGGGTGGAATAGAAACATTTCGCAATAGCGATGAGGTGAAGTTGTCTCGATGAAGAAAGTATAAGCATAAGTGTCATTTGAGCTTATCGGGATAATCTGTGAATTCAGAATAACATATTAGAGACATTCCAACTAGTGAGAAGTATCTCGATGACATGAAAACAAGGTGGTATCGGGGAAACTATCCCGACTATACACCTGCGGTTGGAAGATGGATATCGGTGCAATCTATGGTGATACAGAGAATTATACCCTTATTGGCGAAGTTGATAAAAATCAGAGTAATAGGATCATCAAAAGGCTGATAGAACATCCTATCCCGATAATGAATATATCTAATAACATCAAAATAAGACACTCCAATAATGCATCCTCTTCTAAGTATCTATATTGGTATAACTTATAAAGATGAGATAGCATCTTTCTGCTTCGTTGATGGTAAAGGCAATTCTGATAAAGAACTTCTTAAGAGGTATTCGGGATAACTTACATAAGCAGAATAACACATAAAAATTGCTCTGATCAATGAAGTTATCCAAAATGCTTTACAAATGAAACAACATTGGGAAAGTTATCTTGATCTGACATTCACAAAACAAACAACCCAATATCAGACGGGAGAAGGATAAAACCCTTATCAGGATAACTTGTAGTGTCGGGAAAATGAACTTTGGGTATGCCAATAGTTAAAACAATATCGATGGACGCCGATCGAGACATTATATGTACAAACAGATAAAAAATAAAACAAATTGAAGATTACTTGTCGAGATAGCTCAAGTTGAAATGACACAAGAGGCAGACGGCTACTAATATAACCATATTTATCTATGGCAACTAATTTGTTAGAAAAGCACCAAATTTGGAGTAGTGATGAAATGAGTTAAGCCGATATCCTACATCATCAGGAAATTCAAATTTCAAAAAGATGGCACATTGATTCACAAAGTTAAGGCACATTTATTGTTGCACGAAAGATGCTTTCTGAGAAGTGTATTTAGGAGAACATTGCATTCAGAATTATAGAGACTTTGAGATGATATTGAGGTAGGTTGAAGTCACATTGGACAACGGCGAGTAAGTGCTTTGATCGATTCCCCTAGTATTGTTTCAAATAGTCTATTAAATTGCCTTTGAAATGGAAAACCCTAGTGGTGCTGCAAAGAGACAGAGAGGGGAAACAAGAAAGGGTAAGGGAAGGAAACAAAAAATAGGTGAAACAAGTCCTAAAACTAAGGATGAAGATAGAAAACTAAATCAAGACTTGCTAGATCAACTGCCAAGTTCCACCCCAAAGCCCAAGAGATTTGTAGAGTTGAAATTAGAGGATAATTACACTGATGTGGGAGATGTGTACACAACCATCAAGGGATATGACTTGTTTTTGTTTCACTATCATAGATGAGAGAACCCAAAACCCATCTGCAATCCTTGGCAGTTAGGTGTGGGAAAAATTATAGTCCCAAATGCCTTTGTTAATATTGATCTCCTAGAATTGTTAGCACTAAATTTTAATCCAAACAAAAGAGAAATATGTGACTGAGATGGAAATCCTTGTTTCTTCATGTCACGAGAAGCAGTTTCTAAGGTTTTTGATATGCCTAGATTTTATGACCATCACATCATTCTTGAAAATTTGGTGGAGGAATACAGAAGATTGGATGCCACTTATGTTGGGTGGAGATTACCATTTCATTTGTTGAATCCTGAGGTCCCATTGGAAACAGAGGAAAGTATGACATTTCATGTAAATCTATTCAAGGACTACTTCAAATACACATATTATTCAGTAGGACAAGCACTGGGGCTAGATACTCCATATTTCATGAGAATTGAATTTGTGGTCATTGCAACAAACATTCAATCATAGAAAGCTAGAGAATTTGAGTATGCAAAATTTGTGGCAAAACAACTTGTCCTTGGACTCACAACCATCCAGAGGGACTCTACAAAAATTCACTTCTCGCACTATTCCCTACTTATGCATATGGTGCTATTCTATGGGCACAAGATGGGTCTATGGCCTGCAAAGATGAAGATAAGAAGATATGATGGTAACAACCATTCTCTACCAATCCAATTATAGACTTCAATATGGGATTGCATATTTATCAGATCTAATTACATTCATTTTGAAGAATATTTTGTTAAAACACTTTACAGGTTTTATAGTTATCCTTACCACTCTGCACTTTCATAAGATTTAAAGAGATTCTTGAGGCCTGTAGACTTTGGGGGACCAAAAACTGTCAAACGCAATTGGGGAGATTGGTACTGCTTCTCTGATGTAACCATGATAAGGGTTTATGGCTTTGAAGATGCCCCACTATTGTTTCCTAAAATAGTTCCCAAATCTG
Organism: Cryptomeria japonica; assembly: GCF_030272615.1. Lineage (NCBI taxonomy): Eukaryota > Viridiplantae > Streptophyta > Pinopsida > Cupressales > Cupressaceae > Cryptomeria > Cryptomeria japonica. Next base: position 293,750,742 of record NC_081415.1, read on the forward strand.
GATATCATAAGCCTTATGGGGGAATCAAATTCTATGCATCTTGTTTCACATGATAAGCAATCATTTCTGCCTGGGACTCTATGCATAGGAGAATTTTTTGGAAATGGAAGAGAAGGACAAGAGCTTGCATGGAACAAATTGTTTCATTATAACATGGAATTGGGAGCACCAAGAAAAGGCTTTGACCTAGAGGGGTATATTCATTTGATGAGAAAAAGGTAGAAACTAGGTGCCTATGAACACATCCTGTATCTAAAAGATGACTTGAAAAGAAATATGGATGAAAAGGATGCTGAAGTGGCTATAGATGATCACAATGGAGATGTTGAACAAAAGGCTAAGGAGAAAAAGACTATAAACATATCATCTTCAGAGAATATTTGATGATGATTTCAGAGCATCTCTTGAGTTCATGTCATTTTTATATAGGATAAAAGGGAAAGCAATAAGAGAAAATGTCGATGAGATCAATACCTCTAATGAAAGGCAATTATCAGTCACCTTAGAAAATACAGTAGCACAAGAAATGACTCTAATGACTCCTGAAAAGGGGAGGAAGCTTCTAAAGGATGCCGATGTTTTGATTTTTCCTAGGTGGGATATGTCAGCCTTGATATTTGATAGTTTTCTCCATGATATTGGTACCAAGCACAAATTATCTTCTAAGGGTGTGATCCAAGTGTATATGGGATCACTATACAACCCTGACAAGCATGCCATGAAAATATGGTCACTATATCCTTCGAGTAAAAAGCCTATGGTTATTGATACTTAGAAGGCCTTTGGGTACATTATGACCTTACAGGTTGGAGAGGCAGACCCCATGATGACAACATGTTTATGAGTAAACATAGCCAAACTGAACAAAGAACAAATTCAATTCTTGGTGAAAGAAAATGAATCAAATAAGCTTGAAATTGTAAAAATGAGAACAAATATTGATCGACTTAGAGAAATAATGAAACATGGGGAGCCACAAAGATTGTTAATATAGGGTGAATCTTCCCAACCCCAAACCAATGCTGATCAATTGAAGGAAGAAAACTATCAACTGTAGGACCAGTTGAAGATAACAAAAAGTGAAACCATGTTAGCCCTGATTCAAAAAAGATTCACTAATATGATGACATGGATAGATAAATACTGGGATATATACATCAAGAACCACACTATCATAGAATAACATGAGTGGTTGGATAAGCGGCTACATGAGAAAATCCTGGAACAGTAAAATAGGGATGAGAGACAGCCTACTGATATATAGAACTGTGAAGATTTGATAAAGGCTCACAAAGAATACCTAGAGGAGTTGAGAGTAGAAGGAGCAACCTTCCTCGATGAAAAAAAAAATAGTATTCCTTCATTGCTCAGCAATAATGGAGAACAAAAGGAAAAGGTGGGTTGGACCTGTGACTGCCAACATATACTCCAGAGTGCACTGAAAGTAGCAGAAGACCAAGATGTTGAAAAGGTGGCGAACTTCATAGAGAGCATGGTTTTGATGGAAGTAGAAGCCCAAGACACCATCCATTATTGTGATACCAGATACAATGAGAAGCATATAGCACATCTAACTAGTGTGCATTTGTGTTTAACTAAGTGATTAGTTGTTAGTTCTCTTTTGTTTTCAAAAGACTTGGATCAAAAGGCATGACCTTTTGATATGTTATATAATATTCAATGTAATAATTTGATAGGGGAGTTTTTTGGTAGGAGAAAATAGATTAAAAAAAAGTGAAGAACAATTTTTCTTTTTGTACTAAAGAACAATACATTATTTTCAGATTAATACAAAGCCAGTTCCTTTATTTGCAAATGGTGTTATGGATTCTTTCATTGTGAAAATCAGTTCTCTGTTATAATTGTCTATAATTGATGATTGCTGCTCTAGATCTTTGTGCAAAAAGGTTGTGTGTTATACTATTTTGGTGATGGAAAAATAGTGATTCATTTGCAAAGTTGCATGCACTTTCAAGGATGCAAGTAGTAGGGAAATCCGTTAGAGGATGCAAATTATGATGCACTTGCAAATCCAAGATGCATTAAAAAACTATATAGAACTAAAGAAAAAGACAATAAGTTCTTATAAGACCTTTATGTCATCCATGGAAAATAGGCCCAAACCATGTAACGATGAAGGTGCTATGCGATATATCCTCTTGTTAACACAAAAATCGGTGTTTATTGGAGGAAGTTCCTTAGGTACCCATTGTTTCTCTAGATGTTTGTACCTCAAGGGCACCTCGATGTCGCCTTTGGTCTCATCATCATAAGAACATGACCCCCCTTGAGAAAGGAAAAATTCCATGCATTTATTAAATTTTCTTCTAATCTTTTGACCTCTAGTTGATCTCCCTATTTTAGACCGATTACATGTCTCAATTTTGTTGACTATTCCTACATTTCCCTCACTCGAGGAAGACACATCTAACAAATACCTATTTGGTGGTACCTACACTCCATCAAATGAGAGAGTTAGTTGGTAATGAGAGAGATATTTTGTAAATGAGGGTAATGTTGATGAAGAAGTCGGCCCTGAAGTTGACTTTGAGATTACAAATTGAATAAGTCCAACTGGGGCCTCAAGTGTTGATAACTGTATTATATTTGCTACTAATGTCGAGGTTTGATGAACTAAGGAAGTTTGTTTCCTAGTAATTTAAAAAAAATAAACTATTTCTATAGGGTGTTTTGACTTATACCTATCGATCCATGAGACTATGCAGGATCCTCATCAAAGGGGTTCAGGCTTCTGCACATGTAATTCAATTATCTTATGTTAGCTAAAAATTACATGATACATATACTAAAAATTACATAATATACTGTTTATGGTGAAAGTGGATAAACAATGTTGAAAGACTAAATAGATTCAACCACAAAACCCTAGTCTAACAACAACAAAGATCCACCATAACATATGAAGATTACCTAAGACAATGCAAATGAAATGAAATCACAAAGATTATACCATCACATGTCCAATAGGGATTGGATCTCCATTCTTCCTATCTCCATTGATCTTGCTTGATATATTTGCTCTCAGATTTTATATGTGCACAAGAGCTCAACAAAGAACATAAATGTGGTTGCAAGTAGGCTTGATCGCATATGAAAGTTTGAATGCTAGAATGCTTGAAGGCTTGATTAGTATGATTAGAATGATTAGCATGATTAGGATTGATAATGAAGGAAGCATCTCCTTATATAGAAGACACTATAAGAAATGGAAGGATAAGATTGAGAGGTGTAAAAGATAAATGGTCGGCTATGATTAGAGGGTAGGTAAAAGAAATAATAAAATAATGAGAGGGTAGGTAGTGTAGGAATTAAGAGATGAATGACATGTGTCATTCGTAGAAAAGACTAATAAATTAATTAAATAAATAAAGATTTAATTAATTAATTAATAGAAGAAGTGGGATCAATTAAATAAATAAGATATTTATTTAATTTAGAAAAGGATAATTTAAATAAATAAATGTATTTATTTAAATGAGAAATAAGGCTAGAAGAGGATAAATGAATTAATTAAATAAATAAATATTTATTCAATTAATAGAAGAATTAGGTTAAAGTAATTAAATAAATAAAAATATTTATTTAATTAGACAAGACAATTTTAGGTGTCTACATTTTGCCCCTCTTTGAGACAATGCAGCTTGTCGTGTTGTTTCAAAGAAGATATAAGATGAATTGATACAAAGTTTCCCCAAGATGGGAATGATATGCCCCCTTGAGAGATTGGATGAAAATGTCTGAAAAGATCGCAGACAATCTCTCGATAAGAAAGAAAGGCTAGAATGGACTGACCAGATAGGATAGAGTGACAGAGTCACGAGATAAAGAAGACTGACCCAGGAGACTAGGGCTAGGGTAGTCTATAAGATAGACTACGAGGGAACACATCCTCATTGTCATCCACACGTCTAAGAGATCAAAGTGCAGAGAGAGAAAAGAGCAGTTAGCAGTCAACAACAATGGCATTGGTCCATAGATTTGATCGCATTCGCCGATATTAGAGGCCAGCAGATGCAGGAGAGCTGGTGAGTACCACAAAACTTCCTTGTACTTTGGTGCATTAATTGTTGTCATAAATGCATGCTAGGTAGAGAAATAAATGCATTTTAGATATGTCTAGAAAAATGTCAAGCGGGGGAAAAAAATGCTAAGGCTTATCTGTGTTGGTGCCAAGTGCGTCTAGGTAGGATAGGCACGTTTGTGTTTGTGCCAAACACGTCTATGAATTCAACAACGTGTGTGTTCAATGCGAGTGTGTATGTGTCTTCAAGGCCAAATCGGTAGTTCTGTGATGAACATACGTTGTCGATTGGATAATCTGTTGAGAGGATACACTCAAGCAGGTCCTCTAGAGAAGACTAGGATAGCAGATAGGGCTAGGATTGATAATTCTGTGATAGAACATATGTTGCCAATCAAGAAACTACTCAAGAGGATACACTCAAGAAGAATCCCCAGGATAGGATAGATCAAGGCACTTTGTGATGAATAGGGAGTACCATAGAAATTGACAATTCTATGATAGAACATATTTTGTCAATAGGATCAGGCTGAAATTGACAATTCTGTGATAGAACATACGTTGTCAATTGGATAAGCTACTCAAGAGGATGCACTCAAGCAGGTTCCCTAAAGATAAGATCAAAGTAGCACTTTGTGATGAACAGGGAATGCCACTAGGATAGGAAGCATCACTTTGTGATGAACATGGAGTGCCACTAGGATAGAATGCCATGTGATAGATATAAGCACTAAGATAAAAAACAACACTTTGTGATGAATAGGGAGTACCACTAGGATTGACACAATTGATTTTCTTGACTGCAATAGGACCTACCAATGCTAGAATCACGGGAGAGATTCCCTTCGACTTAGAGCTTACGACCAGAGCTAGCACTCGAGGAGAGAGCAATAGTTCAGGCTATGGGGCTACAAAATATTCTGTATGTGCCTAATTTTCAGGTAAACATGGGGTTTCTTACTGCATTAGCTGAGAGATGGCACTTAGAGACATGCACGTTTCATTTGCTGATGGGTGAGATGATAGTCACCTTAGAGGATGTATACAGGATACTGTGAATACCGATCAATGGGGAGTTAGTTCCTTATGATCGAGAAGGAGACAAGGATGCATTGAGATGAGTGTTTTAGGATCCAGGACTGGAGATGAGGGTTGGACATGTGGCTTGGGATACCATGACACGGATAGGTTTAGCGCTACTAGCAGTGTTGGCAAGAGTGATTAGTGGATTGCTCTGTTTGGATAGAGTGACATGAGGGTTGGCAGTGGGGTGGGGGAAGAGGATGAGATTCTATCCTTGAGGGAGATCTGCTAGATACAAGAAGATGAGATCTAGGATCTGGAGAGGGATGCAACTAGACTTAGGAGACAACCGAGGGATTGGGCTATTCAGTGCTATACAGAGGCTGAGACAACACGGAGGGTAGGGAGACAAGAAACAAAGGATGCAAGGGCCAGATATGCCTATGTTCTGTGGGTAGGGGAGAAGATAGCCTACTGGAGAGACATGTACTATGGAGTGGTGCCACCAGATCAGTGGGCTAGGAGCTTACAGAGACCATCACAGACTACAACAACCATTGGAGGGAGAGACAAGAGACAAGCATCAAGTGGTGGGTCATGGGTCCTCCACCACCACTAGATAGAGGGGATAGGAGAGATGATCCTAGGGTGGGTCCTTCTAGGGATCAGACTCCGTCGAGGCCAGCTGGCTCCAAGGGAGGGAGTTCATCATAGCCTTAGAGGGCTCCCTATGTATCAGTTTTGTACCATTTTTTATGATGATTTAGACACCTTTGGGTAATTTTGTAGCTATATGTATTTTGACCTCATTGTATCATGATACTTATGATTTTTGATATATATATGAGATGATTCATCTTTGTGGAAGCTATATGCATGTGTACCTATGTGGTGTATATTTTTATGTGATGCTTATGATATAGATGTAAATACATACATGATGCAATGCACTATTTTTGTTCTTTTATGTTTTATATGTTATGCATATGTGAATGTGAATGTATGAAATGTAGATGAATATGATAATGCAAATGATTACTTTCAGGATGAAAATGTAAAATGTGCTAACATGTGTTGTATGCAGGATGTGATGTAATTGTGATATCTATATGTATGTATGAAATGCTAATATATGATAATGCAGGTGCAAAACTACATGAAATGCAAATATTTTTGGTGTGTCATTATACTCAGTCGTGTGATAACAGGCTACATGGACTCAGAGATGATGGAGGTCAATCAAGAAAGGGGGATGAAAGATAGAATATATGAAAGTGAAAAAACTTCTTGTGCGTTATCATCATTGAGCTTTATTATGGCAAATAGGTTATGACAATCCAGATATATGTTCGACCTAGAAAGTCATTGTACCCATTTGCATGGAGATTAGACAGTCGCAAACAAGGAATGCCCCAATTCATACTAGACCCTCAATGTCCTCATATCCTTGGACAAGTCATAGCATTACTAAGAGACAATCCACAGACAACAAAGAAAAGTAGGTGACGATACCCCATCCTCGCCTTTCTAGTCAAAGACATCCTAGAGATAAAATCTTTAGTCAGAGACATCTTGGAAAAGCTAAAAGATATGTCACCAACAAGATAAAAAAAAACGAAAAACCAAGACTCGACACCACCATCCATTGTAGTCCTCAAGTTGAGTGTCTCTTGTCACTTGTATAAGTCTATTTGATTGTGGTCACAATGTTTACTTTCACAAAAATGATAGATAGCACTGAGCCATAATGTTGTATGAGTCTGTTGAAAGATTTGATTTGTTGAAAGTCCATTGTTGCTACTATGTCTCATCTGAAACTGACTAAATCCATGAAACTGATACTTTATTGCGGAGAAGATGAAACTTTATTATGGATCAGTGATGCAAGTGCTACTTTATTGTGGATTGTGTGTGGATAGACTGAAGAAAACTGGAAGAAATTGTACTCCTCAAAACGTGTGATGTTCTCAGTTCCACACCCATCACTATACGCAGGATTTTCCTTAGCCACAGATAGGAGCTGATTTATTATGGATGGAAAGGGGTGAAAAGGAATGTTATTATGAATGGCTAACCAATATTGAGTATATCAATAACAAGCCATGATGGGAATGGCTAAGTTTATTATGAATGAATAGGTTGTGAGTGTGTGCAAAGTGAAAGGATGAAAGTGAATCCTAAAGGAGGGAGGAGCAATGTCTCCACACATGGCGCTGAGGACCCGGTTTTCACCATGGTACTTGCCCAGGGTGCCACCGAAGTGGTTTTCACCATTGGACGAAATGTTTTTCTTTACTTTTTTTATTTTAAAAAAAAAAAATTTAATTTTTTTTTGTGTCACAAGGTGCCTGTTTGCCAGGTTTTCACCAAGTAACGATTTTTTTATGTTTATGATTTTTTTTTTTGGTATTTTTGATTTTTTGATTTTTTGATATTAGGATATTCTAAAGAGCTATGTGTAGAACCTGCGAAGGTGCATGTTGTTGATAGGATCCTCCAAAGGTTCACCATCTGGAGTGGAAAGTTGATATGCACCAGATCCAAAGGCTGCTATAATGATGTAAGGACCAAGCCAATTTGGTTCAAATTTTCCCTTCTTCTCTCTGTCTTGTTAATTTCTTGGATTCTCCTTGAGAACTAAGTCACCCACCTCAAATGTATAAGGCTTTACCTTATGATTGTATTTGCGTCATTCCTTGACTGAATTATGTATAGCTTGAGTGACCGTCTTCCTTGATAAAGGAATTGAGATAGAATTACTAGTGTGTGGACTACACAGGCCCGTATGCATGTCACCTAAAGAAGTTTGGGCATCCTTGACAACAAAGTCCCTCGAGGAAGCTCCATTAAAAGTCCATGATGTATCGCTAGAACGAAAAGGATGTGTGGAACAAGTGGATGAGTTATGAAGGCTTATGAATGCGACAATAAGTGAAAGTAGGATAACATGATGGAAACTTAGGATCAACAAGTATGCTTTTTGGTTTGAAATTTTAGAACTTTTGCCCCCAGTTATTTTGATATTAGGGGAGATCATCTCTTGTTCTTTTTTGTTCATAGAATTTCTATCCTTGAATTTGATTTTTGTAGAGTCCAATAGATTTTGATTTTGATTTGGACTAAAGGACTTTTCTTTATTTTTGACTTTTAGATTTTTCTTTTCAAAGCTTGATTTTTGATCCCCAAAGAGTAAGGGCTTTTGTAATTCTTGTTGATCCAAGTCTGGAAGTGGAGTGGAAATGGAATGAGTAGATGAAATGGTAGAGCTATGTGAGTTCTCAAGAGGGCTAGCGATACACTCAATAGATTCTTTGTTGGAACCACTCTTAGGATTATTGATATCAAGAGCTTCTTGCACCACTAGAGGAGATTTACATTCAGACTTAGTAGCCACAACACTAGGTGGTTCATACCCAATTCCTTGGCATTGCAAATTGTTTATAGATTGTTCGTGTTGACTAAATGTCCTAGGAGATAGTGGGAGTCAATCAACATGAAAGATATACTCACCACATCCCATGTCTTTAATCTTGAACTTTTCTTTGATCTCTGCCTATTTTGATGTAGAAGCTTTCAAGGATTCTGGATCCACATATGCTGAAGAAGGAACCACTTCTCGATTGATTGGGATTGTTATTTCTGATCTAAGTCACAAAATGTTGTAATATATGAATGGGTTAGGATCAACTTTGATGATCACTTCAACTCCATTGTGTGGAAACTTGATACATGGATGATATGTTGAGGGAATAGCTCTCATTTCATGAATCCATGGACATCTTAGCAATATGTTGTATGTGAGATCTAGGTCTAGGACTTGACAAACCACATCTTTTGTAACTAGCCCAACTCTGAGAGGTAAGGTGATCATGCCTTTGGATGAGCGCTCTTCATCATCATATGCCTTGATGGTAATTTTATTTGTAGCATTCACAACTTTGTCTGAATATCCCAATTGTATTATTGTGTTCAAAGTATATATATTGAGACCAACTCCTCCATCTATCAGGAATCATTTTATTCGATGTTTGTGTAGGAAGGCTTCAATGTGTAAAGAAGCATTATGTGGTTGGCTCACAGAGGCATCATCAACTTCTGTGAATGTAAGGGAGTGTGGAATGGAAAGGTATCCCACCATGGCTTGAAACTAGTCCACGTTCAGATCAGTAGGAATAGAAGTGTCTCTCAAGATTTTGTCAAGAATGGCTTTATGTGTAGGGGATATGCATAAGAGCTCAAGGATGGAGATAAGTGCGGGTGTCTTCCCTAACTGTTCTACAAGGTCATACTCAAGTTTGGTTGATGAGGAAGTGATGTTTTTAACTGGAGCACCTTCCAAAGTGAATTTACCTTGATGAGTTGTAACATTACATTTAGAGGTATGTTTGGAAGAAGATCTAATGCCTTTTAGGACAATCTTGGGTCTTTGGGTAGAATTCTTCGGCGTTTTGTCCTTGATGATAATGGTAGAGACATAATTGTCCATCGAAATGTGATTGATAGTTGAATCATAGTTATAGGATGCTCTGGTATAGTTGGTTTGGTCATCTTTGGCTTTAGCTTTTCCCTTGTCATGTTTTGGGAATGGTTCTTTAAACATTTCATGTTCTTGATCGAATGAGTGATCTTCAATCTCAATGTCTCCTCTATCAATAAGATCTTGTATGATGTTCTTCAGCCGATGACAATTTCCTATTTTATGACCTTTTCTCTTATGAAATTCATAGTACTCCTCATCATTCCACCAATTTGGTTTAACCTTTGGCTCATATGGAGGTAGATCTAGGATTGTTATTATTTTGTTTGCCACTGGCTTCTTGAAAACTGACTCTAGTGGTTCTCCCAATGGAGTGTACTTCCTTCGTGACTTGGAAGTTGTTTGAGTATTCACTTGATTGTTTGTAGAGCTTGATCCAGAAAAAATGATTTTGGGTCACACTGTATTGGCATCCACAACACCATCATTGACTCTGTTCTTGTTTTTATTCTAAAATCTTGGCTTGACTTTTCCTTTATAGTCCTCTTTGTTTTCTTTGAATATTTTGATAATGCCTTGCTCAATTAGGACTTTTTCTATTGCTAAGCCTTTTTCAATGACGTCCTTGAAGGTGGACAAGCAAGATTTTCTTAGATCATAACCAATGTATTTGTTAACATTCTGGGTGAACATCTCTACCATTTTTTTTTGTGGAATTTCACAAGAGCATCTGCTGGCTAGATTTCTCCATCTTTGTAAAAATGATGAAAAAGACTCTCCATCCCTTTGTTTGGTGTTGCACAAAGTAGTGACTGATATGTCTGTCTCTATGTTGTATGAGAAATGTTGGATAAATGCCTCTGCTAAGTCACCCCATGACTTAATTCCAGGTGGAAGCTGGGAGAACCATTCCATAGCTTGATCACCTAAGCTCTGTGGGAATAATCTCATCAAATATGTCTCTTCTGCTTCTACCTCAATGCAAGTTGTGAAAAATTGTCTTATATGTGCCTTAGGATCCCCTTTTCCTCCGTACTTATCAAACTTAGGTGTCACAAAGTGTGTAGCAAATGGAGGCATTGGAATGATTTTTTCAAATGGATAAGGACATATGTCTCTCATTATGTAAGTTGGCTTCAGTGTATCTATGTCCTCCATTTTCTTTTGTAAGTCCTTAATTTGTTGTTCCAAATTGTTCCTAGGTGGAGACCGACTTCTTAGACCATATCCCATGCTTGAACCACTGTGTGGAGGAGCATGTTGTATAAATGAATGGTATTGATCACACACATGTTCATATGGAGGAGGTCTATAGTGATGTTCCGTATAAGGACCACTTGGCATAGAGTCATGATGAGGAATGAAATATCTATTTTGTCCATGTATACCATACTCTATAGGCATGTGATGAGTTTTTTCTAGTGTGTTGCCCTCGAACTTGACGCAGGGTTTCCTTGTGTCCAAATTTTGAACATGCCTTTGGATATCCAATTGCTTTGGTGGTTGGTCCTTAGAATTGGCATGTTATTGAGTATATTTTTCTACATAAGACTTCCATAATGGTCTGCAAAGGTGAGTATCATATGCTTGACCATGTGTGTATGGGACCTTAGGTTTTTGAAACAAAGATGATGGCGATTCAGGCACCATACGTGGTCCTCTATTACCTCCACTATTAGGCCTCCTTTGATCCATGTTGAGGTGAGGTTGTTGCAAAGGTTGATTTTCCATTATTTGAGACATGTCAAAATCATGAGGGATCTTGGTTCCACTTTGTGCCATCACTTGTAAGAAATATTGTCTATCTCTCCTCATTATTTCCTCAGCCAATCGATTGAAATGGGGATCCATAATGGAGTCTTCCACTTCTGCTGAATGTACTGAAAAGTTGTCCATATTGTCATTGTGTGTATCATTGTTGTTTGTGTTATCCATGTTCTCAACATTTGGATTGTTTCTATAGGCATCCATGTCAGGTAATGTGGTATGATCAGAATTGAAAAAGACATCATTTTCATACTCATAACCACTCATGTTTGCGGACTCTTGAGCCTCTTTAGCTTCTCTCCTAGATTTTTGGGAACGGGTTTCAACCATGAACTAGGTCTTGACCAAAATGTGTGAGACTAGATGAAAATGAAAAAGAGTATGGAAGACCAAGAGTTGGATGGAATGTAAATGAATTTGAGGTGTACTTGCAATGTCCAAAGTGTAAGACCAAATATGTATGTAGTAGAGTATGTGTGGCTTCCAAAGAGGTGATAGTTTCTCTTGATGAGGTAAGTTGACCTTGCCTCTAAGTAAGACCAAATGAGACCCAAAGGTGATAGACCTTGATGAGGGACCACTTAGCAAAATGTTGTTGTATGTAGTGTGTTGACAAAGTATGATGAGGACAAGCAAGTGACCTTTTGACTCAAGTTTAGACAAATGTGAATGTAATATAAGGTGTAAAGTAATGATGGAATTTGTGAGACCCAGAAATAGGCTGAATGCTAGATGAAAACCCAAAGAGATAACCTAGGAAGCTCAATAAGTCTGAAACTGACTGTTCTTGTTTGTTGGATTGTAAAAGTTTTCCAATTCTGAACATAGACGTGCCTATATACTTCACAGATGCGTTTCTAAGGTTTTGTAAATGAATGTTGCTCAAGAGAACACAGACACATTTCTACCCTTCATAGATGTGGCTAGATGACCCAGATGCAACTCTGTCAGACACAGACGCGTTTCTGAAAACTGAGTGCAATTTTTTCAATTTGTAAAGTTGTTTTGTTGTGACCCAATCTGAATTTTTGACTATTTTTTCATGACAAGAGGACACAATGTTGATGAAGACTCAATGTTTGCAAGTGTTTAGACTCAAAATGATTCAAAAGAAAGTGTGTTGTTTGATGTAAAAATGTTTTGCATACACTTGAAGACACAAAAGACACAATGTTATGATGTTTGGTCTTGAATTTTTGAATGTTTAAGATAAGACAAGCACAATTCTTATGGTTGACCAGGACAATAGTTGTTGATCCCACATGGGGTTTCCCCTGAGGCTATGCTATTCAGAGTGGATACTTAGATGCTCGACCCCACTAGCTCCACCCTCGACACTCACTTCTTGGGGTAGCCAAGCATCGGTCCCCATGAAAACTCCCCATGGTGAACTTTGTATCTCTACTAAGAACCATATGTGTGTGGTCACTACAAAGGTCCAACCTCGTGACCCAACAACTAGAAGTATTTTGGCTTCTAAAACAAAAAGGTGCTAGTAAGGGCATCCACTAATGTGGTCATACATGTGATACTTTCAGCTCTGTAAATACAGAAGGCTCCCATCCAATAGGGGTTATGCCCTACAATTGATCAAATAGGTTTATGGGGAGACATAGTGTTGGTATGAACTAATCAGCACATGTTATCCATAGTTTTCACCATGGATACAGTTGTTTATAGTGGTTCGAAAGAGGATGGATTTTCTTCCCTACCACTTGGGTCATTCTCTCCTCACTAGTAGTCCTAATGACAACACGGGGAGATAGGCCCTCTAAAGATGGAACAATAAGAGCCTATTGCCCAAGACACAAAAGACACTGATTCAATTTTAGTGCACCAATTGAAGTGTTTGATAATCTATGAAAACAAGGTGCACAATGAAGATAAAAAACCCTTGCCAAAATTCTACAACAAAGATTATTTAGTAGTTTTGCAATAATATCTCTCCTGCAAGCACACAAGTTAGGTAAATTTTAGATCCAAAAGACTTTGTGAAATAGGGGTCTTCGACAATGTGTTTTTTTGATAGATTCAAAGATCTGATTTTCCATGAGTTATTTTGCATCATGAAAAACATACCACCTATAAAATTTCAAGACATTTCTAGAAATGTAAGAAAACCCAAAAAAAATTCTTATTTGCTCCAAAAATTAATTTTTTATGAAAAATCATAAAAAGTTCATAGAAAATGCAAAATGGATCCACAGAATCTGAAATTTTTATTGGACACTTCTAATAGTGTAATGCCCCGCTAGGAAACCCCGAAGGGATAAGCCAAAATAACACAAGAATAGAGTGCAATAATTTTTTTTTAAAGTTACAACACATAAGATGCAACAAGATACCAAAGATTCAGATAACATAGCGGAAGACATTAACGACAATCTCCTAAAGAGTTTCCCAACGAGATTACTTAAATTTTCACAATACGCTTTACACACACAATTAATCCAAAAGCTGAATATCTTAATAACGAGATAATTCACAATCAGGATAATTTGTTTCAAAGATGGAAATATAAATCACAAGCAAGGATTCATCATTAAGATCCATTCCTAATACTCATTCAAGCTTTTCAATTAAAATTGCAAACCAACATCTAACATTCTAATACACTAGGAATTTCACCATAAACATAAGAGATCTTTTCCAAGCATATCTAAATTTTTTTAGCAACAACTGAGTATAATTCATTACTCTAAGTTACATTCATTCATATTCTAGCTTATTGCATTAAAATGACGATTTCACACATGCATTACGATAAACCGCATCTCAACCAATTATGCATTCGATCAACAAGGCATTCAAGAGAGACTGAATATAAGCATTAATAGTTAATTCCAATTATCCACTTAACCATTCTAACATAAGTTAAACATACAAGATAAAGCTGAATAAAGGAAACATAAGAGAATACACCACATAACACCATAATGATCTCGGAGTTCACCCCTAAAGGGCTACATCTCCGAGTCTGCTCAACTGCAAGACCCCCTCGGATAAATAATAAGGTTAAGAGTACAAGAGGTTACACCATACAATCCAGCCATCAAGGCGATACATAAACATTATACAAGCGACCACATCGGTCAATAAATACATAAACGATCCTTACAAAGAACAGGATCCAGCTGAACATAAACAAAGCTAACAACATAAGAGTCCATGAGAGCATCCATGAAACTGAACCATCACCACCCAAGGTCTGACGTGAAACCGATACTCACAAGGGCAGCGACAAAGGACGACTCACAAAGGTACTCAAGACAGGACAAAACGACAACACACTAGCGAACGTAGGGACAAGTGTCATCACACAACCTGGTATGGATACCATGGCAAGTCTTCATAGGTTCCGGCCCATACACTGGTAACCCTGGCAACCTAATCTGAACTTCCGGCCCATCCAAGCCTCATGTGGACCCACACATCCTCTCGTGAAGACAAGGAAGATGGTTTGCCATTTCAGGCCTTCTCACAGCATGCCGAATCTATGATAGCATTCGTCCCATGTGTGAGGCACATTATCTTATTTATAAATTATTTTCTAATCTACTTAGGTTATCACTTATTAGACTCACTTTCGATGGGTTATCCAGCAGCCACTTTGGGCGCGGCCCCCAATCGAAAGCCACTTTCCCATACGACACTAGACTAACTCAGACGATCTCCAACCAGGGAATACACAGGGTCAGACGAACGGAGTTCAAGAAGAAGAACAATCATCTGGTCAAACACGACTCAAGGGTAATCACTTACTGACGGTGCTCTGACTAGAGACCTGACAACTAAGGTTCCCCACGAATCATCATTCGACTCACTCAAGAGGATATGACCAATTATGACAACATCACAGCACAACAGTCAACTCGAAAATCGAGGACTAAAACAGGCACACCAAAACATTTCATACGATAGGGTCCTACCAGACCAAGCAAAACATGCCATTTCATAATTAAAGCGAATACAGTAATTAAACTCGCAAGGCAATAATCAGAAAGGACAATATTTCCTCAAATTAATTAATCATTAATGACGATCAAGTTTTCTACAAGATCTAAAACAACTTACAGTTATCTACCTTATCAAGGGATAAGTCGTTCTTGGTTTTCTAACTCGTTAAAATTCAAGCATTGAACAGGCAATTTAAGCCGAATGAGTTTTTAAACCATTTCATATTACGGAATCTCAGACAACCATTAAACACTAAAATAAGATATTTAATTTCCAACAAACATCACCAAGTAGAATTCACATCGTATTCCAACGATTTCCAATAAAATATTATTCTCTATTATATTTAAACATTACTACATCAAACAGCCACATGCTCTAATTAGCTAGAAGGTAAGATCTAGACTTATTACTCCAAGATCAATCAGAATATAAACAGCAAAATTCAATTGCAAAATAACAGTTGTAAACTTAGTTAGGAAGAGGGCATACGTCACAAAATGACGTTAAGTAACAATTAGCCTAAAACTCCCTTATAAGGTTAATCAATATCCAATCCACTCTTATCAGGTTAATGCTACCTCATTCATAATTAAAAATTTAAATAACGCTAATCATTAAATAACTTTCACTAAATGATATAAAGTATCATATGCCCCCCTTTTTTTTTTTTAATACTAAAAAGAAATACATAAAAAAAACGATTTTTAAAAAACTACGATTTAACACCACTAATCAAAACGCATTTTTAAAAAAAAGAGGATGGAGGCGAGGGCGGGCCGTGCCCTAACCCTAACGCCATCCAACACCACACAGCAAGGGAGCCCATGCGGGCGGCGCCACTGCGGTGCCCGCAGGCTCCGCGGCGCCCTGCGGCCACCGCAGTGAGCCGCGGCCGGGGCTTCCAACACCTGCGGGTAAGGGGAGAGCCGAGGGAACGAGTGGGGAGAAGGGGGTGCGAGCGGGGGAGAGGGGAGGGAGCGGGTGGAGCTCCGCTCCCCGCCTCCCATCCCCAAAACACAGCTCGTCTCTAATATTAAAAACAAACTCGCCCAGTCCAGCAAAACAAAGAAAATTACGTTTTAAATTTTAATTCGGACACACAGTCCGTTTAAAGAGATAAAAAAATGCACAGTTGTAAAACACGAAATACGTTTAACATTTCGTCGAACACACAGTAGATGATACAATTAAATGCTCTCATTTTCCATAAAAAACACAGTTCGAACAATTATAAAAAAAACAAAACGCCCAAAACAGAGCTTGTTCATGGGTTTCAATTTAATATAAATTCGGTTTTAAACAAACTGGGATCGAGATCACATTTTTGATGGGGTTTTTTTTTTCATTCTTTCCAATAACAAGGGGTTTCAATCTCCCAACAGCAATGATGAAAACACGTCTCAATTAAAATCTCCAGCCAAATTCAAAATGGACATACAAATTGGTTTTCAATAACCAGTTCAGAACCCTACCTCAATTCGCAATCCCGATATGGCTGAGGGAGAGCCCAATCCTGTCAGATCAAAAACAACAATCTTCCTCTCCAAAAACCTCCAATTTTGTCCAAAAATTTTCTCCAACCAAAATTCTCTCCCAAGATGTCCATGCCTTCCAATTTCCCCAAATTTGGGTAATATGGAAGAGTTGACCCAAAAATTTCTATTTTTGGAATTTAAAACTTTATTTACAATTAATTCCTCAAAATTTTATCCTTTTCTACTAGCAACAATATAACTTGCTTTATCAATTCAAAATTCGATTTTCTCAATTAATCAAATTTAGCCGTTCAAATTTAATAATCCAACAGAACACAATCAATCTATTGCGATAATAAAAACAAACTTTCTTTTTCGACAGCATATATAAATAATGCATTAAATATTCCAATTCAATCATTAAATCAAATTTGCTTCCAATTTAAAACAGGCAATTCATTAACAACGAACAACGCATAACGAATTCTCAATCAATTTAATCCATTAATCTTCACTGCACAAACGCATAAATACTCAAAATAATGCTAAGGACTAATTCATCAATTAACCAAACACACCAGGCACGCAAACCGAGAAGGTCAACCAAACAGACGACTCGCAAACCCAAACAAGAAGGGATTACCGACGACGACTGACGATGCTCACTAGAGCACGACTAAGGTCAACTAAGGTCTTACGACCACCTAATCCAACTCTAAGGATTAAAAGGTATGCTCAAACCTGCAAAACCAGGTGACGACGAACCTCGCACTCATGCGACTTCGCACCTGAAATCTCCTGCAACAAAAGATCATACATACATACATTTATAAAATCTAATGAAAGCGTCAGTCCGATACTAAAATCACGAAATCGGTACACTGAATAACCTGCATACAACTAGTGAGAAAACCACATCAATATCTATGCGTTAATCAACATCTGACCATAACATAATATTACGATAAACTAATCAAGATTAACCAAGGTTAGAAATAGACTAGGGTAGGGGTACTACATTCTCCCCCCCTAGGTTTCGACTTACTCCTGGAAGTCGTAAGGCTAGATGGAGAACATGTCGTACGCATCAGCCCTGAAACTCATTCAACAAAGATCAAATTGCACATAGAAAACTTTCCATAATAAATGAAATATAATTGCAAAATCCTTTACAAACGCCATTATCCATTGGCCAAATACATCTAAAACCATACATTCCTTACAATATCCTAGGAATTATCCACAGTCATAGCAGAGAAACAAGAATTTTCTTCCTTTCATTACACCAAATTAAAGCATTACAAAGAGGTAAATAACAATTACCATAATCATCGATCACAAATGATAGAAAAACATGCCATAAGATCAATTTTCCTTTACCAATCCATCTTTATCATAAACTTTAACAACATAGAACTAGCTCAAAATATCAATTTCTACAGCCAAATTAACTCTCATGAAATAAGAGCAACATAAATAACTCAATGGTTACACTTGCTAGGCATAAGATAACCTTTCCAAAGACTATGTCTCATAACATAGCGACAAGCTAACACAATTTACTCCATGATACAAATAATAACCATCCACATATTGGAATGCATAACACAAAAGGCCACATGTGAGCATGTCTAATGCTCGGTCAATGATAACATGCACGATCAGCATCTCTATGCCTGATCTCAGAACAACAATAAGATCATAAGAATCCAATATCTCACTCAAAGGCTTGATGGTGCTAGGTACACCATAGCGGTGCTACCTTCCATACAAGACCTTTGTGAATATCCCTTGTTGAACAAGGTGGTTAGCCTCCAAGAGATAGTCACCACACATAGGTAGGTAGTGGATCATAGCTGCAACACAGCCTCACATACCCCCATCCTCACGGTTCCCTACAACTACTTCCTCGCACACACTCTACCAATTCCGTATCATACGTCCTTGGAGAGGAATTTCACATTTCGACACAAGATCAGCATCCGAAAACAATAAGGATAAACCAGTTCAGCCACCAAAGTACAGATGAATAAAGATACAAAATCATCAATTCCAACAATAAGGTAAGAAATAATCCGGAATTTCAACACCAAATCAAAGTGTAAAAGATCACAAGATCGTGGCTAAACCTTCAAAGTCAAAGTAAAATAAATTGCTGATCCCCAAAGAAATATAAAGAATATCACAACTGCACATAACAGCACTGTGTGACTAGCATCTAGCCACCAACGAGGAAGGAAGGAACAACTGACTAGCTATTGCAGTAGCTCATCATGTGGTGCGACATAGTCACACTATCCACATGGCATGGCAGTATGCACCTCGACATCACCCCGCATCACGTCGTCACGTGGCATGGCAATACCCCAAGTGGAGAAAACACACAATGGACGTATCCCGCATGGTAGTGCACCTCGCGGAAAAAACACGCGCAGGTCACATCCCGCATAGCGACGTATCTAGAAGGATACTCGCCGTAAGTCAGAGGTATACATGACTCTGGTCCACCCACAAGTCTACCCACACAGGCCAGTTGGCAACTTATGTAAGAATAATAACACGCCTCTCAAGAAGACAAGGCAACAGATACTCCAATAGAATCCAACAATATGCACAAAAACTACCATCTATATGCTCAGATAAGGAAGAGAATAGGCTAACACACATAAACCTATAAATAGATTCATCAAAGGGAAAGTATTGAGTACACCTTGATACAGTTTAGTAGTACAACTATATCATTCCTCGAAGTAGAGAAGCTAAAGTCGCTTCGCGTCGACCTTACTCGCACGCCAATCCATACTATTCAAGGAACGGTCGCTTCGAATACTACCCCTTAACATACCGAGTTACCCACAACCCGAGGTTTGGTACTCAGTAGGGAACAAATAAGCAACATTACATAAACAGTATGGTTTCCCATACTCATAAACAACATATTCTCCATGGTTGATTACTTCACCAATCCACGGGCACATAAGATAAGCACTGGTTTCTTACAATACACACAATTACACCAGCACTGGTTTAGTCACATTTACGAGGAGTACTTTTCAGTACGCTAACATCTGTACAAGGAAGATTCCAATTACGCTTTCTATATAAATAACTGAATCACGTTTACTCTAGATTCCAGTATTGAATTCATTAACAATTCACAATTATATAAGGAATTAACATCATTCCTATATCTTTCTCAAATCTCACTAAGCATTCATAATTAAATTACTTAGCTAAGCAAATTCATTTCTAAAGCTTAAGACTTTCATCTATCACTATGAAGCCAAGGCAAACACACCATTTCACATGTTTTATAAACATTATATTTAAATCAATGCATTCTTAATATCATTTCTATAAAAATCTCATGATTAGGCAAAGAGAAGGGAAAAAGAGTTTGATAACCAACCATTTCCTACAAAAACGCAAGATCAACAGATCACGCTACATTATGCATTTTCTCACTATAAGCCTATCCTTTCAATTACACGGTTTTCATTTCGCTACCATTAGAAGGATGACAATCAGTCTAACAAAACCATTTCCAATGATTATGGTTGCAACAAGAGGTTCTAGTTTTCCAAACAAAACAGAGATCAAGAGAAGCAATCTTATAGATAATGCAAGACCTCATAAGAACACTCACATAAATAATAATGCAATATAGACACAAGTCATAATTGCAACCGATTAGAAAAAGTTCACATTACGATCAAAGATAAGCAAGAAGCTATTACCCAAATAGAACATATTAATGCACGCACATCAAACAAGCCTTTTCCTTCGCACTTTCTAAACACATTAAGGTAATTACTCATACCCAACAGCGAGTTCAATGGAGCATTTGCTAAAATAAATCTTCAATCCAACTGGTTTAATGAAACACATAAGACAATCTTTCAGGGAACACATTAATACTCTCTCAAAGCTACAATAACATGCTCTTTTAATACTTCTTCTACCAACCAAGCAGTTCCACATAATTCATCTATTCGCATATCAATGCACCTTACTAAGGTAGAATTTAATCATGCTACTCCTACAACATACATATGGAGAATTCTTTAAACATACACATGCAGTTTTCTCCCATCACCCAAAATAAATTTTTAAACCCATAGCCCTTTAATAATCTAAAAGCATAAGCATCATAAGGCTCACTCAAGGGTTCAAGAAGTCACACCCTTTTCTCTTTCGCAATCAAGAAAACTCGAATCAAAGATAATTACACATATCCTAATCATTTAATTTCCAGAAAGAAAGAGAGAGAGGAATAGTGATGATCATTTAATTTTCTACAAAATAAGCATTCAATAATTGCCATACTAGTCCTTCAAGAGGATAACACTAAGCTAGATCATAATCTTTAACAACACAAAACGCACTTTCCGATTCAAGACAAGCACGGATCAATCCAAATGGATCAGTCTAAAGAGTACAACACTCACTAAGGAAAGGTACATACGACTCTCTTTCCAAATAAGAGTAATCGTAGACCAAGACATCAATAAGCACACAATGCACAGATAAGCACTCAAACACCAACATCAAGAAGGCGAAAACAAGGTGTGAACACACACGTTACACACCTGACAAGGTCTGCTCAATCACTCACATGCAAAAGGAGGACAAGCATACACATAAGGTCGATACACCTCACACAAATAGAGGGCACACGCGACACCAGAGATCCCAATGTTTGCAACATGGGCTCTGATACCAAATGTAATGCCCCGCCAGGAAACCCCGAAGGGATAAGCCAAAATAACACAAGAATAGAGTGCAATAATTTTTTTTTAAAGTTACAACACATAAGATGCAACAAGATACCAAAGATTTAGATAACATAGTGGAAGACATTAACGACAATCTCCTAAAGAGTTTCCCAACGAGATTACTTAAATTTTCACAATACGCTTTACACACACAATTAATCCAAAAGCTGAATATCTTAATAACGAGATAATTCACAATCAGGATAATTTGTTTTAAAGATGGAAATATAAATCACAAGCAAGGATTCATCATTAAGATCCATTCCTAATACTCATTCAAGCTTTTCAATTAAAATTGCAAACCAACATCTAACATTCTAATACACTAGGAATTTCACCATAAACATAAGAGATCTTTTCCAAGCATATCTAAATTTTTTTAGCAACAACTGAGTATAATTCATTACTCTAAGTTACATTCATTCATATTCTAGCTTATTGCATTAAAATGACGATTTCACACATGCATTACGATAAACCGCATCTCAACCAATTATGCATTCGATCAACAAGGCATTCAAGATAGACTGAATATAAGCATTAATAGTTAATTCCAATTATCCACTTAACCATTCTAAAATAAGTTAAACATACAAGATAAAGCTGAATAAAGGAAACATAAGAGAATACACCACATAACACCATAATGATCTCGGAGTTCACCCCTAAAGGGCTACATCTCCGGGTTTGCTCAACTGCAAGACCCCCTCGGATAAATAATAAGGTTAAGAGTACAAGAGGTTACACCATACAATCCAGCCATCAAGGCGATACATAAACATTATACAAGCGACCACATCGGTCAATAAATACATAAACGATCCTTACAAAGAACAGGATCCAGCTGAACATAAACAAAGCTAATAACATAAGAGTCCATGAGAGCATCCATGAAACTGAACCATCACCACCCAAGGTCTGACGTGAAACCGATACTCACAAGGGCAGCGACAAAGGACGACTCACAAAGGTACTCAAGACAGGACAAAACGACAACACACTAGCGAACGTAGGGACAAGTGTCATCACACAACCTGGTATGGATACCATGGCAAGTCTTCATAGGTCCCGGCCCATACACTGGTAACCCTGGCAACCTAATCCGAACTTCCGGCCCATCCAAGCCTCATGTGGACCCACACATCCTCTCGTGAAGACAAGGAAGATGGTTTAGCATTTCAGGCCTTCTCACAGCATGCCGAATCTATGATAGCATTCGTCCCATGTGTGAGGCACATTATCTTATTTATAAATTATTTTCTAATCTACTTAGGTTATCACTTATTAGACTCACTTTCGACGGGTTATCCAGCAGCCACTTTGGGCACGGCCCCCAATCGAAAGCCACTTTCCCATACGACACTAGACTAACTCAGAGGATCTCCAACCAGGGAATACACAGGGTCAGACGAACGGAGTTCAAGAAGAAGAACAATCATCTGGTCAAACACGACTCAAGGGTAATCACTTACTGACGGTGCTCTGACTAGAGACCTGACAACTAAGGTTCCCCACGAATCATCATTCGACTCACTCAAGAGGATATGACCAATTATGACAACATCACAACACAACAGTCAACTCGAAAATCGAGGACTAAAACAGGCACACCAAAACATTTCATACGACAGGGTCCTACCAGACCAAGCAAAACATGCCATTTCATAATTAAAGCGAATACAGTAATTAAACTCGCAAGGCAATAATCAGAAAGGACAATATTTCCTCAAATTAATTAATCATTAATGACGATCAAGTTTTCTACAAGATCTAAAACAACTTACAGTTATCTACCTTATCAAGGGATAAGTCGTTCTTGGTTTTCTAACTCGTTAAAATTCAAGCATTGAACAGGCAATTTAAGCCGAATGAGTTTTTAAACCATTTCATATTACGGAATCTCAGACAACCATTAAACACTAAAATAAGATATTTAATTTCCAACAAACATCACCAAGTAGAATTCACATCGTATTCCAACGATTTCCAATAAAATATTATTCTCTATTATATTTAAACATTACTACATCAAACAGCCACATGCTCTAATTAGCTAGAAGGTAAGATCTAGACTTATTACTCCAAGATCAATCAGAATATAAACAGCAAAATTCAATTGCAAAATAACAGTTGTAAACTTAGTTAGGAAGAGGGCATACGTCACAAAATGACGTTAAGTAACAATTAGCCTAAAACTCCCTTATAAGGTTAATCAATATCCAATCCACTCTTATCAGGTTAATGCTACCTCATTCATAATTAAAAATTTAAATAACGCTAATCATTAAATAACTTTCACTAAATGATATAAAGTATCATATGCCCCCTTTTTTTTTTTTTAATACTAAAAAGAAATACATAAAAAAAACGATTTTTAAAAAACTACGATTTAACACCACTAATCAAAACGCATTTTTAAAAAAAAGAGGATGGAGGCGAGGGCGGGCCGTGCCCTAACCCTAACGCCATCCAACACCACACAGCAGGGGAGCCCATGCGGGCGGCGCCACTGCGGTGCCCGCAGGCTCCGCGGCGCCCTGCGGCCACCGCGGACCTGCGGCCACCATAGTGAGCCGCGGTCGGGGCTTCCAACACCTGCGGGTAAGGGGAGAGCCGAGGGAACGAGTGGGGAGAAGGGGGTGCGAGCGGGGGAGAGGGGAGGGAGCGGGTGGAGCTCCGCTCCCCGCCTCCCATCCCCATAACACAGCTCATCTTTAATATTAAAAACAAACTCGCCCAGTCCAGCAAAACAAAGAAAATTACGTTTTAAATTTTAATTCGGACACACAGTCCGTTTAAAGAGATAAAAAAACGCACAGTTGTAAAACACGAAATACGTTTAACATTTCGTCGAACACACAGTAGATGATACAATTAAATGCTCTCATTTTCCATAAAAAACACAGTTCGAACAATTATAAAAAAAACAAAACGCCCAAAACAGAGCTTGTTCATGGGTTTCAATTTAATATAAATTCGGTTTTAAACAAACTGGGATCGAGATCACATTTTTGATGGGGTTTTTTTTTCATTCTTTCCAATAACAAGGGGTTTCAATCTCCCAACAGCAATGATGAAAACACGTCTCAATTAAAATCTCCAGCCAAATTCAAAATGGACATACAAATTGGTTTTCAATAACCAGTTCAGAACCCTACCTCAATTCGCAATCCCGGTATGGCTGAGGGAGAGCCCAATCCTGTCAGATCAAAAACAACAATCTTCCTCTCCAAAAACCTCCAATTTTGTCCAAAAATTTTCTCCAACCAAAATTCTCTCCCAAGATGTCCATGCCTTCCAATTTCCCCAAATTTGGGTAATATGGAAGAGTTGACCCAAAAATTTCTATTTTTGGAATTTAAAACTTTATTTACAATTAATTCCTCAAAATTTTATCCTTTTCTACTAGCAACAATATAACTTGCTTTATCAATTCAAAATTCGATTTTCTCAATTAATCAAATTTAGCCGTTCAAATTTAATAATCCAACAGAACACAATCAATCTATTGCGATAATAAAAACAAACTTTCTTTTTCGACAGCATATATAAATAATGCATTAAATATTCCAATTCAATCATTAAATCAAATTTGCTTCCAATTTAAAACAGGCAATTCATTAACAACGAACAATGCATAACGAATTCTCAATCAATTTAATCCATTAATCTTCACTGCACAAACGCATAAATACTCAAAATAATGCTAAGGACTAATTCATCAATTAACCAAACACACCAGGCATGCAAACCGAGAAGGTCAACCAAACAGATGACTCGCAAACCCAAACAAGAAGGGATTACCGACGACGACTGACGATGCTCACTAGAGCACGACTAAGGTCAACTAAGGTCTTACGACCACCTAATCCAACTCTAAGGATTAAAAGGTATGCTCAAACCTGCAAAACCAGGTGACGACGAACCTCGCACTCATGCGACTTCGCACCTGAAATCTCCTGCAACAAAAGATCATACATACATACATTTATAAAATCTAATGAAAGCGTCAGTCCGATACTAAAATCACGAAATCGGTACACTGAATAACCTGCATACAACTAGTGAGAAAACCACATCAATATCTATGCGTTAATCAACATCTGACCATAACATAATATTACGATAAACTAATCAAGATTAACCAAGGTTAGAAATAGACTAGGGTAGGGGTACTACAAATAGACTTCCAAACTTATATAAAAAAATTCCTGCAAAAATTCCAAGACATTTGTGCGATAATATCAAAATAATGCAAAACCCTAACTTTTAAAGATCTGATTTTTCAAGAAATATTTTGCATCAAATTTAAAATCACAAAGAACAAATCCTGTGTATAATTTTGAGAGATTTCCAAAAATGTAAGAAAATCCCAAAAAATCACTCATTTTCTCTCAAAATTATTTTTTTATGAAAATGCATAAATAATTCTTAGAAAATTCCAATATGCTCCAAAAAATCTTATTTTTTACTGCGCATTTGTGATAAGGTTCTTGACTTGGAAATTTTTTTTTTATGCCAAAATGAAAAGCCATTGGTGAGATCTGATCAAAATAATGAAAAACCCTAATTTTTAAAGATCTAATTTTTAAGGAAATAGTTTGCATCAAAATCAAAATCACAAAGAACAGATCTTGTGTATAATTCTGAGAGATTTCCAAAAATGTAAGAAAATCTGAAAAATTCTCTCATTTGCTCTCAAAATTAATTTTTTATGAAAATTCATAAAATATTAATGGAAAATGCAAATGTGCTCTAAAAATTCCGAATTTTGGATTGAGAGCTTTTGATACTGTCTTCAACCTGTAAAAATAATTTGATGCAAAAATTCCAAGTTCTTTGTGAGATCAGATCAAATCTCTCCAAGATCTTGATTTTGTGTCCAAAACCCTAGCTGCACAAGGTTATTTTCCAATTTTTTTTACAAAACAACAATATAGGGTTAGAAAAACCTGCAAAAAAAACAAACATAGATCTAACAAAAATTCATGTCCCATCGGGCGTGCCAAAATGTTTATGGTGAAAGTGGATAAACAATGTTGAAAGACTAAATAGATTCAAACACAAAACCCTAGTCTAACAACATCAAAGATCCACCATAACATATGAAGATTACCTAAGACAATGCAAATCAAATGAAATCACAAAGATTATACTATCACATGTCCAATAGGGTTTGGATCTCCATTCTTCCTATCTCCATTGATCTTGTTTGATATATTTGCTCTCAGATTTTATATGTGCACAAGAGCTCAACAAAGAATGGAAATGTGGTTGCAAGTAGGCTTGATCACATATGAAAGTTTGAATGCTAGAATGCTTGAAGGATTGATTAGTATTATTAGAATGATTAGCATGATTAGGGTTGATAATGAAGGAAGCATCTCCTTATATAGAAGACACTATAAGAAATGGAAGGATAAGATGAAGAGGTGTAAAAGATAAATGGTCGGTTATGATTAGAGGGTAGGTAAAAGAAATAAAAAAATAATGAGAGGGTAGGTTGTGTAGGAATTAAGAGATGAATGACATGTGTCATGGGTAGAAAAAACTAATGAATTAATTAAATAAATAAAGATTTAATTAATTAATAGAAGAAGTGGGATCAATTAAATAAATAAGATATTTATTTAATTTAGAAAAGGATAATTTAAATAAATTAATGTATTTATTTAAATGAGAAATAAGGCTAGAAGAGGATAAATGAATTAATTAAATAAATAAAGATTTATTCAATTAATAGAAGAATTAGGCTAAAGTAATTAAATAAATAAAAATATTTATTTAATTAGACAAGACAATTTTAGGTGTCTACATATACAACATGAACAAAATGAACTTTGTAGACAAGAAGAGTATTAAAAAAAAATATTGTCATCAAAATCATTGTAAATTTTTTATTTCTTTACCTTTACTTTATGTAGACTATGTAGGATCCTCAACTAAAGGTTTGACAATGTCTGTAGTCAATTACATGTTTCCACCAAGGGTGATAGCATCAGACAAAACCTATACATGAAATCAACACCATCAATTGAGCATCATATGCATTACATTTGTAAGTTGATAAACAATAAATACATATGTACCATAATCATCATAAGCATCACATATGTATCATCATATATGTAATTGAGCATCATAAGCATCACATATGTGTCATCATAAACATGTAATACATCACATATCTATCATAAATCACCATCCATCACATATGTAATAAACAATCCACATTCTATAAATAAACACAAAGTTCAAAAAATGTTACATGTATCATCATAAACTTGTAATCCATTTCTTATGTATTTTAAATCAACATCTATCACATAGCTAATAAACAGTCCAAATTCCATAAATGCTCAATAACAGTTCTATCAAGATCATTTTTATTTAGTCGTAGCTTGTACCATTTGACGACAAACAAAACTAATTTGAAGGAATTAAACTCACACTCAAGTATATCATCCAAAATGCCATAGTATCAATTTTGAGACTCTTGAGGATGTATGTCGTTTCTTGATGAAATATTTGTGACCTCAAAGACTGTAGTTATCCCAGAATCACAAGTTTTCTACGTGTCATCCAACTTTTTGATGCAAAATTTATGACCATTGTAGCACATAGTGTTGTGGTGTTTGACCTGCAATATGTCAAACATGTAAAAATTATTACATCGTAAGTTGATAAACATATGGGTGATTAATAAATTTATACGTACCTATTTATCTCTTAAATCATATGCTAAATCAATTTCCCTTTGCATAACATTGGAATCTCCATTACGATGAGCTTCTTTAACCAATGAAGCCACACCTTCCCATGTTAATGTGCGACTAGAATGTTGAAAACATTCAATCCATACCATCATCCAATCAAGATTGTTTGCAATATACAAATGTAGTGCATCCCGCTCTCGACCAACTGTACAAAAAATAAATAGATGTCTTACAACCGATTTATTTTGAAGATTAAGAATTAATTAACTACAATAACATCTTATAATTACCTGTCACTTTCCTCAATCTACCTTTCCCTTTCAAGTACTCCCTTTCAAATTTGTTAATCGGGTTGGGATCCCAAATGCAATCCATGTGGATCTTTTTTGTAAACTTAGAAAGATATTCAGAAATGTACACCATAGTCTGGTATACCATATATTCCTCCACCATAAAACCCTCAGGATGTGCCCTTTGTCGAACCAAAGCCTTAAAAAATTTCAAGTGCCTCTCAACCATCTACATTGACCTAGTGTGTAAAGGTCCACATAATTCAATCTCCTCAACTTTGTGTATGAGGTAGTGTTCTTGTGCATTGAAAAAACCTGAAGGTAGACACTTTTGCATTTCACACATTAGATGAGGAATTTTTCTCTTCCAATATTTTATATCTTCTTTATGAATTTATTTACATGACAACCATCTACAAGATGTTCAAGATGCAAAAATATATATTACATAACAAGTAAAACAAATTGCAAATATAATATCTATACAACAAATTGAACAAATATCACTACTTACCTCATGTATTTTCCAAGATCATATATGACTTGTTTGACATTATTGTTGAAGTGGTTTGGGAGAGATAGAGGTAGAACGTATTGTAACAATTATAAAATTCTTTTCATTTTTTTCTAACATAATACAATGAAAAGTATATGCCCAGTATACAAATATATAGTAAATACACAAGAACATGAATTACCTTAATGAAGGTATGTCAATCATGCATTTTCATCCCTAACCCAAATTCACTTTTTTTTTATATGAGATTGTTTATGTTCGCAACAAATCCTGTGGGAAATCGAATTTTTCATATGACTTATTTTATAGCATTGCTTTGCTGGTCTGTTAATAACCAAGGAAGATCACTTATATTAATATGGTCTCCATGGCTATTTGGTTGATTGACATTTTTCATTGCATGATGGATTCCTGAATGTTAGTACAAATTTTGACAATTTTTTCTTTGTCATGCCTTCCATCCAATATTTTCCATAATGTCTCTTTTATATTCTTTCCAATATGCATAGTATCAAACAAATGCACAATTTGTAACTGCTCATAATAGAGCAACCTACTAAATTGTTGGGGATAAATTTTTAATCCCTTAAGAAGGTGGTCATTAATGCCTTGACGATCTTCACGATCATCAATCACATCATCAGTAAACAAAATATGATATAAAAGATGTTTTATGACATAAACCATTAGATGGAATGGCATTACCTTGATGGTTAATTCTATTATATTCCAATTTCCACAGGTAAGGTGTCATTCTTCATGGCTTTGATGTTTTCTCTTATTTCCCATTGAAAAGATGTTTTTCAGTATTTCGATACTTATGATTTTTGTTGAGAAAGTGCCTATACTCATCAAACACCTACTTTCCTAAACTTTGTGAATGATGAGATTTCATCTTTGGACCACAAACTGGAGACATGCAAATTTTCCCTTTGTTTGGAGACCTACAAGATAATATATAATTGGATTAAATATGTTAATTTTTTAATTATAATTATCATGCAAAACTTTAACACTATAACATACCACAAAAATGTGTTAGCCCTGGGGCATCGTGTATTGTCCATACAAGCATCGCATGGAATTGAAAGTGTCTTTGTTCTATTAGTCTAGAGACGTCATACATAGTGACACCATTCCATAACTCCAACAACTCATCAATAAGAGACTAAATATATACATTCATATATTTAAGTTGGTACTTACCTAATCGAATGAACAAAAAACATTACAAAATTATTATGACCATTTTACTGCAATATTTATAATTAAATGTAGATGACTATTAAATGATAAAATACCTAGAACAATAATTGCCAATAATATTTGCCCCCTCTTTATTGATATCCATGGAGGAATGTTATTGTTGATAATAAAAACAGGCCACACTGAGTAAATAGATCTCAGCTCTCCAAATGGATTGACACCATCCATTGCCAATGAAAGCCTGAGATTGCGAGGTTCTTCTTTAAAGTGTGGCCACTTTTTCTCTATGTCCATAAATGCTGAACCATCTATAGGCTTCAAATAATGTCATCTCAAATTCTATTGTGTGCATGGTAATCCATAAATTGTGCCAAGCTAGTGCACTTGAATAATCATTGCATACATGGAATAATGAGAATATAACAAAGAACCTTGCGAGTCACCTTTTTTGTTATTTGATTTGTTCGATATCTACCAATATGACATTCAGAGCATGCAGTTCAAAATTGATGTTGTTTTTGATATATAATATGATCATTGGGACAAGCATCTATTGCTTGATATTCCATTCCAATATCTCTCATAATTGTAGATAATTCTCGGTATGAGCGAGGTAGAATATTTGATGCTGGTAAGAAAAACTCACCTATCAATCTACAACAAAAAAATATAATTTGTTAATATAAATAATATTAATGGTACATGATTCACCATTTATTAACTATAATGACATATATGACATACCTTAACATACGTGAGATTTTTTATGTTGGGTAAACCATTCATAACCTTCAAGTTCACCAACAACAATACATCGGAGATAAGATTTGTCTTGGATCCTTCGTAAAGGGTCTCATATGCCTTCTCAAGTAGAGGTAAATCATGAACAACATTAAGGTCATCTTCATCATCATGATTAGCTATGCCAGTGCTAAATGTGTCATGGATCAATGTATTTAATTGTGTTTTGTGGCTCATGATCATCATCTTCCATGGGATCATTATCTTCAGCTTCGATATTCACACCTCCATGTTCCTCCACTTTGAAAACCATATTCTTTGGGTTGTGTTGATCCATATCATGTGCTCTGGGGTTCTTGACCTATATAAAAATGATCAACATAAATAAACCATGATCATGATCTCATCATCAAGTGATTTCTTATGTATATAAATTGTTAAAATGATATAATGAAAAACTTACCAATGGATAATAATCATGTCCCCCTTCAATGTGACTATGCAACCTACAATGTTTCTTAGCTGTTTCGATTAGAAGTATTCTAGTCTTTAACCCCTTAAAAATTTTGTAGGGAGAATAACATTTTCCATCACCTTTTCTTTTCAAGTTAGACCACAATCTAGAAATTGTCTCCTTATTTTGTTGTTTGCTAATATTGTCTGACATGGTCTTTCTTCATAGGCAAAAAAATTGGGCTATAGAACTAGTTATATAGAAGTAATACCAAATTAAATCACTTGAACATATAAATAATGCAAATTGAACAAAAACCATTTAACACTTCAATATCATCTCAAAACATATCTAATGGCTTTGTGGTGATTTAGAGCAGGTGATATGCTAATGGCTTTGTGGTCTGCAATCCTTGTATCATATCTTAAGTTGACTAATGTGTAATTGGGGTAATCCATGAGTGTCTAATGTGAATTCATTATCAATTTTGTGAAGTCATCGAGAGTATGGTAATAGTCATCCTTATAGGATCCTCTCAATACTGTACAAATCAGTGACAAGTAAGACAAAATTCTTAGTCACACCTTGGGTGCAAGCGAATGATATTAAATATACTTTTGGCATGAACACCATTGAGTGTCATAGACCCAAGTTAGTCTAAAAGGAAAATAACTATCCACTACCATTCTCATGCATACTTACATGACTAATGTTTCCCTTGTGTATCCTAAATATTGGAGAGACCTTATTTGACTTTTCTAGTCAATGTGGTTGTTGTCTTAATATGAAATACTGAGTTCTACCCTTGCCTCTGCATCAAAATTCTCACATCATGTTTCTGTAGCATCCTAAAATTGTGACACTTGCAATTTCGACTGCATTTGGGTCTTCACGATGGCGACGCAACGTTGAACCTGAATGGAGACCCCGAAACCTGCTTGTGACACCAAAAACTACATTTTTCTGCACCTTGGCCTGATCCCTCCTTGCACCCTGCTATCCTGGGAGGTGGGACCATGGCGCCCAACGCCCTGGTCCCTGGCCCTCTTTTGGGCCCAGTCTCTTGTTGGGCATCGGGTCTTTAAGTTTGCACATTGGAAAATATTGTTTCTAGGTCGGCCTAAGGTCGGGAAAATTAGTCTCTCAACCCTAATTGACAAGTATATAAACTACATTTCCTCTTCCAAAAAAGAAAGGAAGACATATGTGTGCAAAAGGCGGAAGCGATATTCAAACATTCAAACATTCAAGCATTCAAGCATTCCTTCAAGCAATTGAGCATTCTAAGTCTCCATTCAAGGCTAAGTGTTGCATTCAAGACAAGGATTCAACCATTGAAGAGGAGATCACATACAACATACAACATACAACATACATTACACCTTCACATGTAAGAATACAAACATTCTTACAACAAGGTATCAGTACTTGTTTACATTACAAACATTTACATTTACAGCATTCTCATTTCTTGGTTAATTCCAAAAATGAGGTTTGACCTAAAGGCAAACCCCTAATCCCTAACCCCCCAATCGTCCTCTCTTTTCTATGTGTAGGTTGCAGGTACGCGGCTGTAATTGAAGATCTGGAATCCTTGTGCAGAGACGAATAGATCCACCTTCGTTTGGCGGATTTTTCGGAGGACCGTGTGCACTCCGGGCACCATCGTCCTGTCAACTTTCGCTCAAATTTGTAGAATAGCATCGTCTCGACATTTTACTGCTAATTCCAGGTTCCTAGCTTCATCTTGTATCCCTATCTCTGTTTACAAGCGAATCTTTCTTGCTTCTACATACATTTCTAGTTTAATCATTCCATCTACATTCTTTACAAAAGAGGGTATCCTTGCTATCACAACCCTTGGAACTCATTTAAAATCTAGTCTTGCATTGCGTGGGATTGGATCTTGCGGGTTTCAACCCCTCTTTTGAATGTAAAGTCTCTCCTAAGTGAAAACTGTCAACCCTAGTGACCCTCCTTTCTCTCTCCTTGGAGTGGAGTGGGGGGAACAACTAGGGTTCGATTTTTTCACTTTACATTTTGGTGAACCCAACGTGAACATCCTCATTCTGATTATTCATGGTTAGATCTAAAAAATTTGCTTCCTTAATTACATTTCCATGTTTGACCTTTTGCAAATTTTAGAGGTTAATTGCATAAAAACCCTAAAATTTTCTTTTTAGTAATTAAGCTTGTGAAATGTTTAATTGTTAATGCTTGTTTCAGATCTACCCTTCTATTAAAAATTTTCCATTCATATTTGTGCTTTAATTCTGAAAATTAAGTGGTTAAATGTCAAAACCCTAATTTTTAAAACCTTCTTGGTTCAACCTTTGACTAATAATTTCACTAATCAAAACACCTCCAAATCGGCTGTAACTTTGGATTCCGCAATAAAATCACAATATCTCTCATCCCTGAAAATTTGGAAAAAAGTTGCAAGGACCGTGTGCACCCCGAGCGCCATCGTCCCTAACATTTTTTTCGAAATTTCGGGAGCTAGATCTTATTGTATTTTTCTGCTAAAATCCATAATTTTGGCTGATTTTATCAATTCTAACACTTTCAAAATTAAAGTCAAAATTGGTCTAGTGATTGCTCGGATAAAGATTTATAATCATTCAAAAATTGTTGAAATTAAAATTCATATCAAAATTGTGTTTCTTACTGTCCTAAATCTAAAAAGTGTGTTGGCATTCATTCGAAATTTCAGTACTTTATTCAAATCTTTACAATTTGTGACTTTTGAAATTAAGTGTTTAATTGCGGTAACTCTGATTTCCGCTTTCAAATTTGAATTTTGCATGAAATCGAGTCAAATTTTAAGTTTCAAAGCCTGCATTGCTTTCAGTATTCCTTCTAAAATCATAAAATTCAAAATTTTAGTTTCCCTCTCTTTTTCAAAAATTCAAATTCTGCATTTTTCAACAATCTTGGTAGGGTTCAATTTCGAGATTGCAACTTTAATTTGGCCTATCTACAGATCGTAAAATCACTCAATTTTTTTAGATTAGCTTTAAAATCATCATAACTTTCATCCCTAAAAATTTTGAAAAAAGTTGCGAGGACCGTGTGCACTCCGTTCGCTACGGTCCCTAACATTTTTTCCGAAATTTTGGGAGATTGTCCTGATTGTATTTAATAGCTTAAATCTAGGAGATTGGCTGATTTTATTGAAATTTGCTACCTCTAAAATTCAAAATCTTCTCTCTCTCTTTAGTGCATGAGTTTTACAACAATAAGCCCTACTTACACTATTCCTGTTAGACGAAGCCTTAGAATTAAGTCCTTCCAAGGTTTAATTACTGAGGAGATGGAACCTAATTTGAATGGCCTTTTTAACGAGGACATGGGTAATTCCTCTAATCCTCTTAATGATGAAGAATCTCTCCATGAGGTTTCTGTAGAACAACTTTCAAAATTGGATAACCAATTTGATGATTTTCGACAATGGATGTCTCAAGAATACCCCGATAGTGAAGCTCTTTCATTAATTGAGGGTCTAAAACGTATGGTTCAAAGTGATAAGAATGGAACTGATATTTTGCATGGTATTGCACACATTGTGGATTTGAATGTGATGCCGATGAAGAGTTGTGCCGAAACTTTAGGTTATACACAACCTCCTACTCAAGTTAATCATTCTATTCCTTTGACAACTCCTATTGCTAGTATACCTACTTTTACATCAAACATAATGACTACTTCAATACAAGACATTCCACCTATGATCACCAGTCATGGGGGCAATCCTTCTTCTTCAATAAACCCTCTCCCTTCATTCAATCCAACTTCTTCATTCATTCCTTTAATGAGTGTTCCTATTACATCTCCACAAATGAACATGACGCAAGGGGGCAATTCATTTAACCATTCCATTCCTCCTTGTAGTGTTCCTCCTTTCCAATCATCTCCTATGACTAACTATCATAGTGTCCCACCACCTTACTCTCAATCAATACCTTCTTTCAATAACATAATACCTCCATCACAATCTAACACGTCTAATATGAACTCTTCGACTGAAGCAACCATTAACAATCTTGCACAAACTGTCTCTTCTTTACAGCAACAAATTGCCTCTATGAATCAATCTAAGTTTAGTGTGCCCACATTTGATGTTGTGAGCCCACTTTCTCTTGACATTGTTCAAGCTATTCCCCCTAAACATGTTGAAATCCCGCATTTGGAGCTTTATAATGGTAAGGGTGATCCTCTAACACATGTTAAGACATTTCAAACAATATGTACCGATTTTGCTTATGACCAAAGGTTGCTTGCAAAACTGTTTACTAGAACATTAAGAGATAAGGCTCTACAATGGTATTGCTCATTGCCTTCCTATTCTATTACTTCTTTCGAACAACTTGCAAATGCTTTTATTCAACAATTTCAAAACAATATAAGTCCTAAAGTTACTTTGATTGATTTAATGCATTGTAAACAAGGTGTTAAAGAAAAAGTGACTGATTTCATTGGTAGATATAAGCATTTGTATGCTCAAATTTCCTTTCTAGTACCTGACAATGATATTCAAAGAATCTTTATTTCTAATTTACAAAAAGATATTAGAGAGAAACTTCTGTTTTCTGAGTTTACTTCTTTCCAACAGTTGTCGCAACTCTTCACAATTATCAACTGACTGTGAGTCAAATGGAACAAGCAAATCCTATGGCTCCGAGTGATAAGGGTGATAGTAGTCAACAACCATTTGGGAAGTTTAAACCGAACATAGAGTCCACTAAGTTCAATGAAAACATCATCAACAACAATGTGAATGCAGCATCAGGTGTGCCTCCTATTTCTAAGTTTTTCAAGAAAGAAAGAAAGTTTACTCCTTTGAATGAATCATTGCATAGTATTATGAATAATTTATTGGAACAAAATGTGCTTACTCTTCCTCCTATAAGGAAAATAGATCCTACAAATATTAATTCACCCTATTTTGATAACAAATCTTTTTGTCAATTTCATCGTCAACCTGGGCATGATACTGAAAAATGTTTTGCTTTAAAGGGTAAAATTCAGAATTTGATTGATAATAATACTATCTCTATTTCTGGTGTGAATGATAAAGGCAACACATCTGTAGCTCCTCCTAACCAAAATCTTAAGATTTTTACCAATCCATTACCTTCTCATACCTCTAATGTGATTGATACTAATGATTCCTCTGTCTCACCTGATGATCTTGTGTCTATGACTCCGAATGTGATTAACTTTGTGGAACAACAGAAAATCCCTAAAGAGCCTTCCATCACATTTGATTCCAGTGAAACTGTTAGGGCACCTGATGGTCCTTTATATATAGTTGCAAAAGTCAAGAATACACCTTGCCATGGAGTGCTTATTGATCCTTCTTGTATGGTTAATGTCATTACTAAAGAATTTCTTTTTACTTTGCAATTGAATCAAGTGATCTATGACAAAACAAATGTGGTTGTGAAACTATTTGATGCATTTTCTTCTCCTACAATTGGTTCTATTACATTACCTATTGAGGTCCATAACAAATCCCTTGATGTGGACTTTGCTATTATTCCATCGTCCGAACAATTTCATGTGAAGCTAGGCTATCCTTGGTTATCTTCCATGAAAGCTATTGCTTCTACTATTCATAAGTGTTTGAAATTTCCCCATAATGGTGAAGTTGTTACTGTCAATCATAGTCTCTTTAAACTAGCTGAAAGAACTTCTAGCATTCCTATTGATTATTTTTGGCCTAAACAATTCCAATCTCTTCCACCTCGAAGTGATCATCTTTTCAAATCTTATCAAAAGTGGAAAAAAGATATGATCCTATCTCTAAGTGAACCTAGAACACCCAAACTTGATATTCCTATCGTTCTTGAGAAGGAAGTTCATCCTTTGAAAGATAAAAATAATGTCTTTCCTCAAGAAGATTCCCAACCCATCCCTATGGATGTGACTATGCCCATATCTAATAAAATTTCTAAAAGTAGACCTATACCTCCTCATCATGATGGACTTGGTCTTCTTCCTAAACCAAATATTCCTCCTTTATATGGAGCAGTTCCTCCTCCTTCCTCTTATGGAGAAAAGAGACCTTCCTCTTCTCCTATTATTCAACCTAAGAGACCACAACCTAAACACCCAAGTGATAAGGATGAGAACATTCCTCCTCCTCAATCTTCTCAACTTCCTGCTAAGACTAGACGAAATCGTTCTGCACGTGAACACCGACGAAAGCATCATCTTAGAGCTCAGGCAACTACTTCTCAAACTTTGCAATCCCCAAAAACACCTTCAGCCAGTATTATTCCATTTTCTCCTCAGCCGAAAATTGAGCCAAAATCTCCTAAACATAAGGTGCATGATGGTCTTGATCCTGTGCGAATTAAAAATCCTTATTTTATAAATCTTGATGATGATATAGATGAAAATGTTATTCATGATGAAAATGTTACTTCTGTTCATTCTGATAGTGAATATGAATATGTTGATGTGGATAACCATTTATCTAACGAATTTTCTAAAGCACTTATCCTAGCTCCTAGGTAAGAACAACGTGGCTTGGAACATGAACATAGCCCTTGTTTGGATCTTGTGATAGCTCCATCTGCTATGTTGGATGTTCCTCCTCTAGCGTGTTTCCTGCCTTCCCGAAATATTGATCAGCAAGATCGGGGGGTGGATGACATGCTAGACTAGTTTCATTAGCATAGCAGACTCTCTCCTCCTCTCTTGATCTCTTTTGTTACTTCTTCTATGTGTTATTCTCATTCTTCTATTTGTTGTCCTTAGTGTTGTTTACTTGAGGATGATGCAAAGCATTGAGATCTCTTTTGGTCTCTCTCATGTTGACTCAAAAGACACATGTGTTCCCTTCTTCTAGGTGACCTTCCTTGATTGGGGAATGAAGAACAATTATGCATACATACATATGATATACATGAATTATCATATAGCATACTGACCCCGAGGAAAGCGAAGTCACCTTGTGCTTTGTGTTTTGTGTCTATTATCCTTGGGCTTATCTCACACTTGGGGGCTAAATCCTTGTGATAACATGCTCCTTTCTCATTTCTTATATGTATCACTACCTCAAAGCAATCACCCCCGGTGAGGCATGTGCGATCGCTTTAACGTAGGGGGGCATACATCCCGTTCATATCTTTTCAAGATACTTGAAAGTTTCTTGGTGAACTTAGCTTTGCCTTGAAAATTTTTGATATCTTTCTTGCATGACTCATAGTGAGGGAACCTTACTACTGATAGTCATGGTTCTCCCTCGTGATCTTCCCTTTTACTTTGTCAATCGAAGCCATAAGATCCTTAGTCCACTGGGGGCTTGGTGTATCTTGCCTCCTTGACGTGGTGAAAGTTTTTCAATGTTGTTTCCTTGTACTTTACCAGAAGTATTGGCGTACACTTATACTCCCACTAAAGTGGGGGCTAAATGTAGTGTCCTAAAATTGTGACACTTGCAATTTCGACTGCATTTGGGTCTTCACGATGGCGACACAATGTTGAACCTGAATGGAGACCCCGAAACCTGCTTGTGACACCAAAAACTGCATTTTTCTGCACCTTGGCCTGATCCCTCCTTGCACCCTGCTATCCTGGGAGGTGGGACCATGACGCCCAGCACCCTAGTCCTTCAGGACTAGGGCACCTAAGCGCCCTGGTCCCCCAGGACCATGGCGCCAAGCGCCCTGGTCCTTGGCCCTATTTTGGGCCCGGTCTCTTGCTGGGCATCGGGTTTTTAAGTTTGCAAATTGGAAAATATTTTTTCTAGGGTGGCCTAAGGTCAGGAAAATCAGTCTCTTAACCCTAATTGACAAGTATATAAACTACATTTCCTCTTCCAAAAAAGAAAGGAAGACATATGTGTGCAAAAGGCGGAAGTGATATTCAAACATTCAAACATTCAAGCATTCAAGCATTCCTTCAAGCAATTGAGCATTCTAAGTCTCCATTCAAGGCTAAGTGTTGCATTCAAGACAAGGATTCAACCATTGAAGAGGAGATCACATACAACATACAACATACAACATACATTACACCTTCGCATGTAAGAATACAAAAATTCTTACAACAAGGTATCCGTACTTGTTTACATTACAAACATTTACATTTACAACATTCTCATTTCTTGGTTAATTCCAAAACCGAGGTTTGACCTAAAGGAAAAACCCTAATCCCTAACCCCCCAATCATCCTCTCTTTTTTGTGTGTAGGTTGCAGGTACGCGGCTGTAATTGAAGATATGGAATCCTTGTGTAGAGACGAACAGATCCACCTTCGTTTAGCGGATTTTTCGGAGGACCGTGTGCACTCTGGGCGCCATCGTCCTATCAACTTTTGCTCAAATTTGTAGAACAGCATCATCTCAACATTCTATTGCTAATTCCAGGTTCCTAGCTTCATCTTGTATCCCTATCTCTGTTTACAAGCGAATCTTTCTTGCTTCTACATACATTCCTAGTTCAATCATTCCATCTACATTCTTTACAAAAGAGGGTATCCTTGCTATCACAACCCTTGGAACTCATTTAAAATCCAGTCTTGCATTGTGTGGGATTGGATCTTGTGGGTTTCAACCCTTCTTTTGAATGTAAAGTCTCTCCTAAGTGAAAACTGTCAACCCTAGTGACCCTCCTTTCTCTCTCCTTGGAGTGGAGTGGGGGGAACAACTAGGGTTCGATTTTTCCACTTTATAGTTTCTTCAACAAAACACACTATTCTCAATCTTCCTCAATACCCTCAATGGAGGGGAATGTATAATGGTTTCAACATACAAAGTCAATGATCATACACTCCATTCTTCTAGACACCCTTGGATACATTACTTGGCTTCTAGGCTTGGGAAAACTAATATGAATTGAGCCAACACCATGAGGATAGGGTCAAGTATCATGCCAACTGATCATAATTTGTGAAGATAGGGTTCACACCCAAGTGTTGGCTCTCAATAATGCCAAACTTCAAAAAATGTTAGTCTAAATGTTGAAATGTGATAGCTAGATTGGATTATGTTGATTAAATTTTAATGTTGCCTAAGTGGCAATTAAAATTTAATGTATATTGTAATAACAACAATATCAACCAAGGCACATTGCAGGAAGATAAAATATATTTTGAACTGGGACAAAAAAATCCATCTGATTATCTAGCTAATGTTGGTGTCTCACTGGAATCATACACTGAGAAAATCTTGACTTTTGACTAGCAGAATGAGCTGAAATAGATTGTAAAGGATGATTTGGCTGAATTGGTCTGCAAAGTCAAGTCAGGGATTGGATAAGAAGCAGGAAGGTACCTGGGCCATCATGGAAAATTTTGATGGGTAATTCTATGGCCCAAGGTGGAGACATAACCAACATGGATCTTGATCTCTCTTATTATTGCGCATCGAATGTTGGTGAATGTGGATCGAGCGTGGGGGATTTGTTTTAGCTAGAGGTAGGCCATACCTTAGTGGAAGGACAAACTGGAGACCTTTTTTTTTTCATGCACTTTGGTAGATTGGTATTAGGCCAGTTAGATAAAGTATGTATGACCAGCGACTTGACAAGTTCTTAGAATAGTAAAGATATGTTGTTCGGATGGAGCTTGATTGAAAGTCGAGCCTGTTTTGGTCTCTAGACTTCTCTAGAAAGTTCAAAACTTTATATAAGGAATGGTTCAGATTGTAATCTTAAGCCTAGAAGTATTGATCTCAACCAATGGTGCATCATTTTGGTCTTAGTTGCCTATGTAGAGAGGAATAGATCCAAACCCAATGCAGCTAGCTATTTCAAGCAAACGATGTGCTCTAGAATGCTATATGGTGGGTGGTAATTGACACTGGTGTGATGGGTTTGTTTATGAGGCTGTGATTTGCCCTATGGTTGACATATTTGATTCAAAGGAAGTGAGCATATAGAGGATCAAAAAATTTGTCCACCCATCTGATGGACAAGCCCTGGTAAATGCCATTCTAGAGTTGGATTCTAATTGTTGGGTAAGCACCCTCGACATCTATTTTAACCACACCAACTATATCTTCTCTAAATTGAAGGAGTCAGATAGTGAAGATGAGAAAATTACCCAAAAAAGGGCAGCATGAGAGAGGAGGAAGAACTTCATCCAGAAGGGATGGGAGGTGTTTAGGGTAGGGGTCAGGAATGGAATCTGGATCCCTTCCACAGACTACTCAACTCTGATAATAACTAGCTCTTGGCATCATCCGCTGTCAAAGTAATGGATATTGGAGAGAACATGGCTGTCATACTCCAACATATTGGGAATTAGTTTTTCTCTTTATCTATAATTTCTTGTTTTTCATATGTCACTTGAAACTACACTTCTATGACCCTATTGCACACAATAGGAATAATTTTGTAAAATTAGTAGTAGCACTATTTTAGGTACTTACCCACTATGTTATAAAACATCTTGTTATGGTAAATAGAAAAAGTTCGAGGTGACACTATGTTAGAAATGGCTCACCATTGTAGGTACATGGAGCACCTTTGGTGGTCATTTTGCAACTCACCTTGAGTCTACATGAGCTGCAGAAGCTTGTGATATGTATGGATGATTGTCTCCTTCCAATATGCAGACCTAAACAATAGTATAAAACTTTGTCATATTTTAGGGCCTTTCTTACCTTTACGGTTGAGTTTACCTTCAACCAATGTTTTGATGTTTAAAGATATCATTTTCATATAGATGTATTGATGATGGATGCTAGACTTTAAAATTTGTAAAGAACCAATGCTTCTTAGAGTTCTTGATGCCAATTTTTGAACACAATGTGTGTTAAGTATTGATGTAGTCAAATATTTTCATAAGATTTTGTGGTTATGTTTTCTAGTTTATTAGTCAAAGATGATTTGGTGGTTATGTTTTCTATTTGGGGGGCTAGTTTACAAACTTTTGAACAAACCAAGAAATACCAAAGGCTACTAGAGAGGGATTAGATACTGTACAATTTACTTGGTCTTGCACAAAATTCAACACATGTGGGCTACCCTAGAAGATGTGTCTTATTTTGCATAGTTGGATCATACCTCTCTGATGAAGGATGCCTTGTTCTTGTGAGCAGACTCAAACCATTGTAGGTGAAATAAAAATAACATAAAATATGCTCCAAAGGTTTCAAAACTGATTTCCATCACCTATAATGATGAATGCTCACAAATAGAATAGAGAAATTTTGTCTTGTCACACATTTTATTTTATGTTATACATGCAACAAGTTTTATCATAAGGCAACTAACTGCATATCCAATACAAGAAGTGGAAATGATCCACAAGGCATTACATGTTATAACTGTAACAAATAGAAAACTATTAATAAGTTTTGCAGAGGAAATAATACCAAGTCTTTTCTTTCATAGAAGAAGGTTGATCTAACTCAAATAAAGAAGATGGAAAAGATGTAGGTTCAAAAATTAGAAGAAAAGAAAGATGATGAAGTGAAGGATTGATCTACACCTCAAGATGGTACATATGGCTCTTCTAGAAACTAAATTAAAAGGGGTATCAATTCAGGGGAAGTTATGTTTGTAGATTTTTAGAACCCTTGAGAAGCAAAGATGTTGAAATCTTCAACATATTGGTATAACATATTGTGGACATGATGAATTGATGGTACTAAGTCAATTAGCTTAATTTCCAAAGAAAATGATCTTCTTGTAGAGGATTGCATTTAACATGATTCATTGATTGATCCCATGTAACAAATTTATGAAGTCATTTGTAACTTCAAAATTCAAAACCATGGTGGCTATGGTCTATAGATGATAGCTATTTATTTCTTGTAAGAGAAGAAAATCATAATGGCGAATGCTACAAAATGCTCACATAGGAACCCAAATAATCACCATTTATCAAAACACACTAAACTCCTATGAAAGTTGCCTTTGACACTTTGGAGAAGAAAAAGGTTGACCTACTTGAGTCACCAAATGATCCAACTCAATGCAAGATTGTATTGTCATTGCTACTTGATTTGTATCTAGAAAAAGCCTTCTGGGAATCCTCAAGATCACTTTCTTTCAAAAGTGGATCCACCAATCAATAACACACACTACTATTAACAATTCCAGTGATAAGTCAAAAGGAGTGCAATAACTATTAGAAA
Organism: Cryptomeria japonica; assembly: GCF_030272615.1. Taxonomy (NCBI): domain Eukaryota; kingdom Viridiplantae; phylum Streptophyta; class Pinopsida; order Cupressales; family Cupressaceae; genus Cryptomeria; species Cryptomeria japonica. The sequence continues at coordinate 293,794,279 of NC_081415.1, forward strand.
TTTGGGTTTAATAGATTAGGGAAAAATATATATTCTGCAATCTTTAATCTATTTGTGACACTATTGATGAAACTATATCAGATTCCCTTGATTGCAAATAAAACCTTACTTGAGGAGCTCACAGTTGTGGAGAGATCGCTCTGTGGGGGGGAGGGAGGCAACAAAATCTTCAACTTTGGCAGATGACGCTCCCGAAAAATGCTTGGTTTTTTTTTAAATGATCCCATGTTATGTTTTTGTTTTTCTTTAAAGTTCTCGAGTCTATCGGAATTCCAATAGACTTAAGCACTTTAAAGAAAAAAAATCAAATTTGATCACAATATGCCTTGTTCATTGGAAACCTTCGTCAAAATTTGAGGCCAAATGTATTAGTGTCAGAATTTTGATGAATACGGGGTAATTTTTGAAAAAAAAAAATTAATCCGACAAAACAAAAGAAATCCCATAGCTCGTAAAAAATGCTCATCAGAAAATCGCTCCAAATGTATTAGTGAAGAAAAGGGTGAATAAGATTATGCAAGGGAAGATAGATGAGGTGACAAAAGAGACTGAAATTTTTTTGAGATAGTTTTTGATAGATCAAAGAGTTGATGTGAATCTAGAAGAACCATCTCAAGACACATCTATTCTAGAAATACATGCAGTTGTTCTCGGTAAGGAAAAGGATTAGTCACCCGAGAAATCCACTCTGGAAGGACAGTCATATGATCAAAGTTCAGTTGATAATGATGATGGTACTAATGACATCTCCAGTAAAGTTGTATAGGAACCTTTGGTTATATAAGTTATGTCAGAGAAAGAAAATGAGGAGACATTGGATGTGCAGAAGGATGAGGATGATGGTGAGAAATGTGGAAAGGGTGAGAGTGCAGAGGTTGCATATAAGGAGAAAGGAGAGGAGAAGGCACATCAGGCTCTGGCAACAATGGCAAGAGACACTGGTGCTGATAAAGGGAAACAAGTTGTTGTTGATTCAGATGATTTTAGTCAAGTGCCAATAAACCTAATCTCATTATCTCCTATTCAAGCACTTAAATTGGCAACTCTAGCTCAAGCAAAAGCCAACGAGGAATTGCTTAAGCCCCATTCTGCTGATAAAGAGTTAATATCATTGGTAGAAGATATCCTAGAGAAAATGATGTCATCTTTCAAACCAGATACATATGATCCCTCTAGTAAGCTCAAGGGTTTGCTAAATGTTGTTGGTTCTCATTTTGAGTCTTTAGAAAAGGCAGCAAATATCAAATTTTTGAATCAATTCAATGTAATTAAATTAAAGCAATTTTTGAAGATGATAGAGCTAGTTTAGTTACTTTACTAAAAGGTGTCCAGGATGCAATTGATGAAGGAGGTAATATATACAAGTCATGTCTGACTTTTCCCAAGTTCACTATAGACATTGACAAGAAAATAAGGGAATGTGAAGGTCAGCTAGCAAGCATATCATAGTCATACACATCACAATCTACCTTGGATAGCAATTTTAAACCCCAAGTTTTGAGTGTATTAAATTAAATCAAGAGTTTAAACCAAGAAAAGGATAGAGTTTTGGGTAGAGTGTCCGAAGTGAGGAGTCTTATCACTATGCGGATATATTCTTTGATGAGTAGCATGCAGGATGCTAAGGATGCACTAAATAAGCTATTCTAGTAGATAGATAGGGAGTAGAAATGCATTCCTACCTTTTTAGTGGGATGATAAGCATTTTGGAAAGCTTGAACAAGGCATGGGAAAATCATTTGTTGTCCCTTAGAACAATTTTTGTAGACATCTTTAAGTTTTTGTGAGCAACAGTACATATTCTTGTATATCAATTTTGGCGGATCATTTATCTTTGGCATTGTTGTCAAAGGGGGGAGAGAGAAGAGTGAAAAATGGTGTAAATTCTTAGGGGGAGCTTGTATATTCTTTGTAAGTTTGAAAATTTTGAAGTCTTGCATCTTGAGTGTACAGTTCATTTTTCACAGTGTTGCCATCAATGCCAAAGGGCGAGATTGTTGGCAAGAGACACTGTTTCAGTGATGATTGGTGCATGATAGATGTTTAGGGGTTGTCATTGATGGCAACTCAATTTGTAGATCACATTCGATGTACATAGAATTGGTTTACCAGAAGTCATTTTGTTCATAAGGCATAAGTTTGGAAGGTGGAACACTGTAACCAGTAGAGCATGAGATCATGTTGCACATCTTGATTTTGGTGATGTATTTTAGGTTGTGGTGATCAAGGTAGTTATTTTGAGGTTTGAGACATACTTCATGATCCTAATATCTGGTGTTGAATTGTGTACAAGTTTAGAGCTCTGGTATCCGATAATTTAGTTAGGGAAGAGATATTTTGGTGTAACGTGTGTTGCAGATTCGTTAGGATGATTTTGGTGACCAGTTTCTATTTAGACATGGACCAACTAGGACTCAAACCTAGGACCTTCCATACGTTGCTGGAGTGCTCTACCACTAAGCCACTGGCCCCTCTTGGACCGGTCCATCATCAGTCCGGGTGTGGCTTATTTCCAACACCAACACCCCACCTTAAGCCACACCTCTCGTGATGTTTGAGGTGTTTGGCTAACTTATGGGAAGCATTTTATCATCTTGTTTTGGTCTGCATTTGGATTTGTGATCAAATTGAGCTGACTTGGTGTTACAAGTTTCATGTTGCATGTTATGCAATTTTCGGAAGTCGACTTGGTAAATGATTCTTTTTTGATGGTCTAGATATATAAGATTGACTTGGTTGACCATTTTGATATAGATTATGATCTAAGAAAGTTCGTGTGAGTGAATTTGTAAGTTTGGTGAAGATATTGTTGCTCTGGAATGTGATAGAGCAGAATATTAGATTAGTTGCAGAAGACAATATGTGCCTAATCAAACTATATTTTGGCATAGTTAGATGCTACACTTTAGTTCATTTATCATTGTAATTATTTTGTAATAGCATGTAAGGTAGTGAGCCTTCCTCTGGGTTGTAGCCCTTCTGTAATTGAGTAGTGAGCTCTAGACAGTGAGCCTGAATGCAAGTGCATTCCTCTTTTGTAATATTGTTCTACTACTAGCCATAGTATAATAATATTTTGGGTATTGAATCCCATTGTGGTTTTCTCTTTCTTGGTTTCCACGTAAAAATCTTAGTGTTATGGTTGTTTATTTTATGTTTATGCACTTTGATTACTTTCCCATGGATTCAATGGTTTAAGAATCAGATTAATAAGTTTGCAAATTATAAAACATTGATTCACTCCCCCTCTCAATGTTCATTGATTCCAACATAAGAAAGTACAAAAGTCAGTTTGTGAAGAGCTTTGATGATGATATTTTAATCAATGTGACAATGTTTTGAGATAGTGATTGATATCCCTTATGTTTTCCATGATATTGGTCACTCGACACAGTGGTTCAAGGACAATATCATGATCAAGAGATTTTGTTCATTTCAATTCATCTACTCCCTATACCTACTGGAAGACAGTGACTTCCTTTTGGAGGCTTGTGTATGTTAGACAGATCTGATACTGGGAGTAAACTAAGAGGGGGGGTGAACCCGTATACCATCAGAAATCACAACTTAATACATATCAAAACCATTAAAATAGAGCACAAAGGAACCAACATAATGAAGAAAAGAAAAAGAAAGCTTGGTACACACAACACCAATATTTTGATGTGGAAAACTCGATAAAGGGAAAAAACACAGTGGGAAACCCTACCCACAATTAGATGAATACTTTGCAATAGTATTGTGAACAATTACAATGGGGTCTACACTTGCAAAAATACCAATAGCCAAGAGCATACTACTCATCACAAAAAAAAGTCTCACTGACTTACAAAAACATCGGACTACAATCCAAAAAGAATGAACTATGAAAGTAGCATCTCCTAATGGTTGATACAGTTACGATTAAGCACAATTGTTTGCCCTACAATACAAAAACCTTCACTAAATGATATATCACTTATTCACACATAAACCTTCCTCTAATATTGCAGACATAACCATCCATCCTATCGATATCCAAATTACATGAATAAGTCACCTATAAATACAAATCATCAACCTTATTGACAAGGTCAGCTAAACCCTAAACCCATAAACCCATAATAACAAAAAATACTTTACACAGTATCACCAGACCAATATTATGATTTACATTACATAGAATGGACCTAAATCAATTAACCAAACAATTCCATCTTCCAAAAATTCCACTAAGACCAAAATCCAACACACTTCACCAACCGGTAGAAACCCTCAATGAAGTAACATAGAAAGTCTAATCGGATCTAAATAGGACCACCATAAAAGCACACCAGCCAATGCAAAATCACAAAACACTTGGAATATGATCAATAAGTACCTTCAACATGATAAAAAATGATTCCATAAGCTGGACCAAGATCGTTTGACCAAAACACCAAATATCACTTACTGGTAAAGCTAATAGGAAAAGCTAGAAGCTAGCCGGTACCAGTAAATACCAAAAGAGATAACATCCAAAGCACCAAATCATGAACCAATAGAATATAGTAAGCATATAACCATCCAAAGTAAGGATCCAAAACTGATTCTAGGGTTCCTATCATACCGGATCAGAATCATAGCCAAAATCAAGATGATCACCAAGATTAATTGGGATAGGTCCAACTGGGATACAATGTTGACATCAATGACAACACTTAAACAAGTCCAACATATTGCTAATGATCTCCCCCTTTGACATTGATGGAAACACTGAATGTGAAAAACATCCAAGTGTCAAGGAATGCCAACAAACTCCCTCAAAGATATGACAAATTTTCAGATGAATACCACCTCTCCTCCTTTGACATCAATGACAAAGGACAGATACCAAAACAAAAATATTGAACCAAACAAATGACTACTCCCCTTGAGTAGTAGCATCATCTCATCAACCTGGATCAAAGAAAATATCTGATAAGCTTACCGGATTGATACATTCCTGCATCTCTAAGTCTCTTTCAGAGGGTTGGTAACTCCCAATTTATCTTTGAGATATTCAAAAGTATCTTTAGGTAATGGTTTAGTTAGAATATCTGCCGTCTACTCCTTAGTAGGCACATAAACCAATTTGACTTCCTTTGCTTCCACCTTTTCCTTCAAGAAATTGTACCTTATAGAAATGTGTTTTGATTTGGAATGAAATACTGGATTCTTTGACATATCAGTAGCAATAGTATTGTCACAATAAATAACAATAGGCTCATCATAACTTACCCTTATATCTTTTAACATTTGTTTCATCCATAAAATCTAAGTATAGTTGGTAGCAACAACTACATATTCCTCCTCAACAGTAGATAATGAAGTAAATGATTGTTTCTTGCTAAGACATGAAACCAAATTCTTCCCAAGAAAGAATGCACCATCGGTAGTGCTCGTCTTGTCATCCACATCTCCTGCCTAATCAAAATCTGTATATGCACATAATCTAAAGTTATCATTCTTTGGATACCATAACCCAAGGTCTGTTGTACCTGCCAAATAGTTGAATATCCTCTTAACAACAATATCATGAGTTTCTCTAGGATCTGATTGAAATCTAGAGGTAATATAAACAACATTCATAATATCAGGTCTATTTTGAGTTAAGTACAACAATCCACTAATTATTGATTTGTATCTACTTGGATTCACTTTAGGGGATTCATCATCCTTTGATAATTTGCAACCGGTTATCATAGGAGTACCGACATGTTTGGAATTCTCAAGTCCAAATTTCCTAAGTAACTCCTTCACATACTTAGTTTGACAAATGAAAAAACCTTTATTAGTCTGATTAATATGCAAACCTAAGAAAAATTTCATCTCACCAATCATAGACATTTCAAATTCATTCTTCATGTCATCAACAAACTTCATCCACAGACTATCTTCTCCTCCAAAAATGATATCATCCACAAAGACTTCAATGATCACTATGTCATCATGCTCAATTTTGTAATATAGGTAACTCTTAGCATTACCTTTGCTAAAACCAAGCTTAGAAATCTATTTGTCCAATCTAGCATACCATGCCCTAGGGGCTTGTTTTAGTCCATATAAAGCTTTCTTCAATCTGCAAACCATGTCCTTGTCTTCTGATAAAGAAAATCCATCAGGTTGCTCAATATAGACTTCTTCTTCAAGATATCCATTCAGAAATGCGCATTTGACATCCATCTAATATACCTTGTAGTTCTTCTATGCAGCATAAGTAAGAAAAAGTCTTACCGCTTCAATTCTTGCAACCAGGGCATAAGTCTCACCATAATCAACTCCTTCTTCCTATGAATAACCTTTGCAAACCAATCTAGCCTTTTTCCTCACAATTTGACCTTCCTCATTCAATTTATTCATGTAAACCCATTTAGTTCCAATAATGTTCTTGTCGTTAGGTCTAGGAACTAGTTTCCATGTCTTATTCTTTTTAATATGATCTAATTCTTCTTCCATTTCTTTTATACAATTTTCATATTTACTTGCTTCAATAAATTATTCTGGCTCAATTTGATAAATAAAACATACCTCTTCAGGATCTAGCCTTCTCCTAGTCATCACACTTTTTCTTTTATCTCCAATGATTTCATCTTCAGAATGATTTAGTTTCACACACCTGGGAGTCTTTGAATTTTCTTGATTTCTTGACTCTTTTTGTTGTTCCTCAGCCATAGTTGATTTTTTTGATGTTATCGGAGTGAAAGGTTCATTGTTCTGAGCAACTTCATGTATTACCAGTTTAGGTATGATAAATTCATCTTCCAATCCACAATCATATGATCTGATTTAATTACTACCATGTTCATCCACCTTGACATTTATGCTCTCTGTTATCCTATTCAATCTTTTGTTATAACATATATATGATTTTCTCTTGGTAGAATAACCCAAAAATATTCCTTCATCACTTCTAGGATCAAATTTTCCCAATGCATCATCTCTTCTAATGTAACATTTACTTCCAAAAATTTTGAAATATCTGACAGTAGGAGTATGACCAAACCATAATTCATAAGGAGTCCTACTGATATCACCTTTTATGTGTACTCTATTGAAAGTGTATACAACTATATTGATAGCTTCTCTCCAATAAATATTAGACAATTTAGCTTTTGTCATCATAGTCCTTGCCACATCCAATATGGTTATGTTCTTCCTTTCCACCAATCCATTCTATTGTGGAGTCCTAGGTGCAGAAATTTATCTTCTGATTCCATTCTTCACACAAAATTTGTTGAATTCACTGAATGTAAACTCACCACCTTGATCTGATCTCAAACACTTTATCTTTAGTTTTGTCTTAGTCTCAACAATAGCTTTAAAGTTTGTGAATTTCTCAAAAGCTTCAATTTTTTTTTTCAAAAATGATACCCATATCATTCTAGAATAATCATCAATAAGTAACATAAAGTATATGTCACCTTGAAAACTTTTATTCATTGCTGGTCCACATAGATCAGTTTGAATAAGATCAAGAATTTCATTAGATTTATCATGTATGCTTCTAAAATAAGTTCTGACTTGCTTACCCATTTGACATTCTCTAAATATTGGATTATGAGGTTTGACGATTTTGGGAAAATCTTTGATAGCTTGTGTTGAACTAATTTTCACTATGCAATCAAAATCTACATGACACATCCTCTTATGACATAACCAACTTTCATCAATTTGAGCAATCAAGCAAGATTTCTCACCAGAGTTCAAATGAAAGATGTATCCATTGGTCTGAGTTCCAGAAGCTATTTCCAAACTAGATCTATTGATGATCTTACATTTTCCATCCTTCAATTGTAAATGAAATCCTTTATCCACCATCTGACCTACACTTAAGAGATTATTATTTAAGCCTTAAACATAATAAACATTATTAGTTTTAGTCTTACCATCCAATGATATTGTTCCCTTGCCTTTGATCCTACATGCCTTGTTGTCTCCAAATCTGAATAATCCACCATCAAATTCTTGTGGGGATAGAAAATTTCTCTTGTCATCAATCGTGTGATGTGAGCATCCACTATCTATAACCCATTCATCCTTTTCCTCAATTTTAGTAGCTAAAGCCTTTTCCTCGATATGATTTGCTTCAATGATAGGTTTTAGAGAATCATCCTTGATAGCAATAAAAACCTAGTCCTTACTGGAGGCAGCTCCATTACCAGTTCCACTCATAGGTTCATCATCATCAGTAATACCAAAATCATCAACACCAACATAATAGCATAATTTATCCTTATTCCTTCTGAATCTAGGTCCATTATGATATTCTAGATTAGGCTTATAACTCTTCACAAATCTTTCATGATTCCTAGCAGCTCTTTCAGGGAATCTAGAAGCAAAATGACCAATTTTATTACATGAAAAACATTTAAAAGGGACTTTTCATTCATACTTACTTCCAGCTAGTCCTTTAGGAATTCTTCTAGAAATTAGGACTTCTAGCTCTTCAAGTTCTCTTTCTTCTCTTTCAATGTCCTCCATATATTTAGCATACATTTCTTTCCAATCTATCTTTTTCTTACCAAAGGCAGATGCTCTAAATGCAGTCTCGGTTTTAGTAGCACTCTGATCTCCAAGTTCCTCAAGCTCAAAATCATTCAATTTACCTAGTGTATCTCTAGTAATAGGGGTACTTGACATTGTCTAGAGTTCATTGATTGTAGTAGCCTTCATCTTATAAGTGGGAGGAAGAACTCTTAGAACCTTTGACACTATCTCATTCTCACTAACCGATTCGCCACAACATTTGATTCCAATAAAAATTTCCTTCTCTGTCCATGAAAGAATTTATCTTCTCATCTTCTTCCATCTTCAAAGTTCCATACCTTACCCAGAAACCTTCAAGTTTTGCAATTTTCACTTTCTGGTCACCTTCATAAAGAGTTTCAAGCTTTGTCTAGATTAGATTTGCATTCTCCAACTCTATGACATTCAATAGATTTTCATTATATAGGGCACTTAATAATGCTTCTTTAGCTTTGACATCATTTTCAATCATCTTCTATTCATCAGCAGGTGCCAGTGTTCTAGAATTAGGATCATGAGGTATATGCCCTTTCTCCACTATCTCCCAAACTTTAGCTCTAAGACATATGAGATGAATATTCAACCACTCCTTCCATATTTTGTAATTTGTACCATCAAATTGGGGACTCTTCTTCCGATAGGGATTGAATGTAGAAGTAGATGTAGTTTCCATTGTATCTCCTCAAGTGGTTAAGCTTCTGCAGAGAGGACCTCACTCTGGTACCAATTGTTAGATAGATCTGATACTGGGAGTAAACTAAGAGGGGGAGGGGTGAATCAGTTTACCAACAAAAATTAGAACTTAATGATATCAAAACAATTAAATCGGAGCACAAAGGAACCAACATAATGAAGAATAGAACAAGAAATCTCAGTACACACAACACCAATATTTTGACATGGAAAACCCGGTAAAGGGAACAACCATGGTGGGAAACCCTACCACAATCAGAAGAATACTTTGTATTAGTATTGTGAACAATTACAATGGGGTTTGCACTTGTAGAAAGGCCAACAACCTAGAGCGCACTGCTCATCACAAAAACAAGTCTCACTAACTTACGAAAACATCAGACTACAATTTGGAAAGAATGAACTATGAAAGTAGCATCTCCTAATGCTTGATACAGTTCCAGTTAAGCACAAATGTCTACCCTACAATACAAAAACCTTCACTAAATGATATATCAATTGTTCACACATAAAACATCCTCTGATATTATAGACATAACCATTCATCCCATCGATATCCAAATTACATGAATAAGTCACCTATAAATACATATCATCAACCTTATTGACAAGGTCAGCTAAACCCTAAACCCATAAACCCATAATAACAAAAATTACAGTACATGGTATCACCAGACCAATATTATGATTTACATTACATAGTATGGACCTAAATAAAGTAACCAAACAATTCCATCCATCAGAAATTCCACTAAGACCAAAATCCAACACGCTTCACCAATCGGTAGAAACCCTTAGTGAAGTAACACATAAAGTCTAACTGGATCCAAATAGGACCACCATAACAACACACCATCCAATGCAAAATCATGAAACACACAAAATATAATCAAGAATCACCTTCAACATGATAGAAACTGATTCCATAAGATGGACCAAGATCATCTGACCAAAATACCAAATATCACTTAATGATAAAGCTAACCAGGAAAGCTAGAAGCTAGCCTATGCCGACAAATACCAAAAGTGATAAAAACCAAAGCACCAAATCATGAACCAATAGAATATAGTAAGAATATAACCATCCAGAGTAAGGATCCAAAACCGATTCTAGAGATCTGATCATACCAGATCAGAATCATAGCCCAAACCAAAATGATCACCAACTAATTAAGATAGTCTCCAATTGGGATTTAGTGTTGACATCAATGACAACACTTTACCAAATCCATCATATTTTCAATAGTGTAGTCCATTGTATCTTTCTCAAAGATAGTGAGTTTCAATAATGAAATTCCTTTGTATCTTTCCCTAAGGTTGTGCACCTTAGTTTTGCAAGTCCAATCAAGTGCAATGGGCTCCTTGGCCTTGAGCCTAACACATTGTAATTAGTTATTCATATTATGAGTGTGATTCTCACCATGTTCTTTCCCTATTTAGAATTTTCCATATAAATCTAGTGTTCATGTGTTTATTGTGCTTTGTGCTTTTATGTTTCATAAATATAGTAATAAGTTAATTGTGATTTAAATTTTTATAGATCAGAAGTAAAGCATTTTGAGGTCCAAACTGAATCATCCACCCCTCAATCATGTGGTGTGTTCAACAATTGGTAGTAGAGTTTGGTTCCTCATAGTTAATTTTAACTACTTGTGGAAGATCTAGAATGGTGTAGGAAGTTAATTACAAAGTATAAGAGTATGATGGAAAACATTACTCATATTGAAAGGAAAGGATATAATATCATTCAGAATCTCCATCAACTATAATATAGGATATTATCAAGACTAGGTATATTGCTCTGAAAAATGGTCCTTAAAATTCGAATGAGATGAAAGCACGGGAGAATTATGCAAATGATAGAGTTGCAATTATAAATTGCTTAAGTGATTCGATATATGCTAAAGTTATGGGGTTGAAGTCAACTAAACATATTTGAGAGAAGTTGAGTAGTGTGTATGAGGATGATTGTTGGCATTTGCATGAAGATTGCATTAATAATATGTTAGGTTGTCATTGATGTCAATTGAACCGGTAATGGTATTTATGATATTGCTGATATTGTTGTTATTGATATTGTCTTGTAACCAGTAGGAAGAGCTTTGAGGAAGATGTTGTAAACCGGTATGTAAGTTTGTGAGATGAACCAGTAACTAGTAAACCCTTTCTATGTTATGTAACTAGTAAAACCTACCAGTTGTTTTTGTTAAACCCTAACCGATTAAGTTTGTTGAATGGTTATGTTGGTTTATAATCTGATGAGCGGTAATGATGGAGACACATGTGATCATTGTAAGAAGATAAATTTAGATTATTTTGGTGCGTTTCTTTGATTAGCTAGGGAATGAGCACAGTGGATTGCATCTAATGCAAAGCATTTGATGAGTTACAAGTATGATGAAGTGGTGATCATGGAGTGGTTGGAATTTTCTTGAATAATGTGTATAGATTGCTATGTAAATCCAACGGTCACACTTGAACCAATTTGTTTGTAATCTCTATGAGAGAATTAGGTTTTTGTTATGTTACCAACCTAATTGATTTGTATTAAAGTCGATGAAGTTGTTTTGTTTAGTGTTGGAAAAGTGTTGGCTGAAATCAGTTGAGTGTGTGGTTGCCTAACTAGAGAATGGATCTGCAGTTTGTGTAAAGGAAAATTGAATCTTAAAAGGATCTGATCAAGCAAATGTAGTGCTATTCAGATAGATCAAGAAAAACCTATTGTCTTCTAACAATTACAACATAATTGAAATCCTCTAACTGGGTAAGCTCTAACAAGCTTTGTTACTTGTTAAATCCTCTAACAAGGTGGTCCATTAGCTTGGATTCTCAAATCCTCTACCGAGGTTACTCCTGACAGGGTATTTTCTTTTTATCAAGGCATTTTGTAAATCCCTTAACCGGGTTATTCCTAACAGGATTAGTTCTTAACAAGACTTATTGTAAAAGCTTTAATAGGTTTGGCTCCTAACAAGGTGGACTTTAGAAGAGTTCAGATAGCTATCTTGTGAGTCTCATCTCACCATGGTTTTTACCTATTTGGGTTTTCCAAGTATAAATATTTGTGTCATGTGGTGAATGTTTTTGTGGTTGTGATCTTATTTGTTGATTTGATTAACTTTTGATAAGACATGATAACTGGAAGCATTGAGAGATGGAGTGTGTTGATATATGATTAAGCATTTGGAAGTTTACAAGTTGAATGTTTCTTACTGTTAAGTTATTATAACAGTTAACTGGTTAATGTTGAGTATTCTTATGAGTATTGATCTTGACAGTAATATTCTATTGATAAGTTTACTTTGTGAGTTTGAGTTTGAGATTGGGAAGTTTGTATCAATTTTCCAGTTTACTGATTCACCCCTCCCCCTCTCAGTAATCTATCGGGTACTTATTCTGTCAACATACCATCAATTGGTATCAAAGCATCTTAGGTCCTCTTAAATATAAAATCCTAACAACTTGAGGAAAAGATCTTGTAGATCGTGATGAATAATGAAGGTCCAAAGTTCAACAAAGATAACTATAGGATATGGAGCGACAAACTGAAGATTTACATTAAGAGTCTGGGAAGTCAGTATTGGGATCATGTAGAAACTCAGTATGTTACACCTACTGGAACTCTGACTGATGATCAGAAGACACAACAACAAGAAAATCATCAAGCATTGGAGGCTATTATCAGTTCCCTGTTTGATGTTGAATATGTAGACGTTCATGGTCTTGAAACTGCATATGAAGTATGGAAAAAACTTGAAGATATTTATAGTGGTGATGAACATGTTAAGATTGCTAAAGAGGAGAACCTAAGAGGAAAGTTTGATGACATGAGAATGTCTGAAGGTGAGAATATCCAACAGTATGGTCAAAGGATAAAAGAGATAGTTGGTGAAATAAAAAGTGCAGGAGGGAAAGTGGAAGATGCCATAGTGATTAGTAAGGTACTATGAACCCTGCTACCAATCAATGCTATCTGAGTTGTAGCTATTCAAGAGCTGAAGTCCATTGAAAAAACTAAGGTAACTCTTAACTCTATCATTGGAAAACTTACTGCTTTTGAATTAAACGGCTATGATGGTAGTGTACAAATATTAGAATTTGCATTCAGAGCTTCTGTCTCTAACACATCTATGAGAAAAAGTAGAGATACTTGTCATGGTTATGAATCTAGATCCAACAGAGATGCTGATGATTAAGACAGCCTAGTGGATCTTTAAGTATTGTTGGCAAAATGAGTGCCTAGAGGCATTGGTAAATATAGAGGTAAACTACATTTAAAATGTTTTGCATGCAAGAAGATTGGTCATATAGCAGCTAATTGTCCAAATGGTGAAAATGATTACAAGAGACACAAATTCAAGAAGTATAAGGGTAAAGGCAAGAGAGATTGTCTTATTGCTATTGATAGTGGTATCACTGATGAAGAATCTGATGATGATGCTAGTGAAGATATTGTGTTTGTAGCTATTAAGGAAGAGATATTAGATTAGAAGGCACTGGCATCTAGGATGGATAACTCTGATGATTGGATCATTGATAGTGGTTGTTCACATCACATGACTGGTGATTAGAGCAAATTTCTTTCTTTGAAGGAATTTCATGGTGGTGTTGTCAGATTTGGAAATGACTCACCCTGTATGGTTAAAGGTAAGGGAGTTATTTCTTTTAGTGGGAAGAGAAGTGCTAATGATGTCTATTGGGTTGAAGGTCTAAAGCACAATATTTTGAGTGTGGCACAACTTAATGACAAAGGATACCCACTGGAGTTTAGAAATGGTATGTGCAAAATCTTTGACAATAAAGGTGAATTGATTGCAACCGGGAAACAAACCAAAGGTAATCTATTTCATCTTAATCCTAATGTTAGAAATTGTTTTATTGCAAAGATAGATGATAGCTGACTTTGGCATAGTAGATTTTGTCATATAAACTTTGATAACATTGTTAAAGTGAGCAATTTCAAGACAGTAAGAGGTCTGCCCTAGCTAGACAAGCCAGTTAATGCTCTTTGCAAAGAATGTCAGGTAGGAAAGATGACTTCTTCAACTTTCAAGAGAAATTCCTTCTTAGTAGAGAACTTGTTAGATTTGGTTCATACAAATCTATGTGGACCAATAAGAACTAGAAGCATTCAAGGTGACAGATATTTCATGATCTTCACTGATGATTGTTCAAGGATGATGTGGGTCACATTCTTGAAGGATAAGAATGAAGATTCTGGTAAGTTCAAGGCATTGAAGGCCTTAGCTGAGAAAGAGAGTGGCAAAAAGATAAAATGTCTGAGATCTGATCAAGGTGGTGAATTTAGTTTTGAGGAATTCACAAATTAATGTGATGATAATGGTATCAAATGGTAGCTTTCTGCACCAAGGACACCACAACAGAATGGTATCACAGAGAGGAACAACCAGTTAGTGGTTGAAGCTGCTAGGACAATGTTGATACAAGGAGATGTAGAAAAAACATTTTGGAAAGAAGTTGTGAGTACAACTGTCTACACAATGAACTAAGTTCTGGTGAAAAGAGGTAAGGACAAGACCTCTTATGAATATTGGTATGGAAGATCACCCGATGTTAGCTATTTTAAGATATTTGGTAGCAAATTTTTTATTAAAAGAGGTGATTACATTAGCAAGTTTGAAGCTAAGAGTGATGAAGGCATATTTCTTGGCTATTCCACCAAGAGTAAGGCCTATAAATGCTTCAACAACCAGACACAAAGAATTGTTGAGAGTGTTGATGTTCAAGTAGATGAATGTCCTGAAGTTTCAGAAGGAACTAGTTCAAAGAAAAAGGATGAAGATCCTTGCATTTTTCTTTTGGAACCTAAAATTGTTAAATCAAACATCGATAAATCAAAATTTGATGTTCCTGTTCAACCGGAACAAATAAATTCAGAAGAAGATGATAATGAAGAAGCTGAACCTGAAGAGAATGATCATGTTATTCCTAGGTATGTGAGACTGAATCATAGTCCCAAGCAGATTATTGGGGATAAGGATGCTGGAGTACTAACTAGAAGAAGAATAAGAGAGAACTCTTGCATGATCTCCACCATTGAACCTAGAAGTGCTAAGGAGGCATTTGGTGATGATTATTGGGTCAAAGCTATGGAGAAGGAATTGGATGAAATTGAGAAGAACAACACTTGGACTCTGGTACCCCGACCGACAAACAATAATGTTATAGGTACTAAATGGGTATTCAGAAACAAGTTAAATGAAGATGGTGTTGTAGTTCACAACAAGGAAAGATTAGTCTGCAAGGGTTATGCTCAAGAAGAAGGAGAAGATTATGGCGAAACTTTTGCACTAGTAGCAAGACTAGAAGGTGTCAGAACTTTACTTGCATTTGCAGCCCATATGAAGTTCAAGGTATATCAGATGGATGTTAAGTCTGCATTTTTTATTAGGATATTGGAAGAAGAGGTATACATAGAGCAACCAGATGGTTATACTTTGATAGATGAGAAAGACATGGTATGCCGATTGCATAAATATTTATATAGATTAAAGTAGGCACCTAGAGCATGGTATGAATGACTTCATACACATCTAATGAAGATAGGCTTTGCAAGAACCAATGATGATAGAAATATTTATCTCAAGTCTGAAGGAGATGAAATACTGGTCAGTGAAGTATTTGTTGATGATATTATTTTTGGAGGTAATGAAATCATGAGCAATAGTTTTGCAGATGAAATGAAAAATGAGTTTGAAATGTCTTTAGTAGGGGAAGTAAAATATTTCATAGGCTCACAGATACAACAAATGAAGAATGGTATTTTCATTACTCAATCTAAGTATGTGAAAGAGGTTTTGAAGACTTTTGGCATGAGTGACTGTAAACTAGTTGGAACACCAATGGTTACAGGTTGTAAGTTGTCCAAGGAAGATGCATCTAAGTCTGTTGATGAAAAGGAATACAGGTCAATGATTGGCAAATTACACTATGTTTTTCATAGCAGACCATATATTGCCCATGTGGTTGGTATAGTTGCAAGATTCCAGAAGAATCCAAAGGAGACACACCTGATAGCAACCAAGATAATTTTTAGGTATCTAAAAGGTATTGTTGACTATGGATTATGGTATCCATATGGAGGAAACTTTGATTTGAAGGAATACATAGATGTTGATTGGGTAGGAAATGTTGATGATTGGAAAAGCACTACCAGTGGAGAATTCTTTCTAGGAGGAAGGCTTGTTTCATGGAGTAGTAAGAAGTAGAGTTGTACTTCACAATCTACTGTTGAAGCTAAGTATGTTGCAGCTTATATGAATTACACATAGGCTATTTAGATGAGACACATTTTGGAAGGTTTTAAGATGAAGATCTCAGAACCTATAAAGATTTTATGTGATAATACAAGTGCCATAAATATTTCTAAGAATCCTATTTTGCATGCATGGACCAAGCACATTGAATTGAAGTATCACTTCTTGAGGGAAAAAGTTCAAAGTAAAGATGTTATCTTAGAGCATTTTTCTACCAAGGAACAACTTGAAGATATGTTTACCAAACCTCTTCCTAAGACCACTTTTGAGTATCTTAGAAGTCAGTTGGGGGTTGTCCCTCTTCATGGAGTTAGTTGAGCATGATGTTGATTGCATCAGTCCCTGAATCACTTGCAAAATCTTAGAAGGATTGATGAAGAAGTGGATGTATTCCATAGGGGGAGCATCAAGTTGTAGTATGTTGTTGATGCACAGTGAAAATTTGCAATTACATGTTTTACTTTCAATTTGGAATTGTTGTCAAAGGGGGAGAAGAATTATGTGATTAGGAGAAGAATTATGTGATTGGCAAAGGGAAACCAACAACAAGATGAAGACAGATAGAGAATGGTAAATATTTGGTAATGTAAACCATGATTCCTATTCACCATTCATAGTAGCAATTAGAGGAGTTGATATATGTATTGCCATCAATGCCAAAGGGGGAGATTGTTGGCATTTGCATGAAGATTGCATTAATGATATGTTAGGTTGTCATTGATGTCAATTGAGCCGGTAATGGTATTTATGATATTGCTGATATTGTTATTTTTTATTTTGTCTTGTAACTGGTAGGAAGAGCTTTGAGGAAGATGTTGTAAACTGGTATGTAAGTTTGTGAGATGAGATGGTAGCTAGTAAACCCTTTCTATGTTAGGTAACCGGTAAACCCTACTAGTTTTTTTTGTTAAAACCTAACTGATTAAGTTTGCTGAATGGCTATGTTGGTTTATTATCCGATGAGCAGTAATGATGGAGACATGTGTGATCATTGTAAGAAGCTAAGTTTAGATTATTTTGGCGTATTTGTTTGATTGTCTAGGGAATGAGCAAAGTGGATTGCATCTAATGCAAAGCATGTGATGAGTTACAAGTTCGATGAAGCGGTGATCATGGAGCGGTTGGAATTTTCTTGAAGAATGTGTATAGATTTCTATGTAAATCCAACAATCACACTTGAACCAATTTGTTTGTAATCTCTATGAGAGAATTAGGTTTTTGTTATGTTATCAACCTAATTGATTTGTATTTAAGGTCGATGAAGTTGTTTTGTTTAGTGTTGGCAAAGTGTTGGCTGAAATCAGTTGAGTGTGTGGTTACCTAATCAGAGAATGGATCCGCAATTTGTGTAAAGGCAGATTGAGGCTTAAAAGGATTTGATCAAGCAAATGTAGTGATATTCAAACAGATCAAGAAAAAACCTATTGTCTTCTAACAATTATAGCAAAATTGAAATCCCCTAACCGAGTAAGCTCTAACAAGCTTGGTTACTTGTTAAATCCTCTAACAAGGTTGTCCATTAGCTTGGATTCTCAAATCCTCTAACGAGGTTACTCCTAACAGGGTATTTTCTTTTTATCAAGGCATTTTTAAAATCCCTTAACCAGGTGATTCCTAACAGGATCAGTTCTTATAGGACTTATTGTTGTCATGTTTGTGAAGTGTGATACCTATAGCTACAACACAAACACTCAATAGATCATTAGAAGCATGGTTATAAAATAATAAGAAAACAAAAATGAACCATGACAAAGCGACGTATCACCTCATAAGAGATGAAAGTATGGATTTTCTCTCAGATTTGGATAAGCAATCCCAGTGACTTGGCTACAGCTAGATGGAGGATTTTAAATGATAATGATATGCAAAGATGAGATTGATTATGCTAGATTGATCCAAGAGACTAATTAAGCTAATGATATGCATGCTTAAGCTATGATGATGATGCAATTAAGCTAGAAAAGAGATTGATTAAGCTACATGATTCAACAATTATGCTAGAAAATGATCAAATTAAGCTAATGCAATTGACTATAACAATAATGCTCAAATGATATGCCTATAGTAACAATGCATAAATTGATAATGAGATGGGATCCTTTGTGCTCCAAAATGGGGGTATATTTATAGGATTTCCAAAGCTAGGGGTGAGGTGATAGGAATCAATGGTCAAGATTGAGTCTGAAGATATCAAGGGTGAAATTGGAGGAGGTTGGAGGAAGAGACACTTGTCATCTCTATGGTGACAACTATCATGGAGCTTTTCTCATAAAAGGGCAAGTGTCCAAGAGAGGAGACGTGTGGCCAAAGTTCCATGTGTCTCAAGAAGAAACTATCCACACCATAGGAGGTTAGGATGTGCAAGATAGGATAGGGTTAGGCAAACCCAAGGTTAGGTGGAATGGGTTAGGTTAGAGGGATGGTTAGACTAGGTGGTTAGAAGTTCGGAGGCATAAGGGTAATTTGAATTTAAAAATTCAAATAATAGGAAAAGACTAATTAATTATCAACAAATCATAAATTGATTTGTTTTAATTAATTAG